>NC_054494.1:32090026-32829401 GCF_017639515.1 Carcharodon carcharias
AAAACTGTGCAGAGCTCTGGGCTTAATGCTTTGAAGTAAAATTAACTGTTGAATTATCATTTTCAATTTAAATTTTTGTGGAGAATACAATCAAGGTGACTGCCCTGCAGCCAATGTGTCAGCCTCAAGCTGTATGAATTGCAATTCTGCAGAACCATAAATTATATTCATTGGCTGAGATTTTCCCAACTGATTGTAGTGGATTTCTTCTACTTGTCACACATGCCAATCTTATAGGAATAGAACCTGAAATTTCGACTGGTTTAATGGAAATTTTCACATTCATGCCAACTTGTTCGATTAAGAGATGAAGGATTGTTGCCGTGAATAGAATAAGCTTTGTGTTTCTTACTAATGATTCTGCTGATGTTGACAGAAAATACTTGGACATAAGATGCAGCATTGGCAAGGTAACCACTCCACAAAGAATTCCACCCAGAAAAATTCATGACTGTCTACAAAGTCAAGGTCACCCTTACAAACCTTCAATCCACCAACATTTTCATGTTCATCTCAGCTGTTGCCCATAAATAAATTACCAGTACATTCATTTCAGCTGTTGCTTCACTTATTCAACAGTGTTATACTTAAGTGGAGATTCTCCCTCCGACTTGAATCTTGGCTTCTGGTTACCAATTTGAAATCTGGCCTCCCTGTATCTATCCTGCTGGACTGTATCAGATTTTTAAATTGATATTAGACACTTGGACTAAATTTGGAAGGGCAAGTTGCCATTTAAACATCAGCGCTGTTAGAGTGCAGTAGAGCAAATTGAAGTAACGCCTGATAGGAATGGACCAGTATAATTATGGTGCTGCTGCTGCGTTCAAGGTATGGATATAAGTGTAAACTACTGCTGTGGTTCCCCTGCCTTCACTCACTTTTAACTCTAAACTGAGACACAGATATATTCTCATGTACAATCAGCGGGGAAGTTTTGCAACAGCTGTACAGGGCGTTAGTGTGAGCACATGTGGAGTACTTGGTAAGATCAGGCTGATCTGACTGTGGCCTCAACTCTACTTTCCTGTCCGCCCCCTATACCCTTTGACTCCTTTGTCAATCAAGAATCTATCTTCCACAGCCTTAAGAATATTGAATGACCCTGCCTCCACAGAATAACAACCTTCAGGGATTTTTTTCAATATCTCTATCTTAAATGGGCGACCCCTCATTTTTTAAGCTGTGCCCCCTAGTTTTGGTTTCCTTACTTAAGGATATTAATGCATGAGAAGCAGTGCAGAGAAGATTCACTCAATTAATTCCTGTGATGAAGGTGTTGTCTTATGAGGAAAGGTTGGGCCTTTATCCATTGGACTTCAAAAGAATGAGAGGTGATCTTGAAACATAAGATCCTGAGGAAACTTGACAGTGGATGCTGAAAGGATATTTTCCCTTGTGGGAGAGACTAGAACTAGGGGGCACAGTTTAAAAATAAGATTAAAAAAAAAGTTCTCTGAGGGTTCCAATCCTGTGGAATTCTGTTCCCCCAGAGAACAGTGGCTGCAGGGTCATGTTTAAGGCTGAGGTAGATAATTCTTGATTGACAAGGGAGTCAAAGGGTATAGAGGGTGGACAGAAAAGTAAAATTGAGACCACAATCAGATCAGCCATGATCTTACCAAATGGTAGAGCAAGCTCAAGAGGCTGAATGGCCTACTCCTGTTTCTACTTCATATGTTCATAAAACACAAATACTTTATGGCAAATTAGCACCAGATTATTGGCTGTTCCCTTGCTGGTGTTTTTTTTCTTGAAGCTGATTCCTATATTTGTCACTATTGCTGGTGACTTGCAAAGATTGTGATTTTTTCCCACTAGCTAATGTGTGGTGTGTACGGAAAGACTGAAATCGTTCTCAGTCCCCCTTCCCCCAGTAAAGAGAAGATATCACCTTGATACCCTTCTGAGTATTGACTTGTTTGAAGGAAGAACTTACATTTAGGTACTAACTTGCAGATCTTGAAATCACTCACAGTTAATCATTTATTTTCGAGGTGCAATCACTGATTTTCAGGAAATGTACCAGGCGTGGGGTTTTTTTTTTGCATTAATCTTAACAGGCAGACTGGATCTTAGTTTAACATTTCATCTGAAATACGGGATCTCTGCCATGCGCTCAGTACCGCACTGGAGTATCAATCTTGAATCCGCAACTTAGTAACTGAGAAGAATGTGCCAACAGGCTGGGTGATTTAATTGTCAACTGCATAAGTGATTAGAAAAGCACAGTTACTATCTTAAAAATATTGCTTGTATCTCCAAGCTAGTCTTGTCTTAACTGATAGCTTAAATCTGGCTTATAAGTTGTTAATTTTATGCCATAAGCTTTAGAAAACAATTTTGGGTGGTTCTCTGCTCAACTAATTGACCTAATGTTCAGATAAACAGAGCAGAATTAGGAGGTCACTATCCAAAGGATCTCAGCAGAGCAGTGGTTAGAGCATTATAACTAGTCTTGAGAGAAGTAGACTTGAGTGCCTGTCCTGAATTGGTCTCCACTAACCATTCCCAGAAGAGTGATTAAAAGGAACTTGGGAAGCTATAATACCTCTGGCGGTTATAATTGCTTTGGTAAGGTACCAGAGGATGCCTGACAGCTGGAGAACATAATCCAGCAAGGAATCAACCCCTTAAGAGCGAATGGGAGAGGGAAATTTGACGAGAGATTATGAAAGAATTTTTTTTTTAAGTGAGCTACTTTCAGAATTTTATCTTGAGTCAGTTGTAGCAAGATCACAGAATTATTGAAATACTAAAGCTCTGTGCAATAATTATACAGCATATGTAAGCTGTAAACTGCTGGGAATATATTGATGTTTATTTCACACATTATCTGTTGCATTGCATGCTAAAATATTTTTGATTTTCACATGTATTGATCATCAGAAACATGTATGTATGACAAATGTTAGAAAAGTGAATATGTACTTTTATATTTCTTTTTTAATTATTTGTTCATGGGTATCGCTGGCTAGGTAAGCATTTATTGCTCATCCCGAATTGCCCTTGAGGTGGTGGTGAGCTGCCTTCTTGAACTGCTGCAGTCCATGTGCTGTAGGTACACCCACACAGTCCAGAATTTTGACTCAGCGACAGTGAAGGAATGGTGATATAGTTTCAAGTCAAGGTAATGTGTGGCTTGTTAGGGAACTTGCAGGTGGTAATGTTCCCATGCAGCTGTTGCCTTTGCCCTTCTAGGTGGGTTTGGAAGGAGCTCTTGAAGGAGCCTTGTTGAGTTGCTGCAGTGCATCTTGTTGATGGTACACACTGTGAACTGGTGGTGGAGGGAATGAATGTTGAAGGTGGTGGATGGGGTGCCAATCAAGTGGACTGCTTTGTCCTGAATGGTGTTGAGATTCTTGTGTGTTGTTGGATCTGTACTCATTCAGGCAAATAGAGGGTATTCCATCGCACTCCTGATTTATGCCTTGTAGATAGTTGACGGGCTTTGGGGAGTCAGGAGGTGAGTTACTTGCTGCAAAATTCCCAGCCTCTGACCTGCTCTTTTTGCCACAGTATTTATATGGTTGGCCCAGTTCAGTTTCTGGTCAATGGTAACCGCCAGGATGTTAATACTGGGAGATTCAGCAATGGTAATGCCATTGAATGTCATGGGGCGATGGTTAGATTCTCTCTTGTTGGAGTTGGTCATTGCCTGGCACTTGTGTGGCACGAATGTTACTTGCCCTTATCAGCCCAAGCCTGGATATTGTCCAGGTCTTGCTGCATTTGGACATGGACTGCTTCAGCATCAAGAGGGGCGAATGGTACTGAACATTGTGTGATCATGGATGATCATCAGCGAACATCCCCTCTTCTGACCTTATGTTGGAGGGCAAATCATTGATGAAAAGGTGAAGATGGTTGGACCAAGAACAGTACATTGAGGAACTTCTGCAGTGATGTCCTGGGACTGAAATGACTGACCTCGACCACAACCACCTTTCTTTGTGCTGGGCATGATTCCAACCAGAGGAGAGTTTTCCCCCTGATTCCCATTGACTCCAGTTTTGCTGGGGCTCCATGATCCCACACTCAGTCAAGTGCTGCCTTGATGTCAAGAGCAGTCACTCTCACTCTCAGAAGCTTTATAATGTGCTTTTTCTGAGGCTAATGCATTGGTTGCAGTAAACCCAAATACTCATCAATCACGCATTGTTTCATGATGTAATTATGCAGAAGTCCAGTTTTAATCACTTGACCATGTGTGTACATTCCGATTATTGTGCTTAATTCAAGTTGTCTAATGGAGTGTTTGAATATCATTTCAATGTCATGCTTTCCTTAGTTTAAAGATACCTAGAATCGAACAAAGAAAAGAAAAAATATATTCTTCGGCTGTCACTCTCCCCTTCCCCACAATAGGCATGAAATGATTAACTGACAAAACCCTGGGATTAAAATAGTTAAATTTATTGCTGTACATTGTGAACTCAGGCACAGTACTAATGACTATATGAACTATATTCTTCACCCAACCTCCCTTGACAGCACCCTGCCTCGCAGCACCAGTTGATTTCCCCACCCTTGTAGTTAGTGTTTATAAAGAGTTCTCATTCTTGCTCTATTTAGTCATGGCTAATATTTTCACTGAAATATCAGGAAAAGGGACAAGCTTTGTCTTTCAATTAGAGGATGTTTATGAAAGGTGTTGGGAGATCTGTATTTAGCAAGCCCTGTATTCTCTTTTTCTCAGAAGTGCACAAGCCCAAAAATAGCTCTTATGCTGTTGGTGGATTTCAGTACTGTAGATTGAGCTGTTTATCCAAGGCACAGGGCCATTTATTTCCAAGACGTAAGTTATTGCTATTGTGCTTTGTCTTGGCAACAAAATGGCTAGGCTTTTAACCTTTAACTCAACAGTATGGTGGACTTTCACATGATAAGATGATAATTTGTATAATTTGAGTTACTGTTAGATTTGCACACAAGCTTCCCTACAAACAGCAGTGATGATAGATTTTTTTTATTCATTCATGGGATGTGGTCATTTTTGGCTAGGATAGCACTTATTGCCCATCCCTAGTTGCCTTTGAGAAGTTGGTGGTGAGCTGCCTTCTTGAACTGCTGCAGTCTGTGTAGGTAGTTGAGATGAGATAAATGGCCAGATCATCTGTTTCAGATGTTGGGTGAGAGATAAATGTGCACACCTCTGTACTGCACTGAAATGTCAGCCTAGATTCTGTGTTGAAGTGGGTCTTGAACCCACAACGTTCGGACCCAAAGGCAAGACTGCTACCCATTGAGCCGTGGCCGGCACGCATGGCAGTTGTTAACTTCGACAATGAATTTCACAGAAAGTTATTGAAAACGACAGCATTTTTAAGCCTTGTTTATGCGTCATCAGTGAAGGTAACGTCATTGCTGGTTGGGAGATTGAGGAGGAGCAGGGATTTCTTCTTTTTGTAATGTGATTTTTCAGCGTGCAATGCAATCCCCCCAAGTTCCTTGGGAAGATTAGAATCCATAGAAAGTTTAATGGACATGAATGTACTTTGTAGTCTTACCAGAAAGATATTGAAGTTAAAAGGGTTAAATTGTGAGAACAAGTTTGATAGATGAGGCTTGTATTCCCTTGAATATTGAAGATTAAGGAGTGATCTAATTGAGGTGTTAAAGATGATTAAAGGATTTGATAGGCTGGGTAGAGGGAAATTGTTTTGTCTGGTAAAGAAGTCCAGAATAAGGAGGCATAACCTTAACATTAGAGGGCTTATGTCAGAAAGCACTTCTTCACAGACACAACAGTGGAAATATGGAACTTTCTCCCCCCAAAAAAGCCGTTGAGACTGGGTTTAATTGAAAATTTAAAAATTGCGATTGATAGATTTTTGTCGGGCAAAAGTATTGAGGGTTACAGAACCAAGTTGGGTAGATGGAATTGAGGTAAAGATGAGCCATAATCTAATTGAATGATTGATCAGGCTGGAGGGGTTCAATGGCCTACTCATTTGCTTTTGAATAATTAATGTGTTTGTGTGCTATTCCTTGCCCACTATTTTAGAGGAGGTATTATCCCATTGAAAATAGGTTAGGTTCTATGTTAAATTAGTGGGCAGAGGACTATCACAAGTGTATTGAGCATTTGCCTGCTGGAATTAATATTAATGTCTAGGTTACAAATCATTTTTATTCGGACCATTCAAGTGGGAAAATTTATACATTCTGAAAACAATTGGTTGTTGCTATTTTTAAAGTAAAAGCTTTTGAACCATTTTATGAGTTGCTTACAGATATTAAAAACTTAGCAGCAAATGATGACTCCATGTGCTAAGACTGCTAATTATTTTTCTTGAAGAAATTGTGAACTTTCTTTGAATTTAAAAACTGAGATTCATCCTGAGTTTTGTTAACTCCATTTTACAGAAAGTGAAATTACTTAGCACATAGCAAACAGAACCAAGCATGGAACTTTATATTAATCACAGTTGAAACCTTTACTTCAAATCTGGTTTTTTTTAATATATCTATTTACTCATGAGATGTGGGCACCACTTGCAAGACCAACATTTATTCCTAAATGCCCTTGAAAAGGAGGTGATGAGCTACTTCCTTGGACCGCTGTAGACTGCATGTGTGGATACACCCCCAGATAGGTAATTCCAGGATTTTCACCTAGTTACTTGCGACTTATCGGCTTAAGCCTGAATGTTGTCCAGGTCTTGCTGCATATGAGCACGGACTGCTTTGTTATCTGAAGAATCGCAAATGAAGCTGAACACATTGCAATCATCAGCGAACCATTCCATTTCTGGCCTTATAAGGAAGGGAATGTCATTGATGAAGCTAAGGTGGTTGGGCTTAGGACACTGCCCTAAGGAACCCTTGCAAGGGCATTTTGGAGCTGAGGCAATTGATCTCCAACAGCTGTATTCATCTTCCTTTGTGATAGGTATGACTCCAACCAGTGAGAGTTTTCCTCTTGATTCCTATTGATTCAGCTTTACTAGGTCTCTTTGATACCACACTCTGTCAAATGCTGCCTTGATGTCAAGGGCAGTCAGTCACTCTGTCTCACCACATCTCTGGGCTTCTGCACTTTCTCCATATTCGAATAAAAGTTGTAATGACATCTGGAGATGAGTAACCTTGATAGAACCAAAACCAACCACGTTGTTGGGGCCCAGAGCTTTAGCTGTATCCTCTGCACTCAGTTGTTTCTTCATATCACATGCTTCAAATTGGATTGGCTGTAGACTACCATATGTGATAGTGGACACATCAGGAGCAAGCCAAGATAGATCATCCATTCAGTACTTCTGACTGAAGATGGTTGTGAAGGTTTCAGCATTGTCTTTTGCACTCACTCACTGGGCTGTGCCATTGTTTAAGATGGGGGCATTCAAGGAACCTCTTCTTACTATGAGATGTTTAATTGCCCACCACCATTCATGGCTGGATAAGACAGGACTATAGAACTTGGACCTGATCCATTGGTTGTGAGATCACATAACTCTGTCTATAGCTGCTGCTTCCTCTGTATAGCATGTTTGTAGTCCTGGTGTAGTTTCACCAGTTTGGCATCTCATTTTTAGGTATGACTGGTGCTGCTTCTGGCATGCTCCCTTGCACTCCTCATTGTACTCGAACACAATCTGTAACCTCATGGCCCAGCATATCCCCCACCCTACTGTTACCATCAAGCCAGGGGATCAACCCGGGTTCAATGAAGAGCGCAGGAGGGCGTGCCAGGAACAGCACCAGATCCCAAAACCAATGGATCAGATCTAAGCTCTGCAGTCCTGCCACATCCAGTTGTGCATGGTGGTGGACAATTAAACAACTCACTGGAGGAAGAGGCTCCACAAATATCCCTATCCTCAATGATGGATGAGCCCAGCACATCAGTGCAAAAATAAGGCTGAAGCACTTGCTACAATCTTCAGTCAGAAGTGCTGAGTGGATGATCCATCTTGGCCTCCTCCAGATGTCCCCAAAATCACAGATGCCAGTCTTCAGCCAATTCAATTCACTCCACGTGATCAAGAAATGGCTGAATGTACTGGATAGTGCAAAGGCTATGGGTGTCATGAAAATATAATAATTTTCATAATATTGTGAGTTATGTAAAGGTAAGTTAATAGTGGGGTTTGGATTAGTTTCTCTGTATGGATGTGTGTGGGGGGATTTAATTGAATTGGAGGCAGCTGGTTTGGAGCTTTTGAGTTATCAAAAAGGAAGCTAGGTTTAAAATGCTAAATACATAAACTTGGCTGACATTTTAGCGTGTGAGGAACATTTGCATTTTTAGATAAATTAGGTTAGTTTGAATTTCAAAGAGATGGTAAGCTCTTACACCTAGCTGTAAGAGGCTAAGCCAAACAGTGTGTTTATTTTTCCCAAAGGTTACTGATAATATGAATGCTATGAAAGTGCATATTAAGAGAAAAGTAAAGTTGCAAAGACATATTGGAACAACGGAAGTACATTACAAAGGGAGAAACGTCCAAAAAGGAAATGAGGTTACATGTAAGGGAGAAGGCATTCTAAGATCTAACAAGTGTGAAAAGCCTCCAGCCTTTATGTATCAAGTTGCTGTCTACAGGAACCAAAGCTAAGAAAACTCACTCTGGACATCACTGTCCAGGTATTGTGTGCTTTACCTGGGTCTGTTGAAGTGTATTCATTTTGCTGTTGCCTTAACGGAGGTGTAACTAGGATTCAGGTTAATTAGGGGATTTATGAGTTATTATGGTAGTAATTTGTAGACCTATGTATGTGCTTAAAATCTTTTCTTTTATTAGTAATTAATTTAGCTTTGCAAAAAATCTCTCAGCCTTGGTGGACTTATTACTACTGAATTCAAGGTACACATCTTGAAATGCAATACAAATTACAAAACAATTATGGCAGCTGTTTCAAGTTTCCCTCTGGGATTTGAGCAGCTCGGCATTTACCATCCGCTGTGCCATAACAATGGGCCCTGACAATATTCCGGCAATAGTACTGAAGATTTGTTCTCCAGAACTTGCCCTGCCCCTAGCCAAGCTGTTCCAGTACAGCTACAGCACTGGCATCTATCTGGCTATGTGGAAAATTGCCCAGATATGTCCTGGACACAAAAAGCAGGACAAACCCAACCGGGTCAATTACCGCCCCATCAGTCTACTCACGATCATCAGTAAAGTATTGGAAAGGGTCATCAAAAGTGCTATCAAGTGGCACTTGCTTGGCAATAACCTGCTCACTGAAGCCCAGTTTGTGTTCCGCCAGGGGCACTCAGCTCCTGACCTCATTACAGCTTTGGGTCAAACATGGACAAAAGAGCTGAACTCCCAAGGCGAGATGAGAGTGACTGCCCTTGACATCAAGGCCACGTTTGACTGAGTGTGGCATCAAGGAGCCCTAGCAATACTGGAGTCAATGGAAATCGGGAGGAAAATTCTCCACTGGTTGGAGTCATACCTAGCACAAAGGAAGATGGCTGTGGTTGTTGGAGGTCACTTGTCTCATATCCAGGACATCACTGCAGGAATTCCTCAGGGTACTGTCCTCAGCCCAGCCACCTTCAGGTGCTTCATCAATGACCTTCCTTCTTCCATCATAAGGTCAGAAATGGGGATGTTCGCTGAGATTGCACAATGTTCAGCACCATTCACGACTCAGATACTGAAGCAGTCCATGTCCAAATGCAGCAAGACCTGGACAATATTCAGGCTTGGGCTGACAAGTAACATTTGCGCCACACAAGTGCCAGGCAATGACCATTCCAACAAGAGAGGATCTAACTATTGCCCCTTGACATTCAAAGGCATTGCCATCACTGAATCCCCCACTATCAACATCCTGGGGGTTACCATTGACCAGAAATTGAATTGGACTAGCCATATAAATACTGTGGCTACAAAAGCAGGTCAGAGGCTAGGAATGCTGCAATGAGTAACTCACGACCTGACTCCTCAAAGCTTGTCCATCATCTACAGGAGTGTGATGGAATACTCCCCACTTGCCTGGATGAGTGCAGCTCCAACAACACTCAAGAAGCTTGACATCATCCAGGACAAAGCAGCCCACTTGATTGGCACCCTGTCCACAAACATTCACTCCCTTCACCACCGACGCACAGTAGCAGCAGTGTGTACCATCTACAAGATACACTTCAGGAATTCACCAAGGCTCCTTCAGCAGCACCTTCTAAACCCACGACCACTACCATCTGGACGGACAAGGGCAGCAGGTAGATGGGAACACTGCCACCTGGAAGTTTCCCTCCCAGTCACTCACCATCCTGACTTGGAAATCCATTGCTGTTCCTTCACTGTCGCTGGGTCAAAATCCACAAAATCCTTTCCTAACAGCAGTATGGGTGCACATACATGACATGGACTGCAGTGGTTCAAGAAGGCAGCTTACCACCACCTTCTCAAGGGCAACTAGGGATGGGCAATAAATGCTGGTCCAGCCAGCGAAGCCCACATCTTGTGAATGAAAAATAAAGGACTAGAGTTGGTCCCCTACCTTGATGTTACTGATAGAATGAAAGCTTTGCTGGACCATGAGGTTGGAGTTTCTTGTGAAATACAATTCTGCTGTTGCTGAGGACCCACAGAACCTCATGGGTGCCTGGAAGATGGTGTCCTTATTGTTTATTTAGTAACAGTGAAATGCAACAGTTTGATTCCAGAATTTTTATTTTTAAATTTAAAAATTGTAACACAAGTGCATGAGCTTAGGCAATTTAGTTACAGACAATAATATACTGGACAAAAACAAAAATAAAAATACCTGGAAAAACTCAGCAGGTCTGACAGCATCTGCGGAGAGGAATACGGTTAACGTTTCAAGTCCGTATGACTCTTCAAAAGAACTAAGGAAAAATAGAAGAGAGGTGAAATATAAGTTGGTTTAAGGGGGGGTGGGACAGGTAGAGCTGTCCCACCCAAACCAGCTTATATTTCACCTCTCTTCTATTTTTCCTTAGTTCTTTTGAAGAGTCATACGGACTTGAAACGTTAACCGTATTCCTCTCCGCAGATGCTGTCAGACCTGCTGAGTTTTTCCAGATATTTTTATTTTTGTTTTTGTTTTGGATTTCCAGCATCCGCAGATTTTTGCTTTTAATATTATACTGGATCTGTTTTTCTGAACTTTGATTACTTATAAGGATATGAACCAAAAATTCTAAGGGTCTTCTCAGTGGATGCCGTGTTGTGAAAGAATCAGCTCGTAACGCTGCTGCAGTCCTTTAGAGCATTGTTTGGTTTAAAGATATCATCAAATCAGATATAGAGCTTTTGTTTTGAGGCTTGAGTCCTGTTTTGGTTGTTTGCCTGCCACACTGACTTGGCTGTAAATGTATAAATATCCAAACAACTACATCTTGCATTTACATAGCATCTTGAACTTTTTTTTATAAAACTGGTCCCAAGGCCCTCTCAGAGGCATAAGCAAACTAAAATAAATGCTGACTAAATTTAAACTTTTTAAAATGTTATTTTCAATTTACTGTTACTTTGGTTATTTTAAGAATGGAGTTTGTACATAGAAAAATACTATTCTGAAATAACCAACATGGTGTTAATTCGAAGGGAAAGGAAATCTGAATTTAAACCAAAAAATGTGGCAAACACTCAGCACATTTGGATGCCTCTGTGGAGAGGCCAGGACTTCATATTTTGTTATATGTCTGTTTTGGTTTGATGAAGGATCTATACCCTCCATTCATTATCTATTTGTGGAGCCAGCATTTTCTGTTTCTGGTTTAAAGAAAACATTTGCAAATCGCCCTTATTTGTATGAAAGAGCACTTGTCTCAGGAAAATTCCAACTGATCTTTCTTCTTTAAGAAAGAGAGCTCTTTCGAAAAAAATAACTAATGTCCCTAAATGCCCTGCTCCACTAGCCTTTCATGTTGCCAGAAAGCTTTTGGAAATAGATTTTGGAATACACCAACTATAACTTATTTCTTGTAGGGAATCTTCACTCAGTTCCAGTACAGCAAAGAAAAGGTGTTGCCATCTGATGCCTTGCGTAGTGCTCTTGCCAAAACTTTTCAAGATGAACAGCGCTTCCAGATGGGGATCATGGATGATGCAGCAGAATGTTTTGTAAGTAAAATGACAACTACCTGAGTTCACTTTTTGATTGATAGATAATACACTCCACAATGGAGGAGCTGCCCCATTTTTGGAATGCTTATACCATGGAAAAGTGCATTCCATAGGTGAGGAAAAGAGCTCTGATGATTTAAAAAAAAAATAGCTGTTAAAAGTACTCAAAGCAGGTGAGAAAAAAGAAACCCTAAATATTATTTACAATTAGGAATTCCACCCTCTCTAAAATTTTGCTTGGCAGTCACCAGGAGTTACACTGATGCTAAGCAGCAAGACTGGCTTTAAAGAGCTCCACAAATGCTCCTTGTCCTTTATTTGTAGAACCAAACACTGATTTGGCTCCTTGTTTATAAATTTGTTTAAGAAGGGAACTTTGACCATTTTCCCCCTTTCAGTTGATGCTGTAACTTGCTATATTGTCCTTGCTTAGCTATAAGAGTCACCGACAGCTGAGATTTATCAATAAAATATTGTATAAACTTGGAGATCTTAATGTTTCTTCACAGTGTTGCCAATATCTAGTTCATGGTTTATATTTTAGAGGTAATTTTTAGTTTTAGGGATTAAAATTTAACTGGAGAAAATGGAATAAATCCAATAAAGGCAAGCTTGAAGTTTGTTACCCTTAAAAGGTTGGGACCATGGTGACTTAAGAGGTTAACAGCGAGGAAGATAAGATCATAAAACAGCAGGTGGGGTTACTTAGCTGGGGAGCTGGAGACATGATGTCTGCAATGTTAGCAGTAATGGCAGTCCAGAGAGATGTTTGATTTGGGATTTAGACCAAAATTAGTTTAAAAGCTTTCAGTAAACCTTGAAAGATTGTAAAACCCATTTACATCATCAGGTCAAAGAGGAAATTGTTAATGAGGGCTAATTTGGTTTGAGGACATCCCAGAGCAGGCTATGTTGTCATGGAGATGGGTGGAGCTCAGGAAGGTTCTTTGGTTTCAATTTACTTGGGTGTCTGGCTGAGAGTTAGTTACAGTTTGGACCTAGTGGTTTGCAGCTCACTGAGAGAAGATAGCCAATGTAAATGGCAGTTAGATAAACCTGCACTGTAAGTAGAGTAAAAAACTAACTTTGTTATCCACTTGTGGAATTGCCTAGTTTGAAACTAGTGATAGAATCCACAGAGTCTTGTGCCAAGGAAAGCAACAGGCAGATTAGCTTGGAAGTATTGGGAAAGTAACCTGAGCAAGAGACTGAGGCATCCATAGTCAAGAGGTGGTAACTTAAAGTTTTATCTCCGAGAATTTTACCTCTGGAGCCGAGGATAATTCTCCACATGACTGTGGCATACTTGTGGGTGGCCCCTACAGAAATGAATAACTTTAAGATTGATGTGCCTTATAAGAAAATTCTTGGGGTAAATAAGTAAATGAGAGTGCATATCATACATGGTTAGAAAACATATTGTTAAGTTAATAATGCTTGTTTTGTTTATTTTTTTAATGTATAATAAACTTTGTTTTGTTGAAGAAAAAAAGTGAAACCTTGTGGCATTATTCTATCGGCTAAAACAAGGTGTTCAGATTTCTTTTTAAATGTTAACGGTCCCTAACCAAATCGTAATGAAATCTTTTCCTCCTCCTTTTTCACTTGGCCCATAAGTGAAACATTATTACACCACAACAGAGAGCATCATTGGAAGTCCATCTATACCTATAGCAACAACAGCCATGGCACCTTTTTCAGTTGCTGTATCCTATTACAATAGGATGCTACTTAAGATTAAACTCTGGTCTATCAGCATTCTTCAGGATGGATGATAACTTGATTTACTTTTTGATAGTGTTGGGCGTTTTAGTCAAAGTGGAGGATATATAGGAATATAATTAAACTTGAACCAAACCTGACTTGGTATAGGCCCACCAAAAGAATAACTATTGTTGCCCCAGTTACTTGCATTGCAAGTAACTTTGATTTAAATATTTAACAAATTACTGTTAGCTTTTTAATCATTGTCATTTTGGTACAGTCATATTTAGCAAAGTAACTTCAAATTCAATCAAAAGTAATGGGTAGCATTTCAAAGTCATGTTTCTTTTCTGCATTACTGATTCTTTCCCATTATCTGCTCAGGCAGATTTCCTTATCTGGACTGCCTTAGATTGAAGCAGTTAAAGAAGCCAAGTCAACATACATAAATTATGGATTTTGGTTTCAAAACGATAGGACATTTTGTTGAACAATTTATTGCTTCATTTAAAAACTACAAGATGTTGGGCATTAATTTTTACACACACTTAATTCTGCATTAAAGCTATGTACTAAAATTAAAAGATGCATGCTCACTGGGTCTGACTAGAATGTTTGTCGTTGCAGAGTGAGAGCTACATCACTCTTGTGATGTGGGGTTAAAGTACCATATTTTGAACTCTGGCATGTATTTGACAACACAGCACATCTTAGTGCAGCTTCTGGGTTTTTTTCCCGGAGTTATGAGTTCTACTTTAGACCATCAGAGTGATTGTTGAGAATATTGATTCACTCAGCAAGACTCACCAGGCCCACCTCTAATATGTTAATATAAGTACTGAGATAACATACCCATCAATGGTGTCCATTGCTCATTATTTACTGCATTTAGCCACACCCGTTTAACTTATTTAACAACACCGATATAGCCCATAATAAAGTAAAAACCTACGATTAAGACATTACTCTTGCTTTGAGACATTGCTATTGATAGTTAATGTGCTGAGATTCAATATTGAATGAATCATTTTCAGTTATGGGAAAGCTCCCAATACTGCATATGACTGTGTTTATATTCTTCACAGGAAAATATCCTCATGCGAATACACTTTCACATCGCAGATGAAACGAAAGAAGACATATGCACAGCTAAACACTGCATTCCTCACCAGAAATTTGCGATGACTTTATTTGAACAGGTAGGAGATGTTTACATTCCCGGCAATAAGGATTGATTTAAAAACCATCTTCTACAAGAATTTAAATTTGTACTTTTTAGAAAATTTAAGTCTATCTCAGATACGTTTTAAGCTGAAGTCTGAGGTTTATCCCTTTTTTCTTGACAACTTTTTCCAAAAGAAATATTAGCTATCCATGAATGTTCAACATATTGCAATGATGTAAAATGGTTGCTTGTGAAAAATGTTAGTTGATAATCTTGTTGCTTTTTTGAAAATAGTCTAAATGTGTTACTCTTTTTAGCATTATGGTAATGTAACAGGTGTTATATTTTTGAAATGGAAGTCAGATCTTTTGAGTGCTGCTGCAATATTATTTTTGCTATGTGTAGTGCAAAAAAATGAATGAAGCAAGAACAGTTAAATTAAGAAGACAGCCAAATGAAGATATTCAGACAGTTTGATCAGTTAATTTTAGAATGATGTTCTCAACCTGGAAAAAGTCTTTGGCTCCATGTGCTTTGGGGAAAGAAGAATTTCCAGAGCCTGCCGGCATCATGAAGTTCGAATGTCTATGTGGACTTAGGAGCAGGAGTAGGCCATTCAGCCCTTTGTGACATGACACATATGTCACATATTCCTAAATCATGCACAGCTTGCAACTTGGGATACTTGTTTGTGCAGTTTTTTTTTGTCATGCTTATTACTTTTTAGGAACAGAGGCAGATAATTGGGCCCCTCGAACTTGTTCTGCCGTTTAATTAGGCTATGGCTGACCTTTATCTAAACTCTATTTATCCACTTATCCATTTTCAGTACCCTTACCTAACAAATTTATCTCTCCGTTTTGAACTTTTGAATTGACCTACCCTCAACAGCTCACTTAAGGGACAGTGTTCCAGATTTCCACCATCCTGCATGTGAAGAAGTGCTTCCTGATGTCGCCCCTGAATGACCTAGCTCTAATTTTGAGATTATGCCCTCCCCCCACCCCCTAATGCCTCAATGGTCTATTACCGTCTATTCAGGGAAGCAAGGGATGGATAATAATTGCCTGTCTTGCCAACAATGCCCATGTCCAGAATGAATAATTTAAGATAAAATGTACTTTACCTTAATGTAAATGCCGAGAGTCAGAACTTTGCTTCATGGAACATTTACAATTTTAACTGTTGGGGAGTGTTTTCCTGAGCAGGACAATATTGCTGATGCCTGGTGTTATGATGTGGCATATGATGTGCACCAGGTGGACCAAATCCACAATGGGAACTTGGTCGCCTTATCACAACGGTTGTGCAATTTGTACTTATTACCAGAAAATGTGTTCACTGAATTCAGAATTAATAAGCCCACCAAGACTTATAGAGATTTTAAAAATTAATTTAAAATATTTATTCACAAAGTAAAAGATTTCAAGCACATACATAAGACTACAATTACTTACAACTATAATAACTCCCAAAGTTCCTAATTAACCTGACCCCCAGTTACACCCTGTTTAAGGCAATGGTCCAAAATAGATTTTAGATTTAAAACAGAACCAGTAAGTTAATACAATACCCACTTGACAGTGGAATTCCAAATGGCTTTCCCCGACTTCAGTTTTGTTATATAGCAGACTTATGCACACATGGCTGGAGGCTTCATTAAGGCTATTTCACACACTCCTGTTAAATCTTACATGGCCTTTTTTCCACAAAGTCTTTCATTCTCCTTTATATATGTTTCTGTCTTTTTAATATGTAAATTCTATTGTTCCATATGTCTTTGAAACTGTACCTTCCTCAAATATAAAAACTTTCATGTTGCCAATATTGTCAGTAACCTTTGGGGAAAAATAAACACATTCCGTAGCCATGCTTGTCTGGCTAGTTGTAGCTAAGATCCCTTTGAAATCCAAATATCCCTTCATTTATCTAAAAATGCAAATTCCCTTCACAGTTTACATGCTAAGCCAGTATCCATGTTTATTCATTAACATGTCAAGCACCTAGCTTCTTTTGATGATTTCAAGCTTGCAGCTTACTTGACTACAAATGTAATTAAATCACACGGACAGACCCAACTATACTTATCCCCATAAACTTACTTCACAATAAATCAGAAAAATATTATGAAAATTATTATACCTTCATCACACTGGCTGGAAATCTGTTGATGGGACACAGTAATCTATGGCTGACATCTGGCAGACAAGCCTGAATTAAAGGACAGGGCTTTAATATTTTCCAGTTAACCTTGCACCAAATCGTGATGATAGTTATAAAAGCAGTGAAGAGCAGGTTTAAAAAAACGTTGATTGTTAATGATGTATAGTTAAGTCCGATGTCAAACCAAGCCTTTCCATTACCAAGCTGGGCCGTGACATTGGGACTGAGAAACTTGAGCCGATATTTCTTTTAGAATTGATAGTCATAACCAAGCACCCTGAGATTAAGTAACGTAACGGAAATCACCAAGCTAAGTCAACATTCAAATCACAATTAATGTATTATGTATGTGTGGCATTCAAAAATCTTTACTGCTCATCCTTCCTCCAACCATAATTACTGAAGGTAGGCACAGGATAGAGCAGGACAATCAATAAAAAGGTCCCGTGTAGGACATCTTATTCAAAAGTGCTAAATTGTAAAACTCTACCTCTTGTACCGGATGTTGACAGGATTTCCAACAAGCTTTGCAGTTGGACTCCATGATCCTCTGATCCTCATTAGGAACTCCGCAATATAAGTTGATTTTCTTGACCATATATCATATTTGTGTGTTTGTGGAATCTATTAAGTATAAAATTAAATTGGAAGCTTTCTCTTTTGTTTGGCATTGGATGTCATTGTCTCCATCAACAGCTAACCAGTTTTTAAAATCCTGTTAATAATATCCAATATTCAGCAAGGACATTCTGCTTTAATGACTCCCATAGTGATGTGTGAAAGCTGAACAGATAGCTTGGAAACTTAGTAGTAAGTTTGTTCTTTTTGATGGACTGTGCAGAACAATTCTTTCTTGCAGTGCGTTTGTACCAGCTGTGGCGCAACATCTGACCCACTGCCTTTTATCCAAATGGTGAACTACATTTCGACAACTGCATTGTGGTAAGCTGTTGCTAAAAATAATTTTACTGAACTTGAGCTTTACATAGCAACTTTCTCATACAAGAAGATTCTAAAAGAACTGTAATGATGTGAAAAAGGCAAAAGCTTGCTGAGCAGTGTGCAGCATTCCTGGTTGACATATTGAGAAATTTTACAATTTCAAACACTGAAACTACGAACATTGACTTCAAACAGATTTATGTATGGCTGTAGAAATTGAAGGGTTTCAGATATAGTGTAGTCTGGTCAAACTTTTAATGTACAAGACTATACTAGACAAATTATAGTGAATGTTTTAAGCGCTGTAGTTGCTAGAGGATGCTTCTTGCAGATGAAGAAACATCTTATCTAATAATAAATGTTGCAGTATTTCTGCTATGTTCTGGCAGGCTGCCTCAAGAATCTGAATAGAGAGCATCTTTGAAGTGCTGAAAAACGTACTCTCATAAAATCTTGAATTACTCAATGTTGTGTAGCATCTTGCACTTTACTCTCGGTGCATAATTAAAATAATGTTGTGCACTAAAGATTTCCTCCACCAATGGAGGAAATAGAGAATAGAGCACATCTTCCTTGAACAGTATGTCCATTTGCCTGCAGAGGAAGAAACAATGCTAGATCTTGTTATGAGTAACAAATAACTCGGGTAGATATGAGTCATATGTGGATAAACAGCTCAGGTGACCACAATATGATGAGTTTATGGTCCAGCAAGCAAGGAAAAGAGTTAAAGTAGGAGCACATGCACCGATTAGAATATGACAGATTTGAGAAAGTTGAGCTTGTTGAGATGTGGTGGAAGGAGAACTTGGCAAGAAGGATGATCAACATGGGATATTAGAAAAAGGAGATAGCAAGCAATCAGATTAAAGATGAACCATTTTATTTAAAAATAGGACGACAACTTTTAGGGTATCTTGAACAAATAATGATGAATGAAACATAAAATTGACGGGCATGTAATATAGGTATGATTAAAAATAAGAGAAAAAAGGGGATTGCAAAGTCAATAAACTTGGCAAGAAGGTAGTACGAGGAAAGAATCTCATATTAAAAGATTGGTAAAATATTCTACAAATAGAGTTGTTAACTGTGATGTGGAACCATTGAGAAGAAGGAAAATGAACTAGTAGAGGATCGTTAATCTTTGAGATCCTTTATCCCAAAGAGCAGGGGAGACCGCATCATTGAATATATTCAAGGCTGAGTTAGACAGATTTTTGCTTTACAAAGGAATCAAAGGTTATGGGGGCAGACAAGAAAGTTGAGGTCACAATCAGATCAGCCAAGGTCTTACTGAATGACGGAGCAGGCTCGTGGTGCTGAATTGCCAACTCCTGCTCCCATTTCTTATGTTGTACAAATGGTCATTGGCCATGATTGTGCAATATTTACAGAAGAAAAGCATTTGAGGGAGGATCCCACCCTGATTTTGATTTAAGAGGGAAGTAAGAGACATTATAATAAATAACAGAAAACTAAGGGAGGACGGAGTCCTGGAACCTGATGGGATAAATCAAGAATCCTGAGAGAAATGAGGGGGGTTAATAGCAGGGTTCTAGAAATTACATTTTAGGATTCAATTGAGAGCAGGTATGTGCCAGAAGACATGAACAGCTTTTGTTAAAGGAAGAAAGAGGGTAGTGAGTGTCAGAGGTTTAGAGGGAGAATTCCAGAGCTTTAGGGCCTTGACAGCTGAAGGCATAGCCACCGGTGATGGACTGATTTAAATTGGAAGTTTGCAGGAGGCCAGAATTGGAGGAGCCCAGAGATCTCAGAGGGTTGTAGAGTTGGACATTACAGAAATATGGATGGGTGAGGCCATGGAGGTATTTGAAAACAAGAATGAAAAATTTAAATTGAGGCAAAGCATAACCAAAAGGAAGTGTAACCAGCAAGGACAGGGATGATTGGTGAACTGGACTTGGTTCGAGTTAGAGCATGGGCAGCAGAGTTTTGAATCACCTCAAGTTTACAGCGACTGGAAGACTGGAAAACTACCAATGGAATTACTATTCACGATAGGAGACAGCTAACCTGTTGTAGGGATGAAATCTTTAGAGATGAAGTTACAAAGTATTTAGGTGAAAAGAAATTATTTAGAAGGAACCAACATGGATCTCCGAAAGGAAGATTACGTTTTACAAGCCTGCTCAAATTCTTTGAGGAAGATATGGTGGATGTGGGAAATTTAATGGCAGTTGATGACACTGACCTCAGGCAATTGGGGGAGGTTAAGAGGAGAGGAATTTTGTGATGAGTAGCAAATTGGATTTCAAAAAATGACTAGAGGTGAGGAAACGGGCGAATCAAAGTTAAGAATAGCAAGTGTGTAGTGAGCAGAATACTGTTTTGGGACCCCTTCTGTTCACTGTTTAAATCAATGATCTAGATTTAGGGCAGTGAGTGCTGTCCAAATTTGCACGACATCAAAATAGGCATAATTAATCATTCTGAGAACCAAAGGAAGCTGAAAAGAGATATTGGGCTGAATTTTGCCGTCGGCGAGCAGGGGTCGGGGCCATTGACAGGATAATTAAAACAATTAAAGGACCTGCCCGTCCAACCTTAAGGTTGGCGGGCAAGATAGGAGCCCTGGCGGTCTTCTGAGAAAACATGAAACCTCATCCACCGGCGGGATGAGGTTTCATGTAGGGTTTAAAAAACTTTAATAAAGTTTTAGTGAAATTTATTAACATGTCCCATCTCATGTGACATTGTCACATGAGGGGGACATGTTAAGGATTTTTTTATTTTTCTATTTTTAATATTTGAACAACTTTCAGCGATCTCCCTGAGGCAGCACTTAGCCTCAGGGAGATGTGTGCATGCGTGAGAGTGCAATCTTGCATTTGGGGAACCCCCCGCCCTCACAGGAAGTGCATGGTGCTTAATTGGCCCACACACTTAAAATGGTAGCAGGTATCAGCTCCCCACCCGCTGGAGATTGGATCGGGCCCACCCGCCTGGTAGGCAGAAAATTCTGCCCATTGAAAAGATGGTGGAAAAAGCAATAAGTACATACGGAACTTAGTGTCAGAAACTGTGAGAATGGTACATGTTGATATAAAACAACATCTAATTGGAACAGGGAAGGATGGATGATATGGAATAGTGGAGGAGTTTTTGGATTCAGGTTGACTAGAAATTAAAAATACCATCTCACGTGGATAAAGTCATTTTAAGGTAGAGGCTAATGGTAAATATTGAATACACAAGACAAAATGTAATGAACATTTATATAAAACTTAGACCACCATTTTGAGTACTGTCTGCCAATTTGGATGCCACATCACAGGAAGGATGTCAAAGCAATAGAGAGCGTACTGTGCAATTACACTAGGGTGCTGCCTTGATGTCAGCAAATACATATATAAAGAAAGACTTGCAAAATTGGGGCTGATTTTGTTCAGGCAGAGCTTACAGGGTGATTGAATATGCTTAAAATTATGAAATTATAGTACAAAATAGATAGAAACAGACTATTTCCAAAACTTGAGGGATCTAAAATGAGAAGGCATAGATTTGGATTAAATATAAGACATTTAAGACAGAGAACAGGGTAACCATACTACTTTACACAAGAATCATGAAGCTGTGATTGAAACGGAGCATTCTCGCATTGAAAGATAAATTAGATGGGTGATTGAAGGGGTATGAGAAAAAGACAGGCACATAGGATTTTACCAAGGAAACTGAGAGATTACAGAACTCCTTCTGACGGAAATGGTTCTGAGAGAGAAGGGATGAGGTTATGTTTTGCAGTTTGTGAGCTGCCTTGAAATAGAACAACATACAATTTGGGTAAGTCTGACGACAAGCCTTCATTGTAGGCTTTCTCTCATACGTTGTTATTCTGCAAAAAATAGCCTTGTAAGAATGTTTAATTCATAGGTTACTGAGAACTGCAACTGTAGGTCAGTACTACATTATAAAGGCATTTTTAACATTGAGTTTTTCTTCAGTGTAAGTATTGTTTACAGTAGCCATTGGGGTAAAGAAATGTTCAGGGATAAGTGCTTCAAATCAACAGCTTTCTAGAGAGATGCAAAGGGTGACCGACCTGCATTTTGAACCAAAATGTAACATTTAAATGGTGCACAATGTGCGAACCTAAAGGGAGAAAAATGTTAATGTTTCCTAAGAAAGTTTTCAAACATTGTGTTAGATACCTTGGGATAATATGGCAGTCTAACTTAATTATGATCAAGATGGGTTGTGCATAATTATCTTGCATAGGAAATTATTTAGGCGCTTAATTAAATTTGAATAACATAGCAAAGTCTTGGACATGACCAAGCAGCAATCTTTTTAATTCGGGAGAAATAGTGATAAACTTGTCAGTGTCTCTGTTGTGGATGCCCTACAGAGTGGGGGCTTTGTTGGTTTTCATGGGAACCAATTCCTTTCTGTTTTGTCCCTTTTGTGTAGTAATCAAGCAATACGTATGATGGAAAGACGTGAGAAACCGACACCTGACATGTTTGGGGAGCTTCTGCAGAATGCAAGCACGATGGGTGATCTTAGGAACTGTCCAGTATGTGTCTATTCACTCCTATTTCTCATTATCTGTGATCATTTAAATACAAAGGAATCACTGCTGGTGAATGTAACTCTTTTGAGTACAAACATGTTTCCATCTGTTTCAGATGAAGTTACATTGTTTTATGCCATTGTGAGATTTGAACTCTTGATCTTGGGGTTACAAACCCAGTACCATAACCACTTGGCTATTTAGGCCAATCCTCTGCTGGTGAATGTAATGTTACAAAGTCTCCTGTCAGGTACAGCTATGTAACTCTTTCGAGTACAAGCCCGTTTCCATCTGTTTCAGATGAAGTTATATTGTTTCATAGCTTGCCATTGTGAGATTTGAACTCTTGATCTTGGGGTTACAAACCCAGTACCATAACCACTTGGCTATTTAGGCCAAGCCTCTGCTGGTGAATGTATTTGCCTTATACTTAATGGGATGAAGATAATCTAATAATGCAGTTAATTTACAGAACTACTTTTATGCAAAGTAATTCTCCAATGCATTGATGTTTGTCATGTTGTGGGTTGTAGTTTAAATAGTACCATGACAACTGCACAGGTGCTCGTTTGCTTGTATACAATTGTTTGAAAGTCGCCACTTGATATTTGGCTGCTCAGTCCTAACCCATTGGTTGGGGAAGATTTGCACAGGGCAGTGATCAGGATACTGCATTCCTAGCCTGGGAATATCCAAGCAGCAGCTCTTCAGTGCGTACAAACTGCTAGCAGATTAGCTGGTGACACGTAAGTTTAGTGTTCACTTGCAAGTTGTAATGAAAAGGTACAAGAAGAAAAGCTGGTTTTAAAGTTAAAACAAATAGGACAGAATTGCACAGAAAATAAAAATGTCAGTATATTAGTATTTTGTGATGCAATTTAATCATTTTCAAGAGACTTATTTTCTAAATCACTTGCCTCCATGGTGGTATCTTTGTATCATTAATGTGCCACGATGAAACCAGTTCAGAGCCCACGTATTGACTTGTTGGTATTCATTTGTGCTGAAAATGCCCAACTCCATGGTAATTTTTACATCCTTTGGAAGATGCTCTGAGAATGTAAGTGGAATCTCAATGACTACAGTTCATTGTTGAATATGAGAAGTTCAATAGCTGTAAGCAGTTTCTGTCTCCTGACTGGACTACAAAATAACAGTGGTAATGAAATAAATGTGACCAACTCTTAATCTTATTCAGATCATTGAAGTGATTTCATGATATAAGCACAGTTCAAGCATTTGTAATTAAACTGTTATGTGCTTTGTCCATTTGTAATGTATTGTCTTTGCATAAATATCCTAATTTATATCAGCTAAGCCATGTAACTTTACTTAAGACAAAAATGTATTCACTGTTTATTTTAGAAAGGTATAAAATGTAATGTCTTATTTCTTAATAACTTTCCAAGCCATTTTTAAACATGTACTTGAAAGTGTTGCTTCAAATTTTATGCATCTTGATTTCTTTCCTTTCTCTTGTCCTTAATCTCTGTACCTTTAACCAACACCCCCCTGCCCCACCCCACAAAAAAGATTAAATGTCCAAATGAGTCTAGGATGAATTTGATGCCACTTACGTTTACAGGCATATAGTATGAGTCCATTGCTTTAGCTTCATCTTGTTGCCCTACTGTTTTAATGTACATGAAAGTCTTAAATAAAGATCAATAAGGGGTCTGCTCCTATGTTGTGTCAAATATAAGGACGCAATTGGTTTCACTCAGCTTGATTTGAGTTTCAGTGCTGCCTTATATAATTGCTGTTCTCCTTAGCAACAAGCCTGTGTGCTGAAGCAATAAAGCTGAGAAGCAGTGTCTTTTCATTGATCATGGCTGAAGATTTCTCCAATCACCTCTGGCATTAATTGTAAAATTGTATTTTTATGACTATTAACAATTGTGTTTATGATATAGTTCGCATTTTTGAGGTTTCCTGTGCTCATTTCACTTCTAGATTGATATAAATTGACGGGTGCTGATTAGTAGAAACCTGTATATTCTGTCTGTTAATCCTGAGTGTCTGCTACAGACATTTCATTTTATGGGGGTTGGGAAGGATAGGAAAGGCAGCAACTGGTCTTATGAACAGCAGTGTACATCAGCTTCAAGAATACTTTCAGGTAAAATTGCTGAAAACATGTGGCCATTTCAACTCTTGCTGCATTAATTTGAGATGTTAATATTCGTTGACTAGAACTCTCGGCGTTAAATTAGTTAAATGTTATCTACTAGAGAATGGGATTCCAAAAAAGGGTGAATATATGCATCAAATTGCCCAAATGGAAGGTGAACCTTGAACTTAATGTTCAGAATGTATTGCACTGGTACTGAGCTGCTTATTGCTACTGACTGGTAATCGATCTTTGACAGTAGTTAATTAGAAACTGGTAAGACTCTCTATTCAAAGATGTGACAACTGTATCCGTTGCCTTTTGAACATACTTGTGGTACAATCTCAATGAGTAAGGTCTTTTATTGATCACTGCAACCAGCTCAGTAGAAACTGCATTGTCCAGTTTTTCATAGCTTTATAATGAAAATTACAAATTATTGTGCATATGTTTTGCAATAGATTTATTATGTAAGTGAAATAGAATGACATAATTGGGACTTAGAAACTATTGAATGAACAATGTTTTGGACTTGCACAAAACTTGAATTACTGCCAAACAGAACCTCTGTGAGACTGCCCAGTTAATTTTGTGATCTTATTTTATTAGTCCAGCATGGTATGAGGTGGAGATAGCAAAGCATATTTACAAATAAATAACTTCTATCATACAGTCTGCCCATTTCAACATGTAGTCAGCATAATTTACTTTTCATCTTTGCAGTTAAGTAAGTTTTTCAATTATTCTATTAAATCTGAGAAAAGTGGTAGAATGTACTATTTTAATCACACACAAAGCTTTCATAATACTAATCTTTTAGTAACTTAAGTCACTGCAGACTTTTTTTTAAGTTAATTAAAATTTGTAATCAGCTTGATTCTTGTTCAACCTCCACAAACAGGTGAAAACCCCATCACCAATGGGGGCTCTGAATGAGGATTAGTAGTCATTTTGGCTGGCTGACCTGTTTCCGCCTCCTTCCTTACACTGGACACTAAGCCCTGTTACAACATTCAGTTGACTTGGCTGAGGCTGAAAGTTGAACCTAGTGCTTTCCTGGTCTTTGCGTTCACTGAGCAGTTCAGGAGCTTCAGCTTTTATACTGCCTCTTCAGTGGCCCACTAAAGGGAAGAGAATTTATTTATAATATATGCTGCAGTGTTTTAATATTGTGTCACTACAGTAATTTTTTAAGTTGACCTAAACTAATCCTGATGAGAGTGCAGAGTAATTTGTTCTCATCTTCCCCCATCCTACCTCTTCATTGTCATCTCTTCTTTCTCTCCCTTTGTTTTGGGAGGCAACTGGTTTCCACCAGGTTCCTCATTAGATGAATGAAATTGGGAACTTACCACAGTACTGGAGTGAACCTGCAGATGACCATGTTGACACAGCATGCTTGGGGGTAGTAGGCTATACTGTTGTACAATAAAAGCTTCCTTCTGCGTACAGAATTGTAATGCAACAATGGGTGATCTTCAAGGAGGTGATGTTTCAAATACACGCTAGGTATGTTTCAACAAGGGTGAAAGGTAGGAGAACCAAAATCAGGGGTTATTGGATGATGAGGGAGATAGGGAATATGATGAAAGAAAAAAGAGGGTATGATGCCTTCAGGTGAATTCTTCAAGCGAGAAGCAGACCAAGTACAATAAGTTGAGAAAGGAAGTGAAGAGGAAAATAAGACTGGCAAAGAGAGAATATGAGAACGCAACAGCAGTTAATGTAAAAGGGAACTCAAAAATCTTCTGCTGGTATGTAAATAGTAAGCAGGTGGTGAGGTGGGGTCTATTAGGGACACAGAAGGTGCATTATGCTTGGAGTTGCAGGGCAAGGCTTGAAAACATGATGAGTACTTTGTATCAGTGTTTACTAAGGAAGAGGATGCTGACAAAATATTGGTAGAAGCAGAGATGGTAGAGGTAATGGATTGGGTTGAAAATTGTTAGGCAGGTTGGACTGGAAAGGCTGCCTATACTTAAGAGTGGATAAGTCACCTGGTCCATATGGCTTGCATCCCAGGTTGAGTAGGGTGTAGATAGCAGAAAAACTTTTTCGTAAACTTCTAATCTTCCCTAGATAAGGGTAGGTGCCAGAGGATTGGAGAGTGACATCCTTATTCAACAAACAGGGTAAGGACATTCCTAGTAACTACAGGTCTGGTTAATTTAACATCAGTGGTGGGTAAGGTTTTAGAAGCATTAATCAGAGAAAAAAAATCACCAGGCCCTTGGAAAATTTTTAATTAATTAAGGATTACCAGCACAATGTAAAACGCAGATTTTTAATTTTTTGATGAAGTCAGAGAGAAGGATGATGAATGGACTGCAATGGTTGTTGTCTATATGGATTTTAAGAAAACGTTTGACAAAATGCAACATAAAAGACTGACTAACAATATTGGAGCTCATGGAATGGGAGAGTCAGTGTCAGCTTGGATAAAAAATTGACTTCAGGACAGAAAACAGTGAGAAGTGCTAAATGGTTGGTTTTCTGACTGATGGATATTAGAAGTGTTCACCAAGTATCAGTGCTGGGACTGCTTTTTTTAATGTATGAATGACTTGGATATTGGAATACAGAGTAAAATTTCAAAACTTACCAAACTTTGAGGTGCACCAAAGAGTAAGAGTGATAGCATTTCCAAAAGGCATCCGATAAAGTGCCATTCAAAAGATGCAAGATAAGGGCTCATAGAGTTGGGAGTAATATAATAGCAAAGATAGAGGATTAGTTAACAGACAGGAAGCAGAGGGTTGGCATAAATGGAGTATTTTCATGTTTGCAGGCAGTGAATGGAGTGTTGCAAGGATCAGTGCTGGGGCTCCAGCTATTTACAATCTCTATTAATGACTTAGATGAAGAGACAGAGAGTAATGTATCTAAGTTTGCTGATGGTGCAAAGCTAGGTGGAAAGGTAAGCTGTGGGGAGGATACAGAGAGGTTGCAAAGCGATATAAACAGTGAGTGAGTGGCAAACATGATGGCAGATGGATTATAATGTTGGGAAGTTAAGTTATTCACTTTGGTTGTAAGAATAAAGCAGAATATTTTTATAAAGGTGATAAACTTGTAAGAGTTGATATTCAAAGAGAGGGATTTGGGGGTTTCGTGTGTCTAGATCTTTGAAGATGGCAGAACAAATTGCGAGAGTAAATAACAAAGCATATAGGATCTTGAGCTTCAGAGATAAAGGTATTGAGTACAAAAGCAAGGCAGTTTTCCAGAGCCTTAATAAAGCTCTGGGTAGGCCACGATTAGAGTATTGCATCCAGTTCTGGTCACCACACTTTAAGGAAGGATGATGCCTGAGAAGGAGATTTGCCAGAATAGTTCCAGGAATGAGGGATTTTAATTACAACTTTAGATTTACTGATTTTAGTTCTTCTTGAAACGTAGGAGTTTGAGGGAGATTTGTTAGAGGTTTGCAAGATTATCACAAGTTTAGATAAGGGAAACAAAGAAAAGCTGTTCCCATTAGCTGATGATACAGGAACTAAGAGACACTGTTTTAAGATTTTGGGAAAGATATTAAGGGGGGGATGTGAAAAAGAACTTTTTTATTTACAGAGTGATAATGGCGTGTTGCCTTCAAGGGTGGTGGAAGTGGAGACAATTAATGATTTCAATAGGAATTTGAATGGGCACTTGAGGGAAATAAAGTTGCAGAACTGCAGGGATAGAGTGGGGAAATGAGACTGACTGGAATGCTGTACAGAGAGCTGGGTTTGACTGAATGAGCCAAATGGCCGCCTCCTGTAAGTTCTGACTCTAGGACTTCAGTGAGCATTGAATAAACTCAGTGCTGCTCTTGTTTGTTTTGGTTTTATGGAGCTGAATATATATATTTTTTTAACTTTGATTTCCTTTACAGAGCAACTGTGGTGAGAAGATCAGAATCCGCAAAGTGTTGATGAACTCCCCCGAGATAATCACTATTGGTCTGGTCTGGGACTCCGATCATTCTGATCTTGCTGAAGATGTCATCCATAGCTTAGGAACATGCCTCAAACTAGGAGATGTAAGTTGGTTATTAGTGTTTATTATCGGACAATAAGGAAACAACATCGAGTACTTTGTATCAATTTTTACAAAATACCAGTAATAACAAGGAACTGAAAGCTAAGTCAAGCAGAGGAACTTTGAAATAAAAACAGAAAATTCTGGAAAAACTCAGCAGGTCTGGCAGCATCTATGGAGAGAGAAACAGAGTTAATGTTTCGGGTCTGTACGACTCCTTTTCAAAGCTAAAGAGAAGTAGAAATGTGATGAATTTTATACTGTTTTAGAGACAGTGGAGCGGTTAGAGCAAAATAGGTCAGGGAGGTGGGAGCTCAGGAGAGATTGACAAAGATGTCATGGACACAAGACAAAGGGAGTGTTAATAGTCATGTTAAAGACTAATAAAGGTGCTGATAGTGGCATAAAGGTAGGATAGCAGAATGTGTTAATAGCAGAACAAGGGCCATTGCTCTGTGAAAGCACAACATAAAAATGTGACAGATGGCCCTGTGGTGGCAAGGGTGAGAGGGTGTGTTGGGGGTGAAAGTATTTTTTAAAAAAAGAATTTGAAAAATGAATAAATAAAATTTTAAAAATTGGATTGAAAGGTAGGTAAAGATGGAGGAGAGAGTTCATAGTCTGAAGTTGTTCAACTCAATGTTAAGTCCTGAAGGCTGTAAAGTGCCTAACCGGGAGATGAGGTGCTGTTCTTCCAGTTTGAGTTGGGCTTCACTGGAACGTTGCAACAGGCCAAGGATGGACATGCGGGCATTAGTGCAAGATGGTGTATTGAAATGGCAAGCGACAGGAAGGTCTGGGTCATGCTTGCAGACTGAACAAATGTGTTCTGCAAAGCGATCACCCAGTCTGCATTCAGTCTCCTCAGTGTAGAGGAGACCGCATGGTGAGCACTAAATACAGTAGACCAAATTGAAGGAAGTGCAAGTGAAGGATAAATTTTTCCAGGCCCAAGCAAGAGCATGAAGTGGCACTGATGCACAGAAAAAGAGTTGTGGGAGGGGGCCTGTGTAGCACTGGAATAAAGAATGTTCCACATACCCCACAAAAAGACAGGCATAACTGGGGCCCATGCGGTTACCCATAGCCACACCTTTTATTTGGAGGAAGTGAGTCAAGTTAAAGGAGAAATTGTTCAGTGAGGGTACAAGTTCAGACAGGTGGAGGAGAGCAGTGGTGGATGGGGAATTGTTTGGGCCTCTGTTCAAGGAAGAAATGGAGAGCCCTTAGACCGACCTGGTGGGGGATGGAGGTGTGGAGAGACTGGACATCCATAGTGAAGAGGAGGCAGTTAGGGCCAGCAATCCGGAAATTATTGATGTGACGTAGGGCATCAGGGAAATTGCTAATGTATGTGGGAAGAGACTGGAGAAGGGGAGAGGGAGTCAAGATAGGAAGAAATGAGTTCTGTGGGGCAAGAACAAGCTGACATGATAGATTTACCAGCACAGTGCTTTTTGTGGATTTTGGGAAGGAGGTAGAAGCGGGCTGTCTGGGGTTGGCAGACTGAGTTTGGAAGCTGTGGAGGGAAGTTCTCCAGAGTGACAGCCCTGGAAACAATGATTTAATCTTTGGTGACAGGGCCATGGTCCAAGGGGAGGTAGGAAGAAGTGTCTGAGAATTGGTGCTCAGCCTCTGCAAGCTAGAGGTCAGTACGCCAGACAACAACAGCACCACCCTTGTCAGCAGGTTTGATGATAAAGTCAGGATTGGACCTGAGAGAACAGAGTGCAGCAAATTCAGAAGGAGACAGATTGGAGTCAGTAAGAGGAGCAGAGAAATTAAAACGGCTGATGTCACACCGACAGTCCTCAGTGAAAAGATCGAGAGTGGGTAAGAGGCCAGTTGGCAGGGTCCAGGTAGAGGGAGAATGCTGGAGGCGGGTGAATGGATCCGTTGAACTGGGGGAGAACTCCTGCCCACAGAAGTGAGCACGGAGACTAAGGTGACAGAAGAAGAGTTCAGCATCATGCCCAGCCCAAATTCATACCTTGACTACAGCTCCTCACACCCTGCTTCCTATAAGAACTCCATCCCATTCTCCCAGTTCCTCCGCCTCTGTCGCATCTGTTCCGATGATGCTGCCTTCCAAAACAGTGTTTCTGACACATCTTCCTTTTCCTTAATCAAGAGCATCCCCACCAACTGTGGTTGACAGGGCCCTCGACCATGTCCGACCCACCTCCCACACCTTTGCCCCTCACCCCTTCCACTCCCTCCCAGAACCATGATAGGGTCCCTCTTGTCCTCACTTTTCACCCCACCAGCCTCCACATCCAAAGAATCACCCTCTGCTATTTTCACCAATATCAACATGGTGCCACCACCAAACACACCCTCCTCTCACCCCCCACTCTGCCCCCACCCCCACCTCTCAAACATTATAAAATCCATCACATTTCTACCACTCTTTAGCTCGGAGGAAGTCATGCAGATCCGAAGCATTAACTCTGTTTCTCTCTCCACAGATGCTGCCAGACCTGCTGAATTTTTCTAGCATTTCCTGTTTTCCAGCATCCACAATATTTTGTTTTTATTTTAGAGGAACTTAGAAGGTTTATTTGAAGCAAAGAAGTGGTAAAGAGAAAATAATGGGACTGAAGATAGGCAAATCTTCAGCATTATTTTCATTCCAGAGAACCTAAAAAAAATATTGGCAAGTGAATTTTAGATGCGTTTGCCATAATTTTCCAAAGGTCTCTAGATTCAAGAATTGTGCCTCTGGATTGGAAAGTTGTAAATGGCACTGTTGTATTTAAGAAGAGCAGGAGTCAGAACACAAATTGTGAACCCATCAGTTTAACATCAGCTGTAGGAAGGCTGCTGGAAATTATCGGAGACAGAGCACCTGGATAAGTTTGAAGTGATCAAAGAGAATCAACATGGAGTTATGATGGGCATGCGATGTCTGACTAAATTTGTTGAATTTCTTGAGGCTAGTAGCAAGGCGGATAGTAGTGTGTCTTTAGTGGTTGTCTATATGGCGTTTCAGAAAACATTTGGTAAGGTCCTACACAAAAGATTGTTAGCAAAAATGAAAGCGCAAAGAATTGGAGACAATCTTATTACATAGGCTGACAGCTGGTTCAGAGGTAGAGGAGACTTAGATTTGGGAAAAGAAGCAATGTTCTCTGATTGGTGGGATGTGACAAGTGGTGATGCTTGGGAATCTACTGGGGCCTCAGCTTTACATCGTATATGTTAATGACTTGGATGGAGAAGTAGGAAATTGTATATCTAGGTTAAGGGGCATAATAAGCTGCTTAAATGGGAGCATGAAGTTACAAAGGGACAGACACTAAGTTGAATGAACAACATTGTATTAGATGGAGTTCAGAGTGGAGAAATGTGAGGTAATCCAATTTGAACTTGAGAGAGACAAATTGGAATATTTTCCTAATGATGGAACTAGGAGCAGTGGAAAAACAAAGAGATTGGGTAAGGAATCATAATAAGCTAATGCACAGGCACACAAAGTAATCAGATGAGGAAGACAGATTTCATAAACTTGGCTTGTATTTCCATGAGTTTAAAAGATTTAGGTGTGATCTAATTGAAATCTTTAAAATTATGAGAAAGGTATTTGATTGGGTAGCTAGAGAGAGGCCATTTCCCACTGGTGGGAAAATCCAGAACCAAGGGACACAATCTTATATTAGAACTAGGCATTTCAGGCGTGAAATCCAGAAATCATACAAGGGGTAGTGGAAATCTGGAACTTTTCCCTTAAAAGGCTGTGGATGCCTGGTCAACTGAAGTTTTGAACAGTAAGATCAATAGATTTTTATTTGGTCATTGTATCAGGGGATAGGGATTAAACACAAGCAAATGGAGTTGAACCAGGATCTAATGGAATAGCAGAATAGGATTAAAAAGAGTTAAGTGCTGGAAAAACTCAGGCCTGACAGCATATGTGGAGGGAGAAACAGAGTTCACGTTTCAAGACCAATGTGACTCATCATTGGAACTGGGTTTGAGTTCTGATGAAGAGTCATATTGACTCGAAACGTGAACTTTGTTTCTCTTTCCACAGATGCTGCCAGACCTGCTGAGTTTTTCCAGCACTTTCTATTTTATTTCAGATCTCCAGCATCTGCAGTATTTTGCTTTTATTGTAGCAGAACAGGCTTGATAGGCTGAATGACCATTTCTTGTTCCTATGCTTTATTGTGTTTGCTAGCCGGAGCCACACTAATGACTCTTTGTCCATTTTTCATTTTTTAGTTGAATATTTGTTTTGTAGACATTTAAGCTTCATAAAGGTTAAAACTTGCCAAATAATTTCTAGATAGTAAGAAATCTGTTAACAATTGCATTCATTTAAATTTCAATGGCAAGTCTGTTGTCCACGTGACCCATTGTAGTAATCTTGATTTTAATGCAGTTTATTTAGTTTGCTTTAGTACTGCTTCTTTTGTCACTCATTTCAAACGCAGGTCAATTGCTTTAAGTTGGTTTGTAGAGAATTACCCTTTGTAAAACTTATTACCCTGGTTAAACCTAATAGAATTAGTAGAGTATTGGGAGTTAATAAAGATGTAAAGCTAACGTGTGTTCTTGGTTTAAGCAAGAGGTTTTATTTTGGCGTATACACAATGTGTTTATGATGGAAATTGGCTTTGAAATTACTGACCACAGCATACTTAATATTTTGTACATTTTTTTTGTATCTTAGAGCAGATTTTGACAACAGAAGGCTACAGGCTAATTTCTTTGAAGCTTTCATCATTGATGTAAATAATGAATTAATTTGCTACTTCAACCATTTGGCAGCGTTCACTGCATCACTTCAGTAAAACATTGTATACTGATGCAGCTCTTAAATTCTGCTTTAGGTGCTACTGTGGGTTAAAAATACAGTTATTATGCAAATATCTGCCTATGAATTTTATTTGTGCATTGGTATCGATTTTGTGAAAGAAAAGCTTGTTTCCAATATTGAGCCAGATTTCAATTCTGTGTTTGGAAAATGATATTAACTGTTTGCTGGTTACCAGAGCAGCACATAAGCTTACAGGTTTTTTTTTAAAATGCCGTTGTACCTAATGAAAATATTTGACACATTGAACAGGTATTTAGATGTGAAGCTTGAAGAAAGTCTTGGAATATCCATTAATTGCATTGCACTTTTATCTAAGTGGTAGCAGTACAGTCTGGAGTGCAGAAGTAAAATCAGTGAGGAACTGACTGAATAACTCAGTGGTCACAGCTTTGTTATGGTAACTGTTTGTTCCTTTTCAGTAGTTGTCTTGTCAATTTGAGTCTATTTTCCACATTCCACAGTTGATTATCGTGTTATTTCAGTGCTGTGGAAACAGCAAAAAACCGAAACTCTTCCTGAATTTCAAATGAATCATAGTTGTATAGTTCTGGGCCCTGAAAGACCTTTGTACTATTGCATTCAGATTAGAAACTGAAATCACTTTGCACCAGCTCTACAATTGTAGTGTAAGTGTAGGCTTAGTCCATTATCTAGAACCTTCATCAATTGTATTGAGGTTTTACTTTGGTGGACCAACATTCAATAGGCACCATTGAGGGAAAATATCTTGGGAAACATAATAGATATTAACAGAAAAGCTGATTATTGTTTAATGGAGTCGCTACTTTCATATTTTGAGACCATCACAATTCACTCTTGGCCAATCTTCAGTGAGACCGAAAGAGTATACCAAAGAATGCAGAAACCTAGTATTAGCCACAGAACTTGTATATGTTTCTCTCAGACCTCTTTTTCCCAGTCCTATGCATATTCTTTTACAATAACCTTTTTAATGAACAGTGACCTGTAAACCCCATTGGGTATCTTGCAGAACGTTTAGGAGCCTTGCTGCCTGCAACATAGTGTGATTTCCAACAAGGTCACACAATCAGCAAATGCAGCATTCTGTGCTCTGAAACAGAAAGATTGACTTGCATATAATACTGGCTAATTGTTTGATTCCAGATAATTTAATCAGTGTATTTGTTGTTGAGACAATGAAAGACTTGCCATTTTATTTTCTGAAAGGCTAGAATAATTAAAGCAAGGATTGATGTAGATATCTCTCTCCATTGTAGACTAAGGCTGCTTTAGATATAGCCCACAATTTCATCTAGTTCCTATGGATATCCTTTGTATTTTACAGCTGTTCTATCGGGTGACAGATGACAAAGCTAAACACACAGAGCTCTATTTGGTAGGGATGGTGTGTTACTATGGTAAACACTATTCCACCTTCTTTTTCCAAACAAAAATTCGCAAATGGATGTATTTTGATGATGCCCATGTGAAAGAGGTAGGCGTTCTTTACCTAAAATGCTGCAGTTTTGCATTGATGTATTTTAGTTTGAGTTATGATATTACTAGCCTTTAAGTGGCTGATTGCTTAAAGGTAGGGGATAACTGCAGCACATGAATAACTGTGATGGCCTTGTCTTTAGCTGTCTTATGCTTAGCTCATGTCTTTGCTTCCTCTGTATATGGTTTAGCATGGTGTTTAAACTGTAAATTTTGACAGTCATGTCTGAATGAATGCTGCTGGGAGGCAGCCACCCACAAATCTGCTTCCCAGCCCCCTCTCCTCCACCCGAACCTTGAAGCTGCTACTCAGTGAAGGAGTGCACAGATTTTAAGTGTCGAACGGTCAGAACAGTTTCCCCTTTCAATAATTCCACCTAAATGCAGCAATGTTTAATTCAGAACAGCTTCACTGATGGAGGGAATGTTGAGTAAGCTATGTTAACTAAATATATTTGTGTCAATGCAGCCTTTCTTATGGTATTGAATTGCCAGCTGCTTAAAAAAGAGTGTTGCTCCCTTTTACTAAAAAACATCTGAGCCCAAATGAATGCATTGTTTGCTACTGTTGCAAGGAGTAAATCGCTCCAGCTTCCTTACCACGCACACATACAAATAAGTTAACACATAACAAGTCTAAGTACAATTTAAGTTTTATGAAGGCCAAGTTTTTAGATGTTTCTGAATTATGAATGCCAGTTTAACAAAAATTGAAACTGTTTCAGTGTGGATAAGGCAATACAGTAACAACTCTAGTATTGCAATTCTTCATATTTTCAATTTAGATTGGACCCAAGTGGAAGGACGTAGTGACCAGATGCATTAAGAGCCACTATCAGCCGTTACTCCTTTTGTATGCAGATCCGAGAGGCACTCCTGTGACTGTACAGGATCTGCCCCTACCAGATTCCCATCAGTACAGCAGAACCTGTTATGACAGTGAAGATTCAGGTAATTACGACTTATTATTTTAAAGGCTTTAAAGAGGATGCAGGTAGGGTTTACAAGAATGGTTTCTGGGATGAGAGACTTCAGTTACATGGATAGGTTGGAGAAGTTGGGGCTCTTCTCCTTGGAGAAGAGAATATTGAGAGATTTGATTAAAAGTATTCAAAATTATCAAAGATATTGATAGAGTAATTAGAGAGAAATGGTTCTCATTGACACAAGGGGTGGGGGGGCGGGGGCGGGGGTGGGCATCGTTTTAAAGTGATTGGAAAAAGAGCCAAAGACATGAGAGAACTTTTTCATGCAGCGAGTGGTTAGGATCTGGAATGCACTGCCTGAAAGGATAGTGGAGGCTGGTGCAATCTTGGCTTTCTAAAGGGAATTGGATAAACAACTGAAGGAGGAAAATTTCCAGGGCTGTGGGGTAAAAACAGGGCAGTGCGACTAGCTAAACTGCTGCTGCAGAGATCCAGCACATAGCTGACAGGCCAAATGGCCTCCTTTTGTGCTGTAACATTTCTGTTTATATGATTATTCCTGAGTAATTAAAATCTCTCCAGTTGCATTTGGCTCAAGTGGCCAGATGGAGGAATGGGTCTGTAGGAGTGCCTTATTTCCAAGTTCTGCTCTAAACCACTCACCATCCCATCTTGGAAGTAAATTGCTGCTCCTTCAGCATCACTGGATCAAAATCCTGGAACTCCCTACCTAACAACACTGTGTGTGTACCTATACCACATGGACTGCAACAGCTTAAGAAGTTGGCTCATCACCACCTTCTCAAGGGAAAGTAGGGATGGGCAATAAGAGCTCTCCTTGCCATCAATGACCATAATTCTGTGAACTAATTCTTAATAACTGAAGTATGAATATGGCTTTTGTGTTGTGAAAATGGTCAGTTTTCCCAAATGTTCACCAGTTCCCTGTAGAGACTTCATATTTGCTGTTCGGAAAATTTGACTTTGCTGGTGAGAATGAGAGCAGTCTTTCCCTTTGTAGAGATGTCCCAGACTTTCTCATGCCTTTTTTGAAGGTTGTTCAGAGTGCTATCAATGGAGTCATGGAAGCAAATCATCACCTAGTTTGTGGGTCATAAAATAGAAAGAGTTAGATGATGCCCACAAAAAAACCCACTGAAAAATAACATTAGAAATGCAAAATTGGTAAATGCCAATGTTACTGCGATGCATGATTTTAATTCACAATCTGTACTGTGGTCACAGATTTCAGCTAGCGCTTCAGTTTGCCTTTGGTTAGGCTGTGATCCAGTAAAAAGGCAGTACACAAGAGAGCATTGGCTAATGGCAGAATTGGGCTCGATAACAGCACTAACTGTCCAGGCTGCAATAAGAATAGGGGACTGGTTTAGAAGTGACACATTCCTAGGCACCAGAGGGCAGCTGGTGCCTGTGGAATTGCACTCAAGAGTTGGCCTTTTGGGATTGAAGGGTAGAAAGGGGTGAGAATATGGCAGAGGAGAGAGTTGTTAGTTGCTTGCTGTATTTCTGTTCATTAGTTTCTCTGCATTTGCAATCACGGTCCAGAATATATTCACAATCAAAGCACACAAACCTTTCATTGCAGTTCTTTGTGATATTTATTTTCCATCTTCGGGCCCTGACAATGAGATTCGCTTATTAAGGTTAATATCCTTTAGATATGTTGTAAACTGAAGTTTGGGGAAAGTTTGTATCAAGTGTTTACTTGATAAGCACAAAACTTGGTTTCCTGTTTTTCTTAAATTGACTGATAAAGATGACCACGTAGAAATTATGGCCTGAATTTTCGGCTTGGCAAGCAGGGCAGGGCCTGCTTGCCGAGGTGTAATATGATGCGCAATAACATCAGGCTGGCATCCCGACATCACCACACGTCATTTAGATTGTCAGTTGTCAAAGGCCTGCTAAGGCCGTTTAAAAATCAATTAAAGTAATAAACTGGGCTGCCCGTCTAACCTTAAGGTTGCCGGGGAGGCGAAGGGCCCAGGTGGACTTTGCATTTTTCATGGAACCTCAACCATGGGCAGGATGAGGTTTCATGAAGGCCTTATAAATTAAATAAAGTTTTCCATTAATTTTCATTGACATGTCCCAGCTCATGTGATGCTGTCACATGAGAGGTCATGTCCTAAAATTTTTTGTTTCTTTATTTAAATTTTTGAAACTTAAACCAATTTCCCTGAGGCACCTCTGCACTCTTTCATGCGCATATGCCTGAAAGTGCACAGGCCCCGACTCAGGGAACTCCCTCCCGCCCGCACAGAGAAAGCTTAGTGCTTCCGGGCACGCGTCATGCTGGGCAGGCCTTGATTAGCCCACCCATGTAAAATGACGGCACGGACCCGATTGGTTTGCGCCCACCCCCGCACAACCGCTCCAACTGGGGGGGGGGGTGGGAAATTCTCTCCTATGTTTTTGAAGCTTTTCCCCTGAAAGTTGCTGAGTTTGAAAGGCTTCTGTGTAGATTAAGACTTGATTAATTGGTGACTGACTGTTGTAAATGACAATGCTTCTATTTCCCCTGCTGGATTTCACTCCCTAGAAAGTGTTTACCAAAACTGATGAGCAGCGAAGCCAGTGTAGATGGCAGGTATACCTGGAATTAGTGACGTGCTCTGGGTAGTCTTTACTGACTCATGTTTTTATGGCTTGTCATTTTGCAGGAAGAGAACCATCTATATCAAGTGACAGCAGGACAGATTCTTCTAATGAGAGCTACCATTACAAACACAGTCATCATGAGTCTACGGTCAGCCATTTCTCCTCTGACTCGCAGGGTACAGTGATTTATAACATGGAGAATGATACAGCCTCTCAAAGCAGCAGGGACACAGGTACTATAAATGCAGAACTGATGTGTAGCCCTAAGAATCGAAAATCAATCTCTGGTAGTACAGACCCTGGCAAAACTGATTAAATTAAGATAATAAAGGATTGTAATTTTAGAAAAGTAAATTTTACAGTGAATGCCACAAATTGAAGTGTAATAAAAACTAAAAAAGAAATTGATTCCATTCTTATAAATTTTCGACCCAAGGCATGAGTTTTTAAGAATGTTTTTTTTAAACCCTTTGAAAATATAGTTGATATTTTGTGAGCTCATGTCCTGTTGAAGGAATTAAATCTTGTATTTTCCTACTTTTTAAACTTGTGATGTATGGGTTCAGATAAATCAGCTAATGCAGTCTTTTAATGTCTTGTAGCATGGAATAGGCATGTTCTTTCATCTAATACATTAATCTGCCACCTTGAATTAAAATTGTCGAATGACCCAAAATAATCTGCATAAAGCCTGGAGAACTTCTAGGATATCAGTAAGCTGGTCACTTTAACAAGTAATTACCATATCAGTTATCCGTTCTGCAATCAGTTGTATTTCACTTGTAGGTTTTGATGCTGCTTAAGTGGGTCACTGCTTGCTGTGTTATGGAGACTAGTGATTGATCAGCCAGCTTGGCAAGTCAAAGGGGCTGGGAATGATAAACTTGTTGTTGGGAAGTGGAATTTTTCTGACGAGACTGCAGTAACCCAGCCAGTTCACTTCTCTGATTGGGTGGTCATGGCTGGACAAACAATCGAAAAATTGCCAGTGCTTTGTTTTGGTAAGCTGCATGGCTTTAGATGAAGTTCAGCAGTGTCTCTGCACACACTTGTGGTCCCTAAATTCTGACTTTTGCCTAAGCTGTCTGCAGTTAGTAAATCCGGTGTGTGTCTCTTAAAACAGCTACTTGCGTTTATACAACCTCTCAACGAAAAAAACATTGAATGCATTCTGAGGTATAATCATAAAAAAAGGATGCCGAGCCAAAGAAATAATTGTTAGGTAGAGGCTTAGAAGAGGAACCCTGGAGGTGGAAGGAGTTGCCTTTGTTGATGAGCATATTGGTCCTGAGGCTCTGTTTGGAGTTGAATAGGACAATGAGATTATGAAAATCTAGTTCAACTGCAGAGGCAGGTGCAAACAATAGTGTAGGTGTAGAACTTGTGATAAATGCTGAAGACGATTGTAAGACCAGCCTCACCAAAAATTGAAGGAAATTGTGACTGATCTAGATATTGGACAAGCAGTCTGACAGCAAAGACCATAGAGAGGTTCACAGAAGTAATGGAAAGGTAGAAATAGGTATCACCAGCACATGTAGAAACTGAACTTACGTCTGCAGTTTTTGTCACCTACGACCATATGTAGCTGAGGAAAAGGAGGAAATGAAGGATGAACTAATGGGACTCTGGGGAGAGGGACACAGATTGCAGAAAGAGAAACTGTTGCTGGATATATCCTGGCCACTGTCATGTAAGATTGGAACCAAATGAGGGCAATTCTACTGAGCTGGACAACAGGCACGAGGCTTTAGAGGAGGAAAGTGTAGTGAACACATGTTAGCAGAAAGGCTACAGAACAGTAAGGCAGAATAATGCATATCTGTGACATTGGTTAGCACTTTTTTGGTACCGTGGTAGAGGTGAGAACCTGATTGAAGGGATTCAGACAGGGACTTGCAGTGGACATGGGCACAAATTGGGAGATATGTGTGGATTTCTCTGTAGTTTGTGTTGGACACTTTAGACTATGATGATGGATTTCATTGAATGTTAACCAAATGGCTGACTAACCTTTGAAAAATTAAAGTTCTGCTGACGTTCATATAATTTTACTTTAAGGGCCCTTTTTTACCAAGGAAGAAATTGCCCATACGTTGGCATTCAGTGCAAATGAAACATGATGTGTAGAAGAGGACATAAGGACTCTGCAAAGGGATATAGATAGGTTAAATGAGTAGACAAAAAATTTTGCAGATGAAGTACAATGTGGGAAAACATGAACTTGTCCACTTTGACAGAATAGAAGAATAGAAAAGCAGCATACTATTTAAATGGAGAGTGTTTGCGGAACTCTCTGGACAGAGGGACTTGGGCCTCCTGGTATATGAATCACAAAAAGTTAATATGCTAGTACTGCAAGTGATTAGGAAGGCAACTGGAATGTTGTTGTTTATTGCAAAAGGAATGGAATATAGAAGCAGCAAAGTTTTGGTACAATTGTACAGGGCATTGGAGTACTGTGTACAGTTTTGGCTTCTTTATTTAAGAAAGGATAAAATTTCATTTGGAGCAGTGCTGAGATGGTTCACTCGGCTGATAACTGGAATGAAGTGGTTGTCTGAAGGGGAACGGTTGGACCTGTATCCTTTGGAGTTTAGAAGAATGAGAGGTCAATAATGATCTTATTGAAACATATAAGATCCTGAGGGGACTTGATAGTGTGGATGTGGAAAAGATGTTTTCCCCTTATAAGAGAGACTAGAACTAGGAGACACAGTCTAAAAATAAGAGCTCTCCCGTTTAAGGCAGAGATGAGGCGAATTTTTTTCGTTGGGGTCATTAGCCTGTGGAATTCTGTGTGCAGGCTGGGTCATAAGGCTGACTGACAAGGGCGTCAAAAGCATATAGGGAGTAGACAGGAAAGTAGACGCCACAATTAGACCATCCATATCTTATCAAATGGTGCAGTGGGCTCAAGAGGCCGAATGGCCTACTGCTGCTCCAAATTCATATGCTCGTATGACTTGGGATATTTGGAATAGATGATAAAGATAGGAAATTGAGGTTAGAATGATTTTCTTTTCAAAGCCCAGCAGAGCTTTTGAAATGGTTTATATCTGTGGATGCTCTCATGCTGTCAAAACTAAAGTTCTTGGTAGTGAGGGAAGCTCAGTGCATTTGAGATATGAGATCATTAACTATAGTGTAATTACAGTCAAAGACACAGCATTGTTTGATAATGCAAGAGCGTTGCTATCATGCATCACAGGTAATGTTATCACTGTCATCATTAATAGCATTGTATCAGTCAGTGATTTGGAGGCATGGAATCTATTGAGTTGTCCCTGCCATATTCTTTTCTTTTTAAAAATTATTCATTTTATCTTGAGAAATTGATATTTTGTCTCAGGACATCATACAGACAGTGAATCTAATCACCGACCTCCTTTCAAAAAAGGGATTTCTGTGGATAGAAGACGGAGTTCTAGCCGACCCAGGCACCCTGATAATCGAGGGAAGCCAGGGAAATCAGATGAAGTTCCGTCCTGTGGTTATCACAGTGAAGGTGAGGAAAAGAATCAATCTAGAAACCCTACAGTGAAAGTGGCATGAATTGAAAGTGTAGGGTGGTGGGTGTCTGTCAATAGTTGGGTGCTGTTCTTGTGCACGTTTTAGCCTTTGTGTTTTTCATGTCTGAAATTGTAGGTGAAACATTAAAAGAGAAACAAGCCCCAAGAACTGGACCAAAACCTGCTACTAGTAGATTAAAGGACTTCAGAGAAACCATGAGCAATATTATTCATAATCGACCTTCACATAACCAAGACCAGAGTAATAACAAATCATTTCAAGCAAAGATGACTGAACCTGTAGACAATGACAACTTCCGAATGTCAGGCGGACAGTTACGAGACTGGGAAATAGAAAGCACCAGCAGTGAATCCAAATCAAGTTCATCGAGCAGGTCAAAGACTTACTTGTGGAAACCCAAACGGGAGGTTCTCAATATTGACAGTATTTTCACAAAAGAGAAAAGGAGGGTTGCATGTTATACACAGATGAATGCAACGCCCGAGGATGACACTAAAGATTGTAACCACAATAAGACTGAAAATTCAGTAGGATTTGGAGGTACCCCTTTGACACTGGACAGTACAAAGAATGAAGGAAAAGGCGTACCCTTGAATAATGACAGGTACGAGAAGGCTGGGTATCCTGGTAAATGTATGCAACAAACAGGGACCCACACTTTGGGAGAAAATGAATGCTTTATTCAGAGAATGGAGTCTGGCTATGAGAGCAGTGAGCGCAACAGCAACAGTCCAGTAAGTTTGGATACTTCGGTTACTGATGGGATTCCAGGTGGATTGCACAACCCTAATGCTAATCCATTCAGGTAAATCAGTCATTTGATTATTTGGCATTTGTTACTTGCTTTTGGAGTAGGAGGTTGTAAGTTTCATTTTGCTTTATATTGTTTGTTAAAAACATAAACTTTCAAGAATTGCCTCTGTACAAAACTTCTTGCCACTTTCAAAATTTTTGGTGCGTATATTTTTTCCAATATTAATATTTTTGAGGGAGAGTGTAAATAAAATTCATCAAGTTTGACCAAGTGTACAGCCTAATGTCAGATACATTTAATGTGGTCTGTATATTCAGCAGTAGCAAAAAGAATGGCAATAGTGCCATGGGATTCTTGTACTAACAGCCATTGTTTCTTTGACCGGCAGTTGAGATTGAAGTACAATTTACTTTTTGCTTTCTGTAGTAAATAAATATATTGGCAAAACCAATTAATTTTGTTGAGTAACATGCATGTGTGTGAGCGTATATGGTACAAACTATTTAATACATTTAATATCATAAATTATAAGCATTGCTCTATGACGACTAGATGTGCAAACTAAATAAATGATAGGGCACAACACGGATTATCATAAAAAATACTACCTTGTCTTTAAGTTTGTGATCCACCCTCCAATGCAAAGTTACGCCTCTGTCTGCCTGTAGTCTCAGTTTATTTTCTTTTCCATTCGACCTGTGGTAATTGCTATAACTTGCCAGTCTAAGTTGGTACTTCTGTGCAATACAGTAAATGTCGATTTTTCTGAGGCACAATGTGTGTACTGCTCTATTTAAAGGGAAGTGAATGCCAAGAAACCCATCAGTTCTGGTCCTTCATGGAAAACTGTTCCCAAGTCCAAGAGTAGCAGTGCCTTACAACAGGAATCGTCTGCAGCCTCTAAGAGCTGGGTGAATTTGCAGCAGAGTTTCAGTAAGAAAACCTTTTATATCCTAATACTGAAAGTTTCTTTATGATGAAGGTAAATTGTATTGATAGTGTACTATGTCTCACTTGCATATGCCGTCATAACAAAATGACTTGCAGCTTTTTCATCTTCCCCTATTTAAAATTTTCCTGAAGTTTTTTGCCAAATGTTTGTTTTAAAAAAATTATTTCAGTATCATTTTGAAAATGCATGCAACAAGATGTTGAAACTGTTCCTGGTTACCTTGGTGAAGTAACTGTTGCAGGCGTGTTTATTTTCAAAGTTTAAAAAGAAAGATATGTATTCCCGGAGTCCTAGTGTGGACTGATTGACTTAGTACAACTGATAAGCAGTAACTCTGAGAAAACATGCCAGTTGTGAAAATCCTTCCATTTCATCACTTCCAGCAATTAGTAATTTGTATTATTTTTATCCCTTCTTTAAAAATAGTGCAATTTTCCTTTTGAATTGACATCGACCTGAGTTGTATTCTAAGAATTGAGACTGTGCGAAGTCCATTATAATAATGAAGTGACTTGTACAGATTGGTCAGTGCGAGGTAAATGTATCTCGATCATCCACAGCAGGTGACCTTCGAGCACGTGGGATACCTGTTCATCAGGAATTGGATTGAGTTGACCCAAACTCATTTAATTTAGTATCAACAGGGAGAAGAAGGCTCTAAGTTGATATTAACTATCGTTCTAGTGCTGAAGGTGCAACAGTCTGATGCTCTGTCATCACTAACCTTTTATTTAGCAAATACTTTTGTGACTTACTCTGATATTTGCAGCTGTAAGTGATTTTGACACAATTTTTTGTAACAGTCTTAACAGTAGATTTACTAAAGCTGTACATCATACTTATGACCATTAACTGCTAGGGGCACCCCCATGGATTGAGTTAGTAAGCATCTCATGCTTTACATAGAATATCCAGCGCATACTATTCGACCCAACCAGTCAGTACTGTTGTTTATGCTCCACTCAAGCCTCCACCTATCCTCCTTCATCCAAGTATCAGCATAACCCTTTTCCCTCATGTTTATCTAGCTTCCCCTGAAATGGGTCTATACTATTCATCTCAACTACTCCATGTCCTCACCACTCTCTGGGCAAAGAAGCTTCTTTTGAATTCCCTGTTTGATTTCTTGGCAACTATGGCAATTGATAATGAGGTCTTTAAGGCTTGCACACTTTGAGCTGCTAAAATTCCTCTTGTGGCACAGCAGCTACACCTGATTTTGTTTTTACCCTAAGATAAAAGCAAAATACTGCAGATGCTGGAAATTTGAAACAAAAACAAAAATAGCTGGAAAAACTCAGAACTGATGAAGAGTCATACGGACTCGAAGCGTCTGTCAGAGATTGATCACATCGAGGCATCACAGAAACCCCATTTATTACTTGTGCACAAGGGAGAACAATACAGCGAGAGTTATTGTACCATCTCAAAGCAGAATACACAAACACTTGCTTAAAAGCATTTTACAACCAATCAGTAAATTTTGCACATCTCAATCCACTTATTTGCATATGTTAACTGACCAATCCATGTTTTAGTTAATTTCCATTCCTACACCGCAGGTGCAGTTGTTTATAATTTGGCTATCACAACTTTGATTACATTCGGCCTGAGAGAGAGAGACATGGAATGTCTCAGGGCTCATCCTACAGTAGTCAGACAAGATGGTCTTGTTCTTCAAGTTTGCAGTGTTTTTCTCTTAGGCCTAAGCATTTAATTCAATTTCTCCATTAATCCTTTCAATACTGAGTGTGCTCCCTATAGTTGTCTCAGCCACCACATTTCCCCCCTTTTGTCCTAAAAGGACAATCCACCACCCTTAGCCAAGTTCTATGTATCCTAGCCGCCGGGCTTCATCCTCAGAGGGGTCTTGATCCCTGAGGAGAGGGAGGGAATAGATAGCTGGCTTGAATCAGCAAAGTAGGCACAGGAACCCAATGGCAACTCACCCACCCGAGTACTACCCTTGGTATAATTTCTCCTGATGCATAGCCAGGCCGGGCCCTTAACGACCACAAAGGTGGGCTCCCATCTCCAAATGGTCGTTCGATGAAAGAGGGCCCCTGTATTAAGTAGGGACCATGTAGAATCTGAGGGGAAAGCCAAAAAATGCATCTCTGAGGAAGAGGGGTTAACAGGAAAATGAGTACAAATTCAACATTTAATCCAATTAACTTGCGAGGCTATGGCCTGCATTCGTTGAACCACAGAATTGGTAGTCCATCCCTCTGCAAGGACCACGCAGGACAGGATCAAAATCAGAGTCAGCACTCTGATGGCTCAGGTAAAGTTCTTGCACAAGTACTTCCGTCCGAGGGCAGCGTCCGCTTGACGTGCGATGCGTGGATCCACAAGGGTCGTCCTTCAACTTTCACGGCCATGTGGGTGGTGAGCAGGACTTGGAAAGCCCTTCCCATCCAGGTTCCAAACAGTTCTTTCTCCTGAAGGTCGTTACCAAGACTAGGTCCCCAGGCTGGTATTGATGGCATTCTTCAATGGTGGGCTTTTTCTGAGCTTCTGCTACCTGTATATGCAAGCTCTTGAGAGAATTAGTGAGTGCTATACAGTATGTAATCATTCCCTCATCCATAGCTTGGATGTCCATTTCCCTAGCAGACAAAGGTGGGGGCCACTGGGAGGCGCATATGACGTCCCATTACAACTTCATAAGGAGAGGGAGGTGGTACGGTTAGGGTGAGAGCGCATAGTCATGAGCGCCAAGGATAGAGCTTCAGGCCATTTCAAACTGGTTTCTTCACATAATTTAGCTAGTTTGTTTTTCAGAATACCCTTTTTGTCTTTCCACAGCCCCAGTAGACTTAGGGTGGAATGGGCAGGAAAGGTGAGGGTTGCATTGTAAGGCCTTCAACAGTTCCTTTATCACTTTAGCGGTAAAATGAGGCCCATTATCACTCGATAAAATCTCTGGTATCCCAAATCTGGGTATGTATTCACGCAACAACAATTTTACAACAACAACAGCATCATTTCGTCGGGTGGGATTTGCCTCTACCCATTGCGAGAACATACATACTAGAACTAAAACATAATTATATCCCATACATTTAGGCATTTGTATAAAGTCCATTTGTAGGTGTACAAATGGGCCCCATGGCTGGGGTCCCATACCAGCAGTCACTGGGCTTCTTGCCTGGGTTATGTCATTGACATAAGTATTACTAATACAATGCCTATTAGCATATTACTATTCACTATACATTCAACATTCATTCTATATACATGTGTTAAACCTCTGAGCTGGCAACCGGTCAAGTGATGATTCTTGTCCATAGTTGCTGCATACATCATTTCTGCTCGCTTCATCTGAAATATCTTTCCCTATTTCAATTAATGTATTGATAGTCCCCACATGACTTTCGAGCACGGTAGCCAGGCTTTGGATTAACCAGTGATGTCCCTATGTTGAATATCGTAGCGGCATCATTTATCAGGCTGCGCTTAACACGGTTCCCTCCCAAGCCTGATCACATCTCGCCATTGAACTGAAATGTTTCAGTCATCAATTGGTGCATCAGAGCCGTATAGAGTGCTTGGGTATGGGTTGAGCACCACTGGGGCAGGATGACACTGGATACATTCACGACTATGGGTACCAGCTCATGGTGTACATTGTCATACAAAACTTCTGATTAACCAGTACCAAACCATTCGTCGGTCCTGGATGCATAGTCAGACAAGATGGGTCAGTTGGTGTGGTTTGAGGGTCTTCAATTATCTCTACTCGGACTGTGAAAGTAGAGATGGGAGGTGGTTGGGTAGTGGCGGACCTCCCATGCCTGATCTGAAGCAAACCCTTACTACAATTTTGAAAGCACTTGTTCTCCTACTGTTACCTTTATCATTCCCCGTTGCATGTCGCATTCGGCACTGTTCATGCTGTACCAAGTTCCTCCTGCGGTGCGGGATGAGCAGTGATGATCCCCGACCTTGTTGCCAGTACTGATACGCCCATGACCAGGATCGTAGGTCTGTGGAGACATTAACATTGGCTCTCGTTCTCATATCTACAAGTGCGCATGTATCACCTGTCATAATTACCTCATATGGTCCATGCCTGTTCGCTCTGAGCTCACCTTGACCATCACCTTATTCCCCACTTGGGGGGGTCCGTTGTTGCTTTTTGGATTTGCCTGTTTCCATATCCTGAATCATCTGTCAATCTCTAACTTCCTCTCTCAACTCATGTAATTGCCTACTTAATTTCCTTACATTGTCCTGTATTTTTCCTTTCAGTGGCCCTACACCTCCTACTATAATGCCTTCAGGTAATTGCATGGCCTTTCCTGTTATTGTTTCAAATGGAGTGAACCCGGTGGTCCTGCTTGGGGTAGCCCATGGCACACTAGAATGCTGGGCAATACTGTGGCCCAGTTGTTGCCTGTCTCCTGAATTGCTTAGGCTATAGATGTTTTTTAAAGTTCAGATCATCCTTTCCACCGTCCCTGGACTCTGGGGGTGGTAAGGAATATGGAATCTCTGTTTAATCTCCAAAAGATTACACACTTTTTTAATGACTCTCCCTGTGAAATGAGTTCCCTGTTCTGAATCCATCTGGATAGGCACCCCCACTCCTTCCAGTTTACTCTCTCCAGCTGCTGTCTCATGTCAGACCTCAATTCCTTAAACAACTTTACAATGCACCATTTTATCCTATCTTTCAATGGCTCAGTATCTTCACTTCCGGTGATGGTTCTCTCTGGGAACCGCTTAACTCTGCCTGTCATCAAGGTGTTAATCCTGTGGTCTTACTTTTTGTAGCTCACAGGCACATTGATATAATCAGTAATACATCTATTTAGCCTTTTTCCAGCTTTCCCTTTACCTGTATCCATCATGTGGTAAGTTGTTGTTAAGTATTATTTCTCCTTACATTTCAATTCCTGAACTACAGATTCCACATAGAGGTAAAACTAAGTTTTTTTTTGACCATGATCATCTTGATTCTCTTGAAGTCAGTTTCTCTATTGTCTTGATTGTTTAAAATGTTTCCTTACTGTTTAGGCAGTTCCAATGCCTCAGTTGATGGCCAAATTATCAAATTCATTTCCCTTAAAACAGTTTGTACATTATGTCCTCTTTCCCTAACTCTTTCTCCTACTTTCCTCTCACCAGTTTACACATGCAACAGCTACCATCTTATCTTGTTCATATTGTCTGGAGAGACTTTACAGTCCAATAAAGTATTCTCATAACAATTTTAAAACAGAAATCAAGCATTGACATATTTTGCTTCCTTATCTTCTTCTCAAACAACATCGTATTGTCCCACTAAATTATGTCTGACTTTTTTTTTTGCATTATCCCAGATTCATTAACTCGGCCAAAAAATAGATTTCTGCCAAACTTTGTCCAGATCTTGAGCTTAACTTCACATTTTGGGAACAGACTTACAAACACAAAAGCTTGCAGCATTTGAATTAGTGCCAATTGTTGTCAAAAAGCCTTTTAAAATTAAAATTCCCTTTTGAGAACTTTATCAAGAACCAAAACTAAAATTTTTAAACTTTGTAAGAACTGTAATTTACACTATCAAAATTAAAACAACCTCTTTTTCACCTGTAACGATTTGTATCCAAGTTATAATTTCCGTAGGTTTATCGACACATTCTTTATCTTAGCATCCTTGTTATTCAAAGTAACCTGTTAAATTACACTGCACTTTACATCTCAAGATTGTCCCAAATTCAAATTCCAGTGCTTTTGGAAAGCGGATTTCCTTTAATATTTAACTTATCTCTTCATAAGAAACCCATTTTTACCCATTGGAACCACCTAGACCTTGTGTTTATGTCTTTTGGTTTTCCTAGAATCTTTCTGAATTTCAAGTAATTTTTTTTCCTCAGAATTTTAGAATACAAACTCGAATGTATTAATCCCAATAAGTTTGGAAGCTGATGATGAGGATTATTCCCTACTAGTCTGCAAGGGGGTGGTAACCCATTCTACTCTCTCTCTCTCTCTGAACTTACTGCACTCCATTCTCTCGGGTCCAACCCTGACATTGTCATCAAACCCGCTGACAAGGGTGGTGCTGTTGTTGTCTGGCGCACTGACCTCTACCTCGCGGAGGCTGAGCGTCAACTCGCAGACACTTTCTCCTATCTCTCCCTGGACCATGACCCCGCCACTGAACATCAAGCATTGTTTTCAGGACTGTCACTGACCTCATCTCCTCTGGGGATCTTCCTCCCACAGTTTCCAACCTGATAGTCGCCCAACCTCGGACGGCCCGCTCCTACCTCCTACCCAAAATCCACAAACAGAACTGTCCCGGTAGACCGATCGTGTCAGCTTGCTCCTGCCCCACAGAACTCATTTCTCATTATCTTGACTCCCTTCTCTCTCCCCTTGTCCAGTCCCTTCCCACTTACATCCATGATTCCTCTGATACCTTATGTCACATCAATTTCCAGTTCCCTGGCCCCAACCACTTCCTCTTCACCATGGACGTCCAATCCCTCTACACCTCCATCCCCCACCAGGATGGTCTGAGGGCCCTTAGCTTCTTCCTCGAACAGAGGCCCAAACAATCCCTATCCACCACTACTCTCCTCCGTCTGGCTGAACTAGTTCTCACACTGAACAATTTCTCCTTCAACTCCTCTCACTTCCTCCAAATAAAAGATGTGGCTATGGGTACCCGCATGGGCCCCAGCTATGCCTGTCTCTTTATGGGGTGTGTGGAACATTCCTTGTTCTAGACCTACTCCGGCCCCCTTCCACAACTCTTTCTCCGGTACATCGATGATTACTCCAGTGCTGCTTCATGCTCTCGTTGGGACTTGGAAAAATTTATTAATTTTGCTTCCAATCTCCACCCCTCCATCATTTTCACGTGGTCCATCTCTGACACTTCCCTTCCCTTCCTTGACCTCTCTGTCTCAATCTCTGGTGATAGACTGTCCACCAATATCCAATATCCATTACAAGCCTACCGACTCCCACAGCGACCTTGACTACAGCTCCTCACAGCCCGCTTCCTGTAAGGACTCCATCCCATTCTCTCAGTTCCTTTGCCTCCGTCGCATCTGTTCCGATGATGCTACCTTCAAAAACAGTTCCTCTGACATGTCCTCCTTCTTCCTTAACCGAGGTTTTCCACCCACGGCGGTTGACAGGGCCCTCAACCGTGTCCAGCCCATCTCCCGCGCATCCGCCCTCACGCCTTCTCCTCCCTCCCAGGAACATGATAGGGTCCCCCTTGTCCTCACTTATCACCCCACCAGCCTCCACATTCAAAGGATCATCCTCCGCCATTTCCGCCAACTCCAGCATGATGCCACCACCAAACATATCTTCCCTTCACCCCCCCGTCGGCATTCCGTAGGGGTCGTTCCCTCCAGGACACCCTGGTCCACTCCTCCATCACCCCCTACTCCTCAACCCCCACCTATGGCACCACCCCATGTCCACACAAAAGATGCAACACCTGCCCCTTCACTTCCTCTCTCCTTACCGTCCAAGGGCCCAAACACTCCTTTCAAGTGAAGCAGCATTTCACTTGCATTTCCCCCAACTTAGTCTAATGTATTCGTTGCTCCCAATGTGGTCTCCTCTACATTGGAGAGACCAAACGTAAACTGGGCGACCGCTTTGCAGAACATCTGCGGTCTGTCCGCAAGAATGACCCAAACCTCCCTGTCGCTTGCCATTTCAACACTCCACCCTGCTCTCTTGCCCACATGTCTGTCCGTGGCTTGCTGCATTGTTCCAGTGAAGCCCAATGCAAACTGGAGGAACAACACCTCATCTTCCGACTAGGCACTTTACAGCCTTCCAGACTGAATATTGAGTTCAACAACTTTAGGTCCTGAACTCCCTCCTCCATCCCCACCCCCTTTCTGTTTCTTCCCCCTTCCTTTTGTTTTTTTTTCCAATAAATTATATAGATTTTTCTTTTCCCACCTATTTCCATTATTTTAAAATATTTTTAAATCTTTTATGCTCCCCCCACCCCCGCTAGAGCTATACCTTGAGTGCCCTACCATCCATTCTTAATTAGCACATTCGTTTAGATATGTATCACCAACTTTAACACCTATGTGTTCTTTTGTTCTGTTGTCTGTGACATTGTTTGATGATCTGCTTCTATCACTGATTGCTTGTTCCTACAACCACCCCCCCCCTCCACTTCCTACCCCCCCCCTCCACTTCCTACCTCCCCCTCCACTTCCTCCCCCCCCCTCCACTTCCTCCCCCCCACCCCTCCACTTCCTCCTCTCCTCTCCCCCCCACACACACACACACACACACACACACACACACACACACACACACACACACACACACACACACACACACACACACACACACACACACACACACACACACACACACACACACACACACACATAAAAACTTAAACCAGCTTATATTTCACCCCTTCCTTGGATTCACCTAGTTCTGTTGAAGGGTCATGAGGACTCGAAACGACAACTCTTCTCCGCCGATGCTGCCAGACCTGCTGAGTTTTTCCAGGTAATTCTGTATTTGTGTTGGGGTGGTACAAGGGTTGGTTCATCTCAAACAAAGGCAAGCCCTGTTTTATCTTTACACTACCTTCAAATTACGATTTTTGCCAGAAATCTCAACTCAAACCTTATACTCAAAACTTTGGAATATTTGAATAAACTTTTCCTTTAATTTCATATGGGGCTTTCAATTCCAAAGTGCTCAACTACACACACAAAAGACAATTCAGGGAAGAAAACACATCAAAGCTCACATACAAATGCTTAATTGCACACAAACAAACACATGGATAAAGGTATGTATCAATACTCCTATACTATTGAACTTAACTCTAAATGAAGCTTTGAGTAGCAGTGATGGAATAAAGGGATCTTGAAGGCTCCATCTATAGGGACCTTCAAACTGACAAAAGCTCACATTTTCTCTGCTGCTGCTTGTCAATTGCTCATTAACCCCGTAGGGGTACCCTTTCTCTCTCTCTCTCTCTCTCTCTAGTACAAACAGCTCTTGTAACTTAGATCAATTCACTTTTTAAGTTACAGAAAATTCAGTAGCGGACTATCTAACTCCCTTAAGACATATTATAAGCGCTCAATTCTGTCCCGATTAAAAGTTCCAGCTGGTGGGAAGCTCTCTCCTTTACCTTGAGTCCATTTAACCCAATCAGAAACATATTGGACAATTTCAAGACTGTAAAGGACATACATACTACTTTTTCAACTCCAGGGGACTCGAACCCTTGGGAATACTACTACTACTTACATCATATTACTAGCCAAATTAATCTCCCAAATATTTAAATAGATGACTTACCCTGAGAGTCAGCCACAGGCAGGCAAAGGCAGATCGCAGGTCAACAAACCCCAGAAGCCCAAATGGGGCTGCTGCGGACTGAGGAGTCCTTGAACCACGAGGTCCTAACGCTGGCGCTCCGTGTCTCAGCAGACATTTCGGTGGAACCTCCAGATACTGTCGGAGATTAATCACACCAAGGCATCACAGAAACCCCATTTATTACTTGTGCACAAGGGAGAACAATACAGCGAGAGTTATTGTACCATCTCAAAGCAGAATACACAAACACTTGCTTAAAAGCATTTTACAACCAATCAGTAAATTTTGCACATCTCAATCCACTTAATTGCCAATGTTAACTGACCAATCCATGTTTTAGTTAATTTTCATTCCTACACCGCAGGTGCAGTTGTTTATAATTTGGCTATCACAACTTTGATTACATTTGGCCCAAGAGAGAGAGACATGGAATGTCTCAGGGCTCATCCTACAGTAGTCAGACAAGATGGTCTTGTTCTTCAAGTTTGCAGTGTTTTTCTCTTAGGCCTAAGCATTTAATTCAATTTCTCCATTAACCCTTTCAATACTGAGTGTGCTCCCTATAGTTGTCTCGGCCACCACACGTCGGCTGTGATCCTCTTCGTGGATGCTGTCGGACCTGCTGAGTTTTTCCAGCTATTTTTGTTTTTGTTTTGTTTTTACCCTGCTCCAGCCTCAAAATGTTTTACAAGAATCCCATTGTTTATCTTCTAGTTCATTGTGTTACAGATTTATTTTTTTTAAAAACCAACAATTCCACAGAAACACAAATTCTCAGCTTTGACTGGGATGTCTTGAATGCCAGGAAGTTGCTTGCCTAATAACATGGTCAGCTGGAGGTGCCATGAGTGATGTGAATACGAGACGATGCCAGAGCTGAGCATTTTAGTTAAGCAGCTAACAGTTCACGACATGTCTACAAGAATCGACAACCAGATGGTTTTCAGTTTGGAATACATCATGGTGAAAACCTTTGAGCCAGTCACCCACAGTGAAACAGAGCCAACTGCTTTCTGTGGTCCAATTTTATGTGCATGAGCTTAATCATCCTGTTGTCAGGAAGTTCACCACTTGTTTTGGCCCTGACTCTCATTTTTAACTTTAAATTAATTGCCAGATTAGCAGAAAAGATATTTAAGATCAGCTGAACAATCAGCGTAGGATGGCTGCTGCAGTGTAGCATGGTCCTCCTCTAACTGCTCCACTCAATACTGTTTCTGCCTCTTATGCACACAAGCAGGATAGGAGAAATATTTTTCAACTTTCTGGGAAATACGCATCTTATCTTCCACTTGTCCCCTTGTATCAGCTGGAGTGCAGCTCCCCAACATTTTTGCTTGAATTTATTCCCTCAGGTACTGACATTTAGACTTGGCTATATTAATTCTGATTCCAATTTTATTATTTAAAAAGAATATATTTTTAAAAATTCTATACTTATATGCAAGATGAGCTATAGCCACGTCTGTTACAGTTAATCCCCCTGATACATCACAGCTGTCCCCAAAGCATAAGTATCTGATGACATGCCTACTTTGCTAAGTCACCTAATGTTACCCAGTCTACTGGATGGTGCTAGTTGGAGTTTAATTTGTCTTTTACTTCAGTTGTGTTTGCCATCCAGTTACCTATAGATGCAAAACTAATGGAAAATGAGTAATTCATATCAAAGGCACGTGCACCACCTAGTGGTGGAGAATTGCTACAGCAAGTGCCTCTTCCTCATTCTGCCCACACTTCTTCCACTGAGCATCATAGAGGAACAAAGCAGCAATTATGTCTTAGTGAAAGCCAGCCAGACAAGGGCTGAGATGAGGCAGTTGGTGCTATGTAAGACTGGTATTTGATCTTGGACTCAGGAACATCAGTGGCTAGAATGTTGCAAGCTGTCCGGTGTAGTTCCTTCCATCAGAATGAAAGAGGATTTGGCTGATGGGCAAACTTTGTGACTTGGCACAACAGCTGCTCAAAAACACCAGCTCAAAGTTGGATATGAGAAAGATACACTTGTGCATTCAGGCTCTAGTGCCTATCATGGTTGGTTTGCAGAGAGAGATACAAGTGCTCAGGAGGAGGTTTGGGGTCATTTGAGTATGGTGGTGGGTGCCTGCTCATCAGACATTTGAACTGACCCTCTAAATAACCCATACCTAAGATTTCTTGACATCTTGATGTACCCAAAGGCACTGAACTTTCCAAGAAATCAATTCCTTTGTGCTGCTTTTTGGTAATCTTTTCTCAATCCAATTTTTACATTCCCTGCATTGTTAATGAGAACCCTGGGAGGAAATTACAGAAGGTTAGAAGTGGTTTTATATTGATGGCTGCTAGGAATGTCCTTTTGCAAAGCTGTTAATGGGAGGAGAATTCAGGCCAGTGTCTGGTGTGGTCTGCAGCAACTATCTTGACTTGTTTAAGTGAAATAAAATAAACTAATATTACACTTTGACACAAATCATACCTCAACTAAATAGAAATGGTGTGCAAAATTTGTTTTTTTTTCTTAACAGTAATTTCCTCCCCATCATTGCATCTTCCCTGCCAAATATTTGTTAAATTGGCCTAAGCCAGATGATGAAGTATGCAATAAGACACAGACCTTTGCCTTGTTAGTAGGTTTATTCACAATGCAGTATGACAGATCTCTGCCTCTTAACTATTAACCCCGTGTCCCAGCTGACTCTCCTTATATATGCTCTGTCCTTAAGCAAACAATGCCCGTCACCTGTCTATCTTTAACAACGTAATCAACCAACCGTTAACAATATTTTCATTGAAAACCTAATGATTTCCTCCCAGATCTGCACTGGTGTTCATTTCAATAAAGCTGAAAGTTGTTAGGATGCTGCTGTGCTGCTTTAGAAAATATCCTAACTGAATATCTTATCCTGAGAGAGACTCTGCCCCCGTGTTAAGGGGATGATGACTTTAGGTCTGAGGTGAGGAGAAATTTCTTCACTCAAAGGGTTGTTCATCTTTAGAACTCTATACTCAAGAGGGCTGTGGATACTCCATCATTGAATGCATTTAAGGCTGAGATAGACAGATCTTTGGCGTCTCGGGGAATCGAGGCATATGAGGAACAGGCACAAGAGTGGAGGTGAAGCCGAAGATCAGCCATAATCATAATGAATGGCGGAGCAGACTCAATGGGCCATATAGTTACTCCTGCTCTTATTTCTTATGTTCTTATTCAGAACAGATGCCCAAGATATTGCCAGATATACTCAGCAGCTGAAAGCACCCTGCTGTGTAGCAATGATGGCTGACTTTCATGGTTATTTACACTAAGGTCCAAGAACTGTTGTGATTTGGGAAAATAGTCTTACATCAAATGAAAACCAGACTCAATGTTGTTGGAAAGTGGTGTGGAGCTGGAAAGTTATGCTTCTTTCCATGTTTGTGTCATAGCCTTTGAATGAAGAAATTTGTACAAAACTTCAACAGCACAGTTATTAATTTTGTTGATAGATGAATGGATTTTGACTTGACTGAATTTGTTAAATAATGCTTGGAATATGTTGCACTGTCTTCAGACTAAAAATAAAAGTATCATGCTAAATTGGCTGGGATGAGCTCACTGTATGTTGAGGTTCTGTTTCATACTGTGTTGATACTTTGGGAAGCTTCCATGTCCCTGAATGGTAGAATTATTGGGCAATGGTGTCTGGTGGTTAATAGTTTTCCTGAAAGAGCAATGCAGCAGCTGCCTCTGACAAATGGTCAATACAATTGATGAGGAAAGAAGTCAGTGCCTCCCCCAGCACTTCACACTGGAACCTAGCATCATGCCTATAGATGGGCCACATAAATCAGTGACATGCTGCTGTCTGCAGAATGAACAAAGGATTTTGAAAGGATTACAGTATTTCCTTAGTGTGTTCAGCTGTTGTTTTAAACAACTAAAATCATCTTTAATTTTGCTAGGATGTTCATGTTAGTGTAAATAAATTGGACGAGCCTCACGAAGTCCACATTCTGATTTTGTGTTTACAAGTTAAAAACTGCTGAGCTGCAACATTCAGAAATTAGTTGAAATAAATTAAATCCATGTTTTTTTCCCCCCACTAACCAGTTACTGAGAGGTACTATATTTGAACAAAAAATGTATGCAAAAACAAATTTGTATGGTGTTATTGGCCAATTGTTAAATCTGCTTCATAAAGATGAAAACTACAGTCAACCCATGCGAAGCGAGTTGGATGAACTAGAAGAGGAGATTAAAAGGAGAACTAAAGAAGAGGAACTGAGAAGAAAGAAACTGCGAGAAAAGGAAGCAACAATGGTTTTCAACCCACACCCAAGCAAATTCATGGACCTGGATGAGCTACAGAATCAGGGTGAGTGTTTGCCCACTGCCTGTTCCCGACCAATAGTGAAACATTTGTTTCAGGCCCACATTAAAGGAAACTCATTAAAGGCACTTGTGTTTCATTGCTAGGGTTCTAATAAACTCTGAGACCAACAAGCTACTGTCATTGTTTTCAATTTTGTACTGCCCACGTGCCTCCACTTCTCTGTTGGAGGGCTTCTGACCTGGCTGTCGAGTCCCGTGACATTGGAGTTTACTTGTTTCATTTTAGAGAGTGCCATTGATGCGGAGAGTGTTGTGTTCTTGCCGTTGTTGGCACCATCAATATGCAAGTTCCTGTTATGTTGCTGAGTATTCTTGTGTTCATAGAATCATTGAATGGAGGCCTTTCAGCCTGTTGTGTCTGTGCCAGCTCTGCAAGAGCAGCTCAGCTAGTTCCACTCGTCCACCCTTTCTCTTCAGGTGCTTATCTTTCAAAAGGTGAAAATAACAGCCTGAAAATGCTACTCTTTTTTTAAAAAGTCTCTCAATAAATGCTTGTTATTCTTAATTGCCATGAAAACACTGAAAGATTTCATACACAACTTTTAGCAATGTATTATACAAAATTTTTGTTTTGAAAGAATTTGTTGCTGAAAAAAGAGACTTGTCTAAGTTTTTCATCTTACACTCATCAGGACACTTGCAAGACTACCAATATAAGGGGGAAAACAACAATTTACACTGTATGTGAAGAGAGTGCTGATTGGTTAGCAAGTGGTGTTGCTGAAACGGACAGTGTATGTTCTTTCTGTTTGCAAAGAACAGGGTCCTGTGTGTTAATATATGTAGCTTCCAGTACACGCAGATGTGCCACATTGCAGCCCAACTGACAATCTTAAATTGGTTGTCAGCGTAATTCTTAGCACATTGAGGATTATTTAGCAAATGTCGTCCAAACACGGAATCACATCTAATGTTGAACGCTGTGTCTTGAGTTTTGCAAGCACGGACTGGTTGGATACAATCTGTACCCTGCCTGTTGAGAACAGTGAATGGGACGTGCGGTTTGATATGAACCACCACTCTTTGGGACGTACCTAGCATCATACTGGCACTGAACTTCATATACCACATTACTCATTTGTGTGTTAAGTGGGGTGTTTTTTTGGCAAAATGACAGCCATTCTTCGTTGACTCATTCCTCAGGGCAATGCCTTAACCAATCAGGGTCAAGCTGCCTGCTTTAAATTTCAAACAATGCTTGGCAGTTAACCATCTGTCACCATCTGTGGTGCATTCTCCATGGCAAAGCCACTTGCCAACCAATCAACACTCTTCACATACACTATAAATTGTTGTTTTCCCTCTTATATTGGTATTCTTGCGGGTGTCATGATGAGTGTAAGATGAAAAGCTTAGACATGCCTCTTTTATCAGCAATATTCAAGTTCTGTACTACCAAAGAATTTGTTCTTGTGTAATAAAATTCTGCCACCGCGATGTGTCCATAATACCAAGAAATGTTCTTTATTCAAATGCATGTAAAAAAATTTGGTGTTGCTTCTGCAGGGAAGACTGACAAGTTTGAGAGGTCATTGCAGGAGGTAGATTCTCTATTAGAACAGTCTTTCCGTCTTGAGCAAAAGGATGACTTGGCTGCAGCGCTCAATCTCTGCAATGAAGCTGTGTGTAAGTAAGCCTAACTGCCTCTGCTGCTTGCAGACTAAATGCTGTTCTAACCAGTTGTGATATTTTACCCACTAAAACCTGTTCTTTATTTGGCTATAAACTGAAGCAAAACTTGCCAGTTATCCACTACTTCTTTGTATGCATGCCTTGTTCCTGCTCAGAAATCCTTCAGACATCAAAAATTACCTTGAAATTATTTCATAGAATATTTTTTTATGCAGAATTTAAAAATACAATTAACAAATATCTAGGTTTTCGAATTTGAAATAATATTTTAACCAAAGGTTCTCGCCGTTTTTAATTTCAAAATTTAGTTATCTCTATTCCAAAATGCCCTTTCTAAAGGAAGCCTTTTCAAAAATGGGCTTTATTTTAATTTCTCATTTGGTTTTAGCCAACTTCGTATAAAAGCTGCAGTTTTCTTAGATTCATTCTTGTAAATACAATTTAACTGGCAATTTTAAAACTGATACTGCTAGTTTTTGCTTGAGTATGCAGATTGTCAGTGCAATAAATTGGATAAATGTGAATTGCTTTTTGCTCAATATTTCTTTCATGCCTTTGAGCACCCTAAGCTATTGAGGGCCAGCATAGTGATGATGCCACTCATTCACTTTACTTTGACATTTGCTTAACTGTGTGGCTATGCATATTCTTCATAGGATATGTGATTCAATAAGCACTTGATGTGACATTAGATAAGCCTCTGTGTGCAGAACACCTTTATGTAATTAAAGCTATATCACGTTGCTGTTACAAATCACTGCTTAACATTTCATCAGAACATTTTGTGATTTTCTCATACTTCTGTTTTACAACTGCATGTTGTTTGGGTCTGCGTGTGCATTTTTTTTCTGCTGTTTTGCATTTTAGCTAAACTAAGACTTGCTATGCATGAAGGCAGTGCCATCACACACAGCAAAGCCCTTGCTGATAAGAAGCTCCATGTTTGCATGAAGAAGGTTCGAAGTCTGCAGGAGCGCATGCAACAATCCATCCACTCCCCTCCACTGGGGAACCCCGTGACTGAATGCAAAAGGTAGTATCTTAGGATCAAGAGGGACAAGATGTCAGATAGAAGCCAGATAAGCATTGATATTGCAAATAATGCCTTGAAAATAAGACTTATTATTTTATAGAAAGTGAACTTGATGTTGGGCGAAATATTCAGTAACTGTACAAATTATATATTTAATATAGTGCCTTATTTAAAAGAAATACACAAAGCTGCTATGAAATACTGTGTCACTTGTACTGAATTAAATTCGACTGTTCTTTGGGGTTAAACTTGTAATGGAACATATATTATTATTAGCTATGGTTCATTAAATTTGAGTGACTAAGGCAGAAGACTGTGTGATGTTGGCAACTCTTTTCGAGATTCATTTTAATTTCTAGTCCCATGAGAACAACATTTGCAGGAGATATTTAGAAATATACATGCTGATTCTACTGCAAATAAGTTGTACAGGATCTTATTTTCTCATGAATCCTAACTATTGATTCGTAGCTTTTCCACCTTGCCCCACAACAATTCCTTAAATGGGACAGTAAGTAGAATTCAATACCATTTGAAATAAGTAACAAAATGCTGATGTGAGATTTTAAATGTAGTGTTCAATTAAAGCTCGTATTTATTGATAGGAACATGTAGTATGTATTTGGCTCTGGCATTGAATATTTTCCAGTGTTCAACTTCAGAAATAACACAGTTGTTTTTATTTCAGTGTGCAGGCTAGCCAGGTCCAAGTACTGTTAACATCAGAGAGAGTAATGGAACCCATTAGTGAACCAGATCACAGGCCCAAATCTTCCCCAGTCCTATCAGCCTCCCATCACCAACTTGCCCAACATGCATCCAGGTTATACGATCCTCATTCGGAGTCGCATGGCAAAGCTTCCGCTTCATTGGCTTCTGAACTGAAACAAAACCAATCTGCCAGATATACCACTGAGCTTCCATCTCCCCACAATTCGAATTGGGTTCCAGCTTTTCTCACCGGGGAGAAGATGGAGGAGAAATGTGTAGCTGGTGCAATGCCCAAACATCAGATGAAGAATATTGATGAACCAGTGGAAGAAAAGGAAGAATTGGACTGTTCAACACTCAACCATAAACTGACAATGAGCAAACATGGCTCCATGCCACTGCTTACAGCTGAATACAGAGACGTGAATCTGATGTTTCCATCACCATCTTCCCACATGCAGGTGTTAACTCAAAAGGATGAAATAGATATCTATTCAAACAGCAGCCCTTATTCTGTAACCTGCAATCCTGTATATTGCAATTCAAGACAGTTTAACACAACTGATACCAAAATCTTTCCATGTACAACTTTGTCTTCCACAAGCTTGAACTGGTCTGCTGAACAATCTTCTACTTATCAATCACATAAAAGTGATTTTAATTTGGATTTCAATTCAGCAGTATTTGATGGCTCCCGTTCACCCAAGTCCAAGACAGCAGTTGATAGGGTTAATGTAAAGTCAATGGCAGCACAGTTTCAAAGGCTAAATGTTAAGTTGGGCCAGAGAAATCATGAAGGTAATTATAGAAGTGATTGTTCAAATTTTCCACCAAAGACATTTGATCAAGAAATATCCCAGCTACCTCTGACTTTGCATCAAGAGTTGGGGTCTCTCCAAGGCAAGGATCAGTTGGCCAGTGCAAAATGGTCTTCTGACGGCTTGTATTCTCCCCAGGTTTCAGATAGACTTTTAGACTGTAAAGCTGAGGTGCCTGTTACTCCATCTACGTCTGCTTATAGAGCAAACACTGATGCTGCTTCAAGAGATATAAACACTCACTCCAGAGGATCAGGTTTTCCACCTGATGCTAAGGCAGATGAGATATATGGACAGCGATGCCAAAATGCTGTTAAATCGTTTTTCAGGGAAACCAGTTATAACACCTCTGAACCAGAGAGACAGCAAAATGAGTTTTCCACTAGTACTGCTTCTGTGCCTGTAGACAGATGGATTGGTGGTGATAGAGAACATTACATGTCACAACCAGATTACAAAAGCACTGAACAGCATCACCTACATGGTAATCTCCATAGTCAAGAAAATAACACACAGACTCATGGAAAACAACAAGTGCAACCATTTAAGAGTACAAATCAGGATATGGAGCTGGAGTTTTCAGAGCTGGAATCCCTGTATCAAGCAAGTTTGCAGGTTTCCGAGAATACCAGATATTCACCAGCCAGACTGTTGGCTGAGAATGCCACCAGACAAAGCAGCGCTAAACCAGGTGAGAGGACTCAACAGGATAAGCAAACAACAGACACTTGCCAAAAAAATTGGAAGTGATCAAAATTTGAGTTTATCTTTTATGGTGTTCAGTAGTTAATAATAAATTGCTTGGTTGTTGAATATTTTGTTTAAGCCATGAGATTTAGTTGGAACTAGCAGAGTTTGTTGAGAGGAGCACTTCAGCTTGACAGTGCAAGGAAGGTCAATTACCATGATAGATTAAAGTGTCATCACTAAGACATCTTGAGTTAATGATCATATCAACTCAACTTGGCATCCTTGAGCTGTCTAGCTCATTAATTTCAAGCCATTTGTGGACTATGCAAATTAAAACAGACTAAACTACAAAAGATCTATTAATCTCCATGTACAGTTTGATAACAAAGTTCCCTTCCCTGACCTGACATTGGTTGACATTGTAAATGGGTCCCGCCCATCATGTAACATACCCTTTCTCTTTCAAACCTGCTGTCATCACCTTTAAAAAAAAAACACATTTTTCCTTGCAAAGTACCACCTCATTTGCAACCTTCTTTTCCTCTCTCACGTTCTTGAAAATGCTGTCACCTTCTAAATCCATAACCATCGTTCATACCAGTCCCTGTTTGAAACTCTGCAGTCAGGCTTCTGCCTTTGCCGTAGCATCAAAATGTCCCTAAACAAAGTCACAAATGCCAGCGTTTATGACTCTAACACAGTGAATTATCCGTCTTCGTTCCTATCTTCTCCACAATCTCTGAAACTGTCAATCACCTCATCCTCCTCTATTGCCTCTCCTCCACTCTCTAGTTTGACAGAGCTGCCTTCATTTGGCTTCACTCTTATCGGTTGATCATTGCTAGGAAATTTTGTAACAGTGGCTCCCAACATTATCCCAAGAGTCCCTAATAGATCCATCCTTGACATCCTGCTCTTCATCATCTACATGTTATCCCTTGGTGACATCATCCACAGACATAGGCTTACTTTCCACATGATGATCACACCCTGGTCTTTGATAGAATAACCATATTTTTAAATTGTTTTCCCCTTCTACTTTGCTTATTACCTGCCACATTCTTTGGTACCTGGGGCCAGGTGTCATCATGGTTATGGATTTGGAAGGTACCAATGTCATAAATCCTTGCCATTGATCAAAAATCAATGCATGTTTACGTGCTTGGAAAGATATTAATGCAGTTTTGGTAAGAGGGTTTGAAATGAATGTCTCCTTCATTGAAATAGTTGAGTAAAACAATTTCTAAGCTAAATTTCCACAGCTTAATAAATATGGCTTGTGCCCTGGATGTATAAAGAAGTGTCTGTCACAGCTCCAGGTCATTCCTCAGGTTGGTACACATTTTGACCTTATTTGCCATGTGTTACTGAAGGTGCAAAGAAGGAAACCAAGGAGCACGTCTCTGATGTTACTGGTGGGCTTGGGCAGCTTGTTCGTAGCATGCAGGCTTTTGAAGAATGCAGCACTAATCATCAGCTGGTTGGGTATCAAAACAACAGAGTTCTGCAGACAGCAGACATTCCATTATATATGCCAACTTGTCCCTTCTTTCTGAGTTTCAGCTTCCTTCTATCTGGATTTTTTGAAGGTTAGTTAGGAAACCTTGGTGTTAGTTACTTCAGAGACAGCAAAGAATGAGGAAGGTACATACATCTCATTGGTTGAGTTATATTAGTCAGAATTGTTATAAAAGGTTCTTTAAATTAAGGGTGGTCTTCCTTATGGAAAGAATCCATCTTTACAATCCCATGGTGAATTTTAAATGTGATGTTAAATCTTTATCTCAGACAATTAGTTTGAAAATAAATGTGGTAAACTGCAATATTACAGAGAGCAGATTGGAGTGTACAATTGGCTGCAATGGTCTGATTCCCTCTGAAAAATTCTTCTGTTGGGAAGCTGAAAATGGTACAAACTAGATTGACTGGTAGCTTTACAAAGTGAAGTCATGCATTCCTCCATCAGACATTATGTCGCCAGACTAAATGTGGAGGCAGAATTTGAACTGTACATTCAGATTACCTACAACATGATGGAAGGATGTAATGTTTTTGCCAGTAGCCTGCTCATGATGAGTTGTAGATCCAGTAAATTAGGGCTTAGTTCAGTTGGAACAGCAGTTTTAAAACTTTATTTGTTGGAGAATCCCATAAATATTAACATGCTCCAAGGAATCTATTGTCTTAAGTCCCAAAAGACACTTTCCTGTGGAAAAGCCATGGTATAGTTGCAGGGAACTTCTTAATCAAAATACGGCAACAGAGCGTGATCTGTTGATGATTCACAAAATTGTTACACAGGGTATGCCTGATCTCAGATGGACACATAGCTGATTGCCACACAGATCCCATTTTGAAAGTAGTGCAACATTTGTTGATTTTAAGGCTCTGGACCAGGCTTGCCCAACCTTTCTGCATGAGGGACCACATTTCAAACTTTTTCTCAATTAGGGGTTGTAGTGGTGGGTGTGTGATTGTCAGTGTGCACGTTTTGAAGACTGGGCCTTCAATGCTGATTCTCCTTTTCTTGTCTGAAACCATGGGGGTAAGGGGTCACCATCATTGTATTCATTGATGAGCATTATGGGTAGTTAATGGTGACAATTTCCAGTCCTGCTGTAGAAATGTGGTTTATCTCAATTGCTCCTCCTGTAATTCATAAGTAAGAAAGAGCAAGTGAGGTGGGCTCTGTCGGAAAGGGTTAGGGAAAGTATAATAAAGTTTCCAGTATATACTCCCTTCCACTCCCCACAGACAGGTAGCCACATCTGATTGGACGAGCAGCTCTACAACACCTTTCAAATCTACTTAGCTGTTCTACCTTGTATCTTGGACAATGCTTAGTGAGTTGCATGCAAAGGCATGACAGGCCAGAATTTGGCCCGCAGCTTGCCTGTTGGACAAGCCTGCTCTGGACTGTACTGAAGAACAAGACCACCAGTGCACCATTGTGATCAGATATAGCCAGGCACCAAACAGAAATTTCCAAAACCTTTTCTAAAAACTGTATAATGAATTTTTACTGAGGTTTACATAGAATTACTAGGGCCCTGATGAACCTTTTGCTTCTCAGGAAATCTTTAGGAATTCCATAATTCAGGAATAAAGAATAATAGACAAGTGCCACCCTTTGAAGACTGGGCTAATTAAAGACAGCTAACCTGATTAATAACTAGCTATTTATTGAGCTCTTTTAATGTGTTAATGTCTCCCTGATTTTTGTACCTCCTCTAGTTTCTGCACATACAGTTACAAGAAAACACTCCTCTTTGCCCGGAAGAGGTCGATCAAAGACTCCAACTGCAGAGATTGAGCGCAGTGCTTATGCAGCGTTACCCTATGGAGTACCTATACCAGTCAGTAGCAAGGTACTGAAAACTTAGTAGGAAAAATACTCACTGTCCGTTTTCTTTACAAATTTTATTCAGAAGTAAATAGAAATTGTCTTTCCTACCCTTATTCATAATAAAGTATGAAATTGCTTATCGTGGACTAATTTACATTGAATTGACAGTTTCTCTCAGGCTATCAGGTGGTTTGGAGTTTGGAAACACCATCATGGTGAATTGGGGGAAGGGGTACACTCCCAAATTGAAGTTAAAGCTAAAGGCAAGATCTGTGGAGTCCATTTAATTCACAGTAGTCCACCATTAACAATTTTTTAAAAAACCTTGTTTTTAAATAAAAGTTTGAGTTTCCTCAATGTTGCTGATGAGGAAGAACCATTATTCTCCCCAACCACAGAGTCACTGCATTATTTCAGTGGGTGTGTTGACTTAGCAACAACATGGAAGCAGCTGGAACTACCTAACCATTGGGAAAGCTATGGTTAGCTCTTGCTCGACTGGGCAATACAAACAGCGTTTTAATGGGCGGTCTCCTTATCACGCACCTGCAGAAATGAAGCACTGCATCAGCATGAAGAATCTATCTAAAGGCTGCTGAAGAACCAGTTATAACTATTGACTAGGTGAATCAAGGTTAAGAGCTTGCTATTCTATTGCATTATATGCCACCAGGGTTTACATTGAGTCCCTTGTGGAGTTTCACTTCGGCTCAGAGCTGTACTTGGAACAGGAATGAGTGACACGTAGCAAATAATGCATGAAAACAAATGATAACTTCGTTAAAGAGAAAGGAAGAAAGACAACTTTATTGTGGCATAAATGGTAACCCGAAATTGGTCAGTTGAAGACAGTGCCTCAAAGTGGTAAAACAATCCCAAATTGGACAGTTCCTTAAAATGTTACAATTCCCCTTGGTTCTTACATCACTAAGTCAACGAAGAACCTTGCAAGGGATGGACTCTTTGGCCAGTCACTCCCATCAATGCCCCTTCCTCTGTAGCCTTCGGTGGTTGACTATTCCACTCCTGCTGCAGCCCTAAATGCTGGATGCTGTGCCCCTTTAAGCTCAATTTCTGGCTCCATTCTACTCTTGCAAGGCTTCCCTCAAGACTCTCTTAAAACATAAGTCTGACAATCATGAGTCCTTATCAAATTCCCCTCAGGCACTGCAAGGTTTGCAGATTTTGCAATATTCAGGCTGATTACACATCTCTTTGATGGTGTTTCTCACCTGCCATCAATCAAGTTATACTGTCCATCAATCAAACTCCATAGTTGACTACCCCATGTGCAAGGTTATCCACTGCCCTGGCTTGGAGATCAAGGACCATCGAATGCAAGAAGAATTGATTCCTGTTAAACAAATAGAAAGCAACTTTTATTTTGGCATTTCTAGCACAAAAAGGAAAAACAGTAGTTTGGACAAAACAGCAGGTGTGAACATGGCCTGATCAGTATAACAACAAAGCCTTGGGGAAAAAATAAGTCCACAGTTAATAATATCACTACTGATTACTATTGATTAATTATTTAACTTAAAGTACAATCACACTTAATTTGTAGACCTTGATTTAAAAACTAACTTTTAAATTCAATACAGGCTTAAACAGGTTCTCTTAAAATCAAGAGCAGAACAGCAATAAAATGCAAAAATATAAAATTGCAGAAAGTAACGATTGCAGGCCTCAGGCCTACAACATGCATAAAGCAATCAAATTAGTTAATACATGATCCAGCTGTAATTCAAACTTTTCCCAAGATGTAACCTTTTGAACTGTTCTCCAATTGTCCACGATTTGGATGCTTCCTTTCAATGTAAGTTCTGCCATATTTAGTGAAGTTTACTGTTAAATTCATTTTTGACCAATATAAATGACAGAATTTCTTTAGCTTTTGTTGGATTTATTCTTAGCTCCTGAATTTGAAAGGGCATATATTTTGCTTTGCTGTATAACTTCCACTCCTGGCTATTAGTGTTAAATCGATCTCATTTATTTTTATCCTCTAACCTTAGATGATGCAATTCAATGAATTTGGTCCAAGAGAAAATGAGGAAAATGATGATTACAGTGCAGAGAATTTCCGTCGTATTGCTCGCAGCCTGAGTGGAACCATTCTTGCTAACAGAGATAATCCTGTGGGTACTTCTCACAGTGTTGTAAGTAAACTTCCTACAGCAATTTTGGACCTGTAAATGCGAGAACATGTTTTGTGCGCGAGTGTTAGCATCTTAATGAACCCTTAGTGAGTTGCATGACATTGTAGAAGAGGTTTAGGGGAATAAATTTGAGGCAATTTTTTTTTTTCTTTCTGTCATTACGGAAAGTCTCTGCATATAACAGTCATGTCCATTTATGTTGCAAGGAAACAACAGGAAAACACGCGGAGCCTCAGAAAAGATCGGTCAGTTCCTCTTCCTTGCCCACATTCCAAGCTCCCTCCCATGATCCTCATGTGTTAACCTCTTTCCCTCAGCACCACCCCAACCTATCACAGCACCTTTCGTCTGATCCATTGTGGCCAAACAAGGCTGGTGAGGCAAACAGAGCATCAGGTAATCTTGGCTTCTCTACTTGTATCTCCTTTTGTGTGCACTTATCCATAGTGTGTAAGGTTGCAGGACTGTCTTTCCTTGTCTGGCTATTTCCCTTCCATGTTGTATTGTTATCTGAGCTGCTCTTCAAACATGAAATTAGCAACATGGTAATGAAGTTGCTGGCAGAATGACTTTGCAAGGTGATTGTATTTTACAATGTAAGACTGTTTTGTTGTTTACTGGCAATAAGTGCTCCGGATAACATTGATTCCACCAAGCACCAAGGCTTTATAATTATAATATCCATATTCAGCAAATGGCAGTAATTTGAAAAACATTAATACACTATAATTTCTGATAGATTCATGGCATTTGCAGTTTTTATACTAGAGTAATACTAGAAGAGACCTGCAAAATATTTGTAGTGAAGTTAGTGTCTTTATTGTAAAAGTACTTCTTAAAATCCCCATCCCCATTCTACGTCATCCCATCCTTTTCAATCATCTCCATCCCATCCTTTCATCCTTCTCAATCACCCTCATCACATCTTCCATCTCACCTCTTCTTTCTATGCTGTCCTTCTCCCCCATTCCGCATCTCCTATGCCTTCCCCTTCCCCCCTTACTGTCCCCACTCCCATATCACCTACCACTCCTCCTGTCCCTACACCCACCAATCCCTTCAGCCAGGGTAGCTTTGTTGTCGTGTTACCCATACTTTCAGCTGTTCTTTTTCTCCACTAACACCCTTTGCCCCGCCGCCTTCAGCAACTGTTGGCAGCTGTATATGACACACGCTCTAGTCGATACATCAGAGCATCCAAACCTCAAAGCAGCAATCGCTAACTAAAATTCACAGAAAAGTAAGGCTCTTTTTTGAGTGGATGAACAGACCCAGCTTCGAGCTCCGTTCCTCACATTTTCTGATCTCAGCTTCCATTTGTCGGAAGAAGTTGAAATGTCTCCCGTTTTTCAGGGCTGTAAAACGTTATAATATTTAGCCAGTGTCATCCCACATGTACAAAATTTCCCTGAATCAACATTCAATCAATCAAAATAGTTCGGACAAACAAAAACTGCGTATAGATATAAAATTATTGAATAACCGAGAACAAAAGATCACAGGTTTGCAATGTGTTAAATCTGATGCATTGTAACTGGATGTAATGTTATAGAATACAGGGGTTGATTAGAATTGTTTGTCTACTTGAAAAGGAATTGGAGTACAAGAATAAGTAAGTCTTGCTACAGTAATGCAGGGCTTTGGTGAGACCACACCTGGAGTAGTGTGTGCAGTTTTGGTCTCCGTGTTTAAGGAAGGATGCACTTGCTTTAGAGGCAGTGTAATGAAGATTCACAGGATTGGTCCCTGGGATGAGAGGGTTGTCCTATGATGAGAGGCTCAGTAAATTGGATCCATATTCTTTTCAGTCTAGAAGAATGAGAGGTGATCTCATTAAAACATACCAGATTTCGAAGGGACCTGACAGACTAGACACTGGAAGATTATTTCTACTGGCTGGGGAATCTAAAACATGGGCATGGCCTCAAAATAAGGGGCTGATTGTTTAGGACTGAGAAGAGGAGAAATTACTTCACTCCAATGGTTGTGAATCTTTGGAATTCTCTACCCCAGAGAATACATTTAAGGCTGATAATAACAGAATTTTGGTCTTTCAGGGATATGGTGAATGGGAGGGAAAATGGAATTGAAAACCAAGATAAGCCATGATCATATTGAATGGCGGAGCAGGCTAGACAGGCAGTTTAGTCTACTCCTCCTCCTATCTCTTGTGTTCTTTTGTACTCTGAAATTGCTACCACTGGGATCTTATAAAACAATTTTTAAAATACTTTAAAAAGGATGTCGAGGCTATATAGACAGAGATTCACTAAGATGGGGCCAGCGATGAGAAACTTTAAATATGGGTTAAGATGAAAGAAACTAGGGCTCCCTTCACTACAACAGAGAAACTGAGGAGATCTAATTAAGTTGCTCAATGTTATGAGAGTGAATGAATAGAGAAAAATATTTCCAGTGTTCAGTGAGCCGATATATAATTAAAAGATCAAGGTGGGGCGGTGGGCTTAGGAGAAGTGTTTTTAAATACAGGTTTGTCAGAACATGAAATGCTGCACTTGAAACACTGGTGGAAACAGGATTAATCATGATTTGTCAAATGGAAGTGAATGAATGTTTGAAAATGATAAATTTGAAAGGATACAGAGAAAGGGCGAGATACTGTAGCTAAGTGGGCAGCTCTTTCTGAGAACCAGTGTTGGTGTAATAGTCCAAAAAGTCTCCTTCAATGCTGAAGATGAGTAATGAATGTTGTTGATCTGCAGGGCCATTGATGTCATTTAAAAGGCAATTTGTGAAAGTGAAGGACTTGAACAGTGTCTTGTTTTTAATTGGTTTAACATCTGCAAATAATATAAACGCAGGCAAAATGTTGTGCTCATATCTAAGACAGTAACAGACACCTAACACTACAGTAACAGGCAGCTCTGTACTGAAGACTTTAAGCCAGATTCAGCAAGAAACTGGTGGTAAAATCTCTGATAAGATGCATAAAAAGACAATGATTTGCACTAATTCAGAGAAACAACTTGTGGAGAAAATGGTGTCTTGATAAAAATATGTTTCATGACTTGAAAATAAATGTATGTGTACAAAATGCAGACTACGGTTGGAATTTCTGTGAGGATTCTTATGTTCTGCCTGAACTTTGGCAGAAGATCATTTGGGTCAGTCATTTCTCCAAGCTTTCTACCAAAATTACAGTGGATGACTAGGAATCTATATGAAAGTTCTTGTTCTGGATTTTTGAATGTATAGTTAATGCAGTTTTGTCCCTAATCAAAATTCCCAGTAATTTTACGAGCTAAACTTCCTCTATTTTTTGTGAAAGCAGACAAGAACATCGAAAAATTTCTGGCTGTGTTTGACCGGGGTGAAGCTCTCAACCATGAGAACTACCAGAGTGTTGCAGTAAATTATGGAACACTGCCACGCTTTCAGAAGAGTTGGGCCAAAGGACAGAGACCCATCAGAAAAGACCAGATGCATGTTGAGAATAAGAATGCATTCAAGCAGAGATTGACTCACAGCAACCAAACTGTTCTGCCAGACAAAAGAAAAGTTGAGCAACTTTGCAGAGATCCATCCAGCATAACAGGGTTGAGCAGGCTCCCGCACCAGACTAGGACTGAGGTACGCAATAGTTATGGTCACTCTGACCATTTTGCTGTGCATCACAGACCTGTGCATGGCGCTGGTCAAAACATTTTTCCAAAAAACAACGTGGCAAATACCTTAAATCTTCAAAAATCCCCTTACAAGTCTTCACACTCCAACACTCCAGGTCCAGTCCGTCTTGACGTTCCTCCAGATGAGGATTGGCGGAAGACAATTTATACTCATCCTCAGCCTAGTGAGAGGAAGTATTTGGTCCCTCATTCTAGTTCAAGGACCAGCGGTACTGGTGTATATATCAGGCGGCCAATGACCGAACAGACCTCTCCACAGTCAGGCACCAGGCGGCGTCAGTGTGCTCTATGCCAGCAGGTGTTTATCGATGCAACCATGGTCTATTGCAAGAACTGTACTGCATACATGGCACGGTTTAAGCCACAACACTGACCCCTTTGTGATCAAGGTCAGCCAAAACCAATGATCGTCTCAGAAGCATTTATCTTAAAGTAGGCTCATGCTTATACTAAACACTGGTACTGCCACTAACCTGAGGTTAACACTGTAACACTGATCACTTAGTAACTGTGATGTTGAAAATTAAAAGTGTTCATTTATGGGTTAGTATAAATGAAAAATGATGATGGCTAAAGATTGAATGTATTTAAATTATAAAACCTGACATTTCTTTTCAGTTATTAGTTAGGAATTGTGTTTAAAGTTCTGATGCTGGATGTAATAACTGCACTGCTCTCCTGTGGATATGCAGAATTGATTTTTGCTGTATCACAGTCCTAGCAACACTATTACTTTGGATCTTTACACTGATATAAAATGTGCAGTGTTCTGCACTGCAGTACAATGATCTGAATACCACTTGTGGTTTACATGTCAAGTTGCAACAGGTATTTTCGGATGTAATTGTAGTGAAGACAATTTAATAATCCATTTAACTCATTCCATTTCTATCAAGTTAAATGTTATGTATGAGAATAAATACCAGCAGGCCACTCTAACATTGTATTTTAATCAATACCTCAAATTCTGTTTAAAACTCGATGGTTCCAACATCTCAAAAGTTGTTAAAGGTGACCTTAAACTTATGCAGCAGGATCCCAGCTTATGTTCCACTGAAATTGCTCTCTCTGCTATTTTAGTAAAGGCATTCACCATTTAATATAATCAAGTTCCACTAAAAGAGTGGGGAGAGGAATTGCATAGATCCATTAAGCTTCTGTAAGTCGTGTTTTGGCTGTTCTGCCGCTGAACCCTATTAATTATTTCAATGAAGTGGAGTGTCTGCATGGGAAATTATTGTTAGCTTCACCTGCAGCAACTTTGTTTTGTCAGTTCTTGGGCTGAAAGGAGTTTAAAGATGAACAATACACAAAATAATTCACCTTACAGTGTAGGTTTAATTCAATTGTAGTTCTAATTTGGTTGCAGCCTGAGGTAGTGCTTGTACTTATCATCTGTGAACAAATTGTTTTTTCTATATCACACATGAAGGAGCTAAAATGTATCTGTTATGACTGCCCACATGAAAGACACCTTGATAGTGTGTTCACTGTCCCATATATATGTATATAATTGAAATTCTACTTGATTGTAGGTCTGATGTGAGAGACAGCACATAGGTACTGTTTCACTGAGGGCCACCAGAGATGAGAAGCTGCTGTAAAAAATAAAATGAAGGATGCAGGTTAAAATTTAATGACTGAAGAAGTACGTGTGTACCTGGTCACTGGGCATGAGTGCGGTGGTGTGAGAAATTGGGAAAAATTAGTTTTGATGTATGAAAATTGGATAGTTGGAAGGATGTTACAAGGCAGCAAGACAGTCATATTTAGAGGACTTCATCCATCAGAGTAAAGCTCCAGTTGCGGGCCCACATGAGCTCTGACTCTGATTGCCTTTAATTTCCTTCTACTCATCTGTTATTTTTATAATGTGTATGATTCTGATTTTTATTTGTGGCAGCCTGTAAAGTTCGTAGTGACTTGCCAGTATCCAGAACTGCTGAAGATCCATGTGAAATGTCACCAGTAAATGCTGTTGTAATGTCTGCAGATTCATGATGTTGATCATGCCGCTGGTGAACGGGTATTGAGAGGTACTTTCCTGCAGTGAGTACCGGGCCATTCACACCCTTGTGTATATCCTATAAGAACTCCCAATGATAAGTTATAGGTGTACAGATGTGGGATTAAGAGATTTTATTGTAGAAAACTGTTTACAGATTTTTACTGTAATTTCATACTTGTCTGCTTAGTAAAAGCTTGATATTCTTGCTAATGTATTACTGTTAAAATGTGTACAGCTTTTACAGCCAATGAAATGTGAATTCGAAAATTTCTGTACCTATTGGTATTTAATTGCAGTGCTAGAAAATGCGACTCATATTTTTGCAATAAAGTATCCAAATGTGCTAATAATTGGGCCTGTCGTTGTTTTAAGCCTGATGATGAGTAAAAGGTTTAAGATGAAAACATCTCTTTTTTTTCTTCACTCAGTAAATTGAGACAATGGGAATTGCTACAATAGTTTGTTCCTTCGCTATCTGAGGAGGTTTATTTGCTGAGTAACTGAACCACACAGATGATAAAGTAAAGAAAGGTCTTGCATTTGTAAAGCACCCTTCATGTCATCCAAAGGTTCTTCACAGCTAATTAATTACTTTTGATGTTAGGCACTGCTGTTCTGCAGGGCAACATGACGACCAATTTTCTCAGCAAGGTTCCACAAACAGTATAAGTGTAAATGTCAAGTTAATTTCTTCTTGATGGTGTTGATTGAGGTCTGATTTTATTGAGTGTATTTAAGACCGAGATAGATAGGTTCTTGATTGGTATGGGGATCAAAGGTTACGGGGAGAAGGCAGGAGAATGGGGTTGAGAAACTTATCAGCCATGATTGAATGGCGGAGCAGACTCAATGGGCCGAATGGCCTAATTTCTGCTCCTATGTCTTATGGTCTTAGAACTCTCCTGTTCTTTGTTTAGTGTGATGGGATGTTTTCTAAGTATTTAGAGCACTAGACACTGCCTTGGTTCAAATCTTCGCTGAAAGAAAGCATGTCTGACAAGGCAATGCTCCGTCTGTTTTATATTGAAATATCAGCCTAGATTATTTGGAAAGCCAAAGGATTGGTCCTTAATGATACAAGGGCTAAAATCTGAATCAGAACTCAAGAGGAAAAATTGATAAAGGTTACAAATTAGCACATTATAATAATCAAAGTAAATTTTACCTATAATCAATTTCCATAGTCAGTTCTATGCATTTTTAAATCATTTGCACAGCCAGTTGAGATAAATTTACTTTTGTTATATTCTTAAAAAAAAACATAAATGTGAGTAGCACAATGCAGTGCTCCTCTTTTCTTTCAATGCTTGAGCTGCAGGTCAGAGTTCTAAAATTGCTCACCACAGTTGTAGTCAGAATACTCCAGTGTGTTGGGTGGGGTGATTTGGAACGCAAGTGTCCTCCTAATAACTAATCTGCAAGAAGTTTTAGGGAGACTGGTAATTGAACCATATACTGTTGGATCCAGGTGATTAGGAAGAAATGTACAAAAAATTCCAATATGTGCTTGAGCAGAAAAACCACATTAGCACTTGAACTTGTGTTTAGTTGATTGATATTTGGCACAACTTCCTCTCTTCCCCACCCCAGCCCCCTTTGGGAGGCAATGGCATACTGTAGCAACCATTAGGGCAATGAAAGTGGCACATAACTAATAAAGAGTTTAATGACTTGCTATCTACCTTTATGATCTGTGTTTACTGGGCTATCAAAATTGTAAATGCCAATGGACCATTTTTCCACAAACTTTGACCTCATAAACTGCATTTAATATCTGTTTATAAATAAGACACTGAGGAAAAGTAAAGCCGTAGGTGGAATGAGCAGCCACACGATGTTTTAAGATGTCAGCTGAGATTCAGTGGTAATACTTACCTCAGAGTTAAAAAGTTCCACCACAAAGACTGGCTGACACATTAATGCTGCACTGACGGAGATGCCACCTTTCAGATGAGACTGAGGCCCTGTCTGCTCCCTCAGGTGGATGTAAAAGATCCCATGGCACTATTTTTGAAGAAGAGCAGGAGAGTACTCCACACTGTCATGGTCAGCATTCATCCCTCAACCAATACCACTAAAACAAATTAAAACAGTCTCTTTGCTGTTTGTGAGACTTTACTGTGTCAGTCTGTTTCCCTACATTACAATTGTGATGACAATAGGACATCGAGCACAAGAGCAAGGAGGTTATGTTGAACTTGTGTAAGACACTAATTCAGCTTCAGCTGGAGTATTGTGTCCAGTTCTGGGCACCACACTTTAGGAAAGATGTGAAAGAATTGGAGTGTGTGGGAAAGAATCATGAGAACGGTTCCAGGAATGAGGAACTTCAGTTAGAGAAGCAGGGACTGTTTTCCTTGGAGAAGAGAAGAGAGGACATTTGACAGAAGTATTCAAAATCATGAGGGGTCCGGACAGAGTAAATAGGGAGAAACTGCTTCCACTCGTGAAAGGATCAAGAATGAGAGGGCACAGATTTAAAGTAATTGGCAAAAGAAGTAAAGGCGACAAGAGGAGAAACTTTTTCACGCAGCAAGTGGTTGGGGGTATGGAATGCACTGCCTGAGAGTGTGGTGGAGGCAGGTTCAATTGAGGCATTCAAAAGGGAATTAGATTGTTATCTGAAAAGAAAGAATATGCAGGATAATGGGGGAGAAGATAAGGAAATGGCACTAGGCAAATTGCTCATTCCGAGAACCACTGCAGACATTTTTATTCATTCATGAGGTGTGGGCCTTGCTGACTAGGCCCACATTTGTTGCCCGTCCCTAATTGTCCTTGAGAAGGTGGTGGTGAGCTGCCTTCTTGAACCGCTGCAAGCCCATGTGCTGTAGGTACACCCACAGCGCTATCAGGGAGGGAGTTCCAGGATTTTGACTGAGCGACAGTGAAGGAATGGGGCATGTTTCCAAGTCAGGATGACTTGGAGGGGAACTTGAAGGTGGTGGTGTTCCCATGTGTCTGCTACCCTTGTCCTTCTAGATGGTAGTGGTTGTGGGTTTGGATTGTGCTGTCTAAGGGGCCTTGGTGAATTCCTGCAGTGCATCTTGTAGATAGTACACACTGCTGCCACTGTGCGTCGGTGGTGGAGGGAGTGAATGTTTGTGGATGGAGTGCCATTCAGCAGGCTGCTTTGTTCTAGATGGTGTCAAGCTTCTTGAGTGTTGTTGGAGCTGCACATCCAGGCAAGTGGGGAGTATCCTTCACACTCCTGACCTGTGCCTTGTAGATGGTGGACAGGCTTTGGGGAGTCAGGAGGTGAGTTACTTGCTGCAGGATTCCTAGCTTCTAATCTGCTCTTATAGCTACAGTATTTGTATGACTAGTCCAGTTCAGTTTTCTGGTCAATGGTAACATCCAGGATGTTGATAGTGGGGGATTCAGCAATGGGGATGCCATTGAATGTCAAGGGTGATGGTTAGATTCTCTCTTGTTGGAAATGGTCATTGCCTGGCACTTGTGTGGCACAAACATTATTTGCCACTTGTCAGCCCAAGTCTGGATATAGTCCAGGTCTTGCTGCATTTGGACATGGACTGCTTCAGTATTTGAGGAGTCAAAAATGGTGCTGAACATTGTGCAATCATCAGCGAACATCCCCACTTCTGACCTCATGATGGAAGGAAGGCCGTTGATGAAGCAGCTGAAGATGGTTGGACCTGGGACATTACCCTGAGGAACTCCTGCAGTAATGGGCTGAATGGCCTTCTTTGTGCTATAACAATCCTGTGATAACCCAGTGCTTCGACTATGCATCCTCAAGTCGACTCTGGTTCTTTTGCCAATTATCATAAATCTATGGCTCTGGATACCAGTGAAAACAGTTCCTCCTATTTCCTTTAATCAAAAGCCCTCCTAATTTTGAATCCTGCTGTTAAATCTCTCCTTAATTGCTTCTACTCCAAGGAGTCTGTCCACATGAATGAAGACCTCCATGCCTGGTATCATATTGGTAAATTACGTCCTCTCCAGTGGCTTGTTATCCTTCTGAATGTGTGACACCCAGAATTGGACACAATATTCCAATTAAGGTTTAAGCAGTGATTTGTAATGGTTTATTTAATTTTCTTGCTTTTATTCTCTGCGCCCCTATAAGTGCAAGTGAAGGAAGTACAGCATGTTCGTCATACTGAAGTTTGGTTAGTTTGGGCCCAGAGTGTACTCCAGACCAAGAAAAGGAGCAGCATAGTGGAGATTGTGGAGATACCTTTGAAGTGGTGAAGAGAGTGGGATTGTAATGGATAATTGTACGGAGGCATCTTGCAAATGTAAAGTAATTCATCAGTTTCCATGGAAAATTTGTTGCTTAATATTTGAGTAGCTGCTTCGTTGCTACTTTCATTACCTCAGGGAGAGTAATATACCATGGTTCGGATCACTGTTCCATTCCCTTACCACAGTCTTTTCCAAGATTTTATATGGCCTGATTAGTTTAAGGAAATCAAATGTACATTGTGTAATGTTAATAAATTAAATAGAATCTGCCAGTAATGTGAAGCAAGATTTTGTTCAAATATATCATTAATTTCTCATGCTGATCTTGTACAGTTTAATGCAGGCAAAATTGAACCTGGTAATTTTGTAGCTTATTGTATCTTAAAATTATTAGCTTTAAATTCTATGCAGGGTTTATCTATTGTAAATAGAAATTTCAATTTTACTTTTATTCCGGAGCTTTCCAAATACAACAAGGCTCCTGTTCATTTATGAAATTTGCTTGCAGAAAAGTAAATGATCTTTTTTTCCCTTACCTCTCCTCTTCCCCAATCCTATGCTGTGTCTGAGCTTCACCCTGGAATATGGCATTAGTTCTGGTCATAAGAAGCAATCTCTCACTATTGGTTCCAGCATTTTCTTTATCAGAATCACCTTGTCAATTCCATTTTCAATTTCAACTCCTGTTCAGTAAAGTTGAGGCTGAGCAAAGCATTGGATGCTGGTCCGACTCAGCCATGTGTCCTAAGAATATCAGTGGGTGCTAACACTGTAACAGAATATTTGCCTTGTACAAGAGTCAGCTCAAACTTTCCAAAGAATGATCGATATGTTGGTGAGAATGTGGATTTCTATCTAGGATTTGCTACATCCTGATGAAGTTCAACTTCATAAACTACACAGTTTTACATTAACCACATTGGGTGAGTAGACGTACGCTGCCCAATTCATTTTCAAGAAGTTCTCAATTTGTTCTTAAATCCTCCACTGCTGTGCATCTTATCACTAAAGAGTCAAGATTTCCTTCAAAGCTACAGATCCCTTGAGACATTTCTTTCGTCAGGGTTCCCCTCCGCCTGCTCCCTCATAAGGTTTTCTATTTAAAGAATGTTTTAACTGGCTCTGACCTTCATCTCCCATATCCTCATATGGGTCAGCCAAGTCAGGCATTAGATTTGGCATTGATGTCTTGAGCTGAACTCTCAGCAGGCAGTAGAATCTGTGAACTGCCCTCCCCATGACTTTGGACTTTGAATGTTGACAGATTTTGATCAGTGCAGTTATTTAGGGATCTATTTGTTGGCCATCATTCCACACTGTGGAAATGAACATCCAGCCCTTAGCAGGTTTCCTGAAATGGATATTTTTTTAAAAGTCCCTCTACTGAGGATCATATAAATGTCAGTGAACTTTTCAAGCATCCTGCATGGGCACGATGGGCTGAATGGTAATTCCATGGTGCATGATTTTATGGGGAGTTATATTTTACAAAATAACCTCTTTGTATTACAGTAAAAAGTGACATGACAAATTTAATCGTCATTTGAGATAGCCTTTTGTTTCATAATTTTTTGTTTCAGAAACATTGATCAGCTTACTGTGGGAGAAACACCCTCTTCACAATAGGAACTCAGTACGAATTGAGAACAATAACATAACCATAAAGAAAAGATACTCTTATATAGAAATATATGTACGGGCACATGATCACACACTCATAGGAAATGACTTTATTTAGGATGTAAAATTCAAATGTCCTAATTTTACATACAGTTCATTGAAACAACATTCAATTACAGTACCAGCTGTTGGTTGGATGATTCCCTATACAGATCGATGGAAATAAAGTTTAAAAATGTCAGTGTCAACAGTCTCTTATGTAGACTTCTTAATGAACATTCACTCCAGTGCAGCCACTGGAAACTGCAAGAGGATAACGTTTTAGAAAAAAAGTATGTAGACTGTTTCTAATCAGCATTTCTCAGCTTGGAAAAACAGGAAGAATACACTATGATTGTCACTTCTTTCCACCTGTGACTGGGTGTAATTTATTAGGTCAGCATCTGCAACACTGATCAAGGTGATTGAATCAGTCAAACTTCTTGTGGGAACTACTGACTGGTGTTTAGGAATGTGCATTGTCATTTTATCTGTATTTCAGTGAAATGAAACCACTAGCCTTGCCAATAAAATACAAAGTACTTACTGTTTTTTATCATCAGTCACTGGTTTGTCATGACAGAATAACTGAAATTTTGTCTTGGGAGTTTTGACAATTACATTGTACAATTATTGGTTCCTTTGAGAAAAATGAAGGTCACTGTTATACGGTTTGCCATAATCCTTACTTTGTGTAAGAATGGTTGATTTTCAATTGATCATCTAAATTGTAAGCTGGTCTAATTTTAAAAACAGGCATGGGTGTGTGTGCTTGTTGATGGGACCCTTCTCCCACTTTACATTCTCTGTCACAGCAGCAACATTTTTTCTTCGTTTTTTTGCTTAATACTCAAGTTTCAGTGAATCTTACTCCCTTGTTGCTTTGAAGAATTTCAAGACTGTGGAACTTCATACCTTCCTCGGTATTCCCTTCATCTCACCTATCACAGGCTTTTATAACCCAAGGCCACTGTCATCCACACTTGTTCATTTATTTTCTAGTGACTCCTATTCTCCTCCGTTTCACCGTCATTTATCTGATCTTTACCTAAGTTTTCCAATTTAAAACTATTTAATAGAAGAAATAGAAACAGCAATCATCTTTGGGGAGAGAAACAAAGTTAAGGTTCCTGGCTGTTCTATCGCCAGAACATATTGTTTGCCTTCAGCCAAATATTTAAGATCATAAAACTTCTGTGAGATTGAAATTAAAACCAATAGAGCCAGTCACCAACTTGAAACTTTTAACAGTTTCTCTCTGCACTCTTGCTGCCTGATTTGCTGAGTATTTCCAGCATTTTCTGGTTTCATTTTAGGTTTCCAGCAGCCGCAGTATCTTGCTTTTGTAATCATGAGGAGATATCTTTCGTTGTGTCAGATGGACGGCAGCCAAATCAAATGCTGCAAATCCTTGGATCAGTAGCATTATACTGCACAATAAATGTCACTGGTACCTATAATGGGCTGAACTTCTGAGAGATGTTCTCAAATATGCTTGAATTTATTACATACTGCCATCAGTTCAAGAGTAAACTGAACTAGTGCATGCTTCTGTCTAGTTCTCCCTTCATCTATTTTACTGTGGGATAAATAATTAGCTTCCTACCTGAACAATGAAAAATGTATGGATGAACAACCCAGGAATCAAGCAAACCCTTTTCACCGTGGCAAATTGTAAAGTTGAATTTAATAAATCTGGCCATTTGTGGCGACAGAAGATGGCAATCAGAAAAACAAAGACTTGCATTTATATAGCACTTTTCATGATATTCGGACATCTCAAAGCGTTTTACAGCCAATGAAGTGCCTTTTGAGGTGTGGTCATTGTTGTAATGGAGGAAATGCAACAAACAATATGCAGACAGCAAACTCCCACAAACAGCAATGTGATAATGATCAGATTATCCGTTTTTATGATGTTGATTGGGGGATATATATTAGCCAGGACACCAGGGAGAACTGCCCTGGTGTTCTTTGAAACAATGTCATGGGTTCTTTTGCATCCGCCTAAGCAGGCAGTTGGGGCCTCGGTTTAACATCTCAACCGAAAGATGGCAGCATGTCAGCCTTGATTTCTGTGCTCAATTGTTGGACCTGGAACTTTGTGACTCAGGCAAGAAAGCTACCTATTGAGCCACGATGACCTGAGCGTCAAAAGCCCTAACTAATTCACTAGTGTACTTAAGGGAAGAGATCCACTAATTGACCAAGTCTGCCCTAAATGTGACTGGAATATCACACACTTTAGTTGACTCGTAATCTCCTCTGAAGTGACCCATTAGTCTACTGCCTTGTGAAAGATATCACAGTAAAGAGGTTCACCATTATCTCCTCAGGACAATAATAAAGGTGGTGCCAGGCAGTGGCATAGTGGTATTGACTGGTATTCTAGAGATCCAGGGTAATGTTCTGGGGACTTGGGTTCAAATCCCACCATGGCAGATGGTGAAATTTGAATTCAATAAAAATCTGGAATTAAAGGTCTAATGATGACCGTGAAACGATTGTTGTAAAAACCCATCTGGTTCACTAATGTCCTTTGGGGAAGGAAATCTGATGTCCTTAACTGGTCTGGCCTACATGTGACTCCAAACCCACAGCAATGTGATTGACTCTTAAATGCTCTGTGAATTTCTCTGAACGAGGGTCTAGCCAGTAACAGTCACATCCCAGGAGCGAATTTAAAAAAAATTCCAAGAATGAATATTAAAAAAGAAGTGTTATTGTGAATAGGTCCAATTCCTATCTGTGCCCAAACCATTTCTGCATAATGTCGCTGTAATACAGCAAGTGCTGGACCTACTTAGAAGCAGTACGAGCTGATTAGTATTGGGTTACACAATGGCTGTTGGCAAAGGAAGCAGTTCTGCATGTAGAGATTTGTGATGCTACCCAAATTGTTAATATTCAGGAAGGTTAATGAGATAAATTAGCTTTTTAACATTGGAAGTCACCTGCCTTGCACTAGTTTGGGGTAGACCTAGTAGGGTGGGAAGCCAAGGCAGTGTGAGATAGCCTGCATTGCTACAAGATAGAATTGGCTTAATACAAAACAAAAACAGAATTACCTGGAAAAACTCAGCAGGTCTGGCAGCATCGGCGGAGAAGAAAAGAGTTGACGTTTCGAGTCCTCATGACCCTTTGACAGAACTTGAGTTCGAGTCCAAGAAAGAGTTGAAATATAAGCTGGTTTAAGGTGTGTGGGGGGCACGGAGAGAGAGAGAAGTGGAGGGGGTTGGTGTGGTTGTAGGGACAAACAAGCAGTGATAGAAGCAGATCATCAAAAGATGTCACCAACAACAGATGCTGCCAGACCTGCTGAGTTTTTCCAGGTAATTCTGTTTTTGTTTTGGATTTCCAGCATCCACAGTTTTTTTGTTTTTATCTTTGGCTTAATACAATATTGCTTTTGTTACACTGCCAATTTTGTATTGGCTGTGTGGCCACTATATCAAATTCAGGCAAAGTGTGTGCAATTCCCCCCATTCTCTGAAATCATCCTTATCTATAAAGGACAGCAACTTGTCAGGCAAAATTCAGTAGCTGTTAGTATTTGCATTGAAGTCAGTTTCAAAGGTGTCAGTTAGACAGAGGAGTGGGAACTGAACTTTCGTTAACCCCTAAATTACTTCTTAAATTGATAAGTTGCTGATAATGCGTTTCCTCAGAATAATGAGAGTCCAAAGTACGCCAGGTATACAGCTAAGTAAACTTAACGATCTTCTACTTCCACTTGTTAATCCTTACAAGTTGTATGAAAGCCAGGAACAAGGATATTGTTGTCATACACAGAAGTGTAACTTCATTTTGCCGGAAACCCCAGGTGTTGAAATCAATACCTTGCTCAATCATATATATCTCTCCAGGCACCCTGCAAAATACAGAATATGGATCATGGCAGAGGGAATGAAATACTTCAATCAGATATTAGTCTTCCTTGTAAGATGCAAATGTTTTAAAAATGAACATAACAGTAAATATCACCAATATTTAACACTCAAGTGTCCCCCTCCGAACATATTTTTTCATTTGAATTTTAAGATTATCTCTTGCACTGGATTAAATCCTCAGTAACTATCGATTTTATTCGTAATTTTATGCACCTAATAAGATGAAATCCCTTGATTCCATCTCTGGGGAATATAACCTAAGCCCCTCTCTCAACCAAAGTGCCTTTTATTCATCTCAGCTAAAAGATGCATCATGAATAGTGCAGGACCACATTACAGTGTCAGCCTAGATTTTGTGAAAGATTGTATGAAAGATGTGTATGTAGTTTGAAAGGATAATAACAAGGGCAGATGGCTAGTGGAATTGATCTTGGCTGTTGGTGGGAGTATGACAGAAAGACTTGGCCATGTTGCAATGGGAGAAACCAGCAGGTCTCCCATAAATTAAATCTTCAATCCGGACGGAACGTGTCTTGGTAAGTCATACCATTAAAGTTTAGAGTACAAGGAAGCTGAATATTTGTAATATTTAAATAATGTAACAGAAAAGAGTAGACGCTAACGTTGTCGTCTTCCCCCAATTAAAAACCGAAAGAAAACTTGATGTATTTCAATATTGTAACAGAAGAGAGTTTGAGATGATATCAATCAGTGTTATCTGATAAAAATTGAAGATTTACCACAAATGTAGCTATGGCAATAAGGTTTTAGCCACTTTGTAGTAAAGAAAAAACCCTTAAGCACACGTGGAATTAGGTCAGTAAATGTCATCTTGTGTGCATTTACTTAAACATCTCATGCCATTCAAAAACCAAAGAAGTAAACCACTCATGCTTTTCACCTCACCATTTTACCAACCAACATACAAAGGTTAAAGTTCATGTGAATATGATTATCGAAATCACGTTCTGAACAATAGTGCGCATTGCTAGTTTTTTTGCTCATCAGAAATGCAGTTGGCCACATCTGGATTCTTAATTAGCCACATATGGCTATTGGTTAGCATATTGGATAACACAGTGATTAATTGTTTTAAAATTTAAAAACATTGGCCTGGATTTCCCGGCCCCATCATGGCGGGACCTGTTGCGGGAGATTTGGTGGGCCAGCCAAAAGTCCATTGACTTTCAATGGGACCAGACAATCCCACCCGTTGAGTCAGTGTTTAAGAAATGCACTCACTTTGTTGAATTCATAAAAAACATTTGTCCCTTTAGTTCGTTGATTGTCAATGCCTGTGGAAAGATTGGGAAAAATGGAATATTAATGTTTATACAACCAATGTTGTTTTGATACCTGAAGATAATTTGTTTAAGACTTCAAATGTAAAGCTTTATGGCCTTTTCTAAAGTATGTGAAGTATTTTAGTGGCTGAGCTGGGCTGGGCTTAATGCGATGCCTTATTACTTATATCTCATCTTCCTTAATCGATATTGTAAGAGAGTAGACACTAACGTCTTTTTTTACTCCCCCCAATTAAAAACCCAAAGGAGAAAACTTGATGTTGTATCTCAATGCCATCTGCATCTATGTTACTCTTACCTTCAAGTTGCAGACTCGTAGATGATGCTTCACCATAGGTTTTTAATCAACAGTAAATGTAATAGCAAATATCTACTTGTTACCATTTTGTCCTCCCAATTGCTCCATGTTTTTTCTGTCTCTGCTGAGATCTCCAATTCCTAACTCATTTTATGCCTTGCCCCCCCCCCAGCCCAAGCACAAACCCCATCAACAGGCTCTTTAATTTTCTCCCACAATTTGCTCTCCTGCCTTTCCAAGATTCCCCTAGTTCTCCTGCTTTGGCTCACAACCCACCACCCATACCAACTTCCTGCATGTCTTCAGCCTTTAAACAAACATCCCCATCTGCTGCCCTTTTTCTGACCTTAAGCCCACAGAGCTTTTGCCAACTCATTCAGGATAGCTTTACAGAAACGTTTATCATCTGTTTGGAGCCCTCCCAAAGTGGCACCACTGGGATTGAAAACTTGCTGTGTAAAATCAAGGGAGCAATGTACCATTTTCCCACATGCTGGTTCCGTGTTTCCAGTAAACCATGCTGCCGCCCAGTGTAATGTTTTTATAAAATCTACATCCAAGTGCCCATTCATGCCTATTCTAAAGTTATTTTTTTAAAGTTCATCTTTCATTCAGCCCATAACGGAATATACAGATCCACTTCAGCCAGGAGAGCCACTGCAACACTGTTTAAGTTCACCAGAAATCCTCCAAAGACCTGCAGATACAAGTGAAACATTCTTCAGAGCTTCCAAATGGGTAACTGAAACCATGAGATGGTGTGGTGAAATGGACCAAAAACAGGCTCTTACCATCATGAAGACGTAGGGGATGACAATCAGGGCATTGGCTGCTGCAAAGGTGTTGACACTTGCACTCACTAGAAAGGCCAAACTCATTGCAGACAAACTGGTGACGCTGAGTCAAGCAGAACAAGAAAAAAGATGCGGCATCTTGTTTCAACCCTGCATTGAAAACATTGCACTCAAAAGTTGAATATGCATTGCATAATATTTGTGATGAACTACTGTCTAGTCATTCATTCATTTACCGACTTCGTTGCCCTGTGTGCAAAATGGTCACCACATGCCTACAGACAGTGACCACACTTCAAAAGGTTTTACTTGGTTGCAAAAGGCTTTGGGATATCCTAACTTGAGATAAGCTGCTATATAAATGCACTTCTTTTTTCTTAACCCATGGCATCCCAGTAATGGCCTCTTATGATCTCAATCTTTTGATTGAGATGAGATGATGGTATAGTGGTAATGTCATTGGATTAGTAATCCTGAGACCCAGGCTAATGCTCTGGGGACATGGGTTCAAATCCCACCATGGCAGTTGGTTGAATTTAAATTCAATAAATCTGGAATATAAAGCTAGTCTCAGTAATGGTGACTGTGAAACTATCATCAACATCATATGAAAAACTCATCAGGTTCTCTAATGTCGATTAAGGAAGGAAATCTGCCATCCTTAACTGGCCTGGCCTACATGTGATTCCAGATTCACAGCAATTTGGTTGATTCTTAACCGCGTTCAGTTCCAGGGCAATCAGGGAAGGGCAACAAATGCTGGCCTTGCCAGTGACGCCAACATCCCACGAAAGAGTAAAGATTAGAAAACTCCATTGAGTTTGCCCCTGGGTATTCATTATTGAATAAATAAGGCTTCAAAATATTCCAGAATTATCTATAATTCAACTGATAATTCGTATATATTCATAAAAGTAAAGAATCAATCTAATTGGTTTCATACTTATTATGTGGTCACTTTTGCCTGCCTACTGGTTAAATTAGACACTTGTGTACTTATTAATCATAACTTATTTTGATGACAGGTGAAAGGCACTTACCCATCATAAAATGGGCAACAGCTGCAAAGGTAAAAATGGATCTGATACGATTAGGTATCACATCTGCCAGGATCTTTTACAGGAAGTAAGCTGATGTTCGATAATAGCCACTCGCCTTTTCATGTCTGGTGAAAGAATTAGAATTAAAAACTTCTACATCACCAATCTCTCAGATTGCGAGGAATAATATGGTGGGAATTGAAAGTTAAAATAATTAACAGAACATACATTTTCAAACTGGGGCCCTTGAGTGCCCTCGTTCCCTCAGACTCACTGAACATTGTTTCTGCATTGATATAAATAAACCTCTCGAGTGCTTTCACAGTTTTCCCCTTGTTATGACCCCATCTGGTGTTACTATTGGACGTCAAATCCCAGAGTGAAACCTGGCTTGATAGATCCTAACTTTTATTTTGTTTAGAAGCAATGGAGGTAAATTACTGAACAAATTCACAGGGGCCTGCTGATGAACCTTTAACAAGAAGAATAAAACATATTAAACAAGAAAAATGAACTATCCAGACAAGGGTTGAAAAGACCTCAGTAAAAACACAAGAAAATTATTCAAATATTCACAATTCCTTCATCCCAACTATATCTTTACAGATACATACAAATTTGGAAAGATAAAACAAATCCATATCTGGCTTATACTCTAATACTCGGGGTAACTATGCAGTACATGTGAATCAACTGGTGAGCTGTGGACAGACACACCACGCTCCAAAGTAACCAACAGAGGCGACCAAAGCAGATTCTATGGATTTCTCAACAACCCACCCAGACGCTTGTTGCACTATGAGCTAACTGTTCTCACTGAAACTGTCTTTCTCACAAGGGTTTCCAATCTACACTTTTGAAGAACTCGCCTTGGAATTCCCTCCATTGTTCCCACTCAAGACGGTTTCAACCAAAGTCCCACCTCCAGGGTTTCAATCTTGCCTTCTAATATTCCTTTCCTCTGGATCTTTGCGTATACTCAAGTTTCACCTTCCAAGCACAATTTCAGATCTTCCACCGTGCCAAGCAGAACAGCACGGAGTCACCAACCTTCGGCTGCCCTCTCAGATTTTTAGGCTTCCCTCGAGCCCGTTTTGCTTCAAGTCTGCTTCCCGAAGCTCTCCTTTAATTCAAAGCCTATTGCTCTGCTCCTTTTTCTCAACTTTACTTAACAGAATCTGTTTCTGATCTCTGTCTTTGTCCCTTACCTGGGATCTTCTTCTGGGACTTGTTTCTGCCCCGCTCCCTGGTTTAGGATCATCTTTGATTGGGAACTTTTCCCTGTCTCCCCGCAACCCCCCCCCCCCCCCCACCCCCCCGCCGTGTCCTGCTCCCTGGGACACTGGCTCTTGAATGGTTCTCCTCTTCAAGTCACCTGACCTCCAGTTTCACTTTTTCCTTTCTGCGCATGTGCAGGAAGCCTGAGGCCCACTGGGAACTGTAGTTCCCAAACTCCGAGCTCCTGATTTAGATAAGTATTTTTTTCCTAACAGTCTGGATACCCAACATTGTGGGCAATTTTAACTCAATCCGCCTGGCAGGAATTTGACTTCGATGAAAAGTGAAATTGGGTAAAGTGTAAGCAGAACAATCTAGTGATGGTACTACAACCACCCCACGCTGGGAAATAATGTGTTACTTGTTATTGTGAAGCAGTTCACCTATTAGTGTACTTTCAGACTCAGTTTGGTTTTGGCGCTGGTTTGTTTTTTAAGTAGCCACAGAACCATGCTGTAAGAATCAGGAAATGCAATTCCCCATTTTAATACACTTTTTAAAAAAAATACTCAGGAACAAAATACTTAGCTGCATACAAGAAAAGTGTTTTTTCTTGTATGAAGAGTTCCACAGCAGAAAGGTTGCCAAAAACCTGATTGATTATCACCAAGAAGAATGCGCCGATTCTGAAATTGAAAAATATACACTTGAGACTTAAGAGTAAATAACTATTAGATAGAAAAGCTACTGGAAGTGTAGACTCCAAGTACAATACATCACATCAATCCTACAAACTATTGCAGGAATAATGGATACCAAATGCCCATCCACATCCTTCTTTCCTCTGACCCCATCCCTTCTTCCAATCTGACCCTTTGCCATTTTCCACTATTCTCTGCTACCTTCCCCTCTCTGATCCTGAATGGTCTGTCTTTAGTCAAGGCCTCATCTTCATTCCCTTACAGCCCCCACCTCAATGAATTTTGACATGTCTTCACCCTGCGTCCCAGCATCACCCCCTCCACCTTTGAGCAGGAGTCTACCCCTTGCATGACAGACTCCTTCTCCCAACTCCAATATTCTTTCTCTGCTTTTCCTTCAGATTCCCAGCAGCAGGAGTACTTTGCTTTTGCACTGTCACAGATCACAGCTCTACACCTGCAGGCTAATCTGAGCTTGGTTGTGCTTGTGTGATTGGGACAGATTGCAAGTGGAGGCAGATGCAGGGAATGTTTCAGTGGCTGAGACACTTTGGGGTCTGACAACCCACTCACAAGTACGACTAATAGTACCTTTTGAGCAAGCCATACCCACCTCCGTAATGACATTGTTTTGCACTTGCAATCCACCATCCTAGAGTCAGAGTTATGCATTACAGAAGAAGGCCATTTGGCCTACTGAGCCTATGCCAACCCTCAGCTATCTACTGAGCTTATGATCTCCACTTTCCTAGGAGGAAACGCAGAGAAGTGAGCAGTCAATTCCCTAAAGACAAAGGTAAATCATATATAGGGTCACCCTCATCTAAAACTGAGTGGGTGTGTAGACGAAGCCACTAACTGATGCTCTGGGACATTTGACCTTTTGAGTTTTATTTATATCAAGTATGTAAACTGAACAGAAGCAAACAGGGAAATACAATACCAAAATTTTTCGCATTCCGAAATCCCATAATTCATATTGTTGAATGAAATACATGTAATAATTTGTGGATTCAGCTGTTCCTGTATATCTACCTGTTCTGCAAAACTTCTGGCATTGTGTATGATATTTGATAATATATAAGTCCATTCAATATACCAAAAAATATCATAATGGACACGAGCCACTGAAGTCTGGGGGCTTCTGCAGAAATTCTTTATGGTTCGACCACACATGATATACAGCTGAAAGTACAAGAATAAATGATAAATGCTTCAGCTAAGCTCAACGAGGGAACATACAAATGATCCCACCTGTCACAACTTGTTAGTTTGCATTTAATATTCTCTTAGGTTCAGTACATTTGTTACTCCCATAAGTGGCCCACTTGGTCCTTACTACCTGGATGACACCTTTTGTTTTGCCCAATGTCTTGTTTAGTGATAGAACAACCCAACCCAAGGAGAGCCCTTACTGAACTATGTCAGGTAAATTTTTTCATGCATTTGACTGAGAAACATTCTCTAAAGATCACTGGTTTATTTTACATAAAATATATGAATGAACAGTACAGAATTTTCACATTGACAACAATTAATTTCTATGCTCCTTGCTTATGAGGAACATAAAAACACAACTTACTCTACTGTTGAATGTTGGCTCACTTCTTAACTCTAGCTCACTGACTTCAGATTTCAAAACATATTAGACATTTCTTAATGAAAGGGCATAGCTCACCTTCTGTACCTCAGAACAATAGAGAATGAGAGATGAAAACTTCTCTCACCAGGGTGGGCAGTCTTCCACTATCAAGATGTGAACAGGAGGCTCCTAGATATAAATTTGGCCCAGCACTTGGCTGTATATAATATTTATAGCACAGAAACAGCTTGTTCAGAAGAGCTGGTCCTTATGATTCACACACTCTGCCCACCTTAATTCATCTGACCCCTATCAACATATCCTTCTATTCCTTTCACTCTCATGTGTTTGTCCAGCTTTCCCTTCAATGCGTCTATACTAGTCATCTCAACCATTCCCTGTAGTAAAGTTCCACATTCTAACCACTCTCATGATAATGAAGTTCCTCCAGAATTCCAAATTAGATTTATCCCAATATCATATTTCTGACCCCTTGTTCTGGTCTAATCTTCTCTCAGTGGCATGATTGTACGTAACAATTCTCCCATTAAATAACTGCCACTTACATAGAACAGCCTTTTATAACACCAGGCTGTTCCTGCACTTCACAGGGGATTAAATACTTTTTGAAATGTAGTCTTGTTGTAACTGTTGAGATTAACTTCAGATTCTAGCCTATTGTCGAGATAAAAATGCTGTATGCAGCCTTGGGAATTAACCGACTTTAGGCTGAATCCAGAAACATTATAACATAAAATATTCAGTTCGAGCGACACAGATATAATTAAATGCTTCACAATATGTTTATTATTCATCGTCATCGGCTCTCCCTCAATTTGAGGATGACGTCAACTCAGGGTTGCGAGTTTCTGCCAAGGGTCTTCATGTGACTGAGGCGGCAGATTCTCAACCCACAGACCTTTGGGTACTTGGGGCAGGCTGTCCCATGGGGTAGTGGGATCCGATGTGCAGGATTTGCTCCCTTTTCTTTCCTCCTCTGCTGCCGCTCTCCCTCATCATTAAGACGTTGTGACTCAAAGCCTGATGCAGATTGATGAACAAGTGGCGGCCACCCTGATTGATCGGTAGAAAGCGCCTCCCGGTCGCCAAGGTCAATGCCACAGCATTTCAAGGAGAGCTTCAGAATGTCTTTGAATCATTTTGCCCTCCCCTGGAATGCTGGCCATTTAAGAGTTAAGAAAACAGGACCTGGCAGGACTGTACTTTTCAGCAGACATTGTCCAGTCCGTCAAAGTTGATTTTGCAGGAGTTATTGCCTGAATGCTTGTGGAGGTGGCTTTAAGAAGGATACCAGTGTTTATTCAACTTTGAATAAAAATCCAAGAAAAATCTCAAAAACAACATTAGGATCTCTTCATTAAATTCATCAACCTGATCAAAGCATTTGACGCTAAGAGAAAAGCAAAATACTGCAGACGCTGGAAATTTGAAACAAAATTACCCCTAAGGGTCATACAGACTTGAAACTTTAACTCTGTTTCTCCCTCCACAGATGCTGCTAGGCCTGCTGAGTTTTTCCAGCATTTTCTGTTTTTGTTAAAGCATTTGACACAGTGAATTGTGAAGCTCTGTGGATTGTGCTACAAAGATTTGGATGTCTGAGAAACTTCATCACAATCCTGCAACTGCTTCATGATGATATGACTGCAACAATCTTGAGTGGGTGACCTGAAACAGACGGCTTCAAAATCTGGTGTGAAGAAAGGCTGTGTGATACCCTCCATACTATTTACAATCTACCTGACATTGGCTGTTCATCTCATCAAAGCCAGCTGCCCTCTGGTGTCGGTGTTAAATGCAGTCTAAATGGAAAACTCTTAATTCTCAGTCACCTCCGTGCCAAAACTAAACTGACCACCATGGACACACATGATCTATAGTTTGCGAATAACTATGGCGTCATTGCCCACTCTGCACCAGATTTACAAGCCACTCTCAATTTCTTTAATTCAGCAAACAAGAAATGTGGCTTGTCCTTGAATATTGCCAATCCAAAACTCATGTATCAACACACACCCGGTCAGCCAAACATTCAACCCCTCATATTATGTTGAAGGAAAGACTCTGGAATATGTTGAGCACTTCCCATACCTTGACCGCCACCTCTCTCAAAAGACCACCATTGATGAGGAGATCCAACACCAGATCAGCTACGCCAGCTCAGTCTTCTCTTCAAGGAATGCCTACCTTGAAGAAGTATTGCTCTTCTCTCCATTAGGATTTTTGTGTCTCTATCCAGCTCTACTTGTCCCACCACTCCCCTACACCAACCCCCCCCACCCCCGCCTAAACCAGCTTATATTCACCTCTCTTCTATTTTTACTTAGTTCTGTTGAAGGGTCATTCGGACTCAACGTTAACTGTGCTCCTCTCCGCAGATGCTGCCAGACATGCTGAGTTTTCCCAGGTATTTTTGTTTTTGTTTCCGCCTTCTACAAACTATGACAGCGAGTGTTCAACAACAAAGACTTTCATTAATCAACAAAAGTTCTAGTGTATAGAGTAGTTGTGATCACCACGTTCCCGTACTGCAGTGAGATACGGTCTGTGTATCAGCAACACTAGAAAAATTCCATCAGCAATGCCTCCACAGTATCCTCTGGATTCAACGTTTGTTATTACCTGTTGCATTTAATCATTCCCTCTAACAAGAAAAAACACAAGGTCTACCTGATACCAGAAAGGAGTTGCATATGAAGATTTTATTTTACTTGAAGACTTTGAGACATCTGGCACAGACAAGGACTTCAGTTCCTTTTCAATTTGGTCATAGTAATTAGACTGTTGAAATTGATGTGCCAGGAGATTCTTTTCGCTGCTGGGATTCACAGCCGTGTGAGAAATGACCACAATCTCTTTAATAAAGGAGAGACAAGTTTCTATGTTTAGGTACGACACTGACTGATTGTGGCATTGCTAACAATGTTAACAACAACTTGAATCTACTAATAGTGTTTAATGTAGAAAAACATCCTAAGGTACATAGAGACAAAGAAGGGGATATCCAGAGAAGTGACCCAAAGCTTGATTAAAGAGGTGAGTTTTAAGGAGGATCTTAAAGGAAGAAAGATATGTGCAGATGTGGAGGGGTTTAGGGAGGAAATTCCAAAGATTGGGGCCAAGGTCGATGAGGCAGAGCAACAATAGTTGGGGAGTGAGAGGGGGTGCCCAGGAGACCAGAGTAACGGGAACAGACAGTTTGTGTGTGATTGAGGGTGGAATTACTGAATTGTAAGGCTGGAGATCTTCCAGAGGTAATGAAGGTGGAGGTCGAAAACTGACTTAATGATGCAACCTTTCTTTTGGAGATTTTGGTGAACTGGGAGCTAAAACAGGCCAGGGAACATAGAGGTGATGAACGAGTGAGTGTGATTGAACGGAATAGGAAATCAGCAACAGAGTTTTGGATGAACTCAAGCTCATGAAGGTCAGTCAGGAGAGTGTTGGAATAGTTGAGAGCAGAGTTGACAAAGGAACAGATGAAGATTTCAGCAGCAGATGGGATAAAGCAGAGGCAGAGACAGGGGAAAGTAAGCTTTATGAAGGAGAGGTTATAGCATCAGAAGTTCAGCTTGTGGGTTGAATAGGTTGTCAAGGTTGCAAACAGTCTGCTTCAACCTGAGACAATGACTGGAGAAGGAGATGGAATCAGTAGCAAAGTTATGGAGCTTGTAATGGTGGACAAAGATAATGCTTTCAGTTTTCTAATGATTGGTTGGAGGAAATTGTAGTTCATCACAAGACTAGACATTGGACTAACAGTCTGACAACACAAAGGCACTAGCATGGTTAGCAAAGGGATGAAGAGGTGGAACTGCCTGTCATCAGTGTACATCTAGAAGTTATCTTTGGATGCTGTTGCCAGAGGGTAGCATGTTATCAAGGAGGAGAAGATCAAGGATAGATTTGAATCTAGGGTGATGATCTATATTATCTTGTAAATTAAGTTCCATATTCCTGGAACCATTCTTGGGAATCTTTTCTGCAATGTCTCCAATGCCTTCACATCTTTCTGAAAATACGGCACTCAGAACTAGATGCATTACTCCAGCTGAAGCCGAACTAGTGTCTTATACAAGTTCAACATAACTTCCTTGCCCTTGTACTCTGTACTCCTACTAATAAAGCCTAGGATACTGTATGCTTTATTAACCGCTCTCTCAACCTGCCCTGCCACCTGCAATGATTTATACACAAATACACTGTTCCTGCATCCCCTTCAGAGTTGTACCCCTTATTTTATATTGTCTCTCCATGTTCTTCCCGCCAAAATGAATTACTTCACAGTTCTCTGCATTGAACTTCATCTGCCACTTGTCCGCTTATTCCACCAATGTGTCCATGTCCTTTTGAAGTTCTACACTATTCTTTTCACAGTTCACAATACTTCCAAATTTCGTATCATCCACAAATTTTGAAACTGTGCCCTGTACACCAAGGTCTAGGTCATTAATATATATCAGGAAGAGCAAGGGTCCCAGTAAATTTCAGTTCTATGGTAAGGGTGGAAATCTGATTGCAGAGGATCAAATATTAATTTGTGGAAAGGGTGGGCACATGTTTGCCAAACAACAACACATTCCAGGACTTAAGAGAAGAAAGGATGGTTGGAGATGGGGTGGTAGTTTTCAAAGACAGAGGAGTTGAGGGTGAGTTTTTTTGAGGGGATGATGATGACAGCAGTTTTATGAGGAATGGGAAAGTCCCTGAGGAGAGGGAACATTTACAAAAATCGGCTAGTATAAAGAGGAAGGGAAGTTGTGTGGTTAGCACTGTAATAAGAAATGGTGTCAAATGAGAAAGAAGTGGGTCTAGTGCATAAGATGAGCTCAGGGAAAACATAAGGAGAAATATGAAGATGAGGGTTGGGCAAAGGTTGGGAGGGTTGGCAAAGGTTGGGAGAACCGGGGAGGTTTGGCTTAGTGAACAAGAGGAAGCAGCAGAGAGATGTGATTGAATGGTCTCAGTGACAAGCAAGTTTGTGAGTTCCATGCAATTTATTGGAGGTGTGGCTGAATGGGATGGGAGGTGAGGGATTCAATGAGAGGACGGATAGTAAAAGAAAAAAGGCCCCAGGTTTCTTGTTTGTGCTCAGGAGCAGTTGTGGCAAAGTAAAATGAAATCCAATCTCACTTCGAGTGATCCAGTCAGATCTGGTGAAGGATGGTTAAACCATATATCAGATATCCTCTCTCTATGGGGTGGAGGAAACAAAGGTAGGGGCCTTACAGGGGGAATGACTGGGATGGGAGAAAGGAAAGGTTTTGCTGGCAACAAGGGAGTCTAGGGGTGCATGTGAATGAGTGATATTGACAGCTGCAGTTGTATCACAATGAATGAACAGAAGGCCAAAGGCGAGGAATTGGCAGTTTTAAGTGGAAACCAACTACCTTGTGAATGACTTAAGTTTCTATCTCCACCAATTTACTCCAAAGCTATTCCAGATGCCAGTTACTCTGCGTGTGACAGAATGTGTCCCAACAAGCTGTCTAGACCTTGTCTTTTACCAATTTGTACCCTTGTCTCCTGCAATGTGACTTAACCCTGACTCACTGTTTCAAGTTAACTTCTGTTGATGGTCAGGATAGATTAGGCAATTCATGCCTCTCTTATTGTTACATTTCTTCTCTCCCTCTTTCATTCCTTACAGTTTGGTTAAATTAGATTCCATATTATTAAATTGCAACTGATACATAATCATCAATAAATCATGGTCATCAATAATACCTGAATTGGGAGTTTCACAGGAAGATGGAACTACTCCATTAATGACATCCAAGAAGAAATCTGAGGGGTTGTTGTGAGGTTCACATTCACACCCTAAAAATGAACAATTTGCCAACATTATTACCAAAGGCAGTGCATAAAGGAGCTAGGTGGACTCCGATACAAAGGCAAAATACTGCAAATGCTGGAATTCTGATCATGAAACAGAATTTTTTTCTTTTCATTCATGGGATGTGGGCTTCGCTGGCTGGGCCAGCATTTATTGCCCATCCCTAGTTGCCCTTGAGAAGGTGGTAGTGAGCTACCTTCTTGAACGACTGCAGTCCATGTGATGTAGGTACATCGCAGTGCTGTTAGCAAGGGAGTTCCAGGATTTTGTCCCAGTGACAGTGAAGGAACAGCGATATATTTTCAAGTCAGGGTGGTGTGTGACTTGGAGGGCAATTTCCGGGTGGTGGTGTTCCCATCTATCTGCTGCCCTTATCCTTCTAGATGGTAGTGGTCGTGGGTTTGGAAGGTGCTGTGGAAGGAGCCTTAGTGAATCCCTGCAATGCATCTTGTAGGTGGTACACTCTGCTGCTACTGTGTGTCAGTGGTGGAGAAAGTGAATGTTTGTGGATGTGGTGCCAATCAAGCAAGATGCTTTGTCCTGAACGGTGTCAAGCTTCTTTATGTTGTGTGAGCTACACTCATCCAGGCATATGGGGAGTATTCCATCACACTCCTGACTTGTGCCTTGTAGATGGTGGACAGGCTCTGGGGAGTCAGGAGATGAGTTACTTGTCGCACAATTCCGAGCCTCTGACCTGCTCTTATAGCTACAGTGTTTATATGGCTAGTCCAGTTCAGCTTCTGGTCAATGGCAACCCCCAGGATGTTGCTTGTGTGGAATTCAGTGATGGTCATTGCCTGACACTTGTGTGGCTTGAATGTTACTTGCCACTTGTCAGCCCAAGCCTGGATATTGTCCTGGTCTTGCTGCATTTGGATATTGACTGCTTCAGTATCTGAGGAATCGTGAATGGTGCTGAACATTGTGCAATCATCAGCGAACATCCCCACTTCTGACCTTATGGTGGAAGGAAGGTCATTGATGAAGCAGCTGAAGATGGTTGGGCCGAGGACACTACCCTAAGGAACTCCTGCAGTGATGTCCTGGAGCTGAGATGACTGACCTCCAACAACCACAACCATCTTCCTTTGTGCTAGGTATGACTCCAAACAGCAGTGAGTTTTCCCCCTGATTCCCAATGACTCCAGTTTTGCTAGGGCTCCTTGATGCCACATTCGGTCAAATGCTGCCTTGATGTCAAGGGCAGCCACTCTCACCTCACCTCAGGAGTTTAGCTCTTTTGTCCATGTTTGAACCAAGGCTGTAATGAGGTCAGGAGCTGAGTGGCCCTGGTGGAACCCAAACTGGGCATCAGTGAGCAGGTTATTGCTAAGCAAGTGCTGCTTGATAGCACTGTTGATGACCCCTTCCATTACTCTACTGATGACCGAGGGTAGGCTGATGGGGCAGTAATTGGCTGGGTTGGATTTGTTCTGCTTTTTGTGTACAGGACATACCTGAGCAATTTTCCACATAGCCAGGTAGATGCCAGTGTTGTAGCTGTACTGGAACAGCTTGGCTAGGGGCACAGCAAGTTCTGGAGCCTAAGTCTTCAGCACTATTGCCAGGAAAATTGTCAGGGCCCATAGCCTTTGCACTATCCAGTGCCTTCAGCCATTTCTTGATATCACGTGGAGTGAATTGAATTGGCTGAAGACTGGCATTTGTGATGCTGGGAATCTCCGGAGGAGGCCGAGATGGATCATGTACTTGGCACTTCTGGCTAAAGATGCACCATGCCATGGCAACTACTTCAGCTTTACCTTTTGCACTGATGTGCTGGGCTCCTCCATCATTAAGGATGGGGATAATTTGTGGAGCCTCCTCCTCCAGTGAGTTGTTTAATTGTCCACCATCATTCATGACTGGATGTGGCAGGACTGCAGAGCTTAGATCTGATCCGTTGGTTGTGGGATCACTTAGCCCTGCCTATCACTTGCTGCTTATGGTGTTTGCCACACAACTAGTCCTGTGTTATAGCTTCACCAGGTCGATGCCTCATTTTTAGGTATGCTTGGCCTGCTCCTGTCATGCCCTCCTGCACTCATCATTGAACCAGGGTTGATCCTCTGGCTTGATGGTAATGGTAGAGTGGGGGGGAATATGCTGGGCCATGAGGTTACAGATTGTGTTCGAGTACAATTCTGCTGCTGCTGGCCCACAGTGCCTCATAGATGCCCAGTCTTGTGTTGTTACATCTGTTCGAAATCTATCTCATTTAGCGTGGTGGGACACATGATGGACGGTATCCTCAATATGAAGGCGTGACTTCATCTCCACAATGACTGTGGAGTGGTCACTCCACCAATACTGTCGTGGGCAGATTCATCTGCGACAAGCAGGTTGGTGAGATTGAGGTCAAGTACGTGTTCCCTCACCTCCTACTGCAGACCCTGTCTAGCAGCTATGTCCATTAGGACTCGGCCAGCTCAGTCAGCAATGGTGCTACCGAGCCACTTTTGGTGATGGACATTGATGTCCCCCACCCAGAGTACATTCTGCACCCTTACCACCCTCAGTGCTTCCTCCAAATGGTGTTCAACATGGAGGGGCAATGACTCATCAGCTGAGGGAGGGTGGTACGTGGCAATTAGCAGGAGGTTTCCTTGCCAATGTTTGGGCTGATGTCATGAGACTTCATGGAGTCGATGTTGAGGACTCCTAGGGCAACTCCCTCCTGACTGTAAACCACTCTGCAGTCACTTCTGCTGGGCCTAACCTGCCGGTGGAACAGGACATACCCAGGGATGGTGATGGTGTCTGGGACATTATCTGTAAGATATGAGTCCATGAGGATGACTATGTCAGGCTGTTGCTTGACTAGTCTGTGAGACAGCTCTCCCAATTTTGGCACTTGCCCCCAGATGTTAGTAAGGGGGACTTTGCAAGGTCGACAGGGCTGTTTGCCATGGTTGTTTTCTATTGCCTCGGTTGATGCTGGGTGGTCTGTCTGGTTTCATTCCCTTTTTGTGACTTTGTAGCAGTTTGTTACAGCTGAGTGACTTGCTAGGCCATTTCAGAGGCCATTTAAGAGTCAACCACATTGCTGTGGGTCTGGAGTCACGTGTAGGCCAGACCAGGTAAGGACAGCAGATTTCCTTCCCGAAAGGGCATGAGAACCAGATGGATTTTTAACAACAATTAACAATGGTTTCATTGTCAACATCAGACTTTTAATTCCAGTTTTTTTATTGAGTTCAAATTCCACCCTCTGCAGTGGTGCGTTTCGAATCTGGGTTCCCAGAGCATTACCCTGGGTCTCTAGAAGACTATACCAGACAATATCACTACACTATCGTTTCCCCTAAATGTTGGAAACACTCAGCAGCATCTGTGGAGAGAGAGAAACACAGTTAATGTTTCACCTCGATAACCTCTTATTAAGAACTCAAAAAAGTTAAGAGATGCCACAGGTTTTAAACAAGTACAGAGGAAGGGGAAGGGATGAGGTAAAAACAAAATCTGTGGTAGGAGGAAAGGTGGATTGACTGTTAGTGATTTATACAGTTGTGAGGCTCAAATCCACATTCTGAAAACCAATTTATACCTTGAGTTGTCTTTTTCCGTTGGTTGTAAATGTGGAACTTCGCGTTGGACTCGTGGGAGGGACGGTCAGGCTGTCGACCACTTTAAATAGCTGATTAATCAATTGCTGTGTCTCTCTTATTTAGTGAAATTAATCTAGTACCACAGACTTATTTCCATTCACTGAATCCCCACCTAGGACAGTGAGTGAAACTGCTCGGGTCTAACTCAGCATGTCTGATCAATAAATGACAGTTGGCATTGCGCACAGCTCATGGGGAATTAGCTTTCAAAATCAGTGGGTCACATTGATCTTTTCGGCTACTGGATAAGTGAGTCATTATAACTGATTTTTACACCATATTTCAAAATTCCTGAATGAATTAAAAACAGCCAAGAAAGCCAGGATATTACCGCCCCGCCACGGCGTGTCTCCCCTTGGCGGATGCGGCGAACCATTTAAATCTCCACTTAGATAAAAACTCGAAACGTCAACTCTTTTCTTCTCCGCCGATGCTGCCAGACCTGCTGAGTTTTTCCTGTTTTTGTTTTAAATCTCCACTTAGTTTGGCGGGACCGTAGTATCCCGCCAAGGCGGGAGGAGCCTTAAAATGCTGGTCCTGCACTAGATTGGACACAGACTTGCCAAAGCACAACCAATACTGATACTTCATTTACGGAAGTCACGTCTTGCAGAACCGCTCTTGTATTCGCTGACAGACAAACAGCTCTGAAATGATACATAATGGCCCTACTTGCAAATGCCCTGAACTGAGTCCCGCTAGTTCCCATTCATGCTTTGAGATAAAAAGAAGGGTTAATAAAGGGAAATAGGAAAAAATATATTATTGGGCCAGCATGGATGGCAAAAGCCTTGTAATCTGAAAAGTTGACTGAACCTGTGTGTACAATAACTTGGTACAAAAAGGAATGGGAAACTTAATCTCCAGATGAACCTGAATCCAGACAAATATATTAAAGCCCAGAATTAAATGTAACTCCCTTACCAAGGTCTTTAAAGTAGTTGATGGTTTCTGCACCTGGAGCTTGATATACGATGTTTCCTTTGCTCATCAATGTTATATAATCCAGCAGTTTATAGATGGAATACCGAGGTTGAGGAATTGTGAAGATTATGGTCCGCCCACGCCTGGCCAGCCTAAACGTTACAAAATCAGTTTCTAATTATCTCTGCCACTTAACAGTGCTTTATTTTGGAAGACAATGACATTCAATACTGAGAGAATCATGACAATGGGCGTGAACCATCCACAATTATCAGTCTACCTATCCTAATCCACATGATCACTGTTTGCATGTAACAACAAGAGCAGGTGGTAGAAGGGAAAGGAGACTATATTTTTGGTCCCATGATTGATATACATATGGGACCAGGGCTGTTGAAATGTAATTGGAAACATTTTGAGATTCTGACCATTGATGGCACCAATCAATATCCAAAGCCAATCAGGGACTATGAAGCAATGCTGTTTTGTTATATGCATTATATTCTATTGAACATGCAGTACTTTCTTAGTTCCGTTAAGAAACAATTATGAAGCTTTGATTAGTAAAAGCAGATTGAATATTATAATCCAAGTGTAGAGAGCACCAGGAATACATGATAACTATCAGGTAAATAATGTTAACTCACACTCGTTCTGTTTAAGGTCCTTCAAAATCCATCCAACAACATTTACTGTGATGAAGAGATAGGTTTACTTTTGCATCACCACTGTGAAGGGATTTGGACAAACATTGAGGGACAAGCGTAACATAATGATCCAATCAAAATCACCACTTTTGTCCTTTAGTTAGTGAGTTCAACATGACATTAGCATGAATCCAGGTCAATTCCATTTTACAGGAGCTTCTCCTGTTCCTGACTGAAAAGGTGAATCACAAAGCAAAAAACAAATACAATTTGTTGAAGAGATTTGAAATCATTATAAACAAAAACAAATTGTGGTAAATATGATTAAGCTTTCAGTCACATGACATATTTTAAGAAGAGGGATGGAATCCCCAGCTTCTATCTTCAAGTAGTACTTGAAACTCACATTTCTCATACACTGATATTCCATAATGAATTCCTTCCCTTTTTGTTTAAGGACGGGAGTTGTGACAAATACATGAAGACTTACATGTGAAGCAGCTGCATAATGGAACTAGCCGTGTTTGCGTCAAGCCCTGTGGTTGGTTCGTCTAGGAACAGGAGGGAGGGTGAAGTGATTAGTTCCTTTCCAATACTGCAATGCCTCCGCTCCCTGCCAGAAATCCCACAGATGAATTCTGTGCCAATCTGGCAAGTTATCAATAGATTGTTAACTGAGAATATCTAAGACAAATGCTGGGGACCAGCTTCTGCACACTCAACTCCTGCCACCACCTCCATCAACCCGACAACTGGCATCAAATCCTGCATCTGCACAATCACACCTGGCTGAACCAAAATTCTTCCCAGCTTTATGCTGGCAAAGGTGACGCCAATAATTTCATCTCCCACAATTACCTAAGGGACTGTGGCCTTGATTCCATTCATCCCTCTGGCTGTCACCTCAGGCTATAGGTAAAGGTGCAGAACTTTGGTGTAGAGCTCAGCTCTGTGCAATGTTCACTGCCCACATTCAAGCTAACCCTTCTCTTTCATCCTACTTCTCTCCCTCCGACTCCTATCTATTCTTTCTCATCTTGCAACTTTCCATTGCAATCCAATCCTTGTGACCTGCCCACTTTCACCATCAAACAGTGTCCTTGAAATATGTAATATAAAAGTATGAGAAATATAGCATATAATTGCACTCATCACTGCAACAAAACAAGACATAGACTAGTAAACAGCACTAGAACATACACAAAATGTAGCACCTCTGTAAAACCGTATATTAATACATACATTATATTAAATAGTAGAAAGAATGAAGGGCATATAATATACAGAAAATATTAAGAACTCCATGAAACAATGGGTTGTATGCTGCAACACTGGCATCTCCCTGGCAATGTGGAAAATTGGCCAGGTATGTCCTGTCCAATTACCACCCCATCAGTCTATTCTCGATCATCAGTAAAGTGATGGAAGGGGTCATCAACAGTGCTATCAAGCGGTTCTTGCTAAGCAATAACCTGCTCACTGACACTCAGTTTGGGTTCCACCAGGGCCACTCATTATAGCCTTTGTTCATACATGGACAAAAGAGCTGAACTCCCGAGGTGAGGTGGGAGTGACTGCCCTTCACATCAAGGCAGCACTTTACCGAGTGTGGTGACAAGGAGCCCTGGCAAGACTGGAGTCAATGGGAATCAGGGAGAAAGCTCTCCACTGGTTGGAGTCATACCTAGCACAAAGGAAGATGGTTGTGGTTGTTGGAGGTCAGTCATCTCAGCTCCAGGATGTCACAGCAGGAGTTCCTCAGGGTAGTGTCCTCGGCCCAACCATCTTCAGCTGCTTCATTAATGGCCTTCCTTCCATCATAAGGTCAGAAGTGGAGATGTTCGCTGATGATTGCACAATGTTCAGCATCATTTGCAACTCCTCAGATACTGAAGCAGTCCATGTTCAAATGCAGCAAGACCTGGACAATATCCAGGCTTGGGCTGACAAGTGGCAAGTAACATTTGCACCCTGTCAAAGAATCTAACCATCACCCATTACCTTCACTGAATCCCCACTATCAACACCCTAAGGGTTACCGTTGACCAGAAACTGAACTGGACTAGCCATATAAATACTGTGGCTACAAGACCAGATCAGAAGCTAGGAATCCTGCGGTGAGTAACTCACCTCCTGACTCTCCAAAGCCTGTCCACCATCTCCAAGGCACAGGTCAGGAGTTTGATGGAATACTCTCCACTTGCCTGGATGAGTGCAGCTTCCATAACACTCAAGAAGCAGGACAAAGCAGATAAAAGACATCTGTTCATCAACATAGGTTCTGGATTTCAATTGCAGTCAACAGAAATTGAGGGGCTACAGGCAGAATTACACATCACAAAACCAGAAAATTCTAGGATTGGTGAGCATGTAGAACTCGCTCCCATGAATAATTGCAGTGGATAGAATGGCTGAAATTAATGGGAAGCTGGATAAAGACAAGAAGGAGAAAGAAATAGAAAGATGTGGCAATGGGGTGAGTAAAATAGGGTAGAAGGTGGATCATGTGGGTCATGAATACTGACATGGATCTGTTGGGCAGAATGGCCTGTGTATGTGCTTTAAATTCTGGGTAAAAAATACCTTGGTGTTGGCTCAGTCTTGTAATCCAAGTTCATTGATGACTTTGTTCACTTTTTCTTGCTTCTCCTCGAAGTTATACTGTTTTTGGGAGCCGAGGGTTGGCAGAAAACTCCAGATTTTCTCTCACTGTTAATGTTCCCATCAGAATATCATCCTGTCATTGAAGAAAGTTGCCACTTGTGAGTTGTTCAAAAATTGCATGTCATACTTTTTTTAAAAATTGGAATCTCGTTTTAATTCACAGGATAGTCCTGGATGAGCAAAGCCATTCTCAGCTCCTCAGTCCTGACAGAACCTTACAGTCCCCATTAAAATATCCAACAGTTTCTTAAATAATTCCAGGATTTTGCCTCTGTAATCTACATATATCTTTATCACTCTGTGCAAAAACAAACTTCCTGATAGCAATCCTGAATTAATCATTCAGCGGTTTGAACCGAGCCCCCTGGTTCAATTAGGATAGATTTGGGACAGATTTGCTGAGAAATTATTGAAGGGGCTCATGGAGCTTGGCATTATTTATGCACTAATGTGTAGCAACTTCAGGGGAAGGGCAGATGTGCAATTAAACATGAAAATCCCAAAGTTTCTGTCAGAAGTTCTCTGCTCCATGGTTGGCTTCAGGAAGTCAACATCTCACTGTCAGTCTCACTATTGAAATACATTGAACAGCCTGACTTTGCTGTATTTGTGCATTTGATACAAACAAATTAACATTTAAAAATGTGGCATCTCATCCCATCAGGTTTTAATTGTTGGAGGTTTTAAGAATGTCAAAGAATTTTCAAATTAGGGAAAACATATTGAATGACACTGCAGCAGATTCCTATTAGGTCTTCTGGCACTATTTCAACTCTGGCAGAAGGTTCATGTATGTACAGGTACTATACTGACATGAATTCAAACACGGCATAGAAAATCTCACCTACATAACAACTCTCACCTGCAATACATAAGCAGACTGGAGATTAAAGTTCGAGTCCACGTGTTGGCCATTCAGTTGACCTGATCTGATCTGAGTCCTTTAGGATTCTTTTGGTTTGCTAACACATCTAGAAGCCTGTAAGAAGAAGAGACAGTCTTTAAACGATTGCCAAGAGGGAACGTTCTGGTAGTTTTGAGCAATTGTGATACTTCATGAATCTTTTTGTATGATTCACGACGTCTTGCCGCTTCCTGTTGGATCGAGGATAGCATTCATGCCAGGTCTCATCATCCCACTGAAATAAAGGATGCACAATGAATGGCTACAGCCAAGTCTATCAATACAGATTACCCATCTCTTTTATGGTAACTCTCATATATCCAAAAACCAAATCATTACAACTCAAACTCAAAAGGTGAAGAATATCTAAAAATATATACTTTTAAATCCATTCATGGGATGTGGGCTTCGCTGGCTGGGCCGGCATTTATTAAAGGTGGTGGTGAGCTGCCTTCTTGAACCGCTGCAGTCCATGTGGTGTAGGTACACCCACAGTACTGTTAGGAAGGGAGTTCCAGGATTTTAACCCAGCAACAGTGAAGGAACAGCGATATATTGCCAAGTCAGTATGATGAGTGACTTGAAGGGGAGCTTCCAGGTGGTGGTGTTCCTATTTATCTGCTGCCCTTGTCTTTCTAGGTGATAGTGGTCGTGGGTTTGGAAGGTGCTGTCTAAGGAACCTTGGTGAATTCCTGCAGTGCATCTTGTAGATGGTACACACAGCTGCTACTGTGCATTGGTGGTGGAGGGAGTGAATGTTTGTGGATGTGGTGACAATCCAGCAGACTGCTTGAAATATCAAGAATATCTCAAATATCAATGAACGACCTTGCCGCCCATCTTCACACTTCAGAAGATTCAGCTGAACTTAGTCAGTTCCCTGTTACCCATACAGTGCTGCATATTCCCAACAGCAGAATTGTAGCTTTATTTCAGAGATTAATTAAATATCCAGTCATTGTGCAGCTATCAAAGTCGCAACCAAGAATGTAAAAGTGCAGTCATGAGGGAATTTGACTTTACAAAGCATCGTGAGGTAACAGGGAATTGATTAGAAAATGCAAAGTGTTTCCAAAGAGAAGGAACTCATGAAGTTCGAACTGGAGCTGATGTAGACAATAGCCTGGAGGTCAGTAACATTCAAACAGACTCTGATCCTCACATCTGATGTGGAAGGAAGGAGTCATGAGGCCAGGTGAGGGACAGAAAAGCATGAAAATTAAATGTACTTGTTCAAAGTCATGAATCACTGGAGGGTTACAGACCAGTTAGTTTATCATCTGTGGCAGGAAAAGTTTAGACTCCTTGATCAAGGATTAAAGGTTTAGAAATTAGATATATTTAGATAATAAGAAAAAAAGCAAGGATTTCAAAAGGTCAATTGTCCTTGACAAACTTTAGAATTCTTTGAGGGAACATAGAAACAGGAAGAGGCTATTCAGCCCTTCAACCTGTTCTGCTTTTCAATTAGATCATGCCTGAAAGGTATCTTAAGTCCATTTACCCATCTTAGTTTCATAACCCTTTCCCCAACAAAAATCTACCAACCTCAGTTTTGAAATTTTCACTCAGCCCCCAGCCTCAAAAGCTTTTTGGGGGAGAGGGTTTCAGATTTCCATTCATTTTTGTGTGAAGAAATGCTTCCTGATATCACCTCTGAATGGCCTGGCTTGAATTTTAAGGTTCTGCCTCTTTGTTCTGAACTCCCCCCACCAGAGGACATAGTTTTGCCTATCAAATGCTTTAATAATTTTAAACAGCTCAATTACATCTGCCCTTAAACCCCCTATATTCAGGGGAATTCTAAACTAGTCTATGGAAACTGTCATCACTGATTCAACCCTTTTAGCCCCAGTATCATTCTTTAAGGAGACAACAGATATGATGGGTGTACATGGACTGTAAGAAAATCTTTGACAAGGTAACACAGAGATTACAGGAATAGTAATGGATGTGAAATTCCAGGAAGAAAACAAATTGGATTAAAATTTGCTAGAAAAGAGAAAACAAGACTTGGGAGTTAAGGCAGCTTTTCAGAGTAGTGAAGTCACAGGGTTCAGTTCTGGGTCAGGGATGGTCACTGTTTGGATAGAAACCTACAAGGAGTGGTGTCAGAGTGTGCAGGTGACATCAAAATAGGAGGTAGAGTTAACTCCTCAGAGGACCAAAGGAAGCTGCCACATGATGAGAGAATGGGAATTGGCTAAAATGTGGCAGATGGCATCCAATGCCAATTTAAGTGTGCCATGAGAATGGGGGCTGTAAAAAGGTGTAACAGCAGCAATTACATTGGGAGTGGTAGTTGGCTTAGAATAGTGAAAGGGCAAAGGACTTTGGAGCACAGGTTCACTGAACATCAAAGATGCAGATAGCTTTGAAAAAAATAAAGTAATGGAATTCCAGGTTCTTAATCACAAGAGGTACAGAATACAAAAACAAAGATATAAATGATGATTTTGTATAAAACCTTAAGATTTCAATTGGAGGACTGTGTGCTGTATTAGGCGACACACTACAGGAAAGATAATGAGGCTTTAGAGGTTGTGAAACATAGAATCACTGGGGGCTTCCTGGTCGGACATCACAAATTACATGGTGATAAAATAAATATGTTTAAAGCTCTGAATGATGGGACAGGGTAGATAGAAGCAATCACTTTCCAATAGTCAGGGGTCAGCAATGAGGGGCAATAGTTAGAAGAGTTAATGTAAGAAATTTAAAAGAGAGCATAGAAAGTTGTGAGGCTGTGGGATTCGCCCGTAGGGTTAGTGGCTGAAGCAGAAACTGTGCCACCATTTGAGATTAGACTGGATATGTGGAAGAAGCAAAGGAAATCTAAGAGGGTGAGAGAGTGTGATTCAGATTATCCGTTCATGTATCACCTTGTGGAGAATAAAAACAGATTCACAATTCAAACCAAAGATAAATAGTTAACTCCCATGAAAGGAAGAATGCATAGGCTACAAGTGGAGTGACAGCTGTGAAGGGCTGACGTCATTCAGCAACAGTTAGTTCCAATGCTGGCAGTAAAACTGCAGCTTGTCTGTACACTGGAGGTCGCCCGTTCACCCTCGATCCAGTTGTCAATATTCACAAAGCAAGGAGGCTAGAATTGGCAGTCTTACCTGACACGGCACAGAATTTCTTTCTCTTTTCCATGGATGTGGTAAGCTCTTTCCGCATTCACCACATTTCTGATATTGTTAAAAGTCAGAATCGGACCAGAATGGTGAAAATTTGAGCTTTTCTCATTTCTGCTTTGTGATGGTTTTTCCATTTAGAGACCGGTGTTCCCTTTTACAATCTGAGCAAAGGTGAAGTTTTGTATTGCACAGGGAAACATGTGATCACAGATTACATGCTGCATTTCTGATAGGAAAGCATACCATTGCTACCCAGCTATTTACAGACTGTGGGTTTTATAATCAGCCAATAACAGTTGTACTAAAAGCTTTTATTTCCAAAGCATTTTATTCCTTGTCATTTTCATTTATTAATGGAAATACAATTGATTTTGAAATACTTATTTCTTAACTGAGCTGAGGTCCAGTGACCTCCTCACACATCTAAGTTGTAATACTGTTTTGGTTTGTCTACCTCAATAATTTGTTATTATGCAGTAGCAGAAAGTACTGTGGAACATTAACAGACTAGGCAATGTATTAAACATTAATGCAAAAGCATGAATACTACAGATGCTGGAAATCTGAAATAAAAACAGAAATGCTAGAAATGCTGACCAGGTCAGGCAGCATCTGTGAAGATAGAATTCACTTTTCACCTCCATCAGAGGGTGGTGAATCTTTGGAATTTAGTGACCCAAAAGGCCGTGGAGGCTCAGTTGTTGAGTGTGTTCAAGACTGAGACTGATAGATTTCTACATGTTAAAACCAAAAAGGGATACGGGTATAGTGCTGGAAAATGCTGTTGAAGCAGAAGATCAGCCATGATCTCATTGAATGGCACAGCAGGCTCGAAGGGCTGAATGACCTACTCCTGCTCCTATTTCTTATGTTAAGTTATTTAACCCTGTGAGGTTACACCTCCCAGAGCTGTTCAGAATCTACAATGCCATGATTCCCAAGAATATCCAATCACTTCATGGGTCTAGGAGACCATACACAATCTTATTTCACAATGTTAGAACCTATTTCAATGTCCTTTTGCCAGTGGCCAGGCAGGTTTGAGGGAACTGCTTATTCACTGTCGATCCAGAGGATGATGAAGGCGCATGTGGTGGTGATTCTTGAGCAGGTTAGTGCCTGTGTTTCAGTTTTAAGGAAAATAAACTGGCTATCAGCCATCTGCTGCCCAAGCACCACAGAGTTTGAATAAAGAATTCCTGAAACCAGGAAAATATCCCTTTCAGAGCTATAACCCGCTTGGTCTGTGTATAAAATCAGTTACTGAACAAACCTTTGTCACAAGTTGTGGAATATGTTAGGGAATTAGCATCAATTATTCAGGTCAGTCTTGAGGGGTCACATGTGCGAAACTCATTCATATAAACTCAAACGTAAAATCCCGAACTATGACCAATAGACAGAATGGAAATGTAACTAGAACAGAGCCAAGGGTCAGGGAAAATTATTGCAATCTAGTTCACATTTAAATGTTAAAGCTTAACATAATTTTTGCACAATTATAACAAAGTTTACCATTGTATGATTTTATAAGTTGATAAATTAAACACTTGCAGTTACACCTCTCTCTCACTTTCTCTCTCTCTCTCCTCCTTTTAAGATGCTCCTTAAAACCTACTTCATTGACACAATACCTCTCCTAATATTTCCTAATATGAATTGGTGACAAATTTTGCTTGGTTATGTTCTTGTGAAGCTCCATGTTCTTGTGAAGCTCCTTGGGACGTTTTATTAAAAATGCTATATTAATGCAAGTTGTTCTATTTTGAGAAATGCAAATGAAGTTTAATTGTCCATATGTTTTTATATGTTGATAAGTGGAGATTTAAATTTCTTGTAATAAACATACGAGGTTTCTGATGGTTCATCTAATGGAACTTTAGTGACTCATGAAGACAAAACAGTTTAGGCACTTCTGATTATCCAGGAACACTCTGCAATACAACAGAGTGCCACAGAGTGGCGCCTGTGGACCACTCCTCCAGATGTTGTCAGGACACATTACCAATGCTGAGCACTCGGCGTCTATAAAATAAAATTTCCTATCACAGCTTCATGCTGATGCACACATTTGAACTGTTTAAATAATAACTTGATTTCATGAGTGGTTTTCGCTTGAAGGAAATGGTATCTGGAGCATAATATCTACTGTATAAGGTTCTGTTTATATGAATCTAAAACAAATATGATTAACTGGGGTTTCCGATCTCGCCTCTATAACTGTAATTAACACAGGAAAACTGTTCAGACACTGAAGTGTCACGAAAGTGTTGTTCATGTTGCACACTTGATATTAAGGAACATAGGAACAGGAAGGTGCCATTCAGCCCCTCCAATGGGATCACCATCCAATGAGATCATGTCTGATCCGTGACCTAGCTCCATGTACCCTTCTTTGTCCCATTTCCCTTAATACTATTGGTCAACAAAAATCTATCAATTTCAGATTTAAAGTGAACAATTAATCTAGTATCAATTACAGTTTGTGCAAGAGAATTTCAAATGTGGATTACTCTTTGTGTTAAAGTGTTTCCTAATTTCAACCTTGGAAGGTTGAGCTCTAATTTTTAGACTATGTCCTCGTCTCCTCAACCAGCGGAAATAGTTTCTCCCGATCCATCCTTTCTGTTCCCTTTAATATTTTGAAAACTTTGATCAAATCACGTCCCTTAAACTTCTAAATTCCAGAATGTATGTTGGGGAATTAGTTTGGTTAATCTTTCCTCGCAATGTAACTATTCTCTCGATGGGCCGAATGGCCCTAATTTCTGCTCCTATGTCTTATGGTCTTATGGCCTTTATAGTATCATTCTCATAAATCAAAACTGCTCTCCTAGTTAGCCAATATATCAATATATTTATTTCTAGCTAATTTTCTTATATACGGTGCATCTTTCCACAGTAGAAACAAAGACTTACAATTATATAGCACCTTTCATGACCAGAGGATGTCCCTAAGCATCTTACAGCCAATGATGTATTTTTGAAGTGTAGTCACTGTTGTAATGTAGGAAACACAGCAGCCGATTTGCACACAGCAAGCTCCCACAAGTGATAATGACCAGATCATCTGTTTTGGTGATGTTAACTGAAGGATGAATATTGACCAGGACACTGGGGATAACTCCCCAGCTCTTCTTTGAAATAAAACCTTGAGGTCGTTTAAATTCACCCAAGAGAACTAATTGGAACAGGCAATCCTGGGATTTGGAGTGGGAAGAAGAGGGGCCGGGAAAGTGGGGGCAAATTTCTCCCATTTCCCCTCCCCCAAACTGATTGTGCTGAAGACTGATGGCAAATCTTTGGGAACGCATTCAGAGGCAATGTGCAGAGTTTTGTCTGGGACAGCAATAAATTCAAAGGCACTCGTTTTACCCTTTTCACTTCTCAAAGTCTCATAAATATGACTCCAGGGACCTCGTCAAAGATTTTAGCAACGAATGCCCTTTTATCATTCTCAGGTTTTAATAACAGAATCCATATGTTAGGAATGTTTTATGTTTTCTCGACAGCTTTGCTCAATCTCATTTTAGAATCTCTGTCAGGGCTTTTTTTCTGTCTCCTCATCTTTCATTCTTCAAGTTACTATCTCTTTATTTGGGATTTTAGTGTTTCTTTTATTCTCCTTTTATAAATCATTTGGGTTTCTCCTGACCAAAACCTTCATATTAGTGGCTGTGGAATCAATTGCTTAGCAACAGAAACTGACCCAGTCTGAAGTGAAGTGAGGGATGTTGGAAAAAGCACTGAGAGTGAAAATGGAACATTTAACTTAGGGACAGGTACTCGACTTCCATGAGAAGCTGATTCCTAAAAGAAAATGCTGCTCTCTTTGTAAATTCTGACATCTGAAAAGCTTTCTACTGCCGATAAGCATCTTGTGGTCAATTCTGGTGAGCGGAGGAGAGAATTCTCCTGACCAATGCTTTAAAATGATCACCATTAGTTATCACTTCATGTTATAAAAGCTCCAACCCTGCTTCCTGTAGGAACTCCATCCAACTCTCCACGTCTCCATCTCTGCCATGCCTGATTTGACATTGGCACCTTCCACACCAGTTGCCTACACACTTCACAGCCTTCCAGATTCAACATTGGTTTAAGAAGTTTCCGATCAGGATCATTGTCCCCATTTTCTCAGGAAGCCTCCTGATGCTGATGATCCTGCTCTTCCCAGTTACCCCTCCTCTAGCCCCATCTTTTGTTCCTTCACTTGTTCACTACCACCCATTTCTTTTTATTGTTTAATCTCTCCTGCCCTATCACAGACCTTTTCCTGCCTCTGCACTTGCTTGAAAGTTGTTCATCGTCAGAATATTCCCAGTTCTGACAAAAAGTCATCAATCTGAAACAATATCTCTGTTTTTTTCTCTACGGATGCTGCCTGACCTGCTGAATATTTCTGGCATGTTTCTGTTCTTTTAAATTTACTTTAATACTTATTATTCTACTTCTTCGAATTTATTTGTTTCTCTCTCAATTTCAGTCAAAGATGCTTTCTTCAACACCTGTAGACCCCAACATTATTAACCTGTGAGATATTTGGGTGTGTCTCACCCTTGCCTTACAGGTGACAGGCCTAAGCGAGTTGAGATCAACCCAGCTCACCCTTCTACTTCTGGTTCCTTTCTAGCAACGAGGAAGATTTGGGAAGGTTCAGCAGGCACAGAGATGGTTGTGAGGACTGGGTGGCAGATGAATGGTGCCATTCTGAAAGAGGTGCACTCAGGGCAAGGCCAAGGTCAAGGTTGGGTCAGCTGTTCAGCACTGACTGCTCAGACTAGCTCTACTGACACATTCAACGGAAGTGAAGAGTTGATGTTGGCACGAGAACAGGCAGAGAGCGAGGACTGGGGCAGCTGAAGGCCCCTCCTCAATCTCACACAGCTAAAATCTAGGCTTCACCAAGGCTCTGATTCAGTGGGCCATGGCTCCCCCATCGCTTTGCCATTGGTACCAGGGCCAGGGAGAGAAACCATGGGTCCTGGTGCTTCTCCTGTTTCCAGCTCCTTAATTACTCCCCTTCAACCTATAACCACCACCCCCAACATTCCTTCAGGTGCCCAGAATTGGGAACCACTGCCAACCACAGTGTGGTCGACCTATTTTATATAGGTTGAGCAAAACGTCTGGTCTTTTGTACTCTTTACCTCTATTTATACAGCCCATCGAAAGCTCAGCTTTACACTTGATACACTTTACAACTGCAGCTTTGTAAGGCAGTTGCACACAACTTGGTCGTCCACATTATGCAACCAGCTCAGCTTATTTTAACCAGGTCCTATGTGGTATCCAGACAGCAACATCCAAAAGACTTGAACCTCACAAGCACCAAAAGCAACAATCCTATGTACAAATGAGAATATGTTGAACTAATAGTGACATATTCTACTGGCACATAATGGAAAAACCTTCCAGTCAATTTGTACCAACCAATGTTAACAGAAAAATTACATTTTGCATTGAATGAAAAATATTTTCTCATTTTAAATTGAAACTAACCATACTTACAAATGCCCAGCATGGAGCATTTAATAGGAGAGCAAAGTAATGCAGATGCTGGAAATCTGAAATATAAAGAGAAAATTCTGGAAGTACTCAGAAAGCCAGGCAGCATCTGTGGAGAGAGAAACAGCATCAACGCTTCAGGTACAGGACCTGCACTAGTTCTGATGAAGGGGCACGGAGCTCCGGCTTCTCCCTGAACAGATGCCGCCAGGCATGCTGAGCATTTCCAACATTTCCCATTTCTATTTAAGCAGAAGTAACTCTTTTGCCAGCCCTCCAAAAGGCAACCAGATTCCTGTGAGTCCCTCAATCCACTCAGCAAGAAACCCAGCAGCAGCTGCCTGAGACCTGGTTTGGCACAACATTAAACATGAATTGCAAAATAAATGTTAATGTATGAAGAAAACAAAAACAATTTGCTAAGCCAAAAAAAAGTCAATGTCAAAGCAATAAATTGATCATTTTAAAAATGAGTAGTTAATAAAGATGATTGTTAAAAAGTGCCAAGCAGCAGAGCTAATCAAACCTTTTTTGCCATTTCACTTAGGAAGCAGAAGTAGATAGAGACAGACTAAGCCCCAAGACTTGGTCTTCAGTGAAGGGGAATGGGACCAGGGCTGGGCTACGGCGTTGGATTTAACTAACATGGACCTTGTGTTTGCTTCTGGTGGTACAGGCTCAAAACGGGCCTCAGCAGAATTTATATCCAAAAAAGGCGTTGGAAGCAGGTTGGCTTTCAGGCTGGGATTTCCTCCTCCCCCCGGCTGGCATGGATAGGCTTTTTGGGAGGGAGGGGGAGGGGCATGGTCTGTATGTGCGTGTGTGCGTGTGTGTGTGTGTCCGGTTCACTCCCAATCTCAGGGTTCTCACTCTCTCACTCCCTCATTCACTTTCGAGGGAGGACTGAGGCCAGGAGGGATTGTCCTCAGGTATAATTGCATCTCATGTTGTCAGAGCCCCAACACCAATGGAGACTCCTCGAGAGGCACAGTTCCCAGTGATTAGGACAATCTGTACCCTTTCTCCTGGGCCTGGCTGGCACTCACTAGTCACTGCTGGTTGGCTAGGGGGCACAGCCTAAAAATTAGAGCCAGGATTTCAGGAGTGAAGTCAGGAAACATTTCCCCACGCAAAAGGCGGCAGTGGTTTTGAACTCTCTTCAGCCATTTGATGGCCATTTTAAATCTGCGATTGATAGATTTTGAGGGGAAGGCAGGTGTGTAGAGCTAGATCAGCTGTGATCACATTCAATAGCGAAGGGGCTTAATGATCTCCTCCTGTTCTTACATACCCTCCTGGTCTTTTTTCTTAATGAACTGATGATTCCCTCTGCAGCAAGGCAGGGCTGTGGCTTAATCAGCTGATTGGTCCTGGGTTTATGTGACTGCAGGACCTTGGGCGAAAGCAGTTCAAACAATGTTATTGAAGGGAAATCACATTTCAGGCTGCCGGGTGGCCAGTTTTGTGGGGGAGCTCGGTGGGGGAGACTGGTTTGGGCAAAGAGTTCAATGGATGGTGATAGAAGATGGTGAATATTGAGGTGTAAATTAACTCGTTTATGCCATGTTTTCTGGGTACAATTAGAAGGAAACTCCGGATGTAATAATCAAACGTAATGGAATTAAAGGAAGGGCCGGGGATGGAGATCCTATTGAAAATGTGCCCTCCACAGGTGGTTAAATAAAGTTAGAACATGTGAGTTTGTGAATTTGCATATCCTCCATTTATTTCAACAACAACAGCTTGCATTTATATGGCATCTTTCTTGCAGTAAAATGTCCCAAGATGCTTTGCAGGTGTATTATCAAACAAAATCAGAGCCATGGGAGGGACATTAGGACAGGCGTCAAACAGGTGGGTTTGAAGCAACATCTTAAAGGAGGAGAGACAGTCAGAGAAGTTCAGGAAGTGAATTTAATAGTTTAGGGCTTAGGCAGTAGAAGTTGTGGCCACCAAAGTTGGAGTGATTAAAATCAGGGATGTTCCAGAGAATTGGAGAAGTGCAGGGATCTGGCGATTCACATATGCTTCCTCTTCCACTACCCCATCAGCATGTCCTTTCTCTCTCATACACTTATCTAGCTTTCCCTTAAATGCATTATGTGTATGAGTGATTTTGGGCCCCTCCCACTCTTGCCTTATCCCTTGAGTCAAGTGACAGTGTGTCCTGCAAAAGAAAATAATCTTGAGGTGCTGTAGATTTGATGGGAGCTACAATAACAGAGAAGTGTTTGAGATGATAGCTCCTTGTGTGTCAGTGACTGTGCAGTTGGGAGGATTTAGAGTGTAATTTCAGTGAGACATCAGTTTCAGATGGATAATGTACAGCAGTTACTCAATAAGTTGTAAGTTTGGTGGAAACTTTCAAGAGAGGGATATACCGCACTGATACATATTGGAGGCGATCCTTGTTGTAGGAACCTGTTCGTTCATATTATTGGAACCTCTATTCAAGATAATATATTCCACAGGTGCCAGACCCACAGGGGGTTGCACAATATCATCATTCTATCAAATTATTTCATGCCAAGTATTTTGAATGAACCTTCTCCGGGCCAGGGAAACATTTCTCTATCACATTGCATTTACCACCACCCCAAATACACTGCCTGGACACATGCTGGTGTATCACCTCCAACCACATATTTAGTGGAAACGATGTGAGGCTTTAATCCTCTTCCCCTTTGTTCAATTTCTTGAAAAGGCTGCTGCAGCCCTTTAAAATCAGCAGTGGTATTTGAAATGCCTTGCCCAGTGAGAGCCTATCATTAATATGTAAACTAGTGTCCAATCCCCAAAATGTTAGCGGTGCAATGAGATTTCATTGAGACTGACAAAGGCAGTGAAAGCATTGGTAGAGTTAAAATGGTGAATGATATTGAAAAGATTGTGATTATGTTTAAATTGTCTGTCTGGCCATGATCAATATTTAAAATCAATGAACAGTAAGAAGACTGAACTCAATGGGGCTTAGGGAGGAGGGGGGATAATCTCCAGTGGCTGGAGTCATACTTTACACAAAGGAAGATGGCAGTCATTGTCGGAGGCCAATCATTGCTGCAGGAGTTCCTCAGTGTGCTACCCATGAACATCTTCAGTTGCTTCATCAATGACCTTCCCTTCATCATAAGGTCAAAAGCAGGGATGTTCACTGATGATCCCACATTGTGCAGCTAAATTCCCAATTCCTCAAAAAATACTTGCAAAAAGTCTGGGGCATGATCCAGATTTCATCAGTGCTTCTGGATACCTTTCCAACTCTCAGTTAACTATTTTTGGTAGGATGAATAAAGAAGGCCACATACTCCATGTAAAGTAATAGACACCGATACAGACACCGTGTGGTCCTATGGGTTAATAAGGCCACAAGAAAAGCACTTGGATTCATTTTGAGAGGGACAGAATTGAAAAGCAAGAAAAAAATTCTGTGTACAGATCCGTAGTAAAACCCCATTTGGGGTACTGCAAACAGCACTGGTCTGCCTGTGACAAAAGCGAGAGGATAAAATAATCGAACAGAATGAAAACAGAACCGAGAGGTTACACCCACCAGGACAGATTGAACAGGCTGGCGCACTTCCTGAGAAAGGTAGAGGGGTGACCTGATCGAGGTCTTTTAAATTGTGAAAGGGTTTGATAGGGTAGATGTGGAGAGAAGTTTCTTCTTGGAGACAAGAACCAAACTAGTGGATAGAAAGATAGTCACTAATCAACCCAATTGGGAACTGAGGAGAAACCTCTTTACCCAGAGAGTGGGGAGAATGTGGAACTCACTCCCACAGGGAGTGGTTGAAGTGAATATCCTAGACGCATTTAACGTGTAAAGAGGATAAAAACATAAGGGATAAAGGGGCTAGAAGGATATATTGATGGGGTAAATTGAGGAAGTGTGGGATGAGGTTCCTGTGAAGCATAAACGCTGGCAAGAACCGGTGGGGCCGAATGGCCTGTTTCTGTGCTGTAAAATTCTAAGTCATCTGCACTGAGTTAAGGTTTGATATTTCCTCCCCCCACCCCCAACTACCTGGTGACAGTGTGGCAATAGCAGATCTGAGTGCAGGTTGCACAGATTCTTTGACCTTCAGTCTGACCCTGTGTTGTCCCAATACGTTTGGATCTCGGGAGATGCGTGGGATGCTGAGCGGCGGCAGGATGCGAGCGACAATGCGATTTATGACATTGTTTGTACACTTCCTGCTGCAGGCCGGTAGTTTGCAATGTGAACAGTTTTTATTGTGCAACACCTGTACAGCAGCAACTGGCGGAACCTCTAACCGACTGACCGGCTGTCTGAATACAGATCGACATGTAAAATAACCCAGCAGAAACAGTCTGTAAATATGATGCTAGCTTCGAGTAAACTCTGAGATTAATCATTTATGGCGCATTTAGCTCCTTCAATCGTGGAATCTTACAGCACGGAAGGGGCCATTCGGCCCGACTTGATTGTACCGGCTCTTCAAAAGAACTATCCGATTAGGGTCACTCTGCTGCTCTTTCTCCACCACACAGCAAATTAGCTCTCAAACTCATGTCAAACTACCTTCTAAACAATTCAATGAAATCTGATTTCACCGCCCTTTCAGATAGAATGTTCCAGAACTTTAACAGCTCTCTGTGTGCGCAACTGTCTCGTTTTCCTCTCTAGGTTTCTTTTGTTCTGACAATTAATTCAAATCTCCGGTCTGGGCGGCATCTTAGTTGAATCTTCCAGCTTTCAATCGTGAAAATCATCCAAATATTTTGTTCTTCCTGTTAGAGCAGGTGAATATCCCACCTCACTATAAAACAGTTCGGGGTAAAGCTCAGATTCCAATCCTGGGATTATATAACTTGTTTCCAGTCGATGGAGTAACAGTTGTCACTGGAAATCACTTTGTAACACTGCAAATCCACAGAGACACATTTTATTAGGTAACTAAACTGTAAAATAATATCAAACTAGCCCTAGCTCTGTCCCCATAGCAAACATAATCACTTGCTGTTTCAGAACATCAGGATTGTGATTTCAAATCTTAATAAATCTGACAATCTAAGAAACACAACTGTAAAAAAAAGAGAACTATGCATCCGGGCACAATGGCATCTTTAATGACATCATTAGCTGAATATTTCTTCTCCTTCATTCATTCTAGATAGACCACGCTTTAAAAGTTCAGAAAGCGCTATGAATGTGGATGCATGTATCCGACACTTGGCAGTGTGAATCTGAATGAGCAGCCCCGGACACACACACACACACACTCACAATGCACAAACGGGATTGAACTAATCGATAGTTAGAAACGTGCAGTCACAGGGAGACGGAAATAAAGCATTTTTGGAGGAAGTCTTTTGCTCCTTAAACAGGAAAGGGTTTGAATCAATTTACCAATTCGTGGGTCTGACAGCATTTGTGGAGAGAAAAACAGCTGACATTTCGAGTCCGTGTTACACACACACACACACACATAACAAACCCCTGCGGGTCACAGGGACTCGAAACGTTAACTCAGTTTCTCTCTCCACAGAGGCTGTCAGACCTGCTGCGTTTTTCCAGCATTTTCTGTGTTCTTTTTTCTCTCTCCAGCATCCTCAGTATTTTGCTTTTACCGATTCGTGGCTTGGGGGGGAGGCGAATCAGTGGGTTTCTGGGTCTGTTCACCCTCCTGCACAGAAACCGGACTCCCCCCATCCCCGGTTATAGTTGCAAGAAGGAGTTCACATCCTGACTGCCGGGTGATTGATCTGGAGAATTCGTGTTTGAAGTGAGAAGTCGGAGGAAGTTTCCCCGTCTCCCGGTCCCCAATACCCCACCGGGTCAAAACAGATCAAGTCCTGCTTGGAAATATGGAATTCTGCTGTGTGTGAGCATTGGGGTCTGGCCTACATTGCCAAACTGATGCCCCCCGCCTCCCCCAAAGCGCGCACACACACAAGTTTTGTCAATTCTAGTTTGTTTCCGCAGCTCAACCACTCGTGACCCCTTTGTGAAACACTCCTAGTGGATTTTGAAAACACCACCCGAAGCCCACACCAGAAATTTTCCAATATTTTGTAATGCAGGGTCCGTGCATTTGACCATATCACTCGCTTGAGTTTTAAAACTGCTTCAGATCTGAATTTCCAATAGCAACTCGGCGTAATGAATACGATGCGTAACGCTTCCCATCAAATAAGGAAAGTCCTGGAACAAATTTCATTTCACCCATTCCGACCAATTCCAGGTTCAAACCCGTTTGAAGCCTGTGGTTAAAAGGGTTACTTCCAAACCTATTAACCGTGAGGATGAGAATGTGTGTGGAAAATGTTTTGGGGTGGGGGGAGGGGGGTTGGGGGGGGGGGGGGGTTGTTTAGGCTGACATATCACAAGTAATTCCAATATAACGAAATCTGCTGCTTAATGCTCGGGATCAGAAGCTGGTCTTCACTGGGAGGTGGAGGGAGAGACAGAACCTGCCCTTGCACACGAGGGAAACCGAGCTGCGATTCATCTCTGCCCTTACTGTGGAGACTGACCAATGCGACAAGAGAATCCGGGCAAAGATATATCGATGAGGCATTGTCACAATTCCCCAATTTACACATTTCATTCAAAAATGTGTTTACTTTGGCTGCGAGTCGCTGTTGCTTCTGTTCCGGAGACAAAACCCCCACAGAAAAGGCGCATATGCGGATCTTGCGCCAGCATATGGGCCCATTTGTACCGAAAGAGTAATATTTTTGCGTAATTGTGTGCATTTTGCAACGATCTGCATCTGCTTTAAGTGCATGAAATACATCCGTGCCGGCGGATAATGCAAAGCCCACAGAGTCTAAAGGCGCGATTCTGAACTCAGGTATTACATTGTCAGAAGGTAAGAAAGCGCAGCTGCTCCCTCTGAAGACTATTCAGATATTCACTAAACATATGTCACTACAAATCACTGTATCTTCCTAAGAGTGTCCACATTTGCTGGGAGCGAGCAGCGTGCGCCTGAGACAGACTATCTCTGGGAACAGGTGTCGTGTGGTAACGCGTAATTCACCTTTTTGTAATCCAGGCTCCAGAATCTGGGCATTTCTGACAAAGGGAGGATGGCTTTTTTTTTAATAAAAGATGTGACAAGCGACCTTTTTTCCCACGTTGAACAAAAACATTATTTTTTTTTTGTTACTTCGTACATTTTTCTCCGACACGGACAAAAAGCAGCTGTCGCTTTCTCGTACCTGCCCAAAGGCCACAATAACGCGGCGTCCAATTTTAACACAGACGCCACACAAAGGTTGTTTCGTTGGCAAATCGAGAGTGTTGGGGAAGGGGGGATTTTAGCCTTATCTAAGGCACTCGGAATTCCACACTGTGACATTTGTCTTTGTATCTTTTTCACCCGATTGCAAAACGCTTTCCATTACCATCAATTGGCGAACTAACCATGGGATCCAGGGATTATCTGCAGACCATATGGTTTCAATAAAAAAAGACAAATAGGACAGGTAGATAGGAATTGTAGCCTACCTGTTATCAAAAAAACATTTGAATAATCCAATGTAAACTAAATATTACAGACATTGAAAGGCCATTAAATGTCGAGTCTCTATCTGAGCTATCCAAGCAGGTGTAAGTTTAAACCCATTACTTTTCTCTTGATTTTATCAGGTTTGTAATGCAATATTGTACTTGTTATGTTAAGTGAGAGTAAACACAAGCGAACAGTTGCTGTGGGAATGGTGGAGTTATCAGAAAGTGTTAGTCTCAAGGTGATTTAACAATAAAGCTGCCGTGTACCAGAGCAGGTGATACATGCCCTTGGCTGTGTGATTAATGCATCCCCAAACTCTCCACTTTACAATGTCTTGTAATTATTTATTAAAGGAAATCTATTTATTATTATTTTAGCAAACAGTGGTACCAGGTGGGGCTTTATTTTCGTCTTTAGCTTTTGTTTGAAGGGCGATTGAAGAGGCAATCTGAGCTTGCAAACTCGCTCACCAGATTTCTGTTGTTCATTCGCCCTGTTAAAAAACTGCCAGACTGCTCTTCAGTAAATAATGCAGGAAGCTGGGGGGAGGGGGGGGGGGAGGTGGTGGGTCCACATTTAGGTGAACAACTTAAAAGAAAGCCTAGCTTTAGAAAAATTGTGAGGGATTAGCTAATAATTGTTAAGGCAAAGCAACGTGCCATGCGCTTCTGAAAACTCATGTGGCACATTTGAATCATGCGCTTTTGGTGACGCATTGCGCTGCCGAACTGCCCTCTCCCACTGAACACAGACCCTGGCTCATTCCGAGCGGCTTTGCCGTCTTCACCCGGCTTTCCAGTCTCGCTTCTGGGCTGCCTGCTCCCCGGTGAGCCCACTCCGCTCTCAGCGAAAGGGGGCGGGGGGTGGGGGTGTGCTCCCCGGCTTGGAACTTGCGCCTCTGTCCCCGGGCAGGCACACCCTGTGCTCTCTCTCTCCAAAAAGGGCATTTCAGCAATCGTCCAGCTCCAGGGTGCTCTGCTCACCTTGCCCGTTCCCGTCTCCCGCACCACCCCTCCCTGTCCAACTCTTCCCAAAGAATCGACGAGCGTTCAAAACGCTCAACTCCTCACTCTATAACCCCGAATCCCTTAAATTCGGCTTAACAGGAAAGTTCTCCCGGTTTAAGGACACCTCCAGGCAGATACGCCACCACTTGTCCTGCTCACACTGCGGATCCCGCACTCTATTCACCGGATTCGGGGTGGGGGGGGAACCCCGAGAACAATTCCAACAGCATTTCCATTTCAGTCGTTTCCTATGGAGCAAAACTTTCCTTCGGGAAGAAAGATATTTTTGATCCAAACTTTCTTTCAATCCTGAGAGTGGTCAGTGTTGGAATTTACCATTGAAAGGGGATTTGGAAACATTCCACTTGCTGTGTTTCGGTGACTTTTTAAAAAAAAAAATAAAGAGGTCGAATTCTTGTACGGAGGTGTAAATGTTTCGCTCTAACTAATCTCTCTCTCTCTCTCTCTGTGTTCATATTGTGCGGATTGATTGCAGACAGGAGATTTAGTTGGGAGACGGTCTGGTCTGAGGAGATTTTCTGACATGCGACGCTTCATTATGACACCCTGACCCTCCCTTTGTCCTGCAGCCCCAGGGAGTGATCAGGCTGAAAGGGGAGGGGGTGCGGGACTCGTGTGGCCTCTCTCCAACATCCCACCGCCCCCCACCACCCCCCCTCACCCACCCCCCTCACCACTTTCCACCCAGTCTCATTAATTCGGGACACGTTCCAAGCGCACGCTACCCGCCCCCTCCTCCGGCGAGCCCGCAAGCCGCACACACGCTCCACACATTGGAAAGGAGGTGGTGGTCCCCTGTCCAACTGCAGGCAGCCACCTACCCGCACCTCCCCCCACCCCCCCACCTCCAAAAAACACACACACACACACACACACTCACTCCCCCCTCCCCTGCTCGCATTCCACCCTCACCCTCAGTCCCACCGGGGGAGGGGAGAAGGGGGGGGGGTGTGGAGGGAGTGGGGTGTGTGTAGGGAGGGAGGGAGGGAGCCTATATTGTCTTGGCCTGTGATATAAATCCACCCACCTTGCAGTCGTGTGCCGGACACGCAGGCATCACGAGAGGGACACTTCAACAGCTCAGCACATCCAGAGGAGGCCCGCGGGAGGAGGAGGAGGAGGAGGAGGAGGAGGGGGAGGGGGTGTGTGTGTGTGTGTGGGGGTCGAGGACACAGGTGCGTGTGACCATGCCAGCCCCCCACCCCCCCCCACCCAACCCAACCCAACCCAACCAACCCAACCCGACCCGACCCGACCCGAGCGCCCTGGTTGGGGGCGCCCCATGGCGAGCGCTAACAACTCCCGCACTTCCACCAGGACCTTTCTATTGAAGTGGAGACGCGGGGCTTTCTTACCTGTTTGCAGCTAATCCTGACTCTTCTCTTTTTGGGCATTGAAAGTTTTATTGCCGCGTTTTCACGGTTTTGTCAGTAAATTCTCCTCCACTCTGAGCCTGGTGGAGGTGGAGTGTTTGTCTGGCTCTGTTCACGGTGCTGATATCTGCTCTCACTCTCTCTCTCTATCTCTCTCCCCACCCCTACCCACCCCCACCCCCATATCCCATCCAGGATGCCTCCCAAAACCGCCTGCTCTCCGGTATTATTCAGCAGCGAACCGGACAAGTACTTCACCCTCTCCGGGGGCGAAAGCAGCTCCTCCGGCTCCCCGCAGAACCCCCCGGCGGACCTGGGGCAGCCGAGACCCGGGGACGGGGCGGGGGGACCGGCCGCCGGCCCGGGGAAAGCGGAATCCCGCCGGAGGAAGACCCGGAGCCGCCCCAGGGTCAAAAGCGAAGCCGCGGCCACGAAGCAGCGGAGGAACCGGCGGATGAAGGCGAACGACCGCGAGCGGAATCGGATGCACCACCTGAACGACGCCCTGGACGCCCTGCGGGGTGTGCTGCCCACCTTCCCGGACGATACCAAGCTGACCAAAATCGAGACGCTCCGCTTCGCCCACAACTACATCTGGGCGCTGACCGAGACGCTGCGGTTGGCGGAGCAGGGGCGCCCGGAGGCTGAGCGCAGCGGCCGGGGGTCACCGTGCGAGCTGGGCAGCCCCCTCAGCCTGTGCTCCTCCCCGGGTTGGGACTCCCCCCGGTCCCTGCGCTCGCCCGGCTCCGCCGATGAGATTTTCCTCTCCCTCCAAGCGGAGCGCATCCACACCCTGCACAGCAGCACCCCCTTCAGCGGCTTTGCCTGACTCCGACCGGCCTGACTTTCCTGCTCATTGTGTAGTTTGTGCCTCGCGTATGTTTTGCTGTCTCAAGCTGTAGAGAGAGAGAGAGGGACAGAGATAGAGAGAGAGAGAGAGAGTCTTTTTCAATCTCTAATCCCCTGGCTGCCTCCTACTCTCGACGCTTTCTCCATTCCTGCTCCGGAAACATCTTCGATATTGCACTTTTTCTTCTCGCTGTGTGTAAAACAAAAAGGTTAATTTTTTTAGATTGTGTCTGTGTGTTGAAGAGGGTTTTAGTGGATTAACAAAAATAGGTTAGTAAAGGTTGTGAAGTGTGGGAGCTGGAGGGTGGAGACTTGACAGTCCGCTCAATATCTGGCACACACAAACATGACGAAATATTTTTGCATTTTCCACAAACTCTTAACAAATCGCGCTTCTATCTCCGAATTTCCGGTTAATTTTTCTTTTTACAATTTGAAATGATAAATTTATCGATCGCGCCTGCATTTTTTTTATATTTATTGATAAATTCCTACGAAATATATATTTTGTACATAAGAGATTATTCTGACCTGAATGACTGTACAAAGACGGACTGTTCTTGGCAATATTTTTTTTTTTACATTTTAATAAAAAATATTGACTTTATTCATTAGCGTTTATAGTTGTCTCCCCGCAGCCCGCTAGAAAATCCGGTCCTTTGGGTGGGACCACACATAGCAAACTCGACCAGCCACCGAAATTCATTCCAGCGTTCGTCAACTATTTGATCTCCGGCTTCATTAACACATTTATTGAGTCACTGCTCAATGTCTCCAGGTGAAATGTTCTGTGGTGCCGCAGTTACCCGAGAATTAGACAGAAGGGATGGAGTGACTGGGACATTACAAATCGGAGCAATATGAAATGAAGGAGTTTCGCATAAGGTCTAAACTGGAGTGAATATTTCAGGGAGAAATGTTTCCTCTCCCCCCACCTCCCGAATTTCTTTGCGCTTTCCTTGCGTCCGCCCGAACTTTGCGCATTGAGAAATGCGCTCCATCCGCGCTGGGAACCGAATCGCTCTCACATTTCTGTAAGCGGGGAGGGGGTGTTCAGATATTGAACTGGTCTCTCCCCCACCCCAGTCATTCCCATGCCAACAGGCAGACCTCACCCTGGGATGTAGGAGGGACGGGTCGTTACCCAACAAGCGCAGCAGCCTGTGGGATTGGTTTGTAGAGGATAACTTCGTTCTTTCCAAAACTGTCACTTTCACACACACACATGCGCTGATATATGAATAAATCCGGAGATTGTCGGAAGCGTTGGAATATATGTACCCTGTATCGGGGGAAAACTCACTGCGTGGGCATCATATTCCCCCATCTCCGCTCTGTAGAGATGCAAATCCAAATGCACACACACACACACACACACAGTTCACACACAAACATAGTTCACACATACTTCACACACAGTTTTCACACACAGACACACAGAGACACACAGTTTTCACACACACAGACACACACACATACTTCACACACAGATCACACACATAATGTTCACATACACACACTTCGCACACACACAGTTCACACATGCTTCACACACACAATTCACACACATACTTCACACATACAGTTCACACACACACAATTAACACACACACACATGGTTCACACATACTTCACATTCGCACAAACTTCACACACACATACAACTCGCATACAAATAGTTCACACACAATTCTATCACACACAGTTTACACACACAGTTCATACACACACATGATTCACACATACATCACACACATACTTTACACAATTTATACTCACACAACTCACATACAGTTCACACACAATGCTCACACAGACAGTTCACACACGGATCACACATACACACTTCACACACACACAGTTCACACACATACAGTCCACACATACTTCACGCACAATTAACACACACAGTTCACACACACACATGGTTCACACAACTTCACATAAGCACACACTTCACACGCAATTTACACATACAACTTGCATACACACAGTTCACACACAGTTTACACATACACAGTTCATACACTCACACAATTCACACATACTTCACACATGCACACACTTCATGCACACACACAAAAATACACACCCAGTTCACACACAAACACAATTCACACACACACACAATTCACACACACACAATTCACACACAAGCACAAAATTCACACACAATTCACATATGCGCATACAGTTCACAAATACTAAATTCACACACACACAGTTCACATACACACACAGTTCACACTCACACAGTTCTCTCTCACACACACACAGGTCTCTCACTTTTACACACACACAGTTCACACACATATACACACAGTTCAGACACACATAGTTCACAAACACGTGCACACACAATTCACACACATATTGATGGCATTACCATACTGAATCCCCCACTACCAACATCCTGGGAGTTGCCATTGACCAGAAACGGAACTGGACCAGGCATATAAATACTATGGCTACAAGAGCAGGTCAGAGGCTAGGAATCCTGTGATGAGTAACTCACATCCTGATTCCCCAAAGCCTGTCCACCATCTACAAGGCACAAATCAGGAGTGTGATGGAATACTCCCCACTTGCCTGGATGAGTGCAGCTCCCACAACACTCAAGAAGCTTGACACCATCCAAAACAAAGCAACTCACTTGATTGGCACCACATCCACAACCATTCACTCCCTCCACCACCGCTGGACAGTAGCAGCAGTGTGTACCATATACAAGATGCACTGCAGGAACTCACCAAGGCTCCATAGACAGCACTTTCCAAATCCTCGACCGCTCCCATCTAGAAGGACAAGGGCAGCAGATCGATGGGAACACCACCATCTGGAAGTTCCCCTTCAAGTCACTAACCATCCTGACTTGGAAAAATATCGCCGTTCTTTCACTGTCACTGGGTTAAAATTCTGGAACTCCCTTCCTAACAGCACTGTGATGTACCTACAGCACATGGACTGCAGCAGCTCAAGAAGGGAGCTCACCACCACCTTTTCAAGGGCAACTAGGGATGGGCAATAAATGCTGGCCCAGCCAGCAAAGCCCACATCTTGTGAATGAATAAAAAAAACCACACACTCACACACAGTTCACACACACAGTATACGCACGCACACACAGTACACACAGTACCTGCATGCACACAGAGTGTACACACACACAGACACACAGTTTACACACACACGTACTGAATTTAATATACCAGAAAAACACACAAACGATGTGGGCCCAGAGGACAAGCAGAAATAAGAGAAAGGAAAAGTTTTATCTCCAAACCCATCTTCTGTAAAATATTCCCCTGTTTTACTATCATGAGAAAGGGGCTTTGCTGGGGCTGTTCCGAGCGTAAAGCTCGTTCCTTGCAGATTGAGATGGCCAAGCAGGCGGAGAGGCTCTTTAGCCCACTCCCTCAGTGGAACAAAAGTGATTCTGAGGAGGAAGCTGATTGTAATGTGAACTTCAGTCAACATTACAACTCCAGCCTGGTTATGAAGGCAGAGGGGTTGCAGCAATCTTTTAATAATTTAATTTTCTAATACGTACAAATGGACTCTTTACACTTGATGACAGAGAGGCTCGTGGTTTAAGTATTTGGGAGAGCAGTCCACCAAATGCTGTTGATTTCTTGTGGGTTTGAAGTTTCAGATTTTTAGGTTCAGAATGATTCCAGATTTACGAGTGTCACTGCTTCAGGCTGGTGTAGAATACTAACAGCACACGATTATTCTATGGTTTTCACAAATACATTACCTTACAGAAAAATCAATTTGAGGGGAGATGAGGATGTGTAGGGTTGATCACATTTCCTGACCCAATCTCAGGCTGTCCTTGAGAGGTTTAAGCAAGACAAAATGCTTTCGTCAGCAGAATGTGTATGGTCACTCTTCAGAAATGTCAGTGTACGACGGAGAGAGAGAGAGAGCCAGAACGAGAGAGAATTAGAGTGTTAGTGAGAGACAGCAATGCTGTTGCCCCATATGGTTAGTACCTGTTGCTCTAATCTCCAACTCTCATTGTGGAATGAGCTGACCAGTTGCTGTCACTTTGGAGATTCCAATCATATCTGGCGGTGGTGATGTGTTACAGTTCGCTCAGGGGTTCGGAGTTACTGTGGCAACATACATGTTTACATGCATGTTGTATGGATAGTGATGGTGGAGGCTCCAAAATTCTTCCCATTACACGGCTGACCTAGGAATCTCTCCCACTCTTACCACCTGCCATGAGTATGTTAGAAGGATTTAATCAACCTGTTTGTCCACACTGTGGTCACACCTTCCTTGACCATCATGTCCTTGAACCCGTAACTTCTGACTCAGAGACAGGAGTGCTACCCAATGCACCACAAGGCCGCCAGGAGTCCTGTGTAATTCCCAAACAGCTCAAGTAGGCAAAGAGCTCCCAAAGCCAATGGCTCATTTTATTAGTTGGACATAGATTTAATAGCAATGTGGTCACCTCACATCCCCCATACTGACTGGTTAGACTGGCATGTTAAATGGTGCCATCAGTCGCCAATCCACAAACACTGATTGGTGGTGTTTTTAAAATATTGCAATCTTGTTGGAAATGTAAACCGAGCAAATGAATTTCCAATTAACAGAGAAAGGGTGTATGTCTTGCTTATCATACGCATAAACTGGGTCAGTATTCTGAAATCACCTAAGCACAAGCACCAGGAGAATCCCTTCAGCACATGGACTGTTCTGCTTCTTCCAAACCCCCCAGCAACTCACAGCAACTCCAGATGGACAAGAAATGCAACCTCACTCTTCATGGTGCACTTACCAAAATAACCAAAATACCATTGTTGGTGTTACTGCTCAACATTTCAACAAACAAAAGATTCAAAAACTATTTCAATCAGCAAAGTTTATTTGTAAAGTAATTATATGGAAGTATTTTCAAATTGTGTGGGTTCATCTCTGTAACTTCCTCCTTCCTTACAATCTCCCTCTGTCTTCAGCTCCCTAGATGCCAAACACTGAAATTCATTTTTAAACATTTGTAATGCTTTAACTCTCTCTCCTTCTTTAAGATGTTCCTTTAAATTTTCTTCTTTGACCAAATTTGCCCTCATACTCCTTTATACGGTTGTGCCAATTTCCTTTCTGATTTCACTCTGTGATGTGCCTTATGATGTTTTACTATGTTAAAGGTTCTATATAAATTCAAGATGTTGTTATTCTGTGAGACGGGGTGTGAGTGGACGAGAATGGGTGAATGATTGATTGTGTGTGTGAGACACTAAGGAGTGAATTTTCCTTTTGGAGTTGGGAATCTGACATTAGGAGAATTTCCATGTCCCATGTCCATACTGCGTGGGAAGCAGACCCCGATGTGATTTTTTTGGTGCTGCTAGGCCAATCAGTGGCCAGAGGGTGTGCTTGTCACCCAAGGACACTGAATGGGCTCCCAAAATTGGAAGGCCAATAGGAAGCTCTCACATCAGCAACCACATCATCTGAAGTGGGCCAATCACCTTAAATTGGTGTCCTCTGATTCTTGATCCTTCCACCAGTGGCAACAGTTTCTCCCTAGCTACTCTGTCCAGATCCCTCATGATTTTGAATACCTCTGTCAAATCTCCTCTCAACCTTCTCTTCTCCAGGGAGAATAGTCCCAACATACGAATTGAATCAGGAGCACAAATAGGCCATTCGGCCCCTTGACCTTTCCAATCTATCCACATAACTGAAGTTCCTCATCTCTGGAACCATTCTTGTGAATCTTTTCTGCAAACTCTCTAATGCCTTCACATCCTTCCTAAAGTGTGACTGCCCAGAGCTGGACACAATACTCCAAGTTGAGGCTGAATCAATGTTTTATATTGTTTAAATGAGTTTGTTTGAAGCTTACATGAGATTTCTTTTGTTGGAAATTAAACAGCTGTAAATGTGCAAATGCAAATGATATCAGGTCGTAAACTTAATTTAAAATAACTCAGTTGAGTGGCAGTGTCATTGAATCCCCCTCCTCCACCTCCCCAACCACACTGTCCATGAGCTCCTCCTCCAGTGAACTCATAGGCATTAAAGGACACATAGACTTTTGATTTAGTTCATACTGACAAATTCCTGCCATGTTAACTCATACATCAGCAAGACAAACTGACTCAAATAATTTCACTGCAACAGTCATTACATTCCACAATAGTACAAACACAGACATAGCGAGCTCCATTACTCATATGAAATACAAATTAGGAGCAGGAGTTGGCCACTCAGCCCCTCGAGCCTGCTCCGCCATTCAATAAGATAATGGCTGCGCTGACTGTAATCTCAACCCCACATTCCCACCTATTCCCAATAACCTTTCACCCCCTTGCTTATCAAGATACAATCTAGCCCTGTCTTAAAAATATTCAGACTCTGCACCCACTGTCTTTTGAGGAAGAGAGTTCCAAAGATTCACGACCCTCTGAGAGAAAAAAAATTCTCCTCTTCTGTGTCTTAAATGAATGACCCTTTATTTTTAGATTCTCCCACAAGAGGAAACATCCTTTCCACATCCACCCTGTCAAGACCCCTCAAAATCTTAAATGTTTCAGTCAAGTCACCTCTTACTCTTCTAAACTCCAGTGGATACAAGCCTAGCCTGTCCAGCCTTTCCTCATAAGACAACCTGCATATTCCAGGTATTAGTTTAGTAAACCTTCTCTGAAATGCTTGCAAAGCATTTGCATCCTTCCTTATATAAGGAGACCAATACTGTACACAGCACTCCAGGTGTGGTCTCACCAATGCCCTGTATAACTGAAGCATAACCTCCCTATTTTTGTATTCAATTCCCCCACAATAAATGATAAAATTTTGTGAACTTTCCTAATTACTCACTGTACCTGCACACTAGCCTTTTACAATTCATGCACTAAGACACCCAGATCCTTCTGAATCTCAGAGCTCTTTAATCTCTCACCATTTAAATAATATGCTGCTTTTTTATTCTTCCTGCCAAAATGGACAATTTCACATTTTCCCACATTAAACTCCATTTTCCAGATCTTTGCCCACTCACTTAACCTATCCATATCCATTTGTAGCCTCCATAATGTCCCCTTCACAACTTTGTTTCCTACCTACCTTTGTGTCATCAGCAAATTTAGTGACAATACCTTCGGTCCCTCCACTGAAGCCATTTATATAAATTGTAGAAAGTGCCCCAGCACTGATCACTGTGGTACACCACTTGTTACATCTTGCCAACCAGAAAATGACCCACTTCTGCCTATTCTCTGTTTCCTATTAGCTAGCCAATATTCTACCCATTCCCACATCTCACCTCCTACACCATATTTTCTGTAATAACCTTTGATGTGGCACCTTATCAAATGCCTTCTGGAATTCTAAGTACAGTACATCCAGTGGTTCCCCTTTATCCACAGCACATGTTACTTCTTCAAAGAACTCCAATGAATTGGTTAATCATGATTTCCCTTTCATAAAACAATGTTGACTCTGCCTAATTACCTTGAATTTTTATAAGTGCCCTGCTTTAACCTCTTTAATAATAGCTTCTAACATTTTCTCTATGATAGATGTTAAACTAACTGGCATCTAGTTTTCAGCTCTCTGTCTCCCTCCCTTTCCAATCCACTGGGACCTTTCCCTGAATCTTGGAAATTAAAACAAATGCATCAACTATCTCACTAGCCACTTCTTTTAAGACCCTGGGATGAAGGGCATCAGGACTCCGGGACTTGTCAGCCCGCAGCTCCAACAATTTACTCAGTACCACTTCTCTGGTGATTGTAATTTTCTTGAGTTCCATTTCTTGATTTACAGCAATATCTGGTATGTTGCTTGTATCCTCTATAGTGAAGACCAATACAAAATACCCGTTCAATTAGTCTGCCATCTCCTTATTTTCCATATTAATTCCCCAGACTCACTCTCTATAGGACCAATGCTCACTTTAACTCTTTTCTTTTTAAAATTTCTATAGAAACTCTTACTATCCATCTTTACATTTCCAGCTAGCTTTCTCTCGTACTCTAATTTTTCCCTTCTTATTAATCTTTTGATCATTCTTTGTTTTTTTTTTTACATTCTGACCAATCTTCTGACCTGCCACCCATCTTGGTGCAATTACATGCTTTTTCTTTAGGTTTGATATTAACTTTAACTTTGTTAGTTAACCACGGATGGTGGGTCCTCCCCTTGGAATTTTTCTTTCTCATTGGAATGTATCTATTTTGTGTATTCTGGAATATCCCCTTAAATATCTGCCACTGAACCTCTATTGACCTATCTCTTAACCTGATTTGCCAGTTCACTTTAGTTAGTTCTGTTTTCATGCCTTCATAATTTCCCCTTATTTAAGTTTAAAATACTAGTCTTAGACCCATTCTTCTCTCCATAAAACTGAATGTAAAATTCAATCCTACTATGATCACTGCTATGTAGGGGGCTTTCACTATGAGGTCATTAATTAACCCTATCTCGTTGCACAATACCAGGTCCAGTATAGCCTGTTCTCTGATTGGCTCCAGAAGGTGCTGTTCTAAGAAACTATCCTGAAAACATTCTATGATCTCCTCATAAAGGCAGCAATGTTACTTTAAATATCAATCTACTTTGAACCATATCAATGTAAAACATGGTTACAGGGAACTCCTCATCTAGGCTACCTTTGCCAATCTGATTTTTCCAGACTATGTGTGGATTAAAACCTCCCATGATTATCATCTTTCTAACAAGCTCCCATTATTTCTTCCTTTATGCTGTGTCCTACCATGTGGGCACTGATAGGGGGTCGGTACACCACTCCCACAAGTGAATTCTGCTTTTATCATTTCTCACCTCTACCCAAACCACTTCTATATCCTGGTTTCCTGAACTTGGGTCACCCTCTCTATTGTGCTAATACCATCATTAATTAACAGAGTCGCCCCTCCACCTTTTCCTAGTTTCCTGTCCTTCCTAAAGGTCATGTACCCTTCAAAATTCAGGTCCCAGTCTATGTCATCCCGCAGCCATGTCTCTGTAGTGGCTATCAGATCAAACTTATTTATTTCTATTTAAGCAATCAGTTCATCTGTTTTGTTTTGAGTGTTAAATGCATTCAGATGCAGTGAAAGTGTTAACTGATGCTCAAGTGGGAACTGCCAGGATATTTCCCAATTTGTGCTTTGAGGGAATGATTGCCACTTGAATAAATGAGATTGGTAATGTTTCAGAGTGAATGGATGGCCCACTTAAAACTAGTGAGTGCCAACCGGAATGATAGACAATTTGAAGGAGCTATACAGACAGAAAATTCTCCAGTGGGCCTTAGAGATATTGAATTAGAGACTAGAAATCTCAATCCAAGGGTAACATGACAGAGTGAAGATCCACTGCAGCCAAGGTGACTAAACACATTCTGTGTTAAATTGTCAGAGACATGGATCATCATTGTGACTGGAGCCAAGAGAAATGCACAGTGTTTTGAGAAGTGTTGAGGGCAATCTCCCATGTGTCCTTCAGGTCGATGTGATGTGTCTAGTGTGCGGGTGAAGAGAGTTATGCTTTCCGCTTTTGTGTGCTGGTTTGCTTCTCAGTTTTGACCTATTACGCTGCTAGCAGCAATGCAAAAAAAAACAGCCAAATGTGTAAGTCTCTTCCTGTCTGCATACAGACTCTCCATCAGCAAGTCGACACACAGAAACTGGGCCCCTCGCAACTCCAGGCTAAAGCTTCAGGGAAACTCGGAGAAGGTTTGGCCCCCAGCCATACAGTGTGCAGACACACTGCGTCCACTCCTGCTCCTATTTCTTATAGTATAACATTCAATGGAGCTTGTATTTAAAAAGGAATCCATTTCAACGTGCCTCTAGGAGGGGGAAGGAAAAAATTGCCCAGAGCTTCCTCGCTCATTGCTGCAAGGTGAGATATCTACGTATATGGATACAGAGATGCGGAGGAACTGTGATGGTGCAGGGGCCTCCCCACATTCTCAGGGATAAGTGACCCTGCTGGACATATCCTGAAGGATGGACTGTGAGTGTAAAACTATTTCCCAGCATGATTAAGAAAAGGCAAGAGGAGAGGAGAAGCTTTGGATGGGTGAGAAATGAGAAATTATGAATGGATATTTAACAACAAGGGCTTATATTTAAATCATCTTCAACATAATCAAATGTCTCAAGGTGCTTTACAGGAGCAAATGAGACAACATTTGACATCAAAGCACATAAGAAAATACGAGAATAGGTGGCCAAGCTTGGTCAAAGAGGTGGTTTTCGGAGCATCTTAAAGGAGGAAGAGAGGGAGAGCAGTTTAGGGACTGAAGTCCAGAGCTTAGGGCCCCCAGGCAGCTGAAGTCACAGCTTCCAGTGGGGAATAATGGAAATCAGAGATGCACAAAAGGCCAGGATTGGAGGAGCACAGAGATCTCAGAGGATCTTCACTGGATTTGAATTATCTTGATGTTTACAGTATCTTTTACACATGAAATACTTACTTATTTTCTTATCAAACATTTTTGCAGACTGATAACTTTTTTGTGATGGAAATATGTGTCACATAGGAGTCTGTCGTTAGGGATCTGCATAAGTATTAAACGTTGATGGCTGAAAGGTTGCCATGGTTATCTTTAATATATGGCCATTGGATAATTGGGTCCCTAACGCCCCCTCTTCATTCCCCTTTGACCCATTAATGCTGTGATTCTCTTTATAGTCTTGAGGTAAAAACTGACAACTGCCTTTTTTCAGGCAAAGGCTTCAGTTCATTGAAAGGCGTTCATTAGAAGATCCACATTACATACCATGCACATTGACACTTACAATCTGATAACCCAAACAACACTGTGTACTTACAGCTAATGTTGCTATCATATTTAAGAAGAAATATTCTGATTTATTGATGCTGTACAAGTGGAAGTGGGTAAATTGCCTAAGGAGCAAGATCTCAATAGCCTTGAGAAAATAAACAGCCTTTCTCGCATGGGTGAGATTGAAAAGTGCTTTTGGTGGCTGTAGAAATGCAAAGAGTTCCTGATAGGCTTTTAAAGATGCAGCAATGATTCAGTTCTCTCCAAGCATAAAGATCACTTCCTTTCATTTTGTACCTTCCATGCAATCAACCCCAGTATTGCAAAAGTGCATCATTCAGGATACTCCCAGTGTCACCTCCCACTGCTCTGCACATAGAATCAGTGCCGTGACAATGAGATGGAGCAGAATCCACCTTCAATTTCTCTGCTGATGTCTGACTAATGAAACTTAATGTTTCTTCTATGATATGATGTGCATTTATATATGTAAATATACATAAATGTGTCACAGCTTTAAGGAGATTGACAAATGAATCAGTGAAGACAGGAGGAAATTTTTTTTAACGTGCAAGTTTTGTGATCTAGAATGAACTGCCTGAAACAGCAGTCGAAACAGATTCAACAGTTACAATCAAAAGAAATCAGACAAATGCTGGAAATGAAAAAGAATACTGGACTATGAGGAAAGAGCAGGGGGGAGTGGGATTAATTAGATAGCTCCATCAAAGAGCCAGCACAGGTATAAAGGATCAAATGGCCTCCTTCTGTGTTGTATGATTCGGTTTCTCTAAGTCTAAATATTGTAGATAGTAAATTGCATGTCTGAAAGCAAGGCTCATGTCATGGTATCCCATGATGTGCTGTTATATATAATACATCATGCAGGTTCTTAGGCCAGCATGTAACTGAAGAGACTCACAAAAAAAGTGTTTCAATGACACTGTTTGGAAAAGCTGCGGAGTTAAAGTGTGTATTGGTTGTTGTGCTGGTTTTCAAAAGGGCAGACTAAAATAGGAGACAACATTTCAGTTTCCTACATTAAACCAGTCACTACACTTCAAAATACTTAACTGACCATGGAGCTCTTTGGGACATCCTGCCATTATAGAAACGCAAGCCCTTTCTTTCTTTCTCAGACTTCAACAGGAACATTATGGACCACTGTGCCTCTGCATTCAATTGCCCCTTGTGTTTTCTGAGTCATGCTAGAACTCTGATTTCCTCTCTTCCCATTTTCCTCCAATTGTCCTTCCAAACACCAAACTTTCCTCCTTCCCTTTCATTACTCTATCTCTGTCTGAGTTTGTACTCTCTCCATTAAGCTAAGATTTGAACTCGTGTCCCATTTGCCTGTTTAACTGGAAAGTAACAATCTCATAGTATTACTGACAGATGAGCAGGAGAGTGTCCCAGTTTTCTGTCCAGTAATGCTCCCTTACCAACACGACTGAAAATAGATTAAGTACAGATTCACCTCATTGCTGTTTGTGGGATATTTCTATGTGCAAAATGACTGACTCATTTGCTTACATAACAACAATTATTTCACTTCAAAGTAATTCATTGTGAAATGTTTTCTGAGTGATACAATATAATGTTATACAAATAAATGCACTGTGCATCAGAATCAATAATTCATTCTATCATGCTCCATAAATTTTCTAAGATATAGATTTCAATAGTAAGGTTATCAACAAATTATTTTCAAAACTATTATTGCAACAGATCTATGAAATAAGAAATTGATGGTAATGTTAAGTCAAATGTTTTAAAATAACAACACCTTGCATTTATGTTGCACCTTAAACATAGTAAAATGTCACAAGGTGCTTCACAAGTGTCAAAGGAGTGTTAGCAAACAAAATTCAATGACGAGCCACATAATGAGATATTAGGATAGATGACTAAAAGCTTGGAGGGTAAGTTTTAAGGAGCGTCTTAAAGCAGGACAGAGAAAGGTGGAGAGATTTAGGGAGGGAAGTTTAGAACATCAGACTCAGCAGTTAATGGAACATTCAGCAATCAGTGGAAAAATGGAGGAATCGCTGAATGGGAAGCTCAGAAACATTGGTAAAGATTCTGGAATCCTTGTAATATAAAGGAAATGTGACCTACTCAGTCATTATAAACCAGTGGCCCTCCTAATCAAAGAAAAAGCCCTCACTGCCTATTGCTCACAGTGTTTAGTGACTATTGTGATTGCAACCACATTCTGGCGAGGGTTCTTGAACCCAGCACAGAATTGGTGTTTAACATTCAATTAATAATAAATGTGTACACAGCCTTAGTGTCAGCCTTGGGAGAACCAGAACAAAAATTTACTCGTTTTATTTTTGGGTCAGAGCGTTCTCTTGTTGTTTCTACTGCATGTTCAGATCTACAGAAGTACCTTTACCATCTCTGCAATCTGCTCTGTGATTCCAAGCAGATTACAGGGAGACAGAGCACAGGGCACTCACTATTAAATGAAGCAGGACGAGATGAGGAGAATTTTGTCAGACACTCAGTTGTTCTGATCTGGAATGCGCTGCCTGAAAGGATAGTGGAAGCAGATTCAATAATAACTTTCAAAAGGGAATCAGATATTACTTGAAACGGAGAAACTGCACAGTCCACAAGGAAAGAGTAATGGAGTGGGATTAATTGGATAGCTCTTCTGAAGAGTCAGCACAGACAGAATGGGCTGAATGGCCTCCTTCTGCTCTGTAAGATTCTATGACTCAAATAGGTTATGAATTAATCTGCTTGACATGGCAGTACTATGAGATAAGTCACCTTGCAGGGGGTCCTGGGACTCAACACCTGCCCTAGCACATGGTCTGTCTGTAAGGAGATGGTCTTTAGAGTATAGCATGAAATTGTAACTTTCCTGGGAAATGTATTACACATTATAGCTTGAACTCTACCTAATTAATAACGTAGGTCAGCACTGAGAGCAATGGATATCTTGTTTTAGGATTTTAATTTGCACAGTGATCATTATGTTTCACACTTACCAATTATAGTAATTTCTCCTACTATCAGGTGCCTCTCAAGGTTAACTTGTTTTAATTTACATTTGTGACAGTTATGTTGTTCCTCATTTTGAGTTTCTCTTGTATCCTTGATGCTCCTTCTTGTTGTTATGCTAATTTAATTAATTTGCTTAGCTGAAAATAGTCATTTTTGCAGTGATGAGCTCCCAATTTTCTTCTACTTTGTTCCTTTAATGTCTCTGTACTTGAGACCAACTACCATATTTAAAAGTCATTTTTCTTTGACATTGACCATTTCAAAATAATGGAATTACAGGATACTATTATGGCGTCCTTTTCCTAATATCCCCTCAGTGTGGCTCCTTCAGCCCCCACAAATAGTTTGAAGTGAAGCTTTGGTTTAAAAACTTTAATCAAGGGGCGTTCCCATACTATCAAGTTTATCCATACGTTGTGAATGTTGGTAGCTTAAACCATTGTAACTTGCTTTAACATTTGTGTAATGCAAGAAAGTGATAGAAGCATTCACTTGGCAATCTGCTGATTGATAGGAATTACTTGAAACTGGGCAGCCCCTTACCCTCTACTTGAGTAGAGAGTAACTTATCCTCTACATGGATGGCTGATTATAACTATGTGCCCTGGTTTGACTCTCCTATTGTCAATATTTTTAAAAATTCTTTCATGAGATGTGGGGGTTGCTGACAAGGCGAACATTTATTGCCCATCCCAATTTGCCCTTGAACTGAGTGGCTTGCTAGGCCATTTGAGAAGGCAGTTAAGAGTCAATCACATTGCTATAAATGATTAAGTTGCTTAGAATTGGTCTTATTATTCAGATGCTTACACTTCCTGTACAGCCAGCAGTGAAACTCCACTCCATGGCATTATGATGACAACAAGGGCTTGCATTCATATAGCACTTTTAACACAAAGCAAACATTTCACAGGTTATCAAACAAAATTTAGAGACTGAACTACACAAGGAAATATTAGGACAGGTGACCAAAAGCTTGGCCAAAGAGGGAGATTTATAAGAACTGACTTAAAGAAGGAGATAGATAAATAGAGAGATTGAGGGAAATTCTTCCAGAGCTTAGGGCCCAGGCAACTGAAGGCACAACTGCCAATGGTGGAGTGAAGAGAACTGCACATTTTCTAAGAGGCCAGAATTGGAAGAGTTCAGAGATCTTGGAGGGCTGTAGGAAGTTACAGAGTTAGGGAGGGGTGAAGGATGAGATTTTTAAATACAAGGTATAACTAAACTAAGAAGCATAGAGGCTGATAGGCATGTCATAAGCAGCAAAGAAATCTGTTTGCAATGGAGGAGAATTAGTGATAGCGGCACTTTACCCACCACCCTGGTCATGATGAGCTTTGTTCCTGCAAAGAAAAACCTGGAGTTCGAGAATGATTGGAAATAGATACTGGGTAAATGGCCAGTGTGGTCCCTTTATATAGCTTCATCACAAATCTATTCAAAACCAAGGCCTTGGGGTTACACTACTGAATATTAGCATTTGAAATTTATCGTGTTTAACTCAAATTCCTCTTTTTACTATTTTAACATGGAATTAACCCTTGAAATGGGTTAGACAGAAAGTCTAGTTCTGCATTCCAATACATGACCACTAACCCATTTATTGGGATTTCCTGAATCTTTCAGACATTGCACCGAAATTACACACATTCCTGTGCCCATTCTGGTGACGACAAATTACACTCTAATTTCCTGCCTCACATTAGTATATGCCCCAGTGAAAAAAAAAGGTGTAAATTCCAAGTAACAAAGTTAATGTTTTGAATTAAACATGGCTTCTCCAGAACAACTGAAGTCCTGTAGAAGTCATACTGGACTCGCAATGTTAACTGTTTCTCTCTCCACAGATGCTGCCAGACCTGCAGAGTTTTTCCAGCACTTTCAGGTTTTATTTCAGATTTCCAGCATCTGCGGGATTTTGCTTTTATAATAGCCAAAAGTACACTGTATGCACCACAGCATATACCACACCATATACACCACAGCATACTCCGCACCGTATATATCACAGCATATACCACACCGTATACACCGCATCATATACCACAGCATATGCCACATTGTATACACCACAGCATATATTGCACTGTATATTCCACAGCATATGTCACACCATATATATCTCTTCTTCAGGAACATTATTTAACTCATTTAACTGGCATCCATGCAGATTAGATACAGGATAGTGTTTAAAATCCTGCGAGTGGAAAAGCTGTACAATTTTTATTGTGGTCTTTGTTTATGTCATAAAGAGACGTTAAAGGCAAGAGAAAACACAAAGCAGGTCTGAATGAGAATACATCTCCAAAAAAAAACTGGCAAATAAAACATGAAAAAAAACGTTGTTTCCTCCCCAAAAATCTGGTCGGAATTCAAGAGTCACAGCGTGATTACAGGAAACTCGCGTGTATATGACCTGGGGGTGGGTCACTACACTGGGCAGAAGCAGCGATAGATGGTTGTCGCAGACCCAGGAGGTTTGCGAAGCATTCGTTCCTTTGCGCCCAAATTTCCGCCATCTTTTAGGCTGCGAATTTCATTTGGAGGTTGAAGCATTTCCAATTTCTCTACAGTTTCCCCCGCTGAGCTGTGCAGCTATCAGTAAGGGAGGGGGGTGGGGGAGAGACATGCGTTCAGTTCAATCTGCCATCCCAACCAAAGTCTTTGCTGCTGCTGCTGCCCCCCCCCCGCCCCCCACCCCACAACCCACAACCCATTCTCCTTGTTTTAAATACAGCTGAGCTGCGGTGCTTCACAGCCGCGTACCCGGGCGGCGGGGGGATTTGGCTGATGAACGGCAGCCTCATTAATGCAAACATCCAGGCTGAGACCTGCTTCTTTAATTTCTATTTTAGATTTAATTACTCCCCTATCCCATAATAACGAGAGCTGAATCACACACACACACACCACACACAAACCGTGCGATAGGATTGAATCTTCTGCACCCACCACCACCCCCCGCCCCTCCGCCTCGCACACTAACCCCCAACTCCCCTCCCTTCCCATCCCAACTCAGGTCAAGCGACCCAGCAGGTGCGACATGTGCTCAACCAGCTCGAGTCAGAGTTTGCTCTAAACTGCTATTGGTGCCTTTGTAGAGCAAGAATACGAATTACAGAGCAGTAATCCCAGTAATCAAATCAAAATCACTAATTCCCGCAATAATATCAATAGTGCCTTTATTTCAGCCAAATCCATATGCAAGAACCGTGCTGTGGAGGCTCAAATCCACTGCTATTCTTCCTCAAAGCAAAAATAATTGACCCCATTTCTTTGACAGCTGCTGATGTTAGGACTTATTAGATCGGTTGCCTAGGGGGCGTGTAAGGAATAGCATACATAATGCTAAAGTTAAATAAACAGCACAGGGAGATTTCGCTCTGCTCCTCCTGTGAAACTCCAAGGCTGTTGAGAAGAGTCACGTGGATTTGAGTGTAAACGCTCCTTCTCAGTTTGGAACTAAAGTGTCCCATTGTCCCAGGGCCCTGTTATGTCTCGAAAATCCTTCAGAAAATGAACATTCAATTGGCGCTTTTCAAAGCTGCTTTCAAACAATGGATTTAACCCTTTCCTCGCTGGCTGCTTAGCATGGAGTTACAGTCCTGCCATTCACACTGAAGGAAAGTGGCTTCGGGTTCTTCTCAATGCAAAGGTGGTAATAACACGGAAGTCTGAGGTTACCGACATCACAAGGAAAGAAGAAAGGTAGAATTTGCCTTTATATAGCGCCTTTCACATCATCGGGACATTCCAAAGCCTTTTACAGCCAGTGAAGTACTTTCTGAGTTGTATTCACTGTTGAATCGTAGGGAACTATGGGATGTGCAATCCCCCCCCCACCCCACCTCACCTCACTCACAAGGTGTCTCACACCACTTTTGTACGTTGCATACTGTATAATGCAACCACAAACCACCCCCACCCCCCATCTCCCTCCCCATCACCCCCAGGAATCCAGATCCCAATGTTTTGTTGCTGCTCCGAATTGAGAGTTGGAGTTTGAGGCATGGGTTATTTTTGAGAGAGGATAGATCTGGTTTAGTTTAGAATCAGGATGGAGTAGGGTTAGGATGGACCTATCACACACAGTTCATTAGACTGACAATTTCTCTGTTTACTCAGTAATCCCTCAAGTTTTCTGCAGAAGTATCATGTTACTTTCCGTTGCCTTTTATCCAATATTATTTCTTGCTTTCCAATTGGATAATGATTATTTTAGTAAATTCGTAACTACAAATATTATATTTTTTCTTGACAGCTCTATGCTAATTCACTGATTGTAACAACACCTTGGCACATGGAAAATCTACTAAATAATCAGATCAGGATGACTTGTGAAGTCAGGCTTTGTTATCTGTAAATGTTATTTTCAGAATTGATTTAGCTTGTTGGATAAGTAGGGATCTATCAGGTCAGTATGTCCTGCAGTGAGGAAAGTAAATTAAATCTATCACATTTAAAATCCAAGCAGTTTAAATATATTTCATACCCAGTCACAACTCACTCAGCTGTTGATGTAAATCAACATGTGGACACATGTGAGAAAGATGTGTTTAACTGGCTGCTGAGCAGGTTTTTCTAGTCATGGGCCTGGTGAAAGAAGAAACTTCTAAGAAGAGAGCAAAGTCCCACTTTCAGGAAACTTGTGTAAATTGTTCATTAATCTGATAGGATAGAAAAAATAACAGACATCAAAACACAATAATCTTAATGCAACGATAACACAATGCAACATAACACAATAGTCATACGACATCTCTAATTGTAAACATGACAACCTAACAGTTTATAATGGATATCTAATGCTGACATCTGACCCCACACTTACACTCTCAAAACTAATTGTCATTAATTTTTGTAATACTTGCTATAAAAAACTTGTATTTATGCAGGTCCTTACACAACTTCAGGATGTCCCACGGCACTTTATAGCTACTTTTGAACTTTTGTATTTAGGAAATGCAGCAGCCAATTTACACACAGCAAGCTCCTACACACAATATAATAATGACCAGGTAATCTATTTCACATGGCAATTGAGGGATAAAGTTTGGCCAGGACTCTGGGGAGAACTTTCCTGCTGTTCAAAATAGTGCCATGGGATCTTTTAGAGGAGATATGGTAGTGTCTCATCAGAAAGATGGTGCAGCACACTCTCTGTACTATCCTGACAACCTGGATCTTCTGCTCAGTTCTCTGGAGCAGGGCCCATAACCTTCTGACTTAGAGGCAAGAGTGCTACCCACTGCTGACACCTGAATTTTATCGGTTTTATTTAGTCCTTTCAGCTTGTATTTCTACTGAGGATGTGTGTGATGGACACACTGATGGATGATTGATCCATTGCCTGGAGATTGCTTGGGATAAAATGTAGCTGTTTAACAAGACTGCAGCCGGAGATGTTCAGCTGCTAACAGGGAGATTTTGATTAGAGCATTAAATCGCTGACGATCTGGTGATGTGATTCTGGGTTTAGCAATCACCAGCAAAGTGGACACAGCAGCAATTGGAGGCCAGCCTACAAAGGGTTAATTTTTTCCTGGCTCCCCCCCCCAACTCCCTCCCCCAATTGTAAATGTTGTTTGAATCCTAAGCCCTAGCCAGGTCCCATTAAGGGTTGGACTCCAGCTGTGGCTATCACTTGTGTATATTCAGAATTGGTATAGAGAAACTCACATTCAAATTAGATTAGAGTGCCATGAAGTGAAGGGGCAGGGGAGTTGGAGAATTGGGTTGAAAATGTACATAAATAGATTCTGAATCTATTTAAGTTGTATATAAATCTATTAGTGGACTGTGTGTGTTAAATGATTAAGTTGTTTTTTATTCATTCATGGGATGTGAGTGTCACTGGCTAGGCCAGCATTTATTCCCCATCCCTAATTACCCTTAAGAAGGTGGTGCCTTCTTGAACCGCTGCAGTCCCTGTGGTATAGGTACACCCACAGTGCTGTTAGGAAGGGAATTCTAGGATTTTGACCCAGCGACAGTGAATGAATGGCGATATATTTTCAAGTCAGGATAGTGAGTGACTTGGAGGGGGACTTCCAGGTGGTGGTGTTCCAATGAATCTGCTGCCTTTGTCCTTCTTGATGGTTGTGGTTGTGGGTTTGGAAGGTGCTGTCTAAGGAGGCTTGGTGAGTTCCTGCAGTGCATCTTGTAGATGGTACACACTGCTGCCACTGTGCATTGGTGGCGGAGGGAGTGAATGTTTGTGGATGGGGTGCCAATCAAGCAGGCTGCTTTGTTCTGGATGGTGTTGAACTCCTTGAGTGTCGTGTGGGCTGCACTCATTCAGGCAAGTGGAAAGTATGTCAGCATTTGGAAATTATTATTCAGGAAATCCGTGATGCAGAAAAGGAGATGACAAAAATCAAATCAAGACACTGGTTAAATCAAATAAACACCATGATCAGAAAAGGCAAACAACTGCAACCAGAAATAAATTAGTAAGAAATTCACTCCAGTCAATTAGGAACTTTTAAAATATTAAGCGTTTGCACATCATCAGTCCTGCTTTATTGGAACTGGTTGCATCAGAGATTCTGTTCATTCTTAGTGACATCAATAATTAATCTGCAGATATTGGTGGTTTCAAGGAATGGTGAGTGCAGCTGAGCATTGATTTTTGTTTTTAATGGTTTCAACCTCAGGGACTTAAGTATTTTCAGAGGCCATAAACTATAGGTGCTCTAGGCTTGCAAAAGCAACAATTTCTTTCCTCAAGAGCATTAAAGTGCTTGTGCACTTGTAATAGCCATTATTACAGCCAGCTATGAAATAATAAATTTTAATTATCTTGATATATTTGTGTGCATCAAAGGTACTGGATGAAAGTGCTGGGGAATGAGAGGCATTTTCATGCACCCCATCTTGAATCAAATTTGTGGGAGTAGAGCTTCACATACTGTGAACCTTCACCAGAGAGACTAATTGTCTGCAACGCTGCTTTCAGAAGGTCAAAGGCAGGATTATCCACTACTGGATGAACCATCAGTGTAATGGCTGCAATCAGAAGTCCATCAACATCCCTGCGGTGTCTCAGTAACATTGCCCATTTCAGGAGCTTCTCTCAGCCTTATCCCATTTAAATGGTGAGACAGCAGCAACTATCACTGTCTGCATTTCTAATGTTCTCCCTCATGGTACCATCCAATTTTGAGTTGTATTTTGGAGGAGAATTCCCTTTATGATCTTCCTGTTGGGCACCTAACATACAAGATAAAAAATGAGAAAGACTTGCAATAATGTAGCACTTTTGCAACCTCAAGATGTCCCAAAGCAGTTTACAGCCAATGAAATGTTTAAAAAATGTTTAATTCTGTCATATAGGAAACGTGACAGCTAATTTGAGCATAGATAGTTCCTGCAAACAGCAATCTGATAACAACCAGATTATTTGTATTAGTGATGTTGATTGGGAGATAAATATTGGTCAGGGAACCAGGAAGAACTTGCCTCCTCTTCAAACAGTGCCTTGTGATCTACCCAAGCTATCTGCCACTGAAGATGGCAGCCAGGGCTTCAGTTTCATATCTCATCTAAAAGACAGCACCTGTGGCAGTGTAGCATTCCCTCAGCACTGCACCAAAGTGTCAGCCTGGATGTTGTACTCAAGTCCCTGGAGTGGGAAGGTGAGAATGCTACCCACAGGTTCACAGCTGACACCAATCCAATAGCAATACTTTCAACAATCAGATGTTTTCTACTGTAAGGAATGAAACCTGCTTATTACTCTTACAGTTTGATATATAATTACATATTACAGTGCCTAGCTGGCTTCTTGCTTTTTGTTACATTCTAAACCAATGTCTTGATAAATCCAATCATGGAGCTGAAATTTTATTTGAGTCCTGCTAACGTGCTGGGAATGTTCCACTTGGTCAAAAAATCATCCGTGAATTTTACGCTTCATTTTGCTTAAGACGCCCTTTTTAATAAAAGATTGGGAGAAGTGCTGACATAACAATAATACACAAATAGTGTTGTAACTTGAGAAATGCTTTGATCAAATGGGTGTTTAACAAAAAATGAGACTAATTGTCTCATAACCTGTTTTGTAATCCCTCTGGTCGCTTAATGCAAATCGTCTCTTAGAGATAAGACAATGTATTTAGCGCCAGGGCTTTTACTGAATCACCTGCCAATCACTGCCAATGCAGAAGGAGCTTCAATTGCACCTAATTATAAAGCACCACAGGATTTCATAGAATCTCACAGTACAGGAGGAAGCTATTGAGCCCATCATGCTCGTGCTAGCTCTTGGAATGAGCTATCTAATTAATCCCGTTCCCCTGCCTTTTTTCTCCACATTCTTGCAAATTTTTCCTTTTTAAGTAACTATACAATTCCTTTTTGAAGGTTATTATTGAATCTGCTCCCATTGCCCTTACAGCAGTTCACAACAACTTGCTGTGTAAAATAACTTCTGCACACCACCCTCTGGTCCAATTGATTTCAAATCCCCCACTGATCTCAAAACAATTGTGATCTTGTCTTTTGCAGCAGTTCCCCGCTACACCTTGTTCATCTTCCTTTATTCTTTTCCCTCTTCAATGGTAAAATCTAATTGAACCGTATAATTTTTTTTAGGTGAAATTTCTGAAAGGTTGCTGTTTAGTTTGTGTTCCAGAGTCTCCAGACAGCGGCTGATTTGGATGTGCAGATTTCAGGAACACGCCAGTGGTTAATAAGAATTTGTCAAAAACTCACTTGGCAGGGTTATTATCTCTACTTAAACTGTACTCTTAATTACATGTTTCTCCCTAATGTGGAGAATCAATTTATAAGTGGTTCCAGCATATTGATTCTAATAGATCTTTGTCGGCATGGCTTGTTTGGTGACTTTCACTCAAGTATGAAATCATGGTCAATGTTCCTTTTAAAATGTTGTTGTTGTTGTGCATGACCAGTCTTTTCAATGTGTGGTACATTTAAATTATTTTTGTGCAGGTGCGGTATTTAACATGGAATAAGCTCTGTGTAGCACCTTCCAGGCTGCTGCACAGCTGCTCATGTGTGTAACTTACCGCCCGCCTTGGCCCTGGTCTCTGCTGTGCCTCAGTTCTTGCCTCTAAGTCAGAAGGTCAGGAGCTCAAGTCCGACACAAGAAATGTTAGCACATCATCTAGCCCGATATTTCAGTGCTGCACTGTGGGAGGGGTGCTGTCTTTTCGTGTAATGCTGAGCTATGGCACTGTCTACCTCAGGTAGATGCCAAGGATTCTATGACACTATTTAAAAGAGACCAGGGGAATTAGAATCATAGAATGATTTCAGGGCAGAAGGAAGCCATTCAGCCCATCATGTCTGTGCTAGCTCTCTGCAGGAGCAATTCACCTACTGCCACCATTTTTCCTTATAACCCTGCACATTTTCCCTTTTTTAGATAACAATTTAATTCCCTTTTGAATGCCTTGATTAAAACTACCTGCACCACACTCTCAGGCAGTGTATTCCTGCTCCTAACCACTTGCTGCATAAAAAAAGTTTCTCCTCATGTTGCCATTACTTCTTTTGCCAATTACCATAAATCAGTGTCCTCTCATTCTTGACCCTTCCACCAGTGGGAACAGTTTCTCCCTATCTACTCTGTCCAGACTCCTCATGATTTGAATATCTCTATCAAATCTCCTCTCAGCCTTCTCTTTTTCAAGGAAAACAGTCCCAATTTCTCCAACCTATCTACTTAACCGAAGTTCCTTGTCCCTGGAAACATTCTGGTGAATCTTTTCTGCACCCTCTTCAATGCCTTTACATCCTTCCTGAAGTATGGTGCCCAGAACTGGACACAATACTCCAGCTGAGGCTGAACCAGTGCTTTATACATGTTAAACATAACTTCCTTACTTTTGTACTCTATGCCCTTATAAATAAAGCCTGTTTGCTTTATCAACCATGCTCTCAACCTGTCCTGCCATCTTCAGTGATTTGTGCACATATACAACACCCCCCCCCCCCCCCCCCCGCCCCCCCACCCCCCCACCAACCCCCACCCGGTCCCTCTGCTCCCACACCCCTTTTAGACATGTAACCTGGCCAGTATTTAAACACATTATCTGGCCATTTATCTCATTGCTGTTTGTGGGAGCTGGCTGTGTGCAAATTGGCTGCCACATTTACTATTTTACAATGGTGACTACTCTTCAAAAAATACCTCAGCGACTGTAAAGCACCCTGAGATGCCCTGAGATGGTGAAAGGTATTCTACATGAAGTTCTTCCTTTGTAAATGAATGTCTTTCTTTCGCTTGTTCACAGTTAACAGTCGGTAACTGGCAGTGTAAAAAACGGCATTTGGAAAATTCAAGATACCTTTTTAATTTAATGGGTAAGTCTCTCCTGAAATTGTCATCACATATTGACACGATTTTCTTCATGGAGCCCTCCTGAATCCTCAGTTCTATTCCTTTCCAGGTGCAGCTTAGAAATCAAACATTATACTTTAAGGATGATTATACTTACCCTCACATATTCTACAAGAACATTTTTTGAGCTGCCAGGATTAATTGCTAACTGACGGCGATGACACCTGTCCAATAAAAGCCAATCTTGAGCACTAATTTTGTTTCTGGGGATTTTATATGAGTACATTAATTCAGTTAGGGAACATCTGAGGGACACTAATTCTTTTGTGACCCAATAGGACCGGCCCGAATACAATCTTTCATCTCGAACAGTATCACTTGGACACGGGGAACCCCAGGACAGAGAATTAAAGAGATTTCTGTCCAGAGGCTCTGGGATACTAAATCAGCACTGAGGGGACATTTGGAACATTCCCATAGGACATGAAGGGATTTGCATTTCCTATTCGCCAGTTCCCTCAGGCAGAAAAGGTCGCTGAAAGGGCCTTGTCATTGTCAGGGGATTTTGGTGAAAGACACCAGTGAAAATTATGTCATTTGCACGCAGCCAAGAGGAGGAAACTCTTACTAACTAGTCAGGGAAGAGAAAGGCATTTTGACGCAATGGGCATTCTTACAATTTTGCCAAGTGCCTTATTACCGGACTCCAGAATTCCGAGAGCAGAATGGGCAGGTGAAATTTGCCTGAATTTATAAAACTAACAAGGAAAACGAGAAAATGATATAGCTTAAAATGCACTTGCAAAAAAAACAAAATGTGAAGCCTTAAAATAAATGAACTGGACATGGTTAGCAATACATCGGCCACCCGTCTTTCATGTAGAACAGATTCACCTGTATTAGCAGCGTACACAGCAGCAATGTGGAGATAACTGGGCTGTTACTGGAAATGACTGGGCAGTGTGCTCATCATCTATATTGGCTGGTAATTCCTAACCCATTGTCACCACAGACGCTTCACAATGTACTTTTTGTTGCTAAAATCAGTCAGTCCCAAATGGGCAGACTTTTTTCTCCAGTTCTAAGGCATAACAGCAACTTGCACATTAGTTGTACTTTAGAATTGTTGGTGCTATTTTATTCCACACGGAGAAAATGTTGGAAGGAATTATGTTTAGCGTCTGTGCGTTGAATTAGCGGAAGTTTAACCCCAGCCCAGGTTACAGCACTGAGACACACACAGAGATCGGAAGTGTTAGTGAGCTGGCTACCTTGTAACTCTTTCGAGTACAAACACATTTTTTTCCATCTGTTCTTATTCAGATGAAGTTACATTGTTTCATAGTTTGCCATTGTGAGATTTGAACTCTTGATCTTGGGGTTGCAAGCCCAGTACCATAACCACTTACCTGTAACCTCTCCTAAAACTCAGCATGTTAAACAATTTGTTATCGCCTCTCGTGTTCAATTCGTACTGGACAAGGGGACCCGAGACATTTACAGCACTTCTTTGCGAATTCCGCTGGGCTCCCGCCAAAGTTACGACGGTAATACCTCCAGGGAATTTCAGAGCAACATGACCGGAGAAAGAACCTCTGCCAAAATCTAATTTAGTCCCTCGTGGGTTCCATAGATTTTGAAACGGTTTTGTGATTGGCGATGGGTATGTTATACGGTGCAAGGACATTCACGACATTTAATACCTCTGTGAATAAACAGTGTATGAACGTGTGATTCATTTTGTATATTGTTCAGAGAAATGTTGAAATTAAATAAAGAAATATTCCATAGCGATGGATTGTGCATCTATCTGGTGTGTTTCATTTCGGCTTTGAAATCTTTTTTGGTTCTGTTATATACTGGAAAAATGAAACATTCTTATCAAAAATTAACAATATACCACATGCGCATACCTGTATTTCTATTTCCTTGTTTTAATTATTTTAAAAGTCGCTGTTCTTTAAAATTCCCCAAGACAATAGATCATTTCTACCTGAGTCTGCAGAGAGAAGAAACGTTCCCACACCTTGTGACACTGCTGTCCCGAACCAGACCGCTAAGAGGCGCGCTAGAGCAACATCAGAGCTCTTTCCATTCTGTGACAACCCTAATTTCCTCAGGAACACCCCTTAACCCTCTGGACAAATTCAGCCGTTTCTTCTGTTCCTCGTTTTAGAAGATTTAGCAGAAGAAATTCTCTCAAGGCCATAAAGGAAACAGCTTAATTTGTGTTATTGGCAATGGTCCCACCAAACTAACAGCTCTGAAATTTTACAAACACATCTTACCTGGAAAAAAAACATGAATTTGTCAGGTATACAATGATTTAAGTCCTGTCCTACCGAGGGACTATTTGTATGCCTGAGGCGGAGGCGCAACAAAGACCAATGTTTTTTTGGAAAAATATACTTTATTCATAAAATATCTGAAAGAACATTACAAAACATTTCAAAATGGTCATCACAAAAAAATGCAATCATTTTCAAGTTGTCCAAATAGATCATGAGATGCTTCAATACAATCAATGAACATCACAGACATTTCAACATGGTCATAACAGACAGTCAGACAGTGCAGTGATATTCAAGTTATCCACGTAGATCATGTTGCACTCTGAGGTGCTTCAATACAATCGTGGTACATGTAATATTCACTGTATACATTCAATTTGAGCCACACAGCCCAAGGGGTCTATATAATTCCCAGCCCCTCGGTGCACTGTGGCAGAAAGATCTTGGACAGTGACCTTTCCCCATTGGGCCTTTGTGGTGGCTGCCCCAAGCTTTAGTGCTTCCCTCAGCACGTAGTCCTGGACCTTGGAATGTGCCAGTCTGCAGCACTCAGTCAGGGACAACTCTTTCCGCTGGAAGACCAACAAGTTTCAGGCAGACCAAAAAGCGTCTTTCGCCGAGCTGATGATCCTCCAGCTGCAGTTGATGTTTGTCTCGGTGTGTGTCCCTGGGAACAGCCCGTAGAGCACAGAGTCCTCTGTCACAGAACTGCTCGGGATGAACCTCGACAGAAACCACTGCATCTCTCTCCAGACCTTCTTTGCAAAGGCACATTCCACAAGGAGGTGAACAACGGTCTCTTCCCCACCACAGCCACCTCGAGGGCAACGTGCAGAGGGGGTGAGACTCCTGGCGTGCAGGAAGGATCCGACAGGGAGGGCCTTTCTCACCACCAACCAAGCTACGTCTTGGTGCTTGTTGGAAAGTTCTGGCGATGAGGCATTCTGCCAAATGACTTTGTCAGTCTGCTCGGGGAACCATCCCACAGGATCCACCATCTCCTTTTCCCTCAGGGCCTTTAAGATGTTACGTGCCGACCACTACCTGATGGGCTCGTGGTCAAAAGTGTTTCTCTGCATAAATTTTCCCACGAGGGACAGGTGGTACGGCACGGTCCAACTACTTGGAGCGTTCCGCAGCAGCGGGGCCAGACCCATCCTTTGCAACACCGGGGACAGGTAGAACCTCAGCATGTAGTGACACTTGGTGTTTGCGTACTGAGGGTCTACGCACCGCTTGATGCAGCCGCACACAAAGGTGGCCATCAGTATGAGGGCGATGTTGCGCATGTTTTTTTCCCCTTTATCTAGAGGCTTGTACATCGTGTCCCTGCGGACACGATCCATTTTCTACCTCCAGGTAAAGTGAAAGATGACTCGGGTGATCGCATCGCGCAGGAGTGTGGAATGGGCCGGACCTGCGCCACGTACAGCAACAGCGAGAGTGCCTCACACCTGATGACCAGGTTCTTACCCGCAATGGAGAGGGAGCGTCGCTCCCACATGCTCAGTTTCCTTTTCACCATAGACACTCGCTCCTTCCAGTTTCTAACGCATGCCCTGGTCCCTCCGAACCATATCCCCAGCACCTTCAGGCCATCAGCCCTGACAGTGAAGGGGACAAAAGATCGGTCAGCCCAGTTCCCAAAGAACATGGCCTCGCTCTTCCCACGATTTACCTTGGCTCCCAAGGTCAGTTCGAACTGGTCACAGATGTGGATCAGTCTGTGCACCGACAGTGGATCTGAACAGAAGATGGTGACATCGTCCATGTAGAGGGAGGCTTTGACCTGAGTGCCTCCACTGCCTGGGATCGTCACTCCTCTTATGCCCGGATCCTTCCTGATGGACTCAGCAAAAGGTTCTATGCAACACAAGAAAAGAACAGGCGAGAGAGGGCAGCCCTGCCTGACGTTGTGCAGCTTGGAATCCTTCACTGTTTCCAACAGGAGCTGGACTTGGTGTCCAGTCTGCTGTCGGCCCTGCCAGATTGTCCAGCTGTATCAATGATGCAGTTGAAGTCACCACCCAGAATGACCAGCCTGGAAGTCGCCAGCAGCAGTGGTTGCTGCTGAAGGGACGCCAGCCACTTGCTGGTTTGAGCCGGGGCAAAGACCAAATTCGGTATATCAGCAACATAGTTGGACTCAGGTAAGTTAAGAGCATGTAAGCTATCTTCTGAGCTGCCTCATGCAATGACCACTGCACAGTTGTTGTGGAGACGAAGTCCTGCCTTCACATTGAGGATACCCTCCATTGTGTTGTGTGCCACTACTACTGTGCTAAATGGGATAGATTTTGAACAGATCTAGCAACTCAAGACTGGGCGTCTATGAGGCACTGATGCTTGAACACAATCTGTAACCTCATGGCCCAGCCCACTCTACCATTAACATCAAGCCAGGGGATCAACCCTGGTTCAATGAAGAGTAAATGCCAGGAGAAGTACCAGCATATCTAAAAATGAGGTGTCAACCTGGTGAAGCTATAACACAGGACTACTTGCTGCCTTTAGTCCCATTAGTTTCTCAAATACTTTGTCCCTCATGTTAGAGACAGTTACAAGATCTTTCCTCCCATTAGCTCCTTGCTTATCTGATATCTTTGGGATGTTTATAGTGTCCTCCACCATGAAGACCGATGCAAAATATTGGTTTAAATTATCTGCCATTTCCCTGTTCCCTGTTATCAATTCTCCAGTTGCATCCTCCAAGGTTCCCACACTCACTTTAGCCACTCTCTTTTTATATACCTGTAGAAGCTCTTGTTGTTTGTTTTTATATTTCTTGCTTGCCAATTTACTTTCCTAATCAATTTTCTCCCTTTTTATTAGCTTTTATTCACTGCTGGTTCCTAAAAAATTCCCAATTCTTTAGTCTACCACTAGTTTTTGCCACTTTGTATGCCTTAGTTTTCAATTGGATACCCTCCTTTGACCATCTTTGTTAACCACAGGTGATTCATCCTTCTCATCGAATCCTTCTTTTTGACTGGGATAAATTTTTGCTGAGCATTGTGAAATATCTGCCTAAATCTCTGCCACTGCTCATCCACTGACCTTCCCCTTAGTCTATTTTCCCAGCCCGCTTTAGAGAATTCTTTCTTCATACCTCTGTAATTTCCCTTATTTAATTTGAGGACACTGGTTTGAGACCCGAGTTGCTCACCCTCAAACTGAATTCTACCGTGTTGTGACCACTACCCCTAGAGGTTCCTTAACTAAGAAATCCTTTATTAATCCCACCTCATTACACATTCCTAGATCTAAAATAGCCTGTCTGTGGGTAGGTTCTGCAACATATTTCACTAAGAAACAATCCCTGATGCACTCTACAAATTCATCTTCCATGTTACCCCTGCCAATCTGATTTGTCCAGTTAACATGCAGACTAAAATCACTCATGACAGTCCAAGCCTGTATATTGTCCAGCTCTTGCTGCATTTGGACATGGACTGCCTCAGTATCGGAGGAGTCGCTAATGGTGCTGGACATTCTGCAAACATCAGTGAACATCCCCACTTCTGACCTTATGATGGAAGGAAGGTCATTGATGAAGCAGCTGAAGATGGTTGGGCTGAGGACACTAACCTGAGGAACTCCTGCAGTGAGATCCTGGAACTGAGATGACTGACCTCCAACAACCACAACCATCTTCATGAAGACTGGCATCTGTGATGTTGGAGACCTCTGGAGGAGGCCGAGATGGATCATCCCCTCGGCACTTCTGGCTGAAGTTTGTAGCAAATGCTTCAGCCCTATCTTTTGCACTGATGTGCTGGGCACCTCCATCATTGAGGTTAGGGATATTTGTGGAGGGGGATATTTGTATAAATTGGGAAATAATGGAGGTGTAAAAAGGGCATTACAACTTGCATGCTAAATGGCATAAACAGCAAGTGATAGACGAGCTAAGCGATCCCATAACCAACAGATCAGACCTAAGCTCTGCAGTCCTGTCACATCCAGCCATGAATGGTGGTGGGCAATTAAACAACTCACAGGACATAAGAACATAAGAAATAGGAGCAGGAGTAGGCCATTTGGCCCCTCAAGCCTGTCCTGCCATTCAATAAGATCATGACTGATCTGCCCCAGGACTCAACTCCTCTTTCATGCCAGCTCTTCATAGCCCTCAACTCCCTGATATTTCAAAAATCTATCTACTTCCTTTTTAAATACTTTCAGTGATCTGGCCTCCACAAATCTCTGAGGTAGAGAATTCAAGACATTCACTACCCTCTGAGAGAAGAAATTCCTTCACATCTCAGTTTTAAATGAGTGCCCCCTTATTCTGTAACTATGTCCCCTAGTTCGAGATTCTATTTGATTGTGTTAAGCTTTTCTCAATGTCCTGCTATTTCTTCCTTAATAATGGAGTCTAGCATTTTCTCAACGACAGATGTTAGGTTGACTGGCCTATAGTTTCCTGCATTTTGTTCCCCTCCCTTCTTGAACAAGGGCACCACATTAGCGGTTTTCCAATTCACAGGGACCCTCCCGGAATCCAGTGAGTTCTGGAATATTTTGACCAATGCCGCCACTATCTCTGTGGCCACTTCCTTTAAAACCCTTGGATGCACCTTCCAAATCCACGACCACTACCGTCTATAAGAACAAGGGCAGCAGACACATGCGAACACCACATCCTGTAAGTTCCCTTCCAAGTCACTCACCTTCCTGACTTGGAAATATATTGCTGTTCCTTCACTGTCACTGGATTAAAATCCTGTAATTCCCTTCCTGTGGATGTACCTACGCCATATCGATTGTAGCAGTTCTTGAAGGCAGCTCACCACCACCTTATCCAGGGCAACGAGGGATGGGCAATAAAGGCTGGCCCAGCCAGTGAAGCCCACATCCCGTGAACAAATTTTTAAAAAGTATAAATTGTTGCTCTCTTTGAAATTTGATATTCTTGCATCTGTCCTGATGAGCGCAATACTAAAATTTTTGACGGTATGTCTCTTTTTTTGGCAATACTAGAATTCAAAATGCTTGTGATGTTTGGACATGGCAAAAATATTTCCACTTGTGGGGGTGTCCAGAACCAGTGGTCTGACATATAAGATAGTCAGCAATAGCTCCGGCAGAGAGTTCTGGAGAAACTTCTTTATCCAGACAGTGGTGAGAATGTGGAAGTTGCTAATGCAAGGTGTATTTGAGGTAAATAGCATAGGTACATTTAAGGGGAAGCTGGATAAGCAAATGAGGGAGAACGGACTAGAAGGATATGTTGCTAGAATGAGATGAAGAAGGATGGAACTAGGGCTGGCATAGACCAGTTGGGTGGAATGGCCTCTTGCTGTACTGTCCAATGCTATGATTCAAATCTGTTACTCTGTCAGCCTTGTTAATTTCATCAGTACAATTCATGGTCTAATCTATTTTAATTCTAAATCCGGTAATATTTTATGCTTGATGGATGTTGTAAAGTCAGATATTTGTAAATCACTGAGACCCCAGAGCCCTTAATGCATTTTACATAATTTGCACAGGTCTAAATTACAACAAAATATTTTACAATAAATTACCAACAAAAGCAGGCGATGTTCAAAAATCTCTTTTGCAGTTTACATCACAAAACTTGTTCTAACCCAATTGTTGCTCCGGTTATGTAAATATAGAAATTACCAAGATATAGCCATTTGGTAGTGCCGTTTGGTTAATAAATGTGCTTTGAATGCAGAAAAGAAAATGAAAACAATGGACTTTATGGATATAGTTTTAATGAATGGTGACTGAGGAATGTGGTACCATATCTTTATGGAAACTAGGAGAGTAATAATAGTAATTATGAAACATGATTGTAAGTTGTCCATTTGCTATCAATGTCAACAACTGTCTTCAGTCTGGCTATGTTATCAAGCTTCTACCTGGGATCAATGCAATAAATATTCATTAAAAAGTGATCAACTGGTCTTTCATGACACAAATTAAAGGATGTAAACAATAATTTACTGCACTGCCCCTTTGCACCTGCCATCTGTAGTTGATCAGCGGACAGTCTAAGCTCATTGTTCATGAATTGCATTAGGTCACAAAAACCTTAGACCTTTCTTTGGTCAGGTTTTTTTAATTAGGAATTATTAATCAGTGCAGGTACCTGAATGTTGGTTAGAAACGCTGGCAGCAACAAACCTCATCTTTGGTACAGACTTAAAGGCTGACCTTGTAGATTGTTAATGATTTAACCAGCTAACATACAGGTTTGTAAATATGTCAGAGGACTAGCAGCAGATGGCACTCCACTGTCGCTAATGACTGTGTTAAAATTTCCTTAAACCAAATACTGACCTAAACATAGCCTCCACCTGGCTGCTGTCCAACCATCTGTTGCTAAACAAGTCTATTGATCAAAAGTCATTCAATATTCCATCGCTCGTGAGTTTGTTGTAGCCTACGCTGTGACCTCTTCTAATAATATTCTCAGTGGGTCATTAGCATTGCATTAATTCAAACTTTTTAAAGAGCTATTCTCAATTTATTAGGTTTGTGGCTCTGTGACATAAATTGTTTCTTTTTAAAAGTGTTTTCTCTTTCATTTGCAGAATGAAGAGGAAGATCAGGAATTCAACAATACAAATTCAGTAAGTTCTATTTATTCCCTCTTTTGCACTCAGTGCCATACTCTGGGGAATCTAGAACATGGGATCACAGTCTCAGGATAAGGGGCTGATCATTTGGTACTATCCTGAGACTGTGATCCCTGTGTTCTATATTCGCCAGTCGGGGGAAACAGCCTTTCAGTGTCTACCCCATCAAACCCCTTCAGAATCTTGTGTGTTTCAACAAGATCACCTCTCATTTTTCAAAGCTCCAGAGAGTATAGGTCCAATTTCCTCAGCCTCTCATTATTGGACAATCCTCTCTTCCCAGGCACCAATCTAGTGAACCTTCACTGTACCGCCCCCCAGTGCAAGTATATTCTCCCTTAAACATGGAGACCAAAACTGTACACAGTATTCCAGGTGTGGTCTCACCAAAGCTCTGTACAATTTGGGGAGGGAAGAGGGAAAGGAGAGGAGGGAAAGAGGAGATGAAGAGGGAAAGGAGGAAGGGCCAAGATTAAGGGGATAGGAGGTAATAGTACTCCAGAAAGGGGATTATTACTTCACAAGATTAAAATTGCACCTTGGATCAACATACAGAAACATTGAAATCTGTAACACAAACAGCACTTCATGGTTTCAATCTGTTTACTCTGGCAAGTTTTAATACTGGATTGAATCCATTTCAGTCCCTTCTCCAGACACTGAGCATTGTGAATCTCATCCAAAAACCTTCTCTGCCCAGACACAACAACACTAACCAGGCTGAAATCTTTCCCTTCTGATGTTGGTATTCCTATCAGTGAGAATAGTTTTGTGAGGTCCCTTCTACACGCAGTATCTCCAGGCAACAAAGGATGCCAATATAATGCCAAGAGCACCACACTGGCAACATTGCAATTTAAAGATGCATTGCAATATTTCACACTTACTCCCTTTCTAAACTTTCCACACAACCTCTACACATCGTTCTGCAGTCTAGGATAACTTGCGTACAGAACAGGCCAACTAATCATTGCTCTGGCTAAAGCCCTTCAGCAAATATCTGAGTAGGACGGTTTTTAATATCTCTCTCTCTCTGCCAACTCTGTCCAGGAATTAAAGGCAGCCAAAGAAAAGTCAATCAGATTTATTGGAGCGATGCTGCGAATTTTAAAGCTGCCTTTTCAATCCCAGCTGCTGAATATTCAGTGGGTTCTGCTGCTTTTGGATTCGACCCAATTCCTCGTGTGAGTGAAGTGTGAGAGGATTAAGAAATTATTTACAGACGTTAGGTGTTTAACGCACAAAGATCTGTTTCCAGAGTTCTCCCCTCAAGGTGCAATTAAACTGGTTGTTGAAAAACATGTACTTAATAAGCAATGGTCCTATTTGTTAGTTTGAAGACCTCTCCAGGCTTTGGGTTCAATACACAGCCTTTCCCTGCACTTGTGTAGATAATAGACTTGACATTTGCTTTCAAAAGCATGCCAGGGGCTCACAAAGCACTGTGTCAGTGTCTCGCACTGGCATAGACACAGGAGATAATACACTTTCATCACCTGTATGAGGTCAGATCATTAGCCCTGAGTGGGAACAAGCCTGTGTGCCTGACAGACTTTAGGATCAATTATTGCTGCGGGGTTTTTGGTCGTAAACCTGAAGCACAGGCTGGAGTAAAAAGAGCAATACCGTGATCCCAACTTTCAGTGGCTGAGGGTAGGGAACCACTGGATTACAGCCAGAGACGTGATTTGCTGAAGCTGATTGGTCTCCCAGGAATCCGGCTGGGAGTGGATAGAGTGGTGTGGAACTTGATGCAATGGGAAAAACCAAGTGGTGGAGAATCACCTGATGTGGGAACCATCTAATTTCAGATTTTGGAAAGAGGCAGAGTAGGCATGAACACAATTTGCATTTTGTATTGTTTTTATAAAGATCTAGAATGGTAAGGAAACGTTGGTGGTGACATAAAAATTGATCGCCCCTCTCTCACCTTCACAGAAAAGGGACAGAATTGATTATTGGCCATTCACAACCTACTGAACTGGATTAGCTCTTTCAGATGTTATCTTCAACGGCCTCACTTTTAAGGTCCTTGTTATTCCCAAGATGAAGTACTGAGGGAGTGCTGCACTGTCAGAAGGTCAGTGCTGAGGGAATGCTGCATTGTCGGAGGGTCAGTGCTGAGGGAGTGCTGCACTGTTGGAGGGTCAGTACTGAGGGAGTGCTGCACTGTCGGAGGGTCAGTGCTGAGGGAGTGCTGCACTGTCAGAGGTCAATGCTGAGGGAGTGCTGCACTGTTGGAGGGTCAGTACTGAGGGAGTGCTGCACTGTCGGAGGATCAGTACTGAGGGAGTGCTGCACTGTCGGAGGGTCACTGCTGAGGGAGTGCTGCACTATTGGAGGGTCAGTACTGAGGGAATGTTGCACTGTCGGAGGGTTAGTACTGAGGGAGTGCTGCACTGTCGGAGGGTCAGTACTGAAGGAGTGCTGCACTGTCGGAGGGTCAGTCCTGAGGGAGTGCTGCACTGTCGGAGGGTCAGTACTGAGGGAGTGCTGCACTGTCGGAGGGTCAGTCCTGAGGAAGTGCTGCACTGTCGGAGGGTCAGTATTGAGGGGGTGCTGAAATAAAAACAAAAAATACTGGAAAAGCTCAGCAGGTCTGGCAGCATCTGTGGAGAGAGAAACAGAGTTAATGTTTTGAGTGCGTATGACTCTTTTTCAGAGGGAATGCTGCGCTGTTGGAGAGTCAGTACTGAGTAAGTGCTGCACTATCAGGAATTCAGTACTGAAGGAGTGCTGCACTGTCAGAGGGGCAGTCCTGAGGGAGGGGCTACACTGATTGAAGGTTTGTACTGAGGGAATGCTGCACTGTTGGAGGTGATGCATTCAAATGAGATGTTAAACTCAGTCTTCGTCTACCTGATCAGGTGGATATGAGAGATTCTGTGACAGTGTGACATAGAAGAGTAGGATAATTATCCCTGGTGTCCTGGCTAATATTTATCCCTCAATCAACAGTACCAAAATAGATTATCATTATTGCATTCCTGTTTCTGGGAGTTTGCTGTGTGCAAATTGGCTGCTGTGTTCCTTCAACAGTGTACAACTTCATGATTTTCAAAAGGCATTTGTTACAGTGCCACACAACAGACTTGTGACCAAAGATCTAGTTCATGGAATAAAAGGGAAAGTAGGTATTTGGATATATTATTGGCTGAGTGACAGGAAACAGAGAGTAGTAGTTAAAGGATGTTTTCCAGATTGGAGGAAGGCTTGTAGTGGAGTTCTCCAGGGGTCTGTGTACGGACTCTTGCTCTTCCTGATATATATTAACGACCTAGGCTGTGGTGTTCAGGGCATGATTTCAAACTTTGCAGATGATATGAAGGTCGGAAATGTTATCAACTGTGATGAAGGTAGTCTTGAACTTCAAAAGGACATAGACATGTTGGTGGAATGGGCAGACAAGTGGCAGATGAAGTTCAATGCAGAGAAGTGTGAAGTGATACATTTTGGCAGGAAGAATATGAAGAAACAGTATAAACATAGAAACATAGAAAATAGAAGCAGGAGTAGGTCATTTGGCCCTTCGAGCCTGTTCTGCCATTCACATGATCATGGCTGATCCTCTATCTCAACGCCATACTCCTGCTCTCTCCCCAAGCCCCTTGATGCCCTTAGAGTCCAGAAATATATCTATTTCCTTCTTAAATATATTCAGTAACTCGGCCTCCACTGCCCTCTGTGGTAGAGAATTGCAAAGGTTCACCACCCTCTGAGTGAAGAAGTTTCTCCTCATCTCAGTTCCAAATAGTCTAACCCATGTCCTGAGATTGTGACCCCTAGTTCTAAACACCCCAGCCAGAGGAAACATCATCCCTGCATCCAGTCTGTTCAGCCCTGTCGGAATTTTATTGGTTTCAATAAGATCCCCTCTTATTCTTCTGAACTCCAGTGAATACAGGCCTAGTCGACCCAATTCCTCCTTATGATACAATCCTGCCATCCCAGGAATCAGTCTGGTGAACCATCGCTGCATTCCCTCTATAGCAAGTATATCCTTTCTCAGGTATCGAGACCAAAACTGCACTCAATACTCCAGGTGTGGTCTCACCAAGGCCCAGTACAGCTGCAGTAAGACATCCTTGCTCCTGTACTCAAGTCCTCTCGCAATGAAGGCCCACACACCATTTGCCTTCTTAACTGCTTGCTGCACCTGCATGCTTGCTTTCAGTGGTTGACATACACAGCCACCAAGGTCCCTTTGTACATCAATATTTCCCAATCTATTACCATTTAAATAATGCTCTGCCATTCTGTTTTTTCTACCAAAGTGGATAACTTCACACTTATCCGCATTATACTGCATCTGCCATGTATTTGGCCACTCACTCACCTTGAAGCCGCTTAACATCCTCCTCACCACTCACATTTCCACCTAGATTTGTGCCGTCAGCAAACTTGGAATTATTACATTTGGTTCCCTCATCCAAATCATTGATATATATTGTGAATAGCTGGGGCCCAAGCACTGATCCCTGAGGTACCCCATTAGTCACTGCCTGCCACTCTGAAAAAGACTCATTTATTCCTGCTCCCTATTTCCTGTCTGCTAACCAATTGTCAATCCATGCCAATATATTACCCCCAATCCCATGTGCTTTAATTTTGCACACTAACCTCTTATGTAGGACTTCATCAAAAGTTTTCTGAAAACCCAAATACACACATCCATTGGTTCTCCCTTAAGTTAAGTCCTCAAAAAACTCCAGTAGGTTTGTTAAACATGATTTCCCTTTCATAATTCCATGTTGACTTTATCTAATCCTGTTGATATTTTCTAAGTGTCCTGTTATCACATCCTTTATAATAGTCTCTAGCATTTTCCCTATTACTGATGTTAGGCTAACCGGCCTGTAATTCCCTATTTTTTTTCCTCCCTCCTTTTGTAAATAGTGGGGTTACATTTGCCACTCTCCAATCTGCTGGGATTTAAAAAAAAACTATTTGTTTGTAGGACATGAGCATCGCTGGCTTGGCTATATTGAGCATTCCTAATTGCCCTTGTTCAGAGGGCATTTTAAGAGTCAACAACATTGCTGTGGGTCTGGTGTCACATGTAGGCCAGACCAGGTAAGGACAGCAGATTTCCTTCCCTAAATGACATTAATGAACCAGACATTAATCAACAATGGTTTCATGGTCATTATTAGACTTTTAATTCTAGATTGTTACTGAATTCAAATTCCACCATCTGGTGTGGTGGGATTCAAACCCAGGTCCCCAGAGCACTACCTTGAGTCTCTGGATTACCAGCCCAGTGACAGCTATGCCACCATCTCCCCATGAAGATTGCTCCAGAATCTACAGAATTTTGGAAGATGACAACCAATGCATCCACTATTTCCATGGCCACCTCCTTTAGTAACCTGGGATGTAGGTTAAAATAAAAAAGATTAAAATAAAGTGAGAAACTCTAAAGGAGATGCAGGAACAGGTGCATATGTACATAAGTCATTGAAAAGATTGTTGAGAGAGCAGTTAATAAAGCATATAGTATCTTAGGCTTTATTAATAGGGGCATTGAGTACAAGAGTAACGAGGTCATGTATAAGACAATAGCTAGGCCTCATCTGGAGTACTGTGTCAAGTTCTGGGCACCATACTTGAGGAAGGATGTGAAGACATTGGAGAGAGTACACAGGAGTTGCACAAGAATGAGTCCAGGGATGAAGAACTGTAGTTATAAAGATGGATTGGAGAGGTTGGGACTGTTTTCCTTGGAGAAAAGAAGGCTGAGAGGAGACTTGATAGAGATGTTCAAGATCCAGGGGGATATGAGCAGGGTAAATAGTGAGAAACTGTTCCACTCAAAAGAGCATCAGGAACTAGAGAGGCACAGATTCAAAATAATTGGCAAAAAGAGTAAAAGTGATGTGAGGAAAAATGTTTTCACCCAGAGGGTGGTTGGAGTCTGGAACAAACTTCCTGTGAGGGTGGTGAAGGCAGGTTTGATCGAGGTATTGAAAAGGGAATTGGATTGCTACCTGAAAAGAGAGAATGTGCAAGGTTACGGGGATAAGGCAGGGGAGTGGGACCAGGTGGAATGCTCTTTCAGACTTGATGGACCGAATGGCCTCCTTCTGCGATTCTGTAATTAATTAGCTGTAAACCACCTTGGGATGTCTTGTAAAAGGTACCATATATCTTTCTTTCTATAAATGTTCCAAACCTACACCGTACAAGAGGAAGGCAAATTAGCAATTACACTGTTCCACGGAAAATAATCTATTCATTTATACTCAAAACTAATTCTGCCTCTAATCCACCTATACACAGTGACAGCACCAAGAGTTTTACACAGGCTGTTTTGAAATATAAGAGATTTAGAATGGAGCAGGAGAAACTTCTTCACACCAAAAATATTGTGAGACTATTTCGTTCACTTCCAGGGTTAGGAGTTGAGGCAGAAAAGATGTCTAATGTTTAAGATTAGACAGGTGGATAAAGGCAAAGGGTTGGGCAGGTAAATGCAACTGGGACTGTCCACCTGTGTGGAGATGTTCTACTAAAAATATGTTGGCTTTGTCTGGTTACAATTCTCTTGTACAAATTATAGTTTGGGCTTGTTGGACTGAATGACCAGTTTGCATGTTGTAATCTCTAAGCATTTCAATGTTTGTTGTTACTTATACTGGAATTAAACTGTTACAATGTACAGTGCAGCACTGTGTACTTTTACAAAATGAACTATATCCAATTCTCTGGCAGATTCATTTTTAATACTTGATATGAACAATGCATTTTGAAGCATAACTTGGTTTGATTTATATTGCAGGAGAAAGCCAGCTCAAAGTCTGATGTAGCGGTTATGGTCAGCACTGTAAATGGATAATAAATCAAATCCCATGGAGCTTCTTCAAATAACCTGACCCAGTCCTCATCTTTCAGACCACTGAGTAAATCTGCAGTCATCCTTTGTTGTGGATTCTCTGGAAGTGTTAGCAAAAACAGCTGGGCCAAATATAGAGAGTTGGAAAATGAAAGAAGTCAGTCTGAGTGCAGGGTTCTGCTAAAAGTGGAAGCCTTTGAAGTAGTTTTTCTTCTAACATTCCTGGTTGTTTCTTTGTAAAACATTCCCTGTTATCTTTTTCCCTATAACTTGTACAGGAGTATCGTAAGCAGACAAAGCCAATATATTTTTAGTAGAACACCTGTAAACTGTCACTTAGGAATGGTTTCTCCCAGTGTCTGAAGGCAGCCACTCAGGTGGAGGCAGTTATTCAGCTACTGGTGGTCCTCAGTACCTTGCCCAAATGACCATCCATTATGCGCGAGCTTAAAGGAAAGTTGATGGCAGACTATTTGACTGTGTGAGCCATCACATCAGCACTTAATCCATTTCACAGCTACAAATAGCCACAAATGTGCAATTTTTGTTGGGTTTGGAAAGAATCACTGATTAGTGATCATGACTAGAATAGTTGCTGGTCCCTCTACTTTTGTCCATTGCAACTAGTGCAACACAGGCCCAAGAGTGAAACTTGGACTACTTACTGTGGTTCAGTGAATACAATGGCCTCTCATGGAGGGAAGTTTGAGAAGAACACATATTAGGTATTTAAAATAAATTGTTCATGGCTAACGTAAGAACTGTGGAATAATCCCCACCCTAACTCCCCTCTTGATGTGATGCTGGCCAGTAAATCATGTTGGATTGTGTGGAGTTGACCAATGACAGGAGGAGAGTATGGAGCCACAATCAGAAAATCTGGAAGGCAACAGCGGGAACCTTCTACATCGTAAGATTGGGTAATAGCCTGCTGCTATTCATCTCAGCCACTTGTTCTTTATCTGCATTTCATTTCAACCAAAAGGCCATTCAGCCCATTTTGCTTGTGTTGGTTCCACAATAGAGCCCATTTTAAAAATATTCATTCCTGGGCTGTGGGCGTTGCTGGGAAAGGTGGCATTTATTGCCCATCCCTAATTGCTTCTGAGAACCAACCACTGATAAACCAATTACTTGAACACAACTGAGTGACTTAATAGGGCCATTTCAGAGGGTGGTTCAGAGTCAACCATATATGGGTCTGGAATCATCTGTAGGCTAGACCGGGCAAGGGTCTTAAAGGGGAATGAACCAGGTGAGTTTTTATGACAATCTGGTTGTTTCATGGTCACCATGGTCACAATTCCAGATTTAAATATCTGTTTGGCAGTACAGAACTTGAGCATTGCTGAAAAAAGACACATGATGTTGAAGCTTTTCATCTTGCACTCATCAGGACAATTCACAAGAAAACACCGATAGTAAAGGGAACAATGTTCTTCCCTTTACAATTTGGTATTCTTGTGAATAATCCAGATGGGTGCAAGATGAAAAGCTTTGACAGCATGTGTCTTTTTTCAGCAATATTCCAGATTTATTTGAATTCATTTTGCAAGAGCATTAGATAAAAATGAAGATTTTGAACAACACCTGTGCTAGCTAGTCACGTACTAGATGCTCCCAAGGCAGGAGTTTGAAAGGATTGCTGTCAACAAAAGAACTGGAGGACAACCTTACTCTTCATAGAACCATAGAAAAGTTACAGCACAGAAGGAGGCCATTCGGTCCATCTTGTCCATGCCAGCCCGAGGACACCCAGTGGCCCTTCCTAATCCCTGTGACCTGATCACTCGTTTGAAACTGTAATGTCCATTGTGTGTTGTTAGGTATACATTTTCCTTTTACAATAAACTTTCTCATTTAATTTGCTATCTGAGAGTCCAATTTGCCTTTTTAAAAATTTATTTACAGGATATGGGTGTCACTGGCTGGGCCAACATTTATTGCCCATCCCTAATTTTCCTTGAGAAGGTGGTGGTGAGCTGCCTTCTTGAACTGCTGGGTGAATTTGAAGTCAGTTAATTGCATAATTAAGGATTAAGATAAATTAAAATACTCTGTATATAAACAAAAAAAGGCCTCAGGATTAATAGCCCAGTAACGTACCACTTATACTATTGTTATCGCTCACAAAGCTTACTGCTGTGATCCCCTGTGTTTTTGTTTCACGATACCGGTTATGTTATTTTTCCTTCTACTGCCAATTTTCCTTTTAAAGTCACGTTTGGCTTAATTTTAAGTTCGGTTGGCTCAAATCCTGGATGTAACACCCAGCTTTGTCATGGGCAGAATTTATGTGTTTCTTTCACTGCCTGTGATCATAATGTTTGTGTAAGAGGGGGTGTGTTTTCTTACCCTCAGAGTGAGAGTCCCAGTTAAGAATTCCCAGCAGCAATCTTTTTGTGAGTTTAAAAATAAAGGAGGTTATTTAGTTTCACACACTTGCCCTAAAATTTTTAAAATGGGATGTCTCACTCGATTGTCTCACTGGCTCATTTCACACACTCAAAGATTAGATACAGATGAAGCTAAATACGGTCACAAATTATAATTATCTGTCCTCTCTTGTGGCAGGCCTATAGTTTCTTAGATGGAGGTGATGCTTTAAAGTTGAAGTGAAAGTCTCTGTAAGCTGTGAGGTTTCTTGTAGTCAAATTTCCAATAGGTTGATTCTCAGGTGAACTTGAAGTTGGAGCAGATTGCGAGGTGGAGTGGTGATTCCTTCTCTCACTTTCAAGGTATTGCTGTTTATTACCTTGGCTGCTTGGATGACTTGCAGTTAGCTTGATGGCTTTCAGTGGAGTTCTCCCTCTGCAAGCAGGTTTTGTTTAATTTAAAGCAGACAAGCAAAATGGCTTCCTCACCATGTGGCTTCCACAAGTTCAAAGTCATTTTTCAAAACAAAAGGTGGTTGCTGATTATACATCCTGTGTTTTTGTTTGACACCTTCAGAGTTTGAGACAGCCAGTGTCTTTGTGTTTGAATGACCCATTCAATTGATAATTCCCTTTTGAATTAGTTTCAGGAGAAAGCATTGATTCAACATCAGTCTGGAATATCCCTTTGGTTCCGTCTTGAGACAGGGGAGTGGTTTAATCCACAAAATAAATCAGGTGATCTTCAGTCAACCATCTTTTGCAGCCTTTTGTGGTCAGTTTTTAACATATATAAAAATTAGTCTGAAGTTCAGAATATGTTGGGGTATGAAAACAGGAATGGTTTTTGTTGCTGGAGTGTTTGTTACAGTAACTGCCTGGTGATTGCCCTCTGATTTGTCAGGAATGAGAGAGTTCTTCCAGCAGTGTGATTGCAGCTATATGTTCGAAGATTTCATTTACTTCAAAGTCAACAATCATTCTTAGTTTTATACAGAATTGCATAGAATTTTCGGTATAGAAACAGACCATTCAGTCTGTGGGTGTGTGTAAGTCTTTATGCATCACAAAGTCTCCTCTCACCCTATCAGCATATCCGTCTATTGCTTTCTCCCTTGTGTTTATCCAGTTTCCCCTTAAATATATCTTTGCTATTCCCTGTGGGAGTGAGTTCCACATTCTCATTATTTTCTGGGTAAAAATGTTTCTCTTGAATTCCTTATTAGATTTATTACTGACTGCTTTATATTTATGGCCCCTAGTTTTGATTTTCCCCACAACTGTAAAAACAGTTTCTCTATGTCTATCCTATCAAACTCTCCCATAATTTTGAAGATGTCCATCAGGTCACCCCTCAGTCTTCAGAAACTGTGGTGCCAGAATGAACAATTTATTCACATCTGGAAGGCTCCCAGGGATTATGGAGCACTTTTGAATGCCTTGGCCAAGCCAAAGACTTTTTTTTGTATTCTGATCAATAATTCCATTGATTTGAAACCAATGATTGTGCTGCTGTTTTGAATGTTTTTGCATTAGTAATGGCACTGTGCAGAAACTTTCCATCTACTACTCTATGTTTTGTTGCAGCTTCTTAGACAATGCAAATGTAACTGTCCCCTTCAACCCGGTGTTTGTGCGGTTACTCCATTAAAGCTGCATTAACCCTAATGCTTTGACTGTTTGAGAGTGAACATGTAGGCCCAAAATGTTCTACCACGTTTGTAGAATTCTCTCTCATAGAGGTTTTGTCAGTTAGAATTATGTATCCTGGATTATCATCTACCAAGGCACTCATAGGAGCATCTTACTGGGTCTCATGGGTGTGTATATTGTAGAAAAATGTATTGATGGTTTTGCTATCTTAGTGAAAGTGTACAGTTACTAATTAAGGATTTCTGCATGATGGAACATGAAATTTTATCTTTAAAATTCAACCTACGGTAAAGAAGTAATAAACACAAAAGTTGGATTTAAGTGAAGCCTCCTTGCCCTAACATGCTAACCTAGTCATAACCCCTAAACATAACCCCTAACACTAATACTCCACTATAACCCCTAACCCTAATACCCTAACCATAATCCCTAACCCTAATACCCTAACCATAACCCCTAACCCTAATACCCTAACCATAATCCCTAACCCTAATACCCTAACCATAACCCCTAACCCTAATACCCTAACCATAATCCCTAATCCTAATACTCTAACCATAACCCCTAATCCTAATACTCTAGCCATAATCCCTAACCCTAATACTCTAGCCATAATCCCTAACCCTAATACTCTAACCATAATCCCTAACCCTAATACTCTAGCCATAATCCCTAACCCTAATACTCTAGCCATAATCCCTAACCCTAATACTCTAACCATAACCCCTAACCCTAATACTCTAACCATAATCCCTAACCCTAATACTCTAACCATAACCCCTAATCCTAATACTCTAGCCATAATTCCTAACCCTAATACTCTAACCATGACCATGACTCCTAAACCTCATACCCTAACCCTAACATCTTCATCCTAACACTAACATCCCTTTCCTAATCTTAATGCTAAATCCTAACTCCCTATCCCTAAGAGCCAGAGAGTCCTAATCCTATACAAAATAGCACACCTAAGGCAGAATCAGTGACATGAAGAGTTTCTTAACTCAATATTTAGAGAAGAATAGGATGGAGAAGTCAATTGTTCACAAACGGCTTTGCAAAGATATTGAAGGAATTTTCTTCCAGGTTGAAATTGCCTTGTGCTTATCACAGGCAGAGGTTTGTCTTTTTTGATCTGGAAAATGTGGAGTTAGTCAAGAGAATTGTGTTGTTCTGTACTGAAAGAGCAAAATATGATCTCCATCATCATCCAATTCTCCTTCGCTGTCCAATTGTGCAAACAAAAGTTTGAACAAGAGTCAGACCCTGAGACAAAGCCAGGGAGTATATTAAGAATAGCGAACCACCCTGGCGAGAAGGGGAGGAGCTGGGACCGAGACTGCAGCTGAATGCATTATCCTCTCTCACACTAATTAGGCCTTTTTCCTAACTATTCAGCTTGCTCACCGAGCCATCCACTGCCAAATTCTATCCCCTAAAAAAAACTTTTACAGGTAAATTTGCATTTGTTTGCCTCTCCCTATGGTGAGCAAATCAGCACTTCAAAGGGATCAAGGACAGGGTGATCACAAGCATTATGAATTATTGCATTGTCTTTTCAGCTGATAGACGAATGAACTAATTGAGCTGCCTCTGTTCTGAATGTATCGGCTTGGCTTTCAAGCTTTGCTATGATGGATGATCCGTGCTCCAGAGGGTAGTGAAGGGTCAGTGGATATCAGTGATGTTCTGCCAGTCATCAGCAGAGACCCGGGTGCAGTTAAATGCGCCTGTTGCCTACACTATGGTGCCAAACACAAGGATGTTTTGTCTTTGGCCAGACCACTGACTGTTTATAAAAGAGAGAAAAGGGAGTCAATCCTCACCGATTTGAATATGGTTCCTTTCATGAAACAACTGCATTTCCACAGTCTTAACAGAGCAAGAAATAAATTCTCCACTTCATTCTCCTAGGCCTCCCACACTTGGTGCAACTCAAAAAGAACGCGTCCTTGATTACCATCTTTATACCCAACTAATTGTTGACAAATTGCGGCCGGACAATAGGACATTCCCCAGTTCAGATGGAAGACACTTTGTGGAGTGAAGTGTAAAACCTCAGCCAACATTAATGGGATTCATAGGGTTAACGTTCAGGTACAGGACAGACAGATTCCTCAAAGCCAGTGCTTTCGAATATCAGCACTTAACACATTTGGATGAAATTCCTTTGTGTTGCTACTTGAGCAGGCTTTAACCCATTTAACCCATTTTAAATGGGGAAGCACCACTATTAAAATAGCAGGACAACAGGATTATTTATGATGCATTATTAAGCATGAGCTAACAATCAATTGATCCTAATTTCAAAGTTGAAGTGTACAACTGATGTTTATTTGTGGGAACTCTTCCATAATTTCAGATGAAAACCCCCTGTCTTAATAAAGATTAGGGGTGAGGGGGTTTGTAACTGAGATGAGGAGAGGTTGGGGAGATGGACACCATCTCCGCAATTTGTCCTCACTCTGTCCTTTTTCTGGTTATCTCCATTTAGTTGTTGGAGAGCAGGTTCAACATTGAACACCACTATCTGGCCAACAGCTTTGATAGATGTGGACAACTGAAATTCTGCCTCAACTAAAGGGTTCTTTCTATCCTCAAAATACTTTCGCAAACGATGAGGGCACGGTGTTTTCAACCAGGTAGCAGTTTATGTTCAAAAAACTCGATGATGTAGAAATCAGATTCCAGTGTTCAGACAGAGGAGTCAGCTTAGGGTTAAAAATTGTCCCGGATTGTCCTCAATGCCCTGGGATTTGTAGCTTCATTTCCCAAATACTGCTGTGAGCAAAACCCAGGATTTAAAAAAGAGTGTATATTTTCTTAATTTTCATTGAATGCTTTTTTTAATTACTTATATAAATATTGGAGATGGGCAGGGTTAAAAAGGCTCTGATTGACAATCAATGATCATCCAGTTGGATAATGAAAAGCCTACTCGCTTTCTGACTGGCTGTGGGAAGACAGGGCACTTTGAGCATGGACATGTCATGCGACCAACGGTGAAGGTGTAGGTGTGGACCAATTGGAGGCAGAAGGTCATGTGATGAAACCTCCAAGAATATGGCCAATTAGAGTGGGTGACCCTTAGACACCTCTGGCAGGGAGAAAAGAAGCTAAAAGCAAAACACTGCAGATGCTGGAAATCTGGAAGGAAAACAAAAACTCAGCAGGTCTGACAGCATCTGTGGAGAGAGAAACAGAGTTCATGTTTTGAGTACGTATGACCCTTCTTCAGAGCTACAGAGAAGTAGAAATGTGATGACGTTTATACTGTTTAAGTGGGGTGGTACAGGTGAAGCTGGATAAAGGGCCAGTGATAGGTGGGGGCAAAGGAGAGATTGACAAAGATGTCATGAACAAAAGGACAAAGGGATGTTAATGGTAGTGGTAAGGGCTAAAAAAGGTGCTGATAGTGGCAAAGGTAAGAAAGCAGAATGTGATAATAGCAGAACAGGGGCAAGCACTCTGAAAAAAACATGAACAAGTAACAGATGGGCCTTGTGGGGGTGGGGCGGAGGGAGGGGTTAGTGGTAAGGAGAAAAGGATCGAAAGTGGGATAAAAGGAGGAATTTAAAAAGCGGATAAAACAACAAATGAATGAATAAAAATGAAAATGGATAAAAATAAAAATCAGTGGATTAAAAAAAATGAATTTTGGAAAAAGGGATAAAAAGGTGAGGATGGAGGAGAGTGTTCGTGGTCTGAAGTTGTTGGACTCAATATTCAGTCCGGAAGGCTGTAAAGTGCCTAGTCAGAAGATGAGGTGCTGTTCCTCCAGTTTGCGTTGTGCTTCACTGGAACATTGCAGCAGGCCAAGGACGGACATGTGGATATGAGAGCAGGGTGGAGTGTTGAAATGGCAAGCGACAGGAAGGTCTAGGTCATGCTCGCGGACAGACCGAAGGTGTTCCGCAAAGCGCTCACCCAGTCTGAAAGAAAGATAAATCTACCTTGACTTTTTATTCATGCTGACAGATTTAATGTGTTTCTTAAAGCTGATTTCTCTTCTCCTTTCTGTTCCCCTCACTGTGTTGTGCATTATTGTCCAGTTGAAAAGTGGACAGATAACTTATTTCAAAGACCTCAATTATCGCTCTTCTGACACCATCCAACAGAAATTGCCAAGAATGGGGAGGGGATTCGTGTACTGAGAGAGAGCGGATAGGAAGGCCCTATTCAACCTGGCTGATGGTCCATAACCAGCATAGATTTAGTTAAGAGGTTTAAAGGAGATTTGAGGGGAACCTTTTTAACCCAGAGTGTGATGGGGATGTGAACCTCATTGCCTAAAGGGGTGGTGGAGGCAGAAACCCTCAACACATTTAAGGAGTATATGCATATACAATTAAAGTACATTAACCTACAAGGCTACGACCCAAGAGCTGAGATTATGCTAGTCGGCCAGCACAGACACAATGGGCCGAATGGCCTCCTCCTGTGCTTAGATTCCTATGATTCTGAGCAGAGTAAACTACCTCTATGACTACCTCCCCTGTCTAACTTGGATCTGATGAAGAGTCTATCCTGGTCATTTACCCCCACAGGCACATTTACAGAAAATGAATGACTGAAGCTCCCTAACCTCAAAAACATCTTCGTAACAAAAAAAATGGTGTCTTCCATCATCTTTAAAGTTTAATTAATACATGAAGTTTAATTGTAGGAAGAGGTTGCAAATACTAGATCACCGTGGTGACTAGTTCAGCTTGAGTGGTCACCGCTATCCTATTCCCCCCCCCACCCCAGCTCCTTCTCCCGAGAAAAGTCAATTCCTTTAAAAACAAGGCAGGTTTAATTTTCTTCAGCGCAGCTCCTTTAAGAAACTGAAGATAGCATATTATTTCGTCTCTTCAAACTTAAGTGGGTTGAATAACTTATATTCCACTTGCACATATACTAAATAAATTACAAAAGGATTTGAACCTTTTATTTGGTCTTTAACTTTGTGTTTTCTCATGTGGAGAATTAAAAATATTTTCCTTTACTGCCTGTGTTGTCTGATGGATGGTCGGGCGGCTTTTATATGCAAACCAGGCTGGAGACAAACCCTATTAGAAAAAAGCTTTCAACTGTAATTGAATTTCTTCACTTGTTAGTTTGCAATGAAAATGTCATATATATCGGTGCCTCTATTCAGCCCGAATTAGATCTCGTTAGAAAGAAATGGTTTCTTCGGCGAGGCATGAAACTTCTCGGAGTTGGCCCTGTAACTATGGAGGGCAGCTGGAGGCAGCTCCTCGACACACATGTGCTTCAGTTTGTCGAGCTGTATAGACTTGTGAATTCCTATTCAGTGTGGCCTCCCCCCTGTGTCACTGGGGGTTAAGTCTGGGCCTTCTCCTGGGCAGCCATGCCGAAAATTTAGAGTGACACTTGAACAGTCAGCAGTGAAGGCCCCAAGTTGTACACGAGCTTTATTGTTGCACAGTTCCATTTTTCTGATCCGGTGTGTTGCGATGTGAGCAGGACACCTTTTCTGCAAGTAAGGGTTTATTCTCCAAGCCCAGGCTGCAGGAACAATCTACAAATGCGATTAGCTTCGTATTCTGTGTGGTGAATGGAAACCGCCTGCATTGATTTCCACTCAGTGCCACAGCACATCTCTCCAAAGCATCCTCACTCAGTCAGAAAGGGATCTTTCTTATTTAATGACTTTGTTTTTAAATAAAGAAACAACAGTGTTTAAATTAAATGAGTCAAGAATAAGTTACAAGTGTCTTTTTATTCTTTTCACACTGTGGTATGTTCTGTGTCACCACTTTAGATCAACCGATTTCTGGGAACTTTTAACAGTGAGACATTTTGAATAAAGTGAAAACCAGGTGGTTTAAATGTACAAGTCCTCATTCAAAAAGTTTCAAGTCATTCAGAAAATGTGTTAGTCATTTTTTCTTGCCTGTAAGCTAAGAAGTGTGAAGGAAAATGACTGTTTTTGCAATAAAACTCATATCTTTTAAAAATGACATTTTAACCATTTTGGTTACAATGACAGCAAGTATCTATTTTATGAACTATAAAATAGTATGAACTATTTTATATCCTGATTTATATGGTGAGATTTTGGATCAGACTGTTCCTAGTTTTGCTTTGAAACTGAAGCCACACTTTAAACTGCCTAGTGAGGTAATAACAGGTGGTTACCTCTCAGGACACCACTGATACTTTCAGTGAAATTTGTTAATAACTGAGTCAGCCTCAGGAGAGTGCATTCTCTCTGTTGGATTAGACTATCTCAGTCATGCTGTTCTGAGAATTTTAACTGCGTTCAGTATCCTTCAAGTTGAGAAGGGGAATCAATAGCTCACTCCTCATTGCTGTCCACCACCCTCAGTCTGACATACTCATCAGGGTGATGGGCAAGGACAAGACTGATCATGGAGGGGATTCCCCCACTGACCTCACATCACTTTGACACCCATTGATCAGGCTCATACATTGAAAGTGATCATGCAGCTACTTAGAAAACTGCAGCTTTGCAAAAGCCCAGCACCTTCTGGATGAGAGACAATGTAACAGCAAACAGATAAATAACCCCAAGAAATAGCCCCCATCAACATCTGTCATTCAGCACTGTGCAGTTCTTTGCATTACAAAGGCTTGTAATGCATATAGAAAGAAATAACAAAAAAGACTTGCATTTATATAGCACCTTTCACAGCTTAGTTCATTCTAAGATGCTTTGCAGACAGCAAAGAGTGCAGGTGCAGACATGATGGCATGATGGGCCAAGTGGCCTCTCTCTGTGCCATAAACTTTCTATGATTCTAAGTGTGATCACTGTTATCATGTCGGGAAACCTGGCAGCCAATTTGTGCACAGCAAGCTCCCACAAAGGGCATCAAGCTAATGATCAGAGAGTTGGTTTCAATAATTTTGGCTGAAGGATAAACATTGATCAGGATACCAGGGAGAACTTCCCTGCTGTTCAAACAGTGCTGTGGGATCCTTTACATCAGCCTGATAGGGCGGACAGTGACTTCATTTAACCTCTTACCTGAAATAGAGCATCTCTGACAATGCAGCACTCCCTCAGTACGGCAAAGGAATATCTGCTTAAATTATAAATACAGGTCCCTAGAATGAGGATTGAACCCTGAGTCATCCTTTTTGACTTAGAGACTACCTACTGCTGACACTGAGCGATGTTGTTCTGGAGATTCTTCCATTAATGCAAGTTTCCGGCATAACAGTGTCCTGCGATTTTTTCTAGAAAATTCTACAGACTATATATATTGCATACTTCTATACAAAAACAGAGCTCTCACTTTCATTAACCAATGACTTACTTTGCAACAAAAACAGAAAGTGCTGGAAAAACTCAGCAGGTTTAACAGCATCTGTGGAGAGAAGAACAGAGTTAATGTTTCAAGTCCGTATGGCTCTTCTTCCTTTTGCAACTCTAATGTTTATGGAGAAAATTTTGGAGAAATAGAGGTGTTTCCATCAAATGGAAACTGTGGGCAGGAAGAGCGGAAAACGGTTGGATTTCCAGCCTCTTGGCTGAGTGTGTGCAAGGACTTTAGGTACTCCAGGCTGAAAGTGATATCATGGGGAGGAGCATTGCTTTCTGATGAGGATTTAATCTGGGTCCAATAGATGACTGGAGTTAAATCCTGGGCCACAACAGATGGGCTTTTACATGCGTTCATTGGTAAATTGAAGAGACATCTGCACATGAGAGTTACTGGTGGTCCACCCATTGCAAGGGGATTGAAGGAGGATTTGTGTTAGCTCTCTGCAAAGGAGAACACTTATTAGGCAGGGTTCAAAATGGCTAATAAATCCTCTCAGTCCTTGAAGAAAAATAATCTGAATAGAAAACAAAAAAATCAAGGGGTCAAGGTAGATGTTCTCTTGCTGCTGAGTTGGTGAGGCTGAGCTCAAACTATTCCTTTGTCTCGAGACCCTCTGCTGTTTCTGTCTGTGAAAAGAACATTGCAAGTTCCGATCTGTTGATTGCATTCAAATCATCACCCCTGGCATCCAATACATCATTAAAAGGACAGTGAGGGTAAAGCACCACTTCAGCTAATTGGAATAATCCTCTGTCGAGTCATGTGATAATGGTGCTCCCGGACTAGGAGGTGCAGATAATTATGGTAATTCTCAGCCATTCAGAAAGCAGGATAAATTCAAAAGCTTTGGAAGGTGTGAGGAAATGGCCAGCACACAAGGCTATTAGGCATAATTCCACACAGCTACTTACTGAAAAGAGTTTGCAAGCATTAGTTTGCTATCAACGTACTTTTTGTTGTGTTGTGGGAGTCTGTACATTAAACGCCCCAAGACATTGGGACTGTTGCTCTAAGCCCCACTGGGGATTTTGTGCCTGTATAAATTTATCTGAATAGATTTTAATTTAAATATGCTTAGAATAAAAACGGGTTCAGGCAAACTTTAATAAGCTTTTCATGGAGCTGGTTCTAACAGACCAGATGATGATAACTATTTCACACCAGGGTTGTGATAGAATTTCTATTCAATATTTCTTCTTGTATGTACAAGTAATGACAGATAACAGGCAGTGAACAGAATCTCTGCTTTTTTAAAAATTTAATTCAATCATGAGAGTCTATTTTATTATATGGAATTGTACTGCAGTGTTGTGCAGTGTATTCCACAATCCCCTTCATTCGTCCATAAGCAGAAACTGTGATAATGACAATGCATTAATTGATCATTGAATCATACAACACAGAAAGAGGCCATTTGGTCCATTGTGCCTGGGCTAGCTCTTTGAAAGATCTATCCAATTTTCTCACTTTTCTGCTCTTTCCCCATAGCCAAGTACATATTTCCTCTTCAAGTATTTGTTTAATTCCCATTTGAAAGTTACTGTTGAATCTTCCTCGGGTAGGTACATTGCAGATCAGAACTGAACGAAAAGATTTCTCTTCATTTTCTCTTTGCTTCTTTTGCCAATTATCTTAAATCTGTGTTCTATGATTTATCATCTCTACTGCCGGTAGATACAATTTCTCCCTCTCTCCTGTGTTAAAACCATTCATAATTTTGAAAGCCTCTATTAAATCTGCTCTTAATCTTCTCTGCTCAATGGAGAATGATCCCAGCTTCTTTGGTCTCCCCACATAACTGAGGTCCCTCATCCTTGATGCCATTCTAGTAAATCTCCTTGCTTTTGTATGCTGTCTCTATTTAGAAATCAAAGTCCCGTGTGCTTTTTTTAAAAAATAACCCCCTCAACTTCAACTGCAACTTCAAATAGTTGTGTCCCAGGTCTCATTTACTGGACCCACTTAAAATTGTACAGGTGAGCTCATGGGCAGAATTTTGCCCTTGGTGTGCGGGCTCAGCGGGAGCAGACGGGGGTGGTCGGGAAGTTGACCGCTGCCCGCGATCGAGGCCGGAAGGCAATTTCACGCTGGTGGGCCAATTAAGGCCTGCCCAGCGTGAAACGCCAGTTGCAGCACTGCCTGTGTGGAAGAGGTGGGGAGGAGTGCGAGCCGGGCAAGCTTTGTGCAGGCGCACGAGCGCATTATATAATCTCCCTGAGGCAGAGAGCTGCCTCAGGGAGATGAACTGATTTCAAAAAAAAAATTAAAGATTTTATAAATGTTATGAAACATGTCCTCTGATGTGACTCTGTCACATGCACAGGGACATGTTGTTAATGAAAACATAATGTTTTAATTTGACTTCTATTTGCTTTTGGAAACCTCATCCCGCCCACGGATGTGGTTTCCAAAAAAGTGCAAAAGCCACTTGGCCTTTTCGCCCTGCTCGCCAACTGTAAGGTTAGACAGGCAGCGAAAAGTTTATTTTAATTAACTAAAATGGCCTCAATAGGCCTTTTAATTGTCGGAGGTTGTGCTGCCGACTCCAGCGCGCGTCCCCCAACTGAAATATCGCGCGATTGCGTGATGATGTCAGGACGCACGCCCGATGTCATTGCGCATCATTTTATGCTTGGTCGGATCGGGTGTGTGCCTGCCTGCTGAGTGAAAAATTTTAACCCATATTGCTCCTTCTGATTCTTTCTTCCAAACTGCACCATGTCACATTGCTCTGCATTAAAATTTCATCTGTTGGGTGTCTGCCCATTTTGCCGCCCTGTCTATGTTCTTTTGAAATCAGTTGCTCTCCTACTGAATGGTTATTACATTTCTGAATTTCAAATCATCTGCAAACTTTGAAACGTGCCTTGTGTACCCACGTCCAGTTCGTTAATATATATGATAAAAAAGCACCGGTTGAACACGACTGTATACTTTCCTTCAGTCGGTCAAACAATTTTTTGGCACTGCTCTCTGCTTTCTGTTCCTTAGCCAATTTTGTGTCCACACAGCCACTGCCCTTTAATCCCATTTCAGTTTGTTAAGAAGTCTATTATGTGGCACCTTTTGAAAATCCATCTACGTATCAACTCATCAACCCCCACTGTTACTTCATTAAATAATGCAATCAAGATTGTCAGAGATAAATTGCCTTTAGCAAACATGTACAGGCTGCCATTTATTAACCCGTGTTTTTCTGTGTGACAACTAATTTTGTCCAGGATTATTGACCTGGATTTTCACCCAGTCAGGTTGACTTGGGAGTCCTTTAAAAATGGTGGGTTAATTCCAATTCTGGGCCTTGCGACCCCATTCCCAGGCTGTCTGATTTTTGGCAGTGCCTTTAAAGGGTTCCAGTCAAAAGCCCACATCCAGCTCTCCCAAACTGGCTAGCTCTATTGTGGAGATAGGCATGTCCTACTCCTCCACAATCTTCATGGAGCCAGCCAGGTTTTTAAAGAGTTATGGTTCACGGCCTCTCCGAGGAGTCGTGAACCCTAATCTGCATGAGGAGACTTTCAAAAGGTAAGTTCAAAAGGTCCTCCTCGTGCACCCTGTGCCAAGCTCTTCCCTTCCACCCACCTCTATCACCCCCTCATGACACCTTTGCCAAGCTATGGCACTTCCATTCCCACTGATACATTGTACGCTTTCTAGAATCGATGAACCCTGTGGTGTATAGTGGTATATGTAAAAAAAAAGGTTGGAAAAAAAGTAATCCATTCATAACTTTCTCCTATGTTGAAAGAAGAGTCTGCATTACAAACTAATATGTGTCAAGTTCTATTGGGAGCAGCTGTTTCAACAAATTTAATGGATATCTGGGCTCTCAGCCAAGCCTAATTATGTTTGCTTGGCTGAGGGCCCAGACTATTATGAGAATAGTAAAAGAAGGGCTCTCCAGAGAAAACATTGTTTGATTGATAGCTCAGGCTCTCTGATCTTTGCTGTCAATTTCATTTTGTTTGTTTTCACAAGTTAAGTGGTTTCAAGGCTTTGTGGTTTGTGTTTTTTGATGCGCTAAAGAGCTTGGATGATTGACTCTTTCATAAGCTTGTGGTGCGGCCTTTTTTTCAACATAGGAGAAAGTTATGAATGGGTTACTTGCTTTTCCTAGAAAGTGTGGGCCAATGGTCATGGAATTGCCATAGATTGGTGAGAGGGGGAGGAACGAGGGGACATAGCGGGGTGGGGGGGGTGGAAGGATGGAGTTTGGCATAGCGGGCATGAGGGACCATGGCAGTTGGGGGGGGGGGCATGAGGTGGGACGGATAGGGAATGGGGAGTGTTTGGAGGGTTAGGCAGCTTTTGTGATTTTATTTTAACTGGGACTAAAGTCTCACGGCACCAAGATGGAGGCTTTTACCCGTCCTGCTTCTGCATGCCACAGCCCCTGCGGCTGCCTCCCAGGTTGGCTGACCTGACTCCAGCCTGTACCCGCCCTGCCCCCCAGCAACCAAGACCCTGCCTTTGTTGGCACTTTCTCCCTTAGCAGGCAGGCTGGGAATTTTCCTGACTCCCCATGAAAATCCGGGCCATTGTCTCTAAAAGTCCCCCCCATCACCAACGTTCGGCTGACTGGGCTGCAGTTAAGAGCTTCATCTTGAAGGTGTAACGTTTCTTGTGTCCAGCCCCCTGACACTGCTCCCATATCGAAAGAGGATTGGAAGATTGTGGCTGGAGTCTCTGATATTTATACTCTTACTTCCCTCAGATACGAGGCTGCATTCCTGGTGGATCTGGTGACTTTCCTACTTTTGAGCATTGACAGCTCTTTAAGTATATGTATCCATTTTCATTCTATTCGATAATCACCACAGTGCTTCCTTTTACATTGGCCGCATACTCTTCTTTAGTGAAGACAGGTAATAATGAGAAATGCATTAATGGATGATTAAAAGACCTTGGGATGTCCGGAGGTTTTTAAAGGTGCTATATAAATGCAAGTCTTTCTATCCTGAAGGGTTTCACTTGCTGAAAAAAAAATCCCAATTGGAATCATTGCTGCAGGTGACTCACAGGGCTCCTTTAGAAATCCCTTTTGGAATTTTCCACCCCTAAACCCCTCTGTCCTCCACCCCTGTATCCCCCCACCCCTTACCCCCATTCCCCTGACCTCCACCCCACCCCCCACCTCTTACCCCCTATCCCCCACTCCCTACCCCACTATCTTAGCTCAGTTATCCAGCTTAACTGTTCATGTATATTTTAAGATAACTTGATGACACAAGTCATTTTTGTCAATTTCAGTGATTTACTTACCCTGTTTTTCTGTAGCTTTGCATTGCTGACACTTAATTTCTAGAACTTTGCAATTTTTGTTCTCAAGTGTTAAATGGGTGTGAAATAAGCTTTGCGAGCAAATAGTTAAAGCTAACTATTTGTGAACAGACTGGTGTAATGCAACTGTTTCCAAACAAATTACATTTTGATTTATTTCCAGTTTGTGAAGAGGTTTGTCCAGCTCTAAGAAAATACTGCCTCCTCATGGAGAATTGGAATTGTAGTCAGCACTTCAATTTAAAGAACACTTTAAACCACTTGATAATCATCACACCAAAGGCCGCTGCTTCAGTGAATTAAAGCAAATATTTATTACAAAACGATTTTGAATAAGGAATAAGCATTGTACCCCAGATATGTCTAAATTCGAACATAGCCATCCATTGTAGGATTCAATATAATTGTGATAGAGTGTCAGTGTCAGTTCTGATGATTTGTGAATCACTTCTTGCAGTGAAGGGCTGGTCAATCAATTTAAGCTACCTTTCCGAAACCCGAGTCAAACCCTCAGGGCAAATCAGATTGCAAGTCAGTGACCAGAAGTCCGTATTGACCCAGACCTCACAGTTCATGTTCCTTCTAAAGGAATGTGGAACAATTACAAACCCATTAAGGTATATGCAAAGGCACATGACATCCCAGTGATCAATATTAATATGATACATACCAATAATTCATGTCACTTCGCTCTACTTGGCACCAACTACTATTTTGGAATATGACGAGATCAGCCTTAAACATCCACATCCACTTAAATAATAAAACTGACTTTCTACAAAAAACTGAGGGACAGCTTGTTCTCATCTGTATAGAACTCATTCTGCTTCCTCACAAACTCTACTGTCCCCACTCTACTGTCAATTTACAAATATTACAACACTCACAGTGTACAAATTCCTAGAAATATACATTGTGGACAGATTCTTATAGTCTGAAACAAGACTAATTATTGATCCATCACAGGAGGCTCAGACAGCATCTCAATAGGAAATTTGGTTCATTCAGTTAAATACACTGTGGCTCATTTTCAACAAGAACTCATTGGGATATTGTAATTCTGCCTCACACTTACACTGAAGCTTTGTCTTATTTTCCTTGTTGATAGTTGAGAGCTAGGTTGTGAGCTTGAATAACGTAAGAACATTGGGAAAGCAGGAGGCCATTCAGCCCCTTAAGCTTGTTCTGCTATTCACTGAGATCATGGCTGATCTAACCACATAGACCTGCCTTTACCCCATATCCCTTAATACCTATAGTTAACAGAAATCTATCCATCTCAGATTTAAAATTTACAATTGATTTAACATCAATGGCTATTTGCAGAAGAGCGTTCCAAATTTCTACTTCCCATTATGTGTAGAAGTGTTTTCTAATTTGACTCTCGAAAATTCTGGCACTAATATTTAAACAATGCCTCTAGCCCTAGGCTCCACAACCGGTGGAAATCATTTCTCTCTATCTACCCTATCAGTGCCCCTTAATATCTTGAAAACTTTGTTCAAATCACCCCAGGCTGAGTTTGTGTTATCTCTCCCCATGGGTTACCCCTTTGTGTCTGCAATGATTTTGGTAAATGTATTGCAGTCAAAATCTCCATATAAAGAATGGGCTTAATTCACAACTACAACTCCAGCTATGATTTGTTCTCTCCTGTTCTGTTTTATTTTCACATTTGACCTCCTCTCCCAATGGGATGTTTTAGTTGAGACACCAAACAGATGCCTGCACCAAAGTAAAAAGTGCTCTTGGAGTTTAGTAAAACTATATGGCTCATTTTATAATATTCTTAGATATGTTCTAAACATATACCCACAGGGAATCACCAGTAACACAATTCAGTTTATTTAAAAGAACAATAAAAATACATCACCTGTTATGGGAGTGAAGTTTATCATTGGAAATTTATTGCATCATTTGTTTGGGACTGTCCCTGCAGTTGTCTTGGCCCAAAGTTCTGGAATTCCTGACCTACACCTCTCCACCTCGCTTTCCTTTCTCAAGACCCTCCATAAAACCTACCTCTTTGACCAAGTTTTTGGTCACCTGATCTATCTCCTTATGATCTATCTGCTTAACTCCTTGGCGTTGTACCTTGTTTTAAAAGGTTCCTGAGGAGCATCTTGGGATGCCGGAATTAGATGAGTGCAGAGATCTCAGACGGTTGGGGTGCTGGAGGAGATTACAGAGATCAGGAGGGGTGAGGCCTTGGAGGGATTTGAAATGAAGGATGTTGCAGTTCTTAATAATTCAGACAGGGTTAAGAAGTGGTGCCTGCAGCAAACAGCTTTTTCTCATTAAGAGAATGATGCCACTGCACAAGAGCTGGTTATCAGAGCTCGGCCCATGTACTGAACCCTACCCAGATAGATTTAGAGCTTCCACTGATTGTACATGTGCTGCGAAGCCAGCAGTATAACTGGATGTCACCAGTATATGGCAGTTAAAGACTCGCTTGCAGAATAACTGCAGAATAAAACGATCTGAGATAGCGGACCATTGAATCATTCTTATATAATTCCCCATTGGCCTTCTGCCAAAAAACAGGGCACATATGTTGGTCAGTAATGCAATACCTTCTGAGGCAAGATTCACTTCTGGGATATGGCACTAAGGAAATGCCAGAGGAGATTAACTTCACTTTGGATCAATAGATGCAGCATGTTGAATATCGAGTGCATTTTCAGGCAAATTATAATGAGAAACTGTATCGAATGGTTAACATTCTGCATTGGGGAAACTGCATCTTTAGAGTTATGGAATCCAGTGTGCGTATACGGGACACAGCTGCTGCAAATATATATTTTAAAATTAATTTACAGGATGTGAACATTGCTGGCAAGGCCTGCATTTATTGCCCAACCCTAATTGCCCTTGAGAAGGTGGTGATGAACCACTGCCATGAACCACTGAAGTCAAGGTGGTAACAAGGGAGTAACTCTGTCCCATTGTTTCCATCGCAACATCCCCAGAACATGAATGATTGACAATGAGACCCAGAGATAGCTACAAAGCTGACTCCCTCAAGATGCTGAGGGCTAACGTTCTGCTTTGCAACCTGACACCACCCATTTTTGGTAACATTCTGCTGGCATTCTATGTGAATAATATGGATCCTGAATCAAGTTTTCAATATAATTACAGACTAATATTTTAGTGTGAGTTACTTACATCAGTGGAACAAATGTAAACACAATCTTCCTAGCGAATTGATTCATTCAGCTGACTGGAAACTGCACTTTGATATCAAACAATTCTGCATTACAATTAAGTCAACAAATTACAATCAAAGTAATACGGCACAGATTCAACAGAATGATATCAGGGCTTCGAGGGTTAAATTCCAAAGACCAGTTGTGTAAACTTGACTTGTACTCCCCTGAGTTTGGAAGTTTGAGGGGTAATCAGATCAAACTGCTTAAAAGGCTAAAATGATTTGATGGGGTAAAGACAGATAAACTCTTTCCTCTGGTAGAATAGAGGGCATAATCTTCAAATTAGAGCCAGTTCATTCAGGGACGAAATCAGGAAGCACTTTGTTCACACCAAGGCTAATGGAAACCTGGAACTCTCCATCACAAAAGCCGGTAGATCCTGGGGGAAACCAGGAGCTTTCAAGTCCGACATCAATAGATTTTTCTCATTTGAGGGGCTCAGACAACATGGAGCTAAAGTGAGTAAATAGAGTTAAGGCCCAGAACAGCCATGATCTGGTTTAATGGTGGAATTGGCTCAAAGGACCTTCTCCTGTCCCAAATGTCCCGAGAGAGTTGTGTTTTCTGAGGACGTGGTATGAATATCAGTGGGGTAATGTGGTCAGCTTTTTGGTGAGTCATGAAAGGGATAAGATTTGAGGCTGGACTTGAAACGTTTGGGACATTTTAATTGCATACGGGACAGTGCCACTCAATGCATTCTCTTTTGTCAAATGAAAAATAAAGATTTCAACATCATTTTGCCTTTATTTCAACATCATTTCCTGTCTTTGATGGCCTGTCCTGATTTTTTGAGTGTTCTTACAGTCCCGTTCATTTAACATTTGGTGAGGTCAAGTTTTATTATCACAAGTTGTTGAACGGAATCCCAATGTATATATACTCTCGATTCTAATTTCCTGGTCACATACAGTCACAAAGTCAGCTCCTAGGAACAATAGGAACAGAAGTAGACCATTCAGCCCATCGAGCCTGCTCTACCAATCAATTAGATCATGGGCTGATCGTCTATCTCAACACCACTTTCCTGAGCTATCTCCAACTAGAGTCATAGAGGTCTGCCCTTCAGCCCATCGAGTCTGTGCCAGTCAAACAAGTGCCTAACTATTCTAATCCCATTTTCCAGCACTAGGCCCACAGCCTTGTATGCCATGGCATCACAAGTGCACATCCAAATACTTCTTAAATGTTATGAGGGTTTCTGCCTCTACCACCCTTTCAGGCAGTGAGTTCCAAATTCCCACCACCCTCTGGGTGAAAATATTCTTCTTCACATCCCCTCTAAACCTCCTGCCCCTTACCTAGAATCTATGCCCCCTGGTTATTGATCCCTCCACCAAGAGGAAAAGTTCCTTCCTGTCTATCCTATCTATATTTATTCATAATTCACCCCTCATAATTTTATACACCTCAGTCATGTCCCCCCTCAATCTCCTCTGCTCCAGGGAAAATAACCCCAGTCTATCCAATCTCTCCTCATAACTAAAACTCTCCAGCTCAGGCAACATCCTGGTAAATCTGCTCTGCACTCTGTCCAGTGCAATCACATCCTTCCTATAATGTGAATTCCAGGACTGCACGCAATACTCTAGCTGTGGCCTAACCAGTGTTTTATGCAGTTCCAGCATAGCCTCCCTGCTCTTATATTCTATACCTCCTCATCTCAGTCACAAATGGCCTAACCCTTACCCTGAGATTATGTCCCCTGGTTCTGGACTCACCAGCCAGGGGCAACAACCTATCCACATCCAGCTTGTCACGTCCTGTAAGAATTTTGTTAGTTTCAGTGGGATCACTTCTTACTCTTCAAAACTCTAGAGAATACAGGCCCAATTTCCTCAATCACTTCTCATAAAACAATCCCGCCATCCCAGATTGTTAACCTGGTGAGCATCCGTTTCACTCCTTCTGTGACACTTACACCCTTCCTTAGATAAGGAGACCAAAACTGTTACACAACACTCCAGTTGCAGTCTCACCAAGGCTCTGTATAATTGCAGCAAGACATCTTTACTCCTGTACTTAAATCCCCTCACAATGAAGGTCAGCATTCCATTTGCCCTCCTTATTGATTGTTACACCTTCATGCTAACTTTTAGTGACTCATGAACAAGGACACCCAGGTCCATTCAGACACCAACACTTCCCAACCTCTCACCATTTAAGAAATATTCTGTCTTTCTGTTCCTTTCTACCAAAGTGGAAACTTCACACTTATTCACATTATATTCCATGTTCTAGCCCATTCACTCAGCCGGTCCAAGTCCGCTTGAAGCCACCTTGCATCCTCCTCACAACTTACACTCCCACCTAATTTTGTGTCATCAGCAAATTTGAAAATATTACACTTGGTCCCCTCATCCATAAAATTTATATAGATTGTGAACTGCTGTGGACCTAGCACTGATCCTTGCGGTACCCCACTAGTAACAGCCTGCCATCCTGAGAATGAGTTTATTCCTATTACCTCCTCTCTGTCTATTAACCAATTCTCAATCTATACTAGTATATTTCCCCCAATCCCATGCGCTGTAATTTTATTTACTAACCTCCAGTGTGGGATCTTATTAAAAGCCTTCTGAAAATCCAAATACACCACATCCACTGGTTCTCCTTTATCAATGCTACAAGTAACATCCTCAAAAAATTCCAACAGTTTGTCAAACATTTTCCTTTCATAAATCCATGTTGACTCGGCCCAATTTTACCATTCCTCTCTAAATGTCCAGTTGTCACACCCTTTATAATAAATTCTAGCATTTTCCCTACTACTGACAGGAGACTAACAGGTCTGTAGTTCTCCATGCCACCTCGCCCTCCCTTTTTAAACAGTGGGGTTACATTTGCAACTTTCCAGTCCACAGGAGCCTTTCCAGAACCTATAGAATTTTGAAAGATAACCACCAATGCACCCACTATCTCTCCAGCCACCTCCATCAACACTCTGGCATGAAGCTCATCTGGTCCAGGGGATTTATCAACCTTCAATCCAGTTAACTTTTCAAATAATGCCCTGTTACTAATACTAATTTCTTTCAGTGCCTTAATTTCACAAGTCCCTTGGTCGCCTGGTGTTTCTGGGAGATTTTCTGTATCTTCTTCTGTGAAGACAGACACAAAGTAATTATATAGTTTCTCTGCCATTTCCCTTTTCTCCAATATAAATTCTCCTGTCCCCACCTGCAATGGGCCCACATTTGTCCTAACTAATCTTTTCCTTTTCGCACACCTAAAGAAGCTTTTATGTTCCTCGCTAGTTTGCATTCATATTCTCTTTTCCCTTCCCTTAGTCATCCTTTGCTGTGTTCTAAATTATTCCCAATCCTCAGGCTTGCCACGTGTTCTGACATACTTGTAAGCCATTTCCTTTGATCTAAAGAAATCTTCAACTTATTTCATTAGCCACAGTTGGTTCACCTTTCCCATTGGGTGTTTGTGCCTTAGAGGAATGTATATCTGCTGTAGGCCATGGAGTACTTCTTTAAATACTAGCCATTGCTTGTCTACCATCAAATCTTTTAGTGTATTCTAAGCCTCTATCTTTTCTTATTAAGAACATGAAGGAGATATCTGTCTTTATGCTCCGTGGGTTTAGTTAGTTAGGCTAAATAGATTTTAATGCAAGTGAAGAGGGCACTCAGTAGAGTGTACACCTCCAGAATGCTGTGTTAGCTCAACTTTAAGACAATTAGGCAGTCCCAGCCCTACCTTGAGGCTTTTCCCTGTCTGGTTGATGCTATGGAAAAAATAACTTCTTTAATTAAAAGCTTCAATCTCTTCAAGCCAATCCATGTCTAACAGCCTGCTCTGAAAACTCTGCTCACATCTTGACAGCAGCTGAGATAACCACAACATTCTGAAATAATTGACAACATTCTAAATAAAACAACCCACAACCTTCTGAAAGGTCAATTTGTTCTACTTCCCAATGTTACCTGATCCTTTAAAGAATTCCAGGATCTGGATCCGCAACTTCGCCAACAACTAATTAGTTCTTCCTTGGACCACACCCTAGCGGTGTACCAAGATCCATTGAAATCCATCCGATAGTTTTTGAGGTACATTGTTTACAGGTAAACAGACTCATGGGGCGAAATTTTACGGCAGTGGCATTTCACATTCCCGCTGAAGCGAATGAGGTTTAGAATGTCTTGCCGCATTTTACCGCCTTGCCCCCGCTGACACAGGGATCTTAAATTCTGCCCATGAGGTGAAAACGTGAGCTCCAACCACCTTGATTGGTGGAGGTAACGAAGCCTGGCTTCTGCCAGCTGTATTTCTGGATGTTGTGTGTGTGAATCACACTATTTTATGCTTGATATTATGTTACTGGCATCTGTCAGATGGACTGTACCCGGAGTGTATGTCGCTTCTTGACTGAGCGTGGACCATTGTGGCTGTAGAGACTGATTCCTAAGTGACAGTCCCTTCTGCAGCTGGCAAAGATAAGTAGCGTTGGCCGAAGGTCAACTGATGTTTTTCCCTCCCAGTGGGCTCTCTTTTCCACTGCCTGGCCATTTCTTTTGCCCTGTGCTTTTTTTCCATGCCCTTCCTGACCGCTTGTCTCCAGGCTATCCGGTCAGCAGTGAGCCCTTCCCACCCATCAACTCCAATCCTGGTGAACTTGAAGACTCCCTTACGGACATCCCTGTATCAGAGACATGGGCGACCTGTTGGTCTCATGCTGGTAGCCAGCTCACCATAGAGCATGCCTTTAGGGATGCAGCTGCCATCCATTCAGCTGACGTGACCCAGCCAATGGAGTCGCTGCTGATACAAGAGGGAAAACATACTGGGGATCTCTGCACGCTGGTGTACTTCAGTATTCAGCACTCTGTCTTATCAAGGGAGCCCAATATTTAGTTGAGGCAGTGGAGGTGGAAGCTGTTCAGTCGCTTTTCTTGGCTTGTCCAAGTTGTCCATGCCTCGCTACTGTGAAGAAGGGTGTTGAGAACACAAGCCTGGTACACACAGAGCTTTGTGTTTATGCTTGGTTTGCTGTTGGCCCACACTTGACCTCTCAACTTTGACATGACAATCTGCAGCCTTGGCAATCCAGGTGCAGATTTCAGCGTCAAGGGATGGTTCCTGGTAATTGTTGATCCAAGGCGTGTGAAGCTGTCGACGGCCTCCAGAGTGAGGCTGTCAATGTTGATGGAAGGTATAATCTCTACATCCTGGCCCATAAGCTTGATATCCTGACGCGGATTGTCAGTCCAAACTCCTTGCAGGCCTGGGAGAACCGATCTACAAGCTGTTGCAAGTGAACCTCAGTATGGGATTCCAGTGTGGTGTCATTGGCGAACAGCAACTCTCAAACTAGGACATTTCGCACCTTGGTCTTGGCGTGCAGTCTTGCCAAGTTGAACAGCTTGCCCGAAAGTGTATAATAGCAGCATGGAGGAAAAATACGTCAAAGAGAGTTGGTGTCAAGAGGCAGCCCTGCCTTGTCCCACTGCTGATCTTGAAAGCCTCCAATGATGCTCCATTGTAACTGATGAAACTGTACATGATTTTGTGGAATGTAGAAATGACACCCAGGAGTTCAGGCAGGCAGCCTATTTTCTGAGGTAGTTTAAAGAGTCTGTTTCTGCTGACAAGGTCAAAGGCCTTGGTGAGATCCATGAAGACAATGTAGAGTGGTTTCACTGTAGCACTTCTCCTGTAACTCCCAAAGTGAGAAAATCATGTCAATCTGCCAACTCTGAGGCCGCACTGAGACGCAGGGTAGATGCGTGGTGCCAGGGTCTGCAATCTGGTCAGAGCAATGCGAACAAATATCTTCCCCACAACTTGACAAGGAGATATCTTGGTAATTGTTGCAGTCAATCACCCTTTGTTTTTTGTACAAGGTGACCATTTTTGCACCACACATGTCCAGCAGAGAGACAAAAAGTTCATTGAGATGTTGTAGCAGTGTCAGTTTTCCACTTTTGATGATTTCAGGTGGAATGCCTTTATTTCCTGGGGCATTACCACTGGTCAGTGGTCTTGTTGAGCTTGCTGTGGGCTTGCTGTCTAGCTCCTCCATGACAGGAAAACCTGGAATCACTTTGACAGCTTCCTTAGTGAAAACGTTCTCCATTATGTAGAGTTTAAGATTGGTATATGATGATCAGTTTAAATAATTGGCTGGATGCAGTAAAATGTAGCTTATGATGGGAATACCTATCCTGAATGAGCTTTATTTAACATTTCAATATATGTCAGGCTACACAAGATAGAATCAATTCAAATTCATTCTAGGAGCATTGTTTTGCCTGCATCCCATCCTACACCAAGTCTCACTAATAGAACCACAGGAGTAGGCCTTTCAATCTGTTCTGTCATGGTTTATTTGTATCTCAACTTCTGCCTGTCTTGGTTTTTTAACCCTTATCCCTCTTGTCTAACAAAAATCTATGACGTGTTACTGATCAGCCATGCACTCAGTGACTTATATTGGCTCCCAGTCCCCTAATACCTTCAATTTAAAATTCTCATCCTCATGGTTAAATCTCTTCATAGCTCCTCCAGGCCCTGAACTCTCCACTCCTCTGACCTGGGCCTCTTCTGTACCGTCATTGATAAGAGGTCCCCAGCTGCTCAGTCTGGTACTCGCTGCTGTACAATTTCTTGGAGCAGGAATGATATGTGATGGGATTGTGGTCCCTGTTATGTACACTAATTGTACCTCTTCCTGATCCAATGACTGGGAACCTTTAAAAGAAATATTTGGGTAGGGTTTGGGTTTTAATGTACACTGTGGGTTAGCTAATGTGTCCTGTCCTTTCCACTCAGTCCACCTCCAGTTGGCTGGCCAGTTACCTGAGGGCAGTATGTAGCTGAAAAGTGGATTCCTGGTATGAATGAGTGAGTTGAGTCCCTGCGAATGTTCTCCATGGTGACTGGTCGATCTGGAAGAAGTGCCGCAGAAATTACACTGCGGTATTTTGGTGATGTGGGGGTCAATGTTCTCCTCAGCTCATGGTATATTGATCTTCACTCATGAGACAAGGATTCTGAAGATCCACCTTCTTTACTGGAGATAACGCACATTCCCTGAGGTTAGAGGCAGACTGCCGACATTTCCCTTAATCTCTGTAATAAGTGCAGTTAAATCATCACAGACCTCAGCTCCCAGAGAATTTTCAAGGATGGGCTTGTGAACCAGGGTTTGGTATCCCATTGGCATCTGTATTGTGACCTGGGATCCCTGACATTTCCCAGGAAGGTTTTCAGATTTCTGTCTGTCTGGGTTTAAACTTGGAGGTCTTGTGTCAGGTGTTTTTTTGAGTTCTGTATTCTATACTTTGCTGTGATTTTTGACTCACAAAAACATTGAGCTTGGGGTGTAACCCCCCCTGCCCCCACCTCTGTCTCTCCACCGATCGCCTAATTCGATGGAATCTCCAGCTCTCTCTTGTACACTGTCTGCTTGTCTTGGGATACCTCCTAAACTCAGTGTTCCCCTTGGATCCCAGGCTGCAGCCTCCTGCTGCCAAATTCCCAAGTTCCCAGTTTTGCTGGGATCATTGTCCCTACCCAAGCCCACCCTCCCCAATTCTAATTGAGGTCCAATTACTAATGCCACATATTAATTTAAAAATACACAGTGTTATCCATTTGAACTGTGACTTTAAGATGTTACATCGACAGGAGATTTCAGGGATTGGATTGTTATTTCAAAGGTTTCCCTCATGTTGAAAACTGCTGCTGCAAAAGTTGGGATATAACTGATTTAACTCCCCAGTGAGATCGTAGTCCAGAATGTTAGGGGTCAATTTGTAAAGGGCAACTCCATGGAGACTGAAATAATCTTACTCAGGTTCCAAAACTGAATTAAAGGTTAGGAATCGAACTCAAAGGAAGAGTTGGGGGGGGGGGGGAGGAGAAAGTAGGAGAAAGTATTCATGAAAATAACAGAACAATGAGCTGAACTTAAATTTGAAACATCAACATTTCACAAAGCTGCGTCTGTCCTGGTCTTTGTTTGCGTTTGTAGTTTATAGACCTGAACAAACTCAACAGTCTGCTCGGAAAGCGGTCATTGTGAATCGTTGCTGCTTCATGTGTGGAATGCGGGGCTGCTAGGTTTTGTCTTCACTGTTCTTTATCCTTTGTCTGTTTTTGAGTTACAGGTGATAGCCGAGTGCTGCAGGGTTGCAAATTATACTTTAGTGACTCTACCTCTCCACAACAGGCTCAATTCTCCCAACGTGAGCAAGATCCTACCGGGAACAGAAACACAAAGTCCTAAAAAGCAGCATAAAGGGGACAATCCTCTTTATTTTTAACATGTATTGATTCATGGGATATGGGCATTACTGGAAGGCCAGTGTGTGAAATTCATTGCAGTGAAACCCAGAACCTCTTAACAAGTAGTCACAGGGCAGGATTTTCGGAATGTTGGGTGGGCGGGGCCAGGGAGGTGGTCTGCTGCCTGTGATTGGCCCCTGACCCACGATTTTACACTGGCCGGCCAATTCAGGAGCGGGGGGGTGGCGTGTGCAATGGAAGCTCCCTGAGGGCAGAGAGCTGCCCAGCGAGCGGAGGTATTTCAAAATCAAAAGTAAAGATTTGAAAATTCTGAACAAAATGTCCCCACGTGGGACTCACTCACACCCACGTGTGCATAATAAAAATTATGCCAAGACATTTTTTTCAAATTAATGTCGGAAACCTCAACCACGGGCGGGATGAGGTTTCTTCGAAATTGCAAAAGCTGCTTGGCCGATTCGCTCGCCCATCAACCGTAATGTTGGATGGGCAGCAAAAAGACTCTAATTAATAAATTAATGGCCTTAAGAGGCCTCTTAATTACCAATGGGTGCACTGCTGACTCTCGCACATTCTGCGAGTGCGCGATGATGTAGGGACGCTCGCCTGACATCATCACGGGTCAGGCCACCTGTGGGACATAAATTTCTGCTCATAAGACAGTTGACTCTGGGAACGAACGTAACTTGTAAGACTTCACTCTCAAGAGAACAGAACTGGAAGCTGAAGGGAAAGTGTAAGACCAAACCGATTCCTCTGTGATGTAATCGGTGGTTTCAAAGCTTGTGATTTTGAGAACAGACCCTAATTGAACAGGGAAACTGAAAAGGGGAAACTGAGAAAGGAAACTTACCCTCCCACCTTCTAAGGAAACTATAACTGAAACTGAGATTGGAAACCAAAACATCTGCGGGGGCTGAAACTAGGTGAAGCCAGGTAAAAGGACAAATAGCCATCCGAGCTCAGAGGATGATCCCAGCGGTACAGTACAGGCAGGCTGAAGATGGAGGCTAGATCCAGAATCTGAGAATAGGCAAATGTACAGTTCACAGATCCAAAGAATTGTTACAGTGTAGAAGGAGGCCATTCAGCCCATCATGTCTGCACTGGCTCTCTGAGCATTTTAACTTAGTGCCAATCTCCTGCCTTTTCCCCGTAACCCTGCACATTGTTTCTATTTAAATAATCATCTAATGTCCTCTTGAATGCCTCGATTGAACCTGCCTCCACCACACTTCCAGGCAGTGCATTCCAGACCTACATCACTTGTTGTGTGAAAAGATTTTTCCTCACATCACATTTGCTTCTTTTGCAAATCACTTTAAATCTGTGCCCTCTTGTTCTTGATCCTTTTACAAGTTGGAACAGCTTCTCCCTATCTACTCTGTCCAGCCCCCTCATGATTTTGAACATCTCTATCAAATCTCCTCTTTGCCTTCTTCTCTCCTTCCTATAATATGGTGTCTGGAACTGTACACAATATTCCAGCTGAGGCCTAACGAATGTCTTATATAAATTCAGCATAACCTCCCTGCTCTTGTACTCTATGCCCCTATTAATAAAGCCCAGGATACTATATGCTTTATTTATTGCACTCTCCACCTGTCCTGTCACCTTCAACAATCTATGCACAGATACAACCAAGTCTTTCTGCTCCTGCACCCCCTTCAAAATTTCATCCCTTATTTTATACTGTCTGTCCATGTTCTTCCTACCAAAATACATCACCTCACACTTCTCCGCATTGAACTTCATCTGCCCCTATCTGCCCACTCCACTGACTTGTCTATGTCCTTTTGAAGTTCTACACCGTCCTCCTCATAGTTCACAACACTCCCAAGCTTCGTATCATCTGCAAACTTTGAAATTGTCCCCTGCACACCAAGATCCAGATCATTAATATATATCAGGAAAAGCCAGAGCCTCAATACTGACCCCTGGGGAACTCCACTACAAAACCTTTCTCCAGCCCGAAAAATATTCATTGATCATTACTCTCTGCTTCCTATTCTTCAACCAATTTTGAATCCACGTTGCTCCTGTCCATTTTATTCCATGAACAACAACTTTTCTCACAAGTCTGTTGTGTGGCACTGTGTCAAATGCCTTTTGAAAGTCCATGTACACCACATCAATAGCATTACCCTCATCAACCTCTTCATTACTTCTTCAAAAAACTCCAGCAAGTTAGTTAAACATGATTTCCCCGATAGAAATCCATGCTGGTTCTCCCTTAGCAACCCATATTTTTCCATGTGACTACTAATTCTATCCCGAATAATTGTTTCTAGAATCTTGCCCACCACTGAAGTGTAACTGACTAGAATATTACTGGGCTTATCCTTACAACCTTTTTTGAACAAGGGCATAATGTTTGCAATTCTCCAGTCCTCTGGCACCACCTTGAGTATAGGGAAGACTGAAAGATTATGGCCAATGCCCCTGCAATTTCTACTCTCAATGTGTGAAAAAGCTTTTCCTCACCTCGCATTTGCTTCTTTTGCAAAGCACTTTAAAACTGTGCCCTCTGGTTCTCGGGCAGGAACAGTTTCTCCCTATCTGCTCTGTCCAGATCCCTCATGGTTTTGAAAACTTCTATCAAACCTCCTCTTAGCCTTCTCCTCTCCAAGGAAAACAGTCCCAACTTCTCCAATCTTTCCTCAGTTGCTGTGGCTGTTTCCGTTAGGTGAAGATAATATCGGGTGATCTATGCCATACAGGCTGTCATAAGCAGGGTCGAGGAGGTTCTGCAGACGTGTGCCAATTTTGGTGAAGGTTGTGCCTATGGAACTCGAGTTAGTTGTGTGTAGCTGTGAGCTGGGAATCAGGATGAACCCTAGAAGCAGAGAAGCTGAAATTCTTCATGAGGAAGACAGAACTTTGAAGGGCTTTGTGACTGAGATTGATGATGTATCACCGGCTGAGTGGATTGCTGAGCCAATTCGTAGGATCTGTCTTGGTTTCTTTCCTGCCATTTAATGTGCATTTTAGAGTTTATAACTGACCACAATTTGCATGTTAATTCATGTTTAACTTATGCTGATTCTGAGTTTTCGAGTATAGGTGCCTACTTAAGTTAGTATTTAGTGTTTACTTTGTTTGGCTCTTGTACAGTAAAAATTCTTTCATTTAAACTGTGGAATTTTGTGGCTTCATTCTTTCAGTAAGTAACTCGGATTTCGTAGTTCTCCTTTTTAAAAAAAAGTTATTTCTCAACCAAGATCATGGACAGAGTTTTACAGCCCTGTCAGGGAAGGGGTGGGGCTGTCAAATGCAGTGATCCATTCAAAAGTGGGACTCTGGTGGGACCAGAAAATCCCGCCAGCTGGAGGAGCTGTAAAATTCTGCCCCATGACACCACACTTTACTAATTTCACTCTGTGCTGGTGACCAATCAGCAGGTGATGACCCCAAGTCAAAGGGGAGAATCCGGAAGAACATGGAGGAGAATCTGTGCTAGTGAGGCTGGATTTCATGTGGAAAGATGGATTTCTTGATTGTAAAAAGCACAGCAAACTAACTGCACTGTAAGGCTGAAACAGAAAATGCTGCAGAGCTGAAATGCTCTGAAGGGTCACACGGACTCAAAATGTTAACTTTGTTTTTCTCTCCCTCCACAGTTGCTGTCAGGCCTGCTGAGTTTTCCCAGCATTTTCTCTTGTTGCTTCAGATTTCCAGCATCTGCAGTATTTTGCTTTTATCTGCAGTGTAAGAGGCTGTTGGTCTTGTGGATTTCTGCAGTGAACAAATCATTTTCAAAAGTACTGGAGCACTGCAAAGCACCAACACTAAAAATTAATCTTCAAAACCTGCAGCCAGATTCCAAATAACACTGGAGACAACAAAGGTCATTGACCAGTAAGTGACATACTCCCCATAAAAGGTGCAAAAGGGCCAACAAGTCTTTCAAATATTAGTTTCGGCATAGAGGAGCCAAAATGTACAAGTTAAGTCGGGCTCCGATTGTCAATTTCTGACTGAAATATTCCTGGGTTAGAACCACACCGACCCCACCCCTGTTCCCTGGTGCTTTTTGATTTGCTTCATTTTTTATTTTCTATTTCACTTTACATTATTTTCTAATAAAAATCTATTTTTCACTAAGAGGGGGATATTTATTCATGAAAATAATGAGTCAGTCTGGAAAGGCTTTGTGGGAAAAGCCTAAATGATAGTTCAGGAATGATGGGCTGAATGGCTTTTTCCCTGCATTTGAAAGCTATATGGTTGTATCCCAGTTGTACAAACTGCAAGTGCTCTTCTCACGTTCCAAACCCTTGAGTTACTTCAACCAGCTCAATATCACCAAGATAAGAAACAAGAGAGTAAAGGCTGAAGACCTGTACAGACTTTTATTCAATTATTAATTCTTTCTCCAACTTCTACCCATTTTTAACAAAAGGTCTATTTTTCAAGAGCTCCTGTGAAGTTTTTCAAAAAGCAAAACCTAAAACACACTGTACTCATTGAGAAGAAACAGTCGAGATATCGGATGTCACATCTTCTGGAAAATAACTTTTAAAATTAGATACACACCATCCATTGTTTATAATCTATAAATTGCTGAGAGGAAAAAGATTTTTCCATTGTCTTCTATTATTTGGAAACAGTTGTTTGTAAAGATTTCCAGCTCATGTTAAGTCTCAGGATCACTCCATCAATATGGGGCAGTAGATTCACAACAATATCCTCATAACATTCTAGGGCATCTGTTATTTCAGAGGTGACTGAAAGGGGTAGATGTTTCATGAAACAAATAAACACCATCACCATTGAAGCAAGGTCCAATTTGACGAATGTACTAATGAACTATGTGAGGATTACACAATCCTCATTCAGGCCCTCGACTGGGTCCACTCTCACTGGCGCCATATGGCCAAGAGCACAGATGGCAATGGTCATGAAGGAAAGCCTCTGGGACCTTCACACTGCAGGAAGAAGGCAGACTGATAACCTGCCACCATTCAGAAACTGTACAGCCTGCTGATACCCAAAGGCACATGATGATACACAGTGCCGCGATGATGCAGTGTCACATCGATGCACAGCGTCGTGACAATGTAGTGTCACATCGATGCACAGTGTCATGACGATGCCAAGTGTCACAACAAGGCACAGTCTCACGACGATGCACAGTGTCACGACAAGGCACAGTGTCATGACGATGCACAGTGTCATGATGATGCACAGTGTCACGACAAGGCACAGTGTCATGATGATGTACAGCGTCACGACAAGGCACAGCGTCACGACAAGGCACAGCGTCACGACAAGGCACAGTGTCACGACAAGGCACAGTGTCATGACAAGGCACAGCGACATGACGATGCACAGTGTCACGACAAGGCACAGTGTCATGACGATGCAGTGTCACGGCGATGCACAGTGTCATGACGATGCAGTGTCATGACGATGCACAGTGTCACGATGATGCAGTGTCACGATGATGCACAGTGTCACGGCGATGCACAGTGTCACGACGATGCAGTGTCGCGACGATGCAGTATTACTACGATGCACAGTGTCATGACGATGCAGTGTCGCTACGATGCACAGTGTCGCAATGATGCAGTGTCGTGACGATGCAGTGTCGCGACGATGCAGTATCACTACAATGCACAGTGTCGTGACGATGCAGTGTCACTACGATGCACAGTGTCGCGACGATGCAGTGTCACTACGATGCACAGTATCACAACGATGCACAGTGTCGCAACGATGCATTGTCACGACGATGCAGTGTCACTACGATGCACAGTGTCACTACGATGCACAGTGTCGTGATGATGGTGTCACTACGATGCACAGTGTCACTACGATGCACAGTGTCGTGACGATGCACAGTGTCGCGACGATGCACAGTGTTGTGACGATGCACAGTGTCGCTACGATGCACAGTGTCGTGACGATGCAGTGTCGCGACGATGCAGTATTACTACGATGCACAGTGTCATGACGATGCAGTGTCGCTACGATGCACAGTGTCGCAATGATGCAGTGTCGTGACGATGCAGTGTCGCGACGATGCAGTATCACTACAATGCACAGTGTCGTGACGATGCAGTGTCACTACGATGCACAGTGTCGCGACGATGCAGTGTCACTACGATGCACAGTATCACAACGATGCACAGTGTCGCAACGATGCATTGTCACGACGATGCAGTGTCACTACGATACACAGTGTCGTGACGATGCACAGTGTCACTACGATGCACAGTGTCGTGATGATGGTGTCACTACGATGCACAGTGTCACTACGATGCACAGTGTCGTGACGATGCACAGTGTCGTGACGATGCACAGTGTCGTGACGATGCACAGTGTCATGACGATGCAGTGTCACTACGATGCGCAGTGTCGTGACGATGCAGTGTCACTACGATGCACAGTGTCATGACGATGCAATGTCACGAAAATGCAGTGTCACTACGATGCACAGTGTCATGACGATGCAATGTCACGAAAATGCAGTGTCACTACGATGCACAGTGTCATGACGATGCAATGTCACGACAATGCAGTGTCACGACAATGCAGTGTCACTACGATGCACAGTGTCGTGACGATGCACAGTGTCTTGATGATGCACAGTGTCACGACGATGCACAGTGTCGCAACGATGAACAGTGTCGCAACGATGCACAGTGTCGCAACGATGCACAGTGTCATGACAATGCAGTGTCACAATGATGCTGCACCAGCTTTTGCACTTTGGTCGATGAGGCTGGGTAGCTGAGTTTTGAACTTGCTCTGTCATGATATTGGGGAACAAGGAACAGTCCACATTCTACCCTCAGCCATTCAGTCATTGGGACCTCCCAAAAAATGTTCAGCAATTGCTGGGCAGCGTTCCGACACTCTGTGCCGGGTCCATCACTTCACTTACAACGTGATCAAAGTGTCAGCTCACAGCCGGGACTGAGCTGGAGGTATCAGGTGTGATTCTCTGCAGCTCCAGAAACTGGGAAGATGGTGATCTCACTGAAGACAGCAGGATTCTGGGGACTTTTGGGATCAATCATCAAGGTCTATATTCGGAATAGGACTGGGATATCAACAAAGGCATGGATAGGGGGATGGAGGGTGTAGGGAAATTATACCTCGAAAGTTACCAAGAAAATTAAAGGGAGGTATATGGAGAAAGGGCAGGGGGATGAGATTAGAGGTAGTTTCAATTGAACTTGACCGCAGGTGCAATGGGTGACTTTTTATGTGGTTAATTCCTTGGAACTAATCATCCTTTCACTGAGAGAAAAGTGAACTTTGTTCCATCAGAGTCTGAGTTTGATGCAAGCTTAAGGATGAGATATAAAGGAATGACGCTCTAACACAGTACCACCCACCACCCAGAACCATACTAACACAGTACCACCCACTACCCAGAACCATACTAACACAGTACCACCCATTACCCAGAACCATACTAACACAGTACCACCCATTACCCAGAACCATACTAACACAGTACCACCCACTACCCAGAACCATACTAACACAGTATCACCCATTACCCAGAACCATACTAACACAGTATCACCCACTACCCAGAACCATACTAACACAGTACCACCCACTACCCAGAACCATACTAACAGTGTACCACCCACTACCCTGAACCATACTAACACAGTACCACCCACTACCCAGAACCACACTAACACAGTACCACCCATTACCCAGAACCATAATAAGTGTACCACCCACTACCCTGAACCATACTAACACAGCACCACCCATTACCCAGAAACATAATAAGTGTACAACCCACTACCCTGAACCATACTAACACAGTACCACCCATTACCCAGAACCATACTAACACAGTACCACCCATTACCCAGAACCATACTAACACAGTACCACCCACTACCCAGAACCATACTAACACAGTACCACCCACTACCCAGAACCATACTAACAGTGTACCACCCACTACCCAGAACCATACTAACACAGTACCACCCACTACCCAGAACCATACTAACACAGTACCACCCACTACCCTGAACCATACTAACACAGTACCATCCACTACCCAGAACCACACTAACACAGTACCACCCATTACCCAGAACCATAATAAGTGTACTACCCACTACCCTGAACCATACTAACACAGTACCACCCATTACCCAGAACCATAATAAGTGTACAACCCACTACCCTGAACCATACTAACACAGTACCACCCAGTACCCAGAACCATACTAACACAGTACCACCCATTACCCTGAACCATACTAACACTGTACCACCCATTACCCTGAAACATACTAACACAGTACCACCCATTACCCTGAACCATACTAACACTGTACCACCCATTACCCTGAACCATACTAACAGTGTGCCACCCATTTCCCTGAACCATACTAACAGTGTGCCACCCATTTCCCTGAACCATTTCAATGAATTTTATTGGAGATTTTCCTCAGCTAGATTTTGAATATTCTGTTATGAAACTTGCCACGAACGCTGGATGTTGGGAACGATGAGGAGATGGATACGCTGCATCGGGTGTGAAACCAACATTTCCAATCCAACCACACAGAGGCGGCCTCCAGAGGACATTGCTGAGTTTCTGCATCACACGCTCGGTTTGTACAACACTCAGCTGAATCCACAAAGCTGGAAACATGCAAAACAAAGCTCAAAATTCAAGCTTGTTTCAGGAGCTCAGGTGGGAACAGGGGACTTTTACAAAATTCGAATTCTGTAATTAGATACAGAATCTAAGAGCTTCTTTGCGAGTCTGTCAAAATATGGGATAATTCAACACAATAGTCAAATGCCAACACAGTCAGGTGGGACGAGAATGACCTGTATGCCAGGCCAGGTAAGGAAAGCAAATTTCCTTCCCTAAAGAATATTAGCGAACCAGGTGGGCTTTCACATCATGATAACACCATGACCACTGTGGTCCCAGCTTATAATTTCCTGACTGACTAACTTGAACAAACCCGGCTAATCAGCACTCAAAAGTTCAAAAGTAAAGTTGCTCGTAAAGCAATCAACGAGAGGAATGATTTTTTTTTGTCCCAAAGTCCACTTTTACGAAACACCGTTTGATGATGATCCAACGGGAAAAAGGTGCAAATGTTCCAGGCAACGGAGCAGTCGACAATCACTTTCCCTTCTTAGGTTCGCAACCGTAAATATTTTTTGTTCACCAGCTTTTCGAGCAGGTGGAAAAAGAAAAAAATCATGAAGACTTGTACAGGGTTCGATAGAAAACTCAGCAACAAGTGGGGTTATCACTGAGTAAATCGTGAAAAGAGGTACAGGCCACCAATCAGGAGAAGGCCACGCATTCCAAACATCATCAGCAACAGGATCAGAAAGACGGACATTATTGGCTCAATAACTTGATTTCCCAGATTCCATCGTGGAAATCCCATGTTAATCAAGCGTTGATTCATATCCGTAAACAGTGAGTGGCCCTGATTGGCTTGTCCCTGATAAAGATGGTTTGTATTCTCGGAGTTATGGATGAAACCCTGGTGGGAAAAGATAGGATAACAAAAACAAAAATCAGCAATCACTTAATTTTTCTTATATTACTTCTCAGGATGTATAGCCCGTTCCTGGTTGCCCCACGTCCAGCCACTTCGGAAGGCAGCTAGGAGTCAAACATGGTGGTGTGGGTATGGAGTCATGTATAGGCACAGGCCAGGTAAGGACAGCAGATTTCCTTCCCTAAAGGTCACTCAGGGCTTTTAAGACAATCCGACAGAGCTTTCACTGACTAGTTTTTTTTTTACAATACAGAATGCTGTGGCTCACTGGGTAGAAACATGTACCTATGAGGCAAAACATTGTGAGTTCACATCCCACTCCAGACAGGGTTTTAGGTTTCTATGTGGGATTGACTCCATTGCTTTACAGGGAACCAGCATGGCCTCCCTCTGTGCTGTAAATAACTCTGTGACTTCAATAACTCTGTGAAGCTGGTGGGAGTTGAAGTCATTCTCTGGATTATTAGCCCAGCCCAGTAGCAGAACCATGGCACCACCTGCACCCATTCGGAATCTGCATCAACGCCAAGGCCTAAATTCACAGGCCATGCTCAAGGTTAGAGATGGGAATAAATCCCCTCCCCATTGAAGGATCAGGTTCTTAGGAAGCAGAGTTGATTCAAGATCAGCTCATTCCTTTTCGGGGGAAGTTTTGACAGAAATGAGGTGAGAAAAGAGAATAGGGGTTTGGGAGATATTAATGTTCTCAAGAGATATAAAGAACAACAAAACACTTCCCATCAGCAGCAGGATCGGTTAGCAGAGGAGACAGAATTATGGCAATTGGCAAACAAAATTTAACTCAATGTGGGGAGGCTGATCTTTTTTTCACACAGCAAGTTATGGTGCTCAGTTTGAAAGGGTGGTGGAAGAATTTTCAATAGTAACTTGTAAAAGGGAAGTGGATAAATACTTGAAGGGGAAAAACATTAAGGACAACGAGGAAGGGTTTAGGAAGAATGGATTGCTCAGCACAGGTATGATGGGCTGAATGGCTTCCTTCTGGGCTCTATCATTCTCTGATCCAATGAGATGATTTGGCAGAAATCTTGCCAGTTCCACCTCACTTGACCCCCAAACCAAAAAAGGCGTTGATTGATAGGCCCTAACTGTGGGGAAGATGGTCCCAGAAGGTAGGAAGAGAAAATGGCAACTTCCCAGAAGGAATGTCCTGTGTCAGAATGGGAATTTCCTGCTGGCCTATCACCGGGAATGTCCCGGAATGGTAGACCCCACCGGCCCAATGGCTCCTCTGACCCTTGGCAGGGGTGATGGGCAGCACAGCAAGATCCCAGGAATTTTGAGGCAGCATTATTTCGGCAAATCTAATTCTCTCTCCTTTTTTTAAATTTTAAGGGGAAAAAAAATCTCTTTGCTCCTCTTAAGTGGGGTGGGGTGGAAATTTGGCCTCGGTCTAAATAATTCCCAATTCCAACCTGGAACCTGGCAACTTTGTAAACTTCGGCATTCACCGCTGATCCCATGAAAGCTGCTGAGCTTTGAAGCAGGAAGAGACAGACACATTGCCCCACGTTCCCTCTTGCTCCCCTTCTGAGTGATACCAACCTGCCGGGGTCTGTTCAGATTCTCTCTCCGCTCAGGCTGCTTCCGAACGCGAGGGTCATCATCTTGTACAATGTCTCCATTGGCCAGAATGCGAACCATTTTCCTCCCAGTCGGCTCAAAACTTGCCTAAAGGAAGAAGCAAAGGGGGCAGGACTGAATCAGCAAAAGGCTGCAAGGTGTAAACCAGCTGCCTCCCTCCTGTGAGATCTCCCCCAGCCCCTGTCCCTATGCCATTCACACACACTCCCCTCTCCGACACAAACACACAGCCCCGAAAGGAAATGAGAGTCATCAGTGTAGCAGAGAATTAACTCCGATTGAGCCGCTCCTTCCTTTCCCCGTCAAACCCTCTCCGCAAGGGCAGCATCGCGGAGACTGGAAGAATCCTCCCTCTCCACACTCCCACCACCTCCACTCCACACTACCACCCCTCCTCCTCCCTCTCCACACTCCCACCACCCCCACTCCACACTCCCACCCCTCCTCCTCCCTCTGCACACTCCCACCACCTCCACTCCACACTCCCACCCCTCCTCCTCCCTCTCCACACTCCCACCACCTCCACTCCACACTCCCACCCCTCCTCCTCCCTCTCCACACTCCCACCACCTCCACTCCACACTACCACCCCTCCTCCTCCCTCTGCACACTCCCACCACCTCCACTCCACACTACCACCCCTCCTCCTCCCTCTGCACACTCCCACCACCCCCATTCCACACTCCCACCACCTCCACTCCACACTCCCACCCCTCCTCCTCCCTCTGCACACTCCCACCACCTCCACTCCACACTACCACCCCTCCTCCTCCCTCTGCACACTCCCACCACCCCCATTCCACACTCCCACCACCTCTACTCCACACTACCACCCCTCCTCCTCCCTCTCCACACTCCCACCACCCCCATTCCACACTCCCACCACCTCCACTCCACACTCCCACCCCTCCTCCTCCCTCTGCACACTCCCACCACCTCCACTCCACACTACCACCCCTCCTCCTCCCTCTGCACACTCCCACCACCCCCATTCCACACTCCCACCACCTCTACTCCACACTACCACCCCTCCTCCTCCCTCTCCACACTCCCACCACCCCCATTCCACACTCCCACCACCTCCACTCCACACTACCACCCCTCCTCCTCCCTCTGCACACTCCCACCACCTCCACTCCACACTACCACCCCTCCTCCTCCCTCTGCACACTCCCACCACTCCACACTACCACCCCTCCTCCTCCCTCTGCACACTCCCACCACCTCCACTCCACACTACCACCCCTCCTCCTCCCTCTCCACACTCCCACCACCTCCACTCCACACTCCCACCCCTCCTCCTCCCTCTCCACACTCCCACCACCTCCACTCCACACTAACACCCCTCCTCCTCCCTCTCCACACTCCCACCACCTCCACTCCACACTCCCACCCCTCCTCCTCCCTCTCCACACTCCCACCACCTCCACTCCACACTCCCACCCCTCCTCCTCCCTCTCCACACTCCCACCACCTCCACTCCACACTCCCACCCCTCCTCCTCCCTCTCCACACTCCCACCACCCCCACTCCACACTACCACCCCTCCTCCTCCCTCTGCACACTCCCACCACCTCCACTCCACACTCCCACCCCTCCTCCTCCCTCTCCACACTCCCACCACCCCCACTCCACACTACCACCCCTCCTCCTCCCTCTGCACACTCCCACCACCTCCACTCCACACTACCACCCCTCCTCCTCCCTCTCCACACTCCCACCATCTCCACTCCACACTACCACCCCTCCTCCTCCCTCTCCACACTCCCACCACCTCCACTCCACACTACCACCCCTCCTCCTCCCTCTCCACACTCCCACCACCTCCACTCCACACTCCCACCCCCCCATCCTCCCTCTCCACACTCCCACCAACCCACTCCACACTACCACCCCCCTCCTCCCTCTCCACACTCCCACCACCCCCACTCCACACTACCACCCCCCCTCCTCCCTCTTCACACTCCCACCACCTCCACTCCACACTACCAACCCCCCCTCCTCCCTCTCCACACTCCCACCACCCCTCCTCCCTCTCCACACACCCACCACCTCCACTCCACACTACCACCCCCCTCCTCCCTCTCCACACTACCACCCCCCTCCTTCCTCTCCACACTACCACCCCCCTCCTCCCTGTCCACACTCCCACCACCCCCACTCCACACTACCACCCCCCCTCCTCCCTCTCCACACTCCCACCATCTCCACTCCACACTACCACCCCCCTCCTCCCTCTCCACACTCCCACCACCTCCACTCCACACTACCACCCCCCCTCCTCCCTCTTCACACTCCCACCAGCCCCACTCCACACTACCACACCCCCTCCTCCCTCTCCACACTCCCACCACCTCCACTCCACACTACCACACCCCCTCCTCCCTCTCCACACTCCCACCACCTCCACTCCACACTACCACACCCCCTCCTCCCTCTCCACACTCCCACCACCCCCACTCCACACTACCACCCACCCTCCCTCTCCACACTCCCACCACCTGCACTCCACACTACCACCACCCCCCTTCTCCCCTACACACTACCACCCCCCCTCCTCCCTCTCCACACTACCACCACCTCCACTCCACACTACCACCCCCCCTCCTCCCTCTCCACACTCCCACCACCTCCACTTCACACTACCACCACTACCCCCCCTTCCACACTACCACCCCCTCCCCTCCACACTACCACCACCTCCACTCCACACTACCCCCCCTTCCACACAACCACCCCCCCTCCCCTACACACTACCACCCCCCCACTCTCCCCTCCATACTACCAACCCCATCCCCAAGCCCCAATCTCTCTCCCTCTTTCCTGCTCAGTTTCTACCCCACAGTTGAAATATTTGAATGAACGATATCGTCAAAGTAAACACTTTGCTCGGGGCATCAGGATATGAATGGGGCTGGGAGGTGTTTACACTGAGGAGAGAGAGAGAAAGAGCGAGACAGAGTGGCTAAAGAAAGGATTGGGATTTGGGGGAAATTCTGCTGAGCTGGGGAAGATTGTGATTTTATGGTGATTATGATTTGGGGCTGATTGTGAGTTGGGGGTGATTTTGATTTGGGATGATTGTGAATTGGAGTGATTGTGATTTTAGAGATGATTGTGATTTGGGGTTATTTTGATTTGAGATGATTGTGATTTTGTGGTGATTGTGATTTGGGAATGATTGTGAGTTGGGATGACTGAGTTGGGGTGATTTTGATTTGGGATGATTGTGATTTGGGGGTGATTTTGATTTGAGGTGATTGTGATTTTCTGGTGATTGTGATTTGGGGTTGATTGTGATTTGGGGATGGTCGTAAGTTGGAATGATTGTAATTTGGGGTTGATTGTAGTTTGCAGTGCCAGGCAATGACCATCTCCAACAAAAGAGAATCTAAACATCATCCCTTGACATTCAATGGCATCACTGAATTCCCCACTATCAACATCTTGGGGGTTACCAGAAGCTGAACTGGACCAGCCATATAAATACTGTAGCTACAAGAGCAGGTCAGAGGCTGGAAATTCTGCAGAGAGTAACTCACCTACTGACTTGCCAAAGCCTGCCCACCATCTACAAGGCAAAAGTCAGGAGTGTGATGGAATACTCCCCACTTTCCTGGGTGAGTTCAACTCCAGCAATGCTCAAGAAGCTTGACACTATCCAGGACAAAGCAATCCATTTAGTTGGCACCCCATCCACCACCTTAAACATTCACTCCCTCCACCACCAATGCAGAGTAGCAGTAGTGTGTACCATCAACAAAGTGCACTGCAGGAACTCACCAAGCTTCTTCTACAGCATTTTTCAAATCAATGACCTCTACCATCTAGAAGGACAAGGGCAACAGACACATGGGAACACAACCACCTGCAAGTCCCCCTCCAAGTCACTCACCATCCTGACTTGGAACTATATCGCTGTTTCTTCACTGTTGCTGGCTCAAAATCCAGGAACTCCCTCCCTAACAGCATGGTGGGTGTACCTACACCATGTGGACTGCAGCGATTTAAGAAGGCAGCTCACCACCACCTTCTCAAGGGCAATTGGAGATGGGCAATAAATGCTGGCCCAGCCAGAGACACTCACAGAGAATTAATAAAAACACTCACACTCCACACCCAACCCCTGATATTCTAGTGTCTTTAATGTAGAAAACATGGAGCTTTGAAAAGGGGCTGCAGTTGGGAGGAAGCTATTTACCTGGGGTGTGGTGTGGGGGAAGGGGCTGGGTGAGGAAGAGGGTAACTGTGTGGGTAAGTAGTTGCCCTAATGCCTCTGAACAGATGAAGTCACCTGTTGGTTCCATGGAAGTAGGTTTCCCTCCCACTGACCCCTCCAATCCCAGGATACTTGTCCCTTAAATGCAAAATTCCAAGGACAGCCTCTGCATTCCCTCAAAGCACCAGATGGCAGGAATATAATTTAGACACCATGTTGGAAAAGAAATCTGAACCCTCAAGACTTGTGCTAGAAAAAAATGATCCTTGAAGTCAAAGCAAGGTCAAATGACATTACAATTTACTGTCAAAATTAATTTCGGCCTCAGGATATCCCAAAATGCTTTACACCCAATGAAACATTTCTGAAGAGTGTAAAGTGTAGGAAACACAGCAGCAAGCTGTGCACAGCAAGCTCCCAAAAACACCAATGAGCTAATGACCCGATTGTCCGTCTTACTGATGCAGCTTCAGTTCAACGAGTATTACTGAAGGAGTTTTGCAATGAGCTCCAGGCTACTAAAATAAAAACATTTGGGCAAGGCAACCTTATTCGAGAAAGAAACTGTGGAGCTTTGTTGTTGATTTGTGGCCTCGTGCTTTATGTTGTGACGGTTGCTGGGTCCACACTGTCACTTTGCTGAAGTGACATTATCTGACTGTAACACTATATAAAAGGCTACAGCTCTCGACCTCACTGACTGAAGACCTCAGACATGCAGGGGAAGAGCAGCTCCTTTGTCTGTCCTGAAATCTGGTCACATTGTTCGTCCTCTTTTTGTTTTTTTTAAACGATAAAAAATATTTTCTCTGCTTTTTGTCCGCTGATGAATGATCTGGGCGGCTTTTATATGCAAACTAATTTGGAGACAAACTAAGTGAATGAGCTATTAGAAAGAAGCTTTCAACTGTAATTGAATTTCTTCACTTGTTAGTTTGCAATGAAAATGTCATATATATCGGTGCCTCTATTCAGCCCGAATTAGATCTCGTTAGAAAGAAATGGTTTCTTTGGCGAGGCATGAAACTTCTCGGAGTTGGCCCTGTAACTATGGAGGGCAGCTGGAGGCAGCTCCTCGACACACATGTGCTTCAGTTTGTCGAGCTGTATAGACTTGTGAATTCCTATTCAGTGTGGCCTCCCCCCTGTGTCACTGGGGGTTAAGTCTGGGCCTTCTCCTGGGCAGCCATGCCGAAAATTTAGAGTGACACTTGAACAGTCAGCAGTGAAGGCCCCAAGTTGTACACGAGCTTTATTGTTGCACAGTTCCATTTTTCTGATCCGGTGTGTTGCGATGTGAGCAGGACACCTTTTCTGCAAGTAAGGGTTTATTCTCCAAGCCCAGGCTGCAGGAACAATCTACAAATGCGATTAGCTTCGTATTCTGTGTGGTGAATGGAAACCGCCTGCATTGATTTCCACTCAGTGCCACAGCACATCTCTCCAAAGCATCCTCACTCAGTCAGAAAGGGGGAAAGTCTCAGAATAAAAAGTCGGCAAGATCCCACAGATTCAGGTCATGCGTATGTGTCCCATGTTAGACACACTGGGACATGCAACATGTTAACGTTTATTTTTGAATTTGCTGCAGTGAAACACTTGTAACACAGCAGCTGACTGCCAGAAATCAAAACTATTGCAAAGATAAAAAAGATCTTTCATCCTTGAAAACATGAATTACTGTTTCAAGTGTAGGTTCCCTACCCCAACCTTATCCAATCAGACAGAGACAGACTTGCACCTTTCACAGCCATAGGACATGCCAAAGCACTTTACAGCCAAGCAAATATTTTTTTAGTGGAGTCACTGCTGTAATGTAGGAAATGTGGCAGCCAATTTGCGCACAGCAAGATCCCACAAACAAATGTGATAATGACTCAGGTCATCCGTTTCTCGTTATGTTGATTGAGGGATATATGTTGGCCGGGACACCAGGGGTACCTCTCTGCTCTTCCTGAAGTAGTGCCATGGCATCTTTTACAGCCACCTGAGGGGACAGACGAGGCCTCAGTTTAACATCTCATCTGAAAGACAGCACCAGTGAGAATGCGGCCCTCCCTCACAGTACGACTCTGGAGTGTCGGTTTGGGCTTCTCCCTTCATTTTAATTTATAAGAATGGACATTTCAGATTTCTGGTTAATGCAAAGGGCAGTTTGAAAATGGCTGTGGGTTTTGTAACTACTGCAAAATTCAACATGATGAAATTATAAGGGAGTGGCCTCTTTCTGATGTGAGGTTCACTGGTTCAGAAATAACAGGGAAGTGAAATGATTTCAGCATCACCCCCTTGTCTGCTGGCTGTAAGTGGTAGGCATAGTGGAGTATAATAGTGGGTGGGGGGGGGGGGGAGAAATGGGGGTTTAGTTGCAGTTTAAATGATGGAAAAGGCAGATGCTGGGAGCTGGGTGCTTTTCTGTTGAAAATGACTGCCATCTTGTGGACCCCATGTGTGGCTCAGGCCTACATTGAACTGACAGGAACCGCATGCAGATTGAGTGTGTTCAAACATAATGTGTAAAGGTACCTTGGGAACCATATTATGTTAATACAGGCTTCGCCGAAAATGAACAGACTTATTCGATGCAAAATATTGTCCCGAACACCAGCTGTAATTGGCAGATGTAGCTAAAGTTCTTAATTTTAATTCTTTTAAAATTATAAATAAAATAGCACATTGAATGATTGTAGTAATAATCCCTGGCATTTTATTCTTCTGTAATGGCTAATGGTTAAGTGTGCACACTTGCTGCCAGTGTCACCTTTATTTCCTGTAACACTTTCCCTGTTACGCTCATTGATAACACCCTGGGTTAATACAAGGCAGTATATCCCGTGACCCACTGTGTTCAACACCCCAGAGAACATGGAGGAAGTTTTGTGCCTATAGCTTCTCCCAGGCTATGAGACACATGATCACCACACGGCCCATACATCATCCAGACTGTCCCACACTCTGTGTGCGCTGTGGAATCATTTACTATTCTTTATATAAAATCTTGATTGTGCTTAACTCATACAGCACAATGTTTTCTCCAGTTCTGTGAGAGAATAGAATCATTCATATTAATGGTGACACAACTCAGCACTCTCACCACTGGGTCAGGAGATTGTGGAGTAAAGTCGCACTCCACAGATTTGAGCACACTATCCAGGCTGACAGTCCAGTGCAGTATTGAGGGAGTGCCAGCTTTTGGAGAAGATGTTAAATGATCCCATGAAATTATTTTGAAGAAGAATAAAGGGGAGCTCTTCCCAGTTTCCTGATCAATACTTATCAACACCACAATTGACGGTGAACACATACACACTGACAATGTATAAGGATATTACTGCTTGTAGTAGCTTAGGGGCTTAACCCCATCCACAGCAGAAATGCTTTCAACCCAATAGGGTAACTAATACTAATCATGTAGGATGGAATAGTTTGAAATATTAGCGATGTCATTCTACAAGAGATTGTGTGTAAGTACATACCCACCACACTGGGGAGTAAGGAATAGAAGGATATGTTGATGGGGTGAGATGAAGATGGGATGCTTGGAGGCTCAGTGGGGTGGAGTGGCCTGTCTCTGTGCTGTGGGTTGGACCCAAGCCATTGCAGCTTTGTCCTTTCCGAGTGTAACAGTTCTCAGTGACTGTAAGATCAATGACACGCTACAGTCACCATAAAACGTCACAGTTTGAAGAGCTGTGGTTTCTTTCTACTGTTGTACATTTAAGTTTTATTACTGCAACTTTCCTCATTTTCACATAAAATTGAATCGGAACTGTCATGAGCTTTGTAAAAATCATAGACTCTGGCATCTTTCCCAAACCATCCCACTCTTGCATTCTCAGAATTCCAAACCATTCCTCACCAGAAGGTCACAGACCAAACTAGGAAATAAACACCATTTAGATCACCCTGCCTGTGAACAGAATGACATGGAATTTACAGCTCAGGAGCAGGCTATTCAGCCCAACTGGTCCATGCTGGTGATTGTGCTCCATGTGAACCTTGCTCCCACCCTTATTTCCTCTCACCCTGTCAGCATATCTTCCCAGCTCAGCCCATGTCTCAGCCCATTCATCCCCGATCATGAATCTCAGTCCTCCTAATGATTTACACCTTGGTTATAACATTTTAAATAAGACTCTTCCATTGCATGGTGACAGTTTGAAGGCCATTTCTCCCCATCCCTCCCACCTGCCCCTCCACCCAACTCAGAACCACAAGCTTTGGTTGTTTCCTCAGCTCAGACTCTATGATGTTGAATCAAACACCCAACTCACACCAAGTCCATTTGTCCACCCCTGTCTGTCTTCGCAGACCTACACTGGTTCCTGGTGCAACAGCACCTCCAATTTAATGTTTACATCCTCATGTTCCAATCCCTCCTTTGCCTCACCCCTATTTTTGTTACTATAATAGAACAATAACTGCATTTATATAGCAAATTTAACATGTAAAAATATCCCAAGGCATTTCACAGGAGCGTTATCAAGCAAGATTGGAATATGAACCACAAAAGGCGAATAGAATAGAAAGCTGGGACAAAGATGTTGTTTTTAAGGAGTAGCTTAAAAGAGGAAAGTGAATTAGAGAGGCAGAGAGGTTTAGAGAGGGAATTCCAGAGCTTGGGGCCCAGACAGCTGAAGGTATGGCAGCCAATGTTGGAGCCATTAACTGGAGATGCTTAAGAGACCAGAATTAGAGAAATGCAGAGATCTTGGAGGGCTGTAGGGCTGGAGGATATTACAGAGAGAGGAAGGGATGAGGCCATGGAAGGATTTTAACAGCCCATACTGTTGGAATAAATTGCAGTGGCCTGGCATTGACTGTATGTCATTGCGAAACTAGTTGAAAAGCATGCCTCTATTTTGTTGTCTATTAATCTTTTATATAGTGACACTCTCACTGTATCTTGTTAAGTTTTTTATCCTTCCACGCAAAACAGAAGGATGAAAAAAACGTGCTGATACTAAAGAGATTCCATCACAAGGAGGAAAAACTGAAGTTTTGTTACGGAGGGTTAGATGTGAAAGGTTAACCTGTTCATCCCACCATGCAGAACTGCTCATTCCCAGCAGGTGGAGCTCACAGCTCAGTAACAAGTAGCAAGTTTCCACATTTAGATCAAAAGACAGTTTGGTAAACCTGTTTTTTTTATATATACTTTGTGAAAGCAGTCACTGATTAAAAGTATTGCAGTATCTACGTACTTGAGAACCCTTTTCCTTTAATCTTCAACATAAAAAAACTGATTGAAGTGCTGAAGAGTGGCGGGAGCCAAGTCCTGGTGTAGATGAAATGAGGGGATTATCATATCAATTTGAACCATTTACTTTGTAGAGAGGGACAAATGCTAGAAAGAAGATCCCTGGAAACCGTATGAGGATGAATTTTAATTTCATCCTTTCACCTTGGTTTTGGTTAATCCTGTTAACTAGTAACTAATGTTACTACTGTACTGTTAACTAAGTATACAAGATTGAGGGAGGTTTTTGTGTGCAAATTGGGTGCAAATTAGAACAGTCAATGACACTGCAAAAATATTGGGTGTAAAGTACTAAGAGGCATCCTGAGGTTATGAAAGATGTGATATAAATGCAAGCCTTTCTTATTCTGCTTTGAAAGAAGAGTTTTGAGCTATGGCTAACAGTGCATTTGTAAATTGGGAAATGTTATGCAAAGGTGAAGTTAAAACAAATTATTTTAAATAAAGTTGTGAGAGGAGACGAGCTGTGGGTGTGAATGGAGCTTGGCAAGGGGATTGAAGGAGCTGATAGGGTGACACAGAGAAACTAGTTCCTCTGGGAAACAAGGGAGCAGAGTCTCATAATGAGAGCTGGGTTGTTCAGGAGTTCAGGAGCAAGGGGGCCAAAGCTTTTAGCAAAAGTTTATTTCATGAAATTGTTGACACATGGAATGGATGTGAAGACAGGTTCTGGAGGAGAAATCCCTTCGAGTTATTCTGTATCCATGAGTTAAGACTGGCTAATTGGCCTTCCTCTACTGTAATGATCTTAAGGATGTGTGTGCAATGTATTAAAGATATAGCTAATACTCTTGGCCAGGGCGTGTATTTGCTACATTACTTCCATCTTATATTCCCAATATATTCCTCGCAATTTTCACAGTTTCCTCCCATGGTCATCAGCACAAAGCCATTCATTTAGTGCCGTGTGATCCATTCCATTGTTACTGTTTCCTGGAGAGCAGAGGGTTCCTGAATGAGAATGAAAGTGTTGTGTCGCTTTATATTTAATACTTTACACTTACCTCTCAAATTGAAAATATGAGGGCAAAACAAACTTTTTAACATGTTCACATTCAGGATGCTGACAAGGCTGGTATTTATTGGCCATCCCTAACTGCCTGTGAGAAATGGGTTGAGTGACTCACTGGTCCAATTGAAAGGGCAGTTAAGAGTTGGTGAGGACTGGAGTCACATGCAGGCTCAGACTGGGTAAGGGTGGCAGATTTCCTTCCTTAAAGGCATTTGTGAACTCACTGGATTCAGACAGCTTTCCTTCACTTTTAAAAACCCAATTCAAATTCTCAAAGCAGCCACAGTGGTATTTGAACTAATGTTCTCCTGGATTATTAGTCTAGTAACACATTCACTACATTACTGTAACTCTGCAACTGCTCACAGGATGTACACAGAAGCAACATTTCACTGCCCAGCACATGTCAGTGGTGGGTGTGAGGCAGTGTCCCACAGTTCCTGAATTTAGACATCTCCTGATGGGCTCCGTTAGTTAGAAATTCTTCCCCATCCTTCAGCTGGAGCTTGTTTGTGGTGTGTTACTTGCTGTAAGTGCTAGATGATAATGGCACTACCATCTGGGACCTCAGTGGCTGGTGGGACCAATAGTTTATCTCCTTAACCAATGGGATTTAAGGATTGTGAAAGAACCATAGGAACGTTGGTGAAGGAAATCAGGGGAATTTGAGTCAAATCTTGTACAGAAAGAGAAATAGAGAGAGTGAAAAAAAGATTGGATTAAGGAGAGAGCAGACAGAAAGGAAAAGTAAAGAAAAAATAAGGAATTAAACTTCTTTGATAATCTCTGGGAGCAATTGACTACCCACAGGAATTAATTTGAATTTTTCCCTTTCTAGGCTAGTGAGGTTGGGCAGAAGCAACTGTGGTTAAAAAGGCCCTTAAGCTCTTAAATACCAGCTGTATCATTCCATGATGAATTTAATTTGGGTTTAATTTGCAAATCCAGAGAATGATTAAGACTAATGGGAAGTTTGAGGGTGAGGTGTCATTTCTGTAAGGCTGACACTGATTCATAGAGAGTCTCTCGCTGTCATCACAAGCCTCTTGTAGGATTCACACAAGAATAACGGCAATGCACTGAACTCACTGCAATACTGTATCGGCAACAAGTTCTGGGCTGATGGAGTTCCGGGGAATTCTGGTTACAGCAAATTAATTCTGAAACACTATGATTTATCTGACATTGCATTCTGAGCTTGATTGAAAATCTTCAGTTATGATGCCGTTACCATGGTGCCAGCACACATGGTCTCTTGTCGCTTTCTCTGTCAATAAGATATTACTATAGAAACAGTCACCTGATTGCTGAGTAAACACCATTGTACTGCAGAATAAGGAATAATTCATGTTCATATTCGAATTAATTAAGGTACAAATGACACAATTGCTTCAGCCAATTCAGCAAATTATAATGAAATAAATGATCATTGAGTTGAGATATTTTTATCTTTAGCCTTCTTGCGTGCTCTATTTCTCTCTCTATCTCTCGTTTGCTTTCTCTCATTCTCTCTCTTTCACTCCCTCTCCCTTTCTCTCTATTTTCCCGTTGACTTGCTGAGAACACTGATCTTTGCTGTCAGTTTTGCTCTGGGTTTCATGCAGGATTCACTATTATAATTGCCCACGAGGTAAATACAAGTCAGTGAGGAGGATCTGATCTGATCTGAGCTCTAGCAGAAGCCTGGAAGTTCCCCTCCAAGCCACACACCAAAATGACGTGGGAATATATCGCCATTCCTTCACTGTCGCTGGGTCAAAATCCTGGAACTCCTTACCTACACCACATGGGCTGCAGTGGTCCAAGAAGTCAGTTCTTCTCGAGGGCAATTGGGATGGGCAATAAATCCTGGCCCAGCAAGTGATGCCCACATCTCATAAATGAATTTTTAGAAATTGCCATGTTCTGGGTCTGGTTCTGTGTGTAACCTGGATCAGGTTCTGTTGTAATCTGGACATGATTCTGTGTGTAATCTGGACCTGATTCTGTGTGTAATCTGGACTTGATTCTGTTGTAACCTAGACCTGATTCTGTGTGTACAATGGACTTGATTCTGTTGTAATCCAGATCTGGTTCTGTGTGTAATCTGGATCTGGTTCTGTGTGTAATCTGGATATGGTTCAGTGTGTAATCTGGACCTGATTCTGTCTGTAATCTGGACCTGATTCTGTGTGTAATCTGGACTTGATTCTGTTGTAATCCAGATCTGGTTCTGTGTGTAATCTGGATCTGGTTCTGTTGTAATCTGGACCTGATTCTGTGTGTAATCTGGACTTGATTCTGTTGTAATATGAACCTGATTCTGTGTGTAATCTGGACTTGATTCTGTTGTAATCTGGACCTGATTCTGTGTGTAATTTGGACTTCAGCTGATGAATCAGCACTGAGGGTGGCAAGGGTTACAGAATGTACTCTGGATGGGGCACTTCAATGTCCATCACCAAGAGTGGCTCGGTAGCACCACTACTGACTGAGCTGGCCAAGTACTAAAGGATGTAGCTGCCAGACTGGGTCATGAAGCTCCCATATTTTTCATAATATTATTGTGGGGTATTGTAAAGCAGGCTTACGTGTGTCTGATTTAACTGAATTAGAGTCGGATAAACTGCAAGGTTGAAATTATCAAAAGATTTAGGTGCAAAAAGGGTGTTTGAAATACTGATGAGTGAGCGAGATTAAAAGTCTCAGCAGATGAGGTATGGATGAAATTTGCATTTTAAGACAATTGGAGAAATGTTTGGTTTTCAAGGGAAAATGGGGGAGGATTTTTCCTTCATTGGGTGGTCTCGGCAGGGACGGTCTGGAAGCCGACTGCCGCCCGCAATCGGGGCCGGACCGCGATTTCATGAAACACGAGGGGCAAGCGCTGTCCATGTGGGGAGGGGAGGAGGGCGAACGTCAACTTCAGGCATGTGCGCGAGTACACACTTGAAAATCTCCCTGATGGACAGGGAGGTGAACATTTTTCAAAATAAAAATAAAGCGTTTAAAAATGTTATAAAACTTGTCCCCTCATGTGACTCTGAGCAGGGTCATGTTATTAACTGCATTTTAAAATTTTGATTTTATTTTAATTTGCTGTTGGAAACCTCACGCTGCCTGTGGATGACGTTTCCTAAAAAGTAAGGCTGGATGGGCAGTGAAAAATTCTTCGCGATTAACCTCTTAACCCCCTTAATAGGTCTTTTAATTGTCGGCTGCTGACTCTGGCATGCATCTGCTGACCGAAATATCACGCAAGTGCATGACGGTGTCGGGACACTCACCCAACGTCAGCACATGTCATTCTACGCTTGGCCAGGTCAGGCATGCTCCCACCCGCCGAGCTAAAAGTCCTCCCCATGATTAAGTTTTACAACTGGCAGGATAAACAGGGCAAGGTTATGATGTTTATTTTTCCCTAAAAGGGAAAGGTCACGTTGACAACATGAAAGATTTTTATGTAATGGGGAAAGTAAATTCCAAAGACACGTGGGAACAATGGGATTTACAGATTAAAGAGGAAGAACTATATATTTAAAGAAGGATGGAATGTTGTGAGGGGTGGCCATGTAAGATCTAAAAGATACACCATGTGAAACAGACTTTGGGAAACAGCCTCTAGCCACTTTGCAGAAGTTTGTTGTTTCAGTAACCAAAGCTGTGTTGAAAGTCTTTGGAATTCCACTGTCGAGTGGGTGTTTGTGGTAACCTTGCTGGACCGTTATCTTAAAGGGGGTGTGTAGTTGGGAGTCAGGTTCATTAGTAATTTTGGGATTTGTTATAATATTAAACAATGGGGGAGGCAGTGGCACAGTGGTATTGTCACTGGACTAGTATTCCAGAAACCCAGGGTTATGCTCTGGGGACCTGGGTTCAAATCCCACCACAGCAGATGGTGAAATTAAAAGTCTGACAACAACCACCAAACCATTGCCAATTATTGTAAAAACCCATCTGGTTCACTAATGTCCTTTAGGGAAGGAAATCTGCCTCCTTACCTGGTCTGACCTATTTGGCACTCCAGACTCATAGCAATGTGGCTGAGTCTTAAAAATGCCCCCTGAACAAGGGCAATTAGGGATGGATAATAAATGTTGACCTAGACAGTGTCACCAATATCCCATGCACAAATATAAAAAAGATGTAACTTTGTGCATGCGTTTTAATTCTTTTCTTTTGATATAAATGTTTTAATTTAATTTTTAAAATCTCTAAAGGCATTAGTGGGTTCATTGCACAAACCTTGTCATAAATACGAATTGCAAAACCGTTGCGATAACGTGGCCAAGTTTCCCTTTGGATTTGGTCAGCCTGGCAAATACCACCTGCGGTATAACAACTGGGTCTGTGGCAGGTGGTGAAGGAACCAACAAGAGGGAAAAGCCAACATCAGGCGGTGTGGTACTACCACCGTGCTACAAGAGACAGATATCGCACAGACCTAGCAACTCAAGGCTGGGCATCCATGAGGTTCTATCGACCATCAGCAGCAGCATTGTACTCAAACACAATCTGTAACCTCATGGCCCGACATATCCCCCAATCTACCATTACCATCAAGCCAGGGGATCAACCCTGATTCAATGAAGGGTAGAGGAGGGCATGCCAGGAGCAGCACTCAATATATCTAAAAATGAGGTGTCAACCTGGTGAAGCTACAGCACAGGACTTCTTGCATGCCAAACAACATAAGCAGCAAGTGATAGACAGAGCTAAGCGATCCCACAACCAACGGATCAGATCTAAGCTCTGCAGTCCTGCCACATCCAGTGATGAATGGTGATGGACAATTAAACAACTCACTAGAGGAGGAGGCTCCACAAATATCCCCATCCTCAATGATGGGGGAGCCCAGCATAAAATTGCAAAAGATAAGGCTGAAGCATTCGCAACCATCTTCAGCCAGGTGCCAAGTGGATGATCCATCTCAGCCTCCTCCTGAGGTCCCCACCATTGCAGATGCCAGTCTTAAGCCAATTTGATTCACTCCACATAATATCAAGAAACAGTTGAAAGCACTGGATATTGCAAAGGCTATGGGCCTTTCAGCATTAGTACTGAAGACTTGTGCTCCAGATCTTGCTGTGCCCCTAGCCAAGCTGTTCCAGTACAGCTACAACACTTGCATCTATCTGGCTATGTGGAAAATTGCCCAGGTATGTCCTGTACACAAAAAGCAGGACAAATCCAACAAGGCCAATTACCGCCTCATTGGTCTACGCTTGACCATCAGCAAAGCTATGGAAAGGGTCATGAACAGTGCTTTCAAGCGGCACTTGCTTAGGAATAATCTGCTCGCTGATGCTCAGTTTGGGTTCCGCCAGGTCCACTCAGCTCCTGACCTCATTACAGCCTTCGTTCAAAGATGAACAAAAGAGCTGAACTCCCAAGGTGAGGTGAGAGTGACTGCCCTTGACACTGAGGCAGCATTTGACCCAGTGTGGCGTCAAGGAGACCAATAAAAACTGGAGTCAATGGGAATCGGGGAGAAAACTCTCCATTGATAGGAGTCATACCTGGCACAAAGGAAAATGGTGGTGGTTGTTGGTCAATCATCTCAGTTCCTGGACATGACTGCAGGAGTTCCTCAGGGTCATGTCCTAGGCCCAAGCATCTTCAGCTGCTTCATCAAAAGCCTTATTTCCATCGTACAGTCAGAATGGGGACGTTCACTGATGATTGCACAATGTTCAGCATCATTCACGACACAGATACTGAAGCAATCCATGTCCAAATAGAACAAGAGCTGGACAATATCCAGGCTTGGACTGACAAGTGGCAAGTAACATTTGCACCACACAAGTACCAAGCAATGGTCATTGTTATGGCCAGGTGAGAAGGGGTGAATGGGCTTCCATCTATTCAACCTCTTCGGTTGGTCACAACAAATGTTTAACTTGCTTTTTCTCGAGAATATATCTTTTCCAAACCAGGATGTGTTTTACTATTTAAGCTGTGAGCAATAAGGAGCCATCAAACAAGGTTTTCTCGAGTTAAAGAAAGAGGAAATTTATTCACCACTAAACCTGAGAAACAAACACACACAAAAGCCCCCACACACACAACCCCATAAACACAAACACAGGCATGTACACACACACACACACACACACAGGCATGTACACATAGACACACAAACACAGGCATGTACACATACACACACAAACACAAACACAGGCATGTACACACACACACACAAACACAAACACAGGCATGTACACACACACGCATGTGCAGACACACTTGCATGCACACACACGTACAGACATGCATGCACATGTGCACAAATAGACACTCATGCTGACACACACGTGCGCATGCACATGCACGCATGCATGTGCGCACATATGAATGTATACACATGTGCACACACATACACGCACCAGAGATAAGGGAAGTTAGAGTCTAATTTTAAAAAGTTACGGTTAAGTGTCCTTTAATTGTCCTTGAGGTGTAGATTTTTAAACATTGTGGCTGGCTTTGGTTAGCTGGTTTTGTGGATGCAGTCAGATGTAGAAGATGTTGCAATTATTACAAGATCTCAGTTTTCTGGCAGGTTTCTAGTAACATTGGCCTCTGAACTGGGTAATACACTTGTTCCAAGAGAGGGAGAGAGCAGCAGCCCTCGGCCTATTTCCTCTGCTGCAAACGTTCTTATAATCTCTCTCCAGTGGCTGCAGTCTGGTCTATTATACTTCACCCGTTGTGTATTTTCAAGGGGTTTTGGGTGTGTTTGTATGTGGCAGCCAGTGTTTCAATATCCTGCACTTTGCATAATAATGTCTCTTCCTCAGGCAGTTACAAGTTTTGATAGGTGTCTGAATTACAGGAAACATCTCTCTCTTTGTGTTCCCTTGAGGGTGATTTGTATGTTTTTCACCTTCCTCTTGGAAGGTGACCTTGCATTTTTAGTTGCTTATTCTGAGTCATTTCAAATTGCAAAGTGTCCAGTCAGCTGAAAATTGAAAAATCAAAAATAAAGGGGCATTGCCTCGTGACACCATCTCCAACAAAAGAGAATCCAACCATCACCCCTTGACATTCGCTAAATCCCCCACTATCAACAACCTGGAGGTTACTATTGACCAGAAACTGAGCTCAACTAGTCATATAAATACTGTGGCTACAAGAGTAGGTCAGAGGCTTGGAATTCTGCAGTGAGTAACTCATCTCCCGACTCCCCAAAGCCTGACTATCATCTACAAGGCACAAGTCAGGAGTATGATGGAATACTCCCCACTTGCTTGGATGAATGCAGCTCCCACAACACTCAAGAAGCTTGGCACCGTCCAGGACAAAGCAGCCCACTTGATTGGCACCCCATCCACCACCTTAAACATTCACTCCCTCCACCACCGACGCACAGTAGCAGCAGTGTGTACCATCTACAAGATGCACTGCAGCAACTCACCAAGGCTCCTTAGACAGCACTTTCCAAACCTGTGACCTCAACTATCTGGAAGGTCAAGGGTAGCAGACACATGGGAACAGCACCATCAGAAGTTCCTCTCCAAGCCCCTCACCATCCTAACTTGGAAATATATCGGCTGTTCCTTCACTGTTGCTGGGTCAAACTCCTGGAACTCCCTCCCTAACAGCACTGTGGATGTACCTACACCACATGGACTGCAGCGGCTCAAGAAGGCAGCTCACCATCACCTTCTCAAGGGCAAGTAGGGATGGGCAATAATTGCTGACCTAGCCAGCGAAGCCCGCATCCCATGAATGAATAAAAAAGGTACAATTATTCTGCATGCTCCCAGGACTTCGGCCCAGGCTACAGGTTCCCAGCCCAGGCTGCAGGCTTCAGGCCCAGGCTCTCGGCCCAAGCTGCAGGCTCTTGGCCCAGGCTGCAGGCTCCAGGCACAGGCTGCAGGCTCCCGGCCCAGGCTGCAGGCTTCAGGCCCAGGCTCTTGGCCCAAGCTGCAGGCTCTTGGCCCAGGCTGCAGGCTCCCGGCCCAGGCCGCAGGCTCTTCAGGCCCAGGCTCTCGGCCCAAGCTGCAGGCTCCAGGCCCAGGCTCTCAGCTCAGGCTCTCGGCCCTCAGCCCAGACCATGCCATGATGGTGCACAATACTCACACACTAATGAAGACTCCTTAGCACATTAATTGAATGACTCCACGCAGCTTGTGGCCACACAAAAATATGAGAGGTCTTCAATTTGTTTAAATTTTACTTGTTTCTAACAATATATTAAACATTTTAACAACTTAAGTCACATAGCCATTGAATGGGTGAATAAATAAAACATCACAGAGGCCTTGATCTGACTGCAGCCACAGTCTCCCTGATTACACACAATGTGATATTTTTATGTTCTGCAATTATACATATTCCAATGCATCTAATAGTCAATGCCTTTTAACGAAAGATAACATAAATTATCCACGATATACAAGAATATAATCAACTTTGAGGAGGAAAATTCATCGGGAACTCTCTCGTCCTATAGCTGTTGAGGCTGGAGGGTCAGTTGAAAATTTCAGAAGTGAGATTAATAGTCTTTAGTTGGGTAAGGATATTACAGGTTTCAGAACCAAGGCGGGTAGATGGAGTTAAGGTACAGATCAACCATAATCTAAACAAATGGCAGAAGAGGATCGAGGGGCTGAATGGTCGAATTCCTATTCCTCTGTTCTATCCCGTCAGCTCTGTGTCTCAATAAATTAGGTTTGTCTTTTTGACAGTAAAGTACTGAACTGTAACTCTATCTTTCAATAATTACACAAATATGTTTTCTTTGTGTGCTGCTCTCTAAAGGTGGGAAATTACCTTTCTGTAAAGTGATGAATTATTGGCATTTTTAACAGGGTCACTAACTGCTGAAGATAATTACTCGACTGCAGTGAAGTTTACCAGCATCTCCCCCATGCTCATTGGTCCCCCCTGTTCTTTTCCTGTTAACAGTCTCTCTGAGGGGTGAAGTAACAGGAAGTGTCCCTCATCGTCAGGGTCACTCACACATCAGGTGAAGGTGTCCCAGTTGTAATACAGAGCCGTATCTGATCAGTCCCTCACCTTGCTCCTTAAACCCATGTCCATAGTGCACCGGGTTCCACCTTTCTCACCGCGTCACAAGGGCTGTGGAACTGGAGGTAGGCAGGCTTCCAAAACTCCAGGCACATCCGATCGGAATACAACCATCAGATTGGAAAAATGGGTTGTTTTATTTTTTTTAAAAAAGAGAGAAAGCTTATCATCAAACATTATCTTATTCTGTCTCCTCGAAGATTCCCGAAGTCTTCCGGCTTCATCCCAGAAACATCCCAGGGTGTGGGGGTCATTCCTCAAAAATCCTCATCCCAGCCGGAGAACTCGTCCATCGGCTCATCAGTCTCAGGAGTGAAGCTGTCAAAGTTGCTGTGATCCACTGGACCTTTTAACTTAAGACAAGGGGTAAGGAAAAAAATGATAAGGGAATGACACCAGGGCTGAAAAGGGTTAAATGCGGAGGACAGGCAGCATGGCGTACACTTACATTCCCATGAATATGAAAAATTAAGGGGTGATCCAATCGAGCTGTTAAAGATAATTAAAGGATTAATAGGAGAGATGGCGGTGTTAACAGTTCACTCAGGGAGGCTGCAACATGCACTATTCACACGCATGTTGTAGTCTGGAGCTGTGGACAGTGATGGTAGAGGCTCCAACTTCCTTTCCATTTGATGGCTGACCAGGAATCTCTCCTGCTCTTACTACCCAAGGGTCTTTCCTTGTTGGAGTAAAGGAAGAGCCAGACTGACAGCTGGAAAGTTAAAAGTCAGCCTAGCCTATAGAATCGGAAGGATAATGCAGGATAGGCTGTGAGAGTGGAATATGGTTCACCATGTGGCTGGTACCTTGACAGTCAACCAGACGATGGCTTCTGACTGTAACAGCCTGAGAAACAACGAGGCCATGACACAGCTTTGTGATTTTCACTCCGGTAGATTAGGGGAAAGAGACAAGTGCTGGATAAACCTGGGCTTTAAATAATGCAAGTTACTCTAGGGGAAGACCACCAGAGGTCAGGTAGTAAAGGGGCCAGGAAAATGAGCTCGAGATTCAAACCTGCAAAAGGAAAGGAGAGGGTATAAAAGGAGACATTTGAAATGAGTACAATGTTAGAATACATGCCTGTATTTATTCTATTCTGTTACTCTGCAGTTTGAAGGAAGTATTAAAGATATTCGGCATTGACTATTTTGGGCGCCAGACATAGAAAAAGGAAATGGCCACCATTTCTGATCAGCCGCTCCTCCTGTGGAACTTTCCGTGTTCGGGCGCATTCCAATAATAAGGTGAGAAGGCCAAAAATCAGTTTGACGACTTTGTGAAACCAGTTTGCGATCGTCCACTCAGCCCGTCGATAGTGGGACACATTTCCTGCCATCGAACATCTGGAACCCCATTGTAATACATCAGTATATCATTATAAGGCCAGCCCGCTGGACACTGTCTCCCCCACCCACCGTTAGACTGCCAGCCCACGTCAGTGAGATTGTACGCTGAACTTTGAAGGGAACTCGTAGGTGAGTGCTCAGTAACATTGCAGAGGGACTCCTATTGGACTTCAAGAGTGAGGCATGTTGCGGGGGTGGAGGGGAGGCAAAGGCTGCCTTGCGGTTAAAGGTAGCGCACAACCATGCGTGGGATTGTGGGGGGGGTAGGATGGGCAAGGGGAGTGGTCATACATCAAGGACACCTTATATAAAGTAACCATTCCTCTGCAGCTGGCGCAGCCACATTGATATGATTGGAGTTGGGCCTCTAGCTTAGCTGCCCACACAGAGGCATCAAAGTGACACCAAGTGCTCCAGAGCTTTTCACCCTTCGAGCACAGACTGCAAACCAATGAGCGTTTTAGTGGACTGCAGAACAGTTGGATGAGTGGACACATTGTACAATCTCTTTGCTGAAGCTGGGCCATGGATCAGTCACTGGTGGGGACGCTCACAGCCCCTCACAATGTCAACATCCCACTTTGGACCAGTGTCCCCCATGGCTCAAGCTAACAGTGCAGCCTTGCAGTGTGGGTTAGGAGAATGCCTGTGCCTGAGCTGAGAGCACAGCGTGCAGCCCAATGGGCAGAGCTGCTGCCAATCGGTCAGGTGGAGTGGGGCAGAGGAAGGTGGGTTTCAGGCAGCCATACAGCGTACTAACCTCTGGCCATCCAAGAGATGGTCAGCACTCTCCGGGAGGAATTAAGGGGCCTTCAGACTTAACCAACAGAGGTTCTTAGTACACCCAAGCTAACCCACATTTCATCCTGCAGGAGGAGTACATCAGGAGCATGGAGCCTGGTGAACCAGCTATATTCCTTGTGGCGTACAGAGGGTGAAGGTGACGAAGAAGAGAGCGACTGAGGTGCCTGGCTGTGCAGAGAGAGGAGCAGCACCCTCAGGAAGAAGGGGCAGCTGGGGCGCCCGTACATGCCACCGAAGACCCACAGAGCAGTCGCTGGTCGGCACCCAGCTAGACCCATGGTCTATAGACGCCACCTTTCATTCCTGTCGATGACCGAGAACCAGTGTCGCTGAAGACTACGCACATCTGGGGAACTGGTAGATCACATCCACCACCTGCTGCAAAATTTGGCATCGCAGTGACATGGAGGGCATCCACTGCCAGTGGCCATGAAATTGACTGCGGCGCTCGATTTCTATGCCAGTGCCTCCTTTCAGGGCTCCACAGATGCCCTCTGTGGGATATCACAAGCCTCCACCTACAAATGCATCCATGGGGTCACAGATGCCATCTTCGCGAGGGCACACAACACAGTGCATTTCGCCCGGGGCCAGGATGCAAGGGCGATTGGATTTGCCCAGGTCTCAGGTTTCCCACAGGTGCAGGGAACACTCATATGGTGCTCAGATCCCCATCGCAACACACGGTCGACTATTTCAACCACAACGGCTTCCATTGCTGAATGTGCAACTGGAGTGCGCCCACCGCAAATGCATCCTGCAGATCTGCGCACAGTTTCCAGGGAGTTTTTTTATTCAATCCCGGGATGTGGGCTTTGCTGGCTGGGCCAGCATTTATTGCCCATCCCTAGTTGCCCTTGAGAAGGTGATGGTGAGCTGCCTTCTTGAACCGCTGCAGTCCATGTGGTGTAGGTACACCCACAGTGCTGTTAGGAAGGGAGTTCCAGGATTTTGACCCAGCAACAGTGAAGGAACGGCCGATATATTTCCAAGTCAGGATGGTGAGTGACTTGGAGAGGAACTTCCAGATGGTGGTGTTCCCAACTATCTGCTGCCCTTGTCCTTCTAGATGGTAGTGTTCGTGGGTTTGGAAGGTGCTGTTGAAGGAGCCTTGGTGAATTCCTGAATTGCATTTTGTAGATGGTACACACTCGATGGTGGAGGGAGTGAATTCTTGTGGATGTGGTGCCAATCAAGTGTACTGCTTTGTCCTGGATGGTGTCAAGCTTCTTGAGTGTTGTGGGAGCTGCACTCATCCAGGCAAGTGGGGAATATTCCATCACACTCCTGACTTGTGCCTTGTAGATGGTGGACAGGCTTTGGGGAGTCAGGAGGTGACTTACTCGTCACATGATTCCTAGCCTCTGACCTGCTCTTGTAGCCACAGTATTTACATGGCTAGTCCAGTTCAGTTTCTGGTCAATGATGTCGATAGTGGGGATTCAGTGATGATAATGCCATTGAACATCAAGGGGCGATGGTTGGGTTCTCTCTTGTTGGAGATGGTCATTGTCAAGACACTTGTGTGGCATGAATGTTACTTGCAACTTGACAGCCCAAGCATAGGTATTGTCCAGGTCTTGCTACATTTGAACAGGGACTGCTTCAGTGTTTGAGGAGTTGTGAATGGTGCTGAACATTGTGCAATCATCAACGAACATCCCCACTTCTGACCTTATGATGGAAGGGATGTCATTGATGAAGCAGCTGAAGATGGTTGGGCCTAGGACACTACCCTGAGGAACTCCTGCAGTGAGATCCTGTTGCTGAGATGACTGACCTCCAGCAACCACAACCATCTTCCTTTGTGCTAGGTATGAATACAACCAGTGGAGAGTTTTCCCCCTGATTCCCATTGACTCCAGTTTTGCTAGGGCTCCTTGATGCCATGCTCGGTCAAATGCTGCCTTGATGTCAAGGGCAGTCACTCTCACCTCACCTTGGGAGCTCATCTCTTTTGTGTTCGAGTACAGTTCTGCTGCTGCTGATGGCCCACAGAACCTCATGGATGCCCAGTCTTGAGTCGCTAGATATGTTCAAATTCTATCCCTTTTAGCACGGTGATAATGCCACACAACACGATGGAGGGTATCCTCAATATGAAGGCAGGACCTCGTTTCCACAATGACTGTGCGGTGGTCACTCCTACTGATAATGGACAAAGATCAGGCTGCCCTGCACCTAGCTCGCACACAAACTGTTGGAGGCCAACTATGGTGTCAGCGATGGACTTCAGCCCATGCAGCAGTGCAGGAGTGAAGTCCTGGACCAAGGTCTCCATGGCAGCTGGCATCCTACCAGTGTTAACCTTGATGTGTTGGCATGTTGGCACTAACACCTCAGTCTGAAGTCGGACAGACTCCTCCATCGTGCTTTGCAATCTGAGGACTGCACAGCGGACATCCCTTCCTGATGTTCCCGAGCTTGCCTTTGCAGCTCCAGAAACTGTGACATGACCGAGTCCAGAGGCTCCTCACCTGACTTGGACTCAGCAATGTTCTGGCCTCCAGCAGCTCCTCCGAGTGCTGGACACCTGGGAAGTCCCTGCCTCCACCTGCTGTGAATCAGACAGTGCGGTATGCTCACCAGATTGTGATTCCAAGGCTACTCTAAAGCTTGTCCCACTGAGGCGTGTCTTTGCACTGGTGGAGGGTGTGGGTGAGTGCTGCGATGGGACTTCAGGGAGGATTTCAGTGGATTCCTCTTCTGAGCTTCTCTCGGGGCTTGATTGGAAGCCCTGGGTCATGGACTCCCTTGGCATTTTCCCAGCAAGGAGAGTTAATTAGTGCATGGCAGTGGCCTGTGAAACAGGACACATCACTCACAGTATGGTTGTCTGATGGATGTTGCATTGCTGGATCCACACTTGGTAGAGCACCATTGACCTCACAATCAGCACAGGACCGGTCTAGATCCTCGCAGGACAGCTGGATGGCTGTTTTCAAAGTCTGTGAGGTCCTTGTTTTCAGGCATTTCTCCACCGGTCTGTGACCTCTCCCTCTTGTTGTGTGCCAGCTTGTCCTGCATGAATAGAAATGGAGAGAGTGTAAGCAGGATGCCTGCCAGGCCAGATGCTGTGTATCAAAAACAGAAAATGCTAGAAAAACTCAGCAGGTCTAACACCATCTGTGGAGAGAAAGACAGAGTTAATGTTTCCAGTCCATATGACTCTTCTACAGAGCTGATTCATATGTCTGGCATGTCTGGGTGGTGAGTGGTTCTATGGATGGGATGAGGACAATGAAGGTGTGTGTGAGAGAGTGAATGGTGATGTCCCTTGAACTGTCAGTGAGTGAGATCCCTGTGGATGTGTGATGGGTTTGTGAGCGTGTGAGTTGAGAGCGATGAGAAGAGTAACTTACCCTGGGGGAACGGAGGAGATCATTCACCCTTTTTCAGCACTGGGTGGCTGTCCTCTTTTGCAGGCTGTTGGCGCTGACCACCACTGCCACCTCCTCCCGTGCTGGATTAGTGATGTTGCTGCCTATCCTGTGGCCAAAGCGGAGTTAGAGGACATTGCAGCGAGCCTCCACTGCATCCAAAAGGCGCTCAAGGGGCGCGTCAGTGAACCTGGGGCCACGTCTTCTTTGTAGCCGACATGGGCTGGAAGCACCGAGAGGCGTGCGCGTGGCTGCACTTAAATATGGTGCCCGGCGTGATGGAAGCTGCGAGGTGATGGTGTCGCGGGCGAGCGAGAGCCTGGCTGCCATATAAATGGGGTGTTTCCCTGGAATGCATAATTAATGGGGCGGGATTGGGACGATATGGTGTGAGAAGCTACCACTGCGACTGGTGGGTAAAACTTCGTTTTCTTCACCCGCTACAGCACTCAGTGCAAATCTGGGATGATTCCGCCCATTGATTCAGAAACCTGAAACCCAAGATAAAGAGTACACCCAACTCCAAGCTATTTTAAAGCTATAATTACCTCTCTACGAAGAGCAGATTTCATCTTCCGATTCCTGAGCCCTTCCCAGTCAAAGCCTTGAAACCATCTGAAACAAAGTGAATAGAACCCACAGTGAATTTGCGCAGTGATTATCAAAGACAAAAGTAATTTATTCTGTTCATATCGGTGAAGTAGCAACTCTCAATTAGAAGCTGACAGCTGAAGCCCTCTCTGAGAACAATGTGCTGATTAAGAAAACACGACAATGACTTGTGTTCCACTGAATATCAAAGCTTTAAGACTGATAACAGAATACCAGAAAGTGTTTGGATTTCACCTTGATCTTTCCTGTGCACCTTGTGTACATAAAACATCTCTCCCATCTAAACAATTCCAAATGCTTCACACCAATAATTATTTCTTGACAGTGCAGTGACTGTGTGCCCAGCTTGGAGATCAGAATCACTATTTTTTGGGAAAGGGGCCAGGCTTGAATTAAAATGAGAGGAAAAGGAATCTTACATCTTTCACATTCATCCCTCCCCAACTCCATGGTTGGTGTTAGCAAATGGGTAGTTTGCTGCCTGTCATTTTGCCAGTTCTCCGGCATCAATGACACTTTCCTCTCAATAGCCTCCTTTATTTTCACATTTTTCTTCCCCCTAGACATTGTGAATGACCCAGGTGTGATACTACTGAAGGGTTTATTCATTAGACTTGGTTCATGACATGGTTGGTGGTTGATTTTGACTGAGTTTTTTTCTGCCAATGCCTCAAAATGTTCCCTTCTGTATTGGTCCAGTTGTTACACAGGTTTAAAAGCACTGCTGCACAAGCCATTCAACCCAACTGGTCCATCATCTGTATACCCTTCTGTTCCTTTCTCCCTCACGTGTTTATCCAGATTCCCCATAAATGTATCTATGCTATTCACCTCAACCACTCTGTGTGATAGTGAGTTCCATGTTCTCACCACTCTCTGGGTAAAGAAGTTTCTCCTATAGGATTTATCGACATACAGTATGTCTATCCCATGTTGATGGCCACATCACAGTTGTTTTATTTCACATTTTAATCCTTTTTGGTGAATTTTCATGAACATTATCATTCCTGTGGATTTAAGGGTTTGCTCCCATTCATTCCCAATGGAGGAACACTAAGGTTGAGATAAAGGGATCATTTTATGGACTCTCTGTGTTGCTAGCATGAAGCTTGCCTTCTGGTTACCCAGAATGTAAACCTGGTCACACACTGTCCCGGGATTGCTAACCCACTGCATGGGAATATTGTCAGCTGCATGCCTGGAATGCAGAAGGGCTGAGAATGGGTGGTGTTGAATAGCAGCACAGAATGACTCCAATTGAGAACATGATGAGCATCTTCACATGAGCTGACCAGTGGGCACCCAATGAATTGAGCTCTCCATTGAGCAGCTTTGTGTTGTTCAGCCTCAAATTCATTCACAGGCACAGGAGGAGGCCATTCAGCCCCTCAAGCCTCTTCCATCATTCAATTTGATCATGGCTGTACCTTAACTCCAATTATCTATCTTGGTTCTGCAATATCCCTATTCAACTGTAACCTATCAATCTCAATTAACTCCCAGCCTCAACAACATTTTGGGAGACAGAATTCCAGATTCCACTACCTGATCTCCTCCAGTTCCCAACAACAGCCTCATTACTACATTAATATCCATTCACCATGCCCCTTTAACTGTCTGGTCACTTACTTGTTTTTCCGAATATCGTTTATTCCATTTTTCTTGTTTCCTAACCTCTCTGTTGGATTAACTCTGCACAATTATCAACAGACATGTTAAAATATGAACACAATTCATAAATCAGTTTCAAAAGTATAATTTGTCAGCAAACAAAACACAATCTGACAACATCTAAATAGCAACAGACTTCCCTTCAAAACATTAAAAATGAAACAAAAATTCCATTAAATACATAAAATGTTGGAAATATAGAGCAGGTTAGACAAAACTGAAGTCACTCATTCTGATGAAGATTTACACAATCCACTGAGACCAACTCATCATTCCTGGCCAGCAGTTTCTTGGGACTGGAGAAGGTGCCAGGAATTAGGGACTGAAGTTGGGAGGACTTGATCATTAAACCTACCCCAGGTGAGAAAATCTTTGAAAGATTTTCGGACAAACTCATTGGAAAATCATAGCAGAAAACAAATGGAATGTTCTTCCAGCTATTTTAAGAGATAAGTCACAAACCATAATCGGTATGTCATGAAGCTTGATGGAAATTAAGAAATAGAAACATTTTCAAAAACACTAGTATTGGGATTCAATGCAAATATTTGAAGATAACTGAAGAAAGAATTAGAAAAAGGAAGAGAACAATTTGGTGATTATTTGAAGACAGCCATAGCAAGGAGTAAGGAGTATCAAAGCAGTTGGAAAGTTCAAGATAAGGATAGCCCATTAGGGGATAGATTCAATAAAGTTATCATAAATAATTAAGATATGGCAGACGGTTTAAATGGATTCTTCACCTCAGTCTTCACAAAGGGAGAATGTGGAATCGCCCCTTGACATTCAATGGCATTACCATCGCTGAATCCCCCACTATCAACATCCTGGGGGGTTACCATTGACCAGAAACTGAACTGGACTAACTATATAAATACTGTGGCTACAAGAGTAGGTCAGAGGCTAGGAATCCTACCGAGAGTAACTCACCTCCAGACTCCCCAAAGCCTGTCCACCATGTACAAGGCACAAGTCAGGAGTGTGATGGAATACGCTCCACTTGCCTGGATGAGTGCAGCTCCAACAACACTCAAGAAACTCGACACCATCCAGGACAAAACAGCCCGCTTGATTGGCACCCTACCTATAAACATTCACTCCCTCGACCACTGATGCACAGTGGCAGCAGTGTGTACGAGCTACAAGATGCACTACAGGAACTCACCAAGGGCCCTTAGACAGCACCTTCCAAACCCACGACCACTATCATCTCGAAGGACAAGGGCAGCAGATAAATGGGAACACCCACCGCCTGGAAGTTCCCCTCCAAGCCACTCACCATCCTGCCTTGGAGATATATCACCATTCCTTCACTGTCGCTGGATCAAAATCCTGAAACTCCCTTCCTAACAAAACTGTGGGTGTACCTACACCACAGGGACTGCAGTGGTTCAAGAGGGCAGCTCACCACCATCTTCTCAAGGGCAATTAGGGATGGGAAATAAATGCTGGCCTATGAAGTTCGCATCCCATGAATGAATTTTTAAAAATCCCCAGATTCATTAATGTGGTCAAGACTTGCAGAAACAAAGGTAGCATGCTATTCAAAAATATGAAGGATTAAAATGCTGGTGCACCAGATGGATCTCGTAAGGAAAAGCCATGCTCTGCCTGCTGTTTTTAACCATCATGTTGGAATAAAGGGTCTCGTTGGTTTACTTGCAGAGTCTCCTGATCAGGTCCTCGGGTCGCTTGGAAATTCGCTTCGGAAAATCCACTTTCTCCATTCCTCTCAAAATCATGTTGTAAATTTGAATTGGATCGGGTCCTGTAAAAGGAGGACTGGAGAGACAGAAAGACTGGGTCAGAAATCACCTTGGGCCTGTGTGTGTGTTGCTCGCTGTAATCTGAGTTTTCCTCTCAATGTTTAAGTGACAGACCTACATAACTGGGCGAGTGGTTCAATCTCAGCAAATCTAGTAACACGTTCATTGTAAATACAAAGTTACTAGCAAGGATACTTAATAAAGAACCTATGTGAACACTGGATGTATCAGAAAACACGTCAATATCTGAAGGAGAGGCTACAGCTGAGAGTTTCAGAACAGTTGAAATGTTGCCCCTCATCCTTCAAAAGGTAGGAAGCCTGCATTAGTGCCACTTCCTCTCTGGTCACCACGGAAATATACGGCGGGATCTTCCGCACCCGCCCCCCGCCGCGATTTTCCGGTCCCGCCGCAAGTCAATGGATTTAACGCTGACGCCGCCTCACCCGCGGCGGGTCCCACCTACGATGTGGCTGGAAATTCCCGGCCATAGCCTAGAATGTCACGGATCGGGATGGTGGGGAGGGGGGATCTTTAAAAACAAAAAAACTGCGGATGCTGGAAATCCAAAACAAAAACAGAATTACCTGGAAAAACTCAGCAGGTCTGGCAGCATCGGCCGATGTTGCCAGACCTGCTGAGTTTTTCCCGGTAATTCTGTTTTTGTTTTGGGGGGACCTTTACTTGTTTGAAAACCATCAATCCAATCTTTCCCTGTGTGGATTAGGTGGAAAACTCTGTGCAACATTTCTCAATAGTTTGGATGGATGCCCAGTGTTCAGATTTACACAAATCTGGAGGTCTTCGGACAGAACACCATGTCTGTTTTTATTACCACTCACTTATTGTGCTGGGGGATCTATTCACTGATGGCCACCATTGGAGTGTGTGTGGCCTCTTCGGGCTCAAACATTCTTCATGCCTGTAACTTCATTCCACCATTGGTGGCGGTGCCTCCAGCTGCCTCGGCCCTAAGCTGTGGAATTCACCTCTCAAACCCTCTCTCATCTCCTTTAGGACTCTTTGCAAAACTTACCTCCTTCACCAAGCTTTTGGTCGCCTGTCCTAACATCTCCTAATGTGGCTCAGTGTCAAATTCTGTTTGCTAATCGATCCTGTGAGGCACCTTGGGATGTTAAACTATGTCAAATATAACTAATAGAAATATAATAGCTACGTTATTTATAAGTTGTTGACAGTGTCTCAGATGGCGAACACAGTAAATGAAATGTTCTGAGCTGGGGATACAGCTGGTGTGACAACCAAGTTTAATATCTAAGGGCAGGAAGAGTCTGGTGGGTGCGGGTGTGGGCTAGGGGGTGGGTGTTCCTCCTCGTTATTCGGAGGTTGTGGATAGGTACAGAGCTTTTTTGAGGAAAGGATATGACTCTCATGGTGTTATTTGTAAAGAGAGGATTGGGGGATAACCTGATAGAAGTCTCCAAGAGTATGAATGGACTTGAGGGGGAAGACATGGAAAAGATATTTTCACTTAGGTGTGAGACCCAAACTTGGGGCCATCAATAGAAGATTTTCACTAATAAATCCATAAGGAATTCCGGAGAAACTTCTTTACCCAGAAGGTGGTGAGAATGTGGAACTTGCTACAGTAGAGAGTGATTGAGATGAACAGTATAGATGCATTTCGGGGGAAAGCTCAATCAACACATGAGGGAAAACGGAATAGAAGGATATATTGGTAGAGTGAGAAGGAAAGGGGTGGGAGGATGCTCATGTAGAGCATAAGCATGTGGCCCAGATGGACTGAATGGCCTGTTTCTGTGCGAGCTGACATTCACAGTTTGGCATTACATAAGTTCAAAGCCACCTGATCAGAATTGCAGCATTTTGGGAATTTTTGCTGTGGTGTTAATGACTGTTTTCCGTTAAAGAGTAAATTCTGTATTGAGAGCAATGCTTATCCAAATCAATATAACCTTTTCAAAATAAAGGTTTACCCTTTGCAGCTTGAAGGGCCAGGTTAATCCCCAGTCCTTGCAGAGTAAAGTCCCACAGGGTTCATCTGCCTCCCAATCTGCTAACCTGACACGGTTAACATCCTGCCTCAATATTTGGAATCCCAGGTTAGGGTAAGAAGGATGGGTTTCATTTCAGGAAAGGATTATGTTAATCACCCACCTCATTAAAATACAGCAAGTTGATGATCATATGCATGACTTGTTGAAGGAGCTTTGGAAAAGGAAAACAAAAACAGAATTACCTGGAAAAACTCAGCAGGTCTGCCAGCATCGGCGGAGAAGAAAAGAGTTGACGTTTTGAGTCCTCATGACCCTTCGACAGAACTTGAGTTCGAGTCCAAGAAAGAGTTGAAATATAAGCTGGTTTAAGGTGTGTGTGTGGGGGGCGGAGAGATAGAGAGAGAGAGAGGTGGGGGGGAGGGTGTGGTTGTAGGGACAAACAAGCAGTGATAGAAGCAGATCATCAAAAGATGTCAACGACAATAGTACAATAGAACACATAGGTGTTAAAGTTAAAGTTGGTGATATTATCTAAACGAATGTGCTAATTAAGAATGGATGGTAGGGCACTCAAGGTATAGCTCTAGTGGGGTTTTTTTTTAATATAATGGAAATAGGTGGGAAAAGGAAAATCTTTATAATTTATTGGAAAAAAAAGGAAGGGGGAAACAGAAAGGGGGTGGGGATGGGGGAGGGAGCTCACGACCTAAAGTTGTTGAATTCAATATTCAGTCCGGAAGGCTGTAAAGTCCCTAGTCGGAAGATGAGGTGTTGTTCCTCCAGTTTACGTTGGGCTTCACTGGAACAATGCAGCAAGCCAAGGACAGACATGTGGGCAAGAGAGCAGGGTGGAGTGTTAAAATGGCAAGCGACAGGGAGGTTTGGGTCATTCTTGCGGACAGACCGCAGGTGTTCTGCAAAGCGGTCGCCCAGTTTACGTTTGGTCTCTCCAATGTAGAGGAGACCACATTGGGAGCAACGAATGCAGTAGACTAAGTTGGGGGAAATGCAAGTGAAATGCTGCTTCACTTGAAAGGAGTGTTTGGGTCCTTGGACGGTGAGGAGAGAGGAAGTGAAGGGGCAGGTGTTGCATCTTTTGCGTGGGCATGGGGTGGTGCCATAGGAGGGGGTTGAGGAGTAGGGGGTGATGGAGGAGTGGACCAGGGTGTCCCGGAGGGAGCGATCTCTACGGAATGCTGATAAGGGGGGTGAAGGGAAGATGTGTTTGGTGGTGGCATCATGCGGGAGTTGGCGGAAATGGCGGAGGATGATCCTTTGAATGCGGAGGCTGGTGGGGTGATAAGTGAGGACAAGGGGGACCCTATCATGTTTCTGGGAGGGAGGAGAAGGCGTGAGGGCGGATGCGCAGGAGATGGGCCGGACACGGTTGAGGGCCCTGTCAACGACCGTGGGTGGAAAACCTCGGTTAAGGAAGAAGGAGGACATGTCAGAGGAACTGTTTTTGAATGTAGCATCATCGGAACAGATGCGACGGAGGCGAAGGAACTGAGAGAATGGGATGGAGTCCTTACAGGAAGCGGGGTGTGAGGAGCTGTAGACGAGATAGCTGTGGGAGTCGGTGGGTTTGTAATGGATATTGGTGGACAGTCTATCACCAGAGGTTGAGACAGAGAGGTCAAGGAAGGGAAGGGAAGTGTCAGAGATGGACCACGTGAAAATGATGGAGGGGTGGAGATTGGAAGCAAAATTAATAAATTTTTCCAAGTCCTGACGAGAGCATGAGGCGGCACCGAAGTAATCATCGATGTACTGGAGAAAGAGTTGTGGAAGGGGGCCGGAGTAGGACTGCAACAAGGAATGTTCCACATACCCCATAAAGAGACAGGCATAGCTGGGGCCCATGCGGGTACCCATAGCCACACCTTTTATTTGGAGGAAGTGAGAGGAGTTGAAGGAGAAATTGTTCAGCGTGAGAACAAGTTCAGCCAGACGGAGGAGAATAGTGGTGGATGGGGATTGTTCGGGCCTCTGTTCAAGGAAGAAGCTAAGGGCCCTCAGACCATCCTGGTGGGGGATGGAGGTGTAGAGGGATTGGACGTCCATGGTGAAGAGGAAGCGGTTGGGGCCAGGGAACTGGAAATTGTTGATGTTTGGAAAAGGAGTTGTGCAGTAAGATGGTACCTCAACACCTGAATTTATCCTGTGCACAAATTTACCAACAAAAGACCCATCTATAGCTTATTGTTAGTCAGTGATTTCCATGGGAAAGCTGTTTCTGAACAAATAGTATTTTACAAACAGAATCTGTTATTTAACCACCACTAGGATGAAATGAACATGTTAAGGTGACTCTATCTTCACAGGATTTTTTCTGGCAATCCTTCTCACTTGCTGATGACAAACTTGTGATTCAGCGACATCAGTGTTGTTGGAACAAATCACCGAACGGGAGCATCTCCTTAGGCATGTGAAATGAGGTGAAAGCTGTAGCTTATGAATAATATTAAACCCAACTTTCGTTCTACAATCCCACATTCTCAAAACAAACACAGTGAAGGCCAATCAAGAACAATCACCCGGTAAGGAAAATGTCAGTGTAAATCTGCAGTGCCTCACAGATATCAGCCTGGGACGTGTATGTAAGATGGTACATTCTGTTCAAGGAACAGCTTGAGTTTAATGTGTTTGTGAAGAATCTAGTTGTCAGCCCTCGGCTAACAATTCCAAGATAATTAAAAGACATTTTATTTCAATTTCATATCATTCCAACATTACACAATGTAGCAAAAAGTCTTATAGTTAGCACCTACTCACTGAAATGATGATAAAGTACACATATTTATAGGGCTAGGGAGAATAAATTGGGAAGCTCTTTCAAAGAGCTAGCATGGGTAGGATAGGCCAAATGGCTTCCTTCTGTGCTGTAAGGTTTTTTGATTCCATAACCGAGATGTCAATTTGCTATCATCTGTTTAAGCTATCGACAAAGTGAAGATCTGCCCCTCTGTGTTAAATCGTGTGTAACTGTATCCAGTGCTGATGCTGGGAAATAAACACTTTGCCTCAATACTCACTTTCCAGTCAGCAGCTCAAAGACCAGGATTCCCAGAGACCAATAATCTGCCCCAAAGTCATGTCCCTTGTTCATGATGATCTCTGGAGCAACATACTCAGGAGTTCCACAGAATGTCCAAGTCTTCTTGCCAAGGCCAATCCGCTTTGCAAAACCAAAATCAGCCTAAAAGGAAGAGAGAGGGATGGTGGGAGATAGAGAGAGTAAAAGAGAGAGGAGTGAGAAGGGACAGAGAGAGAAAGGGGATAGGGAGGGGGAGGAGAAAGAAAGGGGGCATGGAGGAAGAGGGAGAGAAAGGAGAGTTAGAGAAAGGGGGGTAGAAACAGAGGGGGAGTGAGAGAACGAGAAAACATAAGAACTTAAGAAATAGGAGTAGGAGTAAACCATATGTCCCAGTGAGTCTGCTCCACTGTTCAATAAGGTCATGGCTGATCTTTGGCTTCAACTCCACTCTCCCATCCATTCCCTATATGCCTCAATTCCATGAGACACCAAAAATCTGTCCAACTCAGCCTTAAATACATTCAATGATGGAGCATTTAAAAAACACTCTGGGGTAGAGAAATCCAAAGATTCACAACCCTTTGAGTGAGAAGGGGAAAAGGAGAGAGAAGGATGAAAGGCAAAAGGCAGAGAGAGGGAAAGGGTTGGGGAAGAGAGAGAGAGGATCTGTCACAGTGATCTGGGGGAGACAGGACCTCGGTTTAACATCTCCTTAAAAAGGCAGCCTAGATTTTTGTGCTGAAGTGTCTGGAGTGGGGCTTGAACCCACAACTTTCTAACTCAAAGACCAGAGAGCAACCCAACGAGCCACAAACTCTCGCAGCAAAGCTCCCTCTGGTTATTTTGCAAATTCTCCTACAGTTGTATTTTCTGGTTACTAACTGCCCTGCCACTGAAAATGGTTCCTCTATATTTATACTTCATAATTTCAAAACAAAGGCTGCTTGGGGATTACAGCAGAATTTCTGCAGCATGTGCAGTTTTAATATTCACTCAATGTATTGTATGGGAAATGAAAGCTTCTGTGTTCTCTTTACAATGTGGGTTTTAAGGACTTTTATCTAAAAAAAAACCCCTATGGTCAGCTCACTGCCCACATAACTGGTCAGCGTGAAGCTGGGAGTTGATTGTTGGAGTGGCTGGTTCTCTGAAACACTGGGGTGAAAGCAGCATAAAAATTGAAAGCTCTGCAAATATTGCATTGCTCCTGGATGTCGTAGGGATTCTGCAGCTGGATCCTGCCTGCTCGCTGGAGGACAGCAATGTGAACCTGCTCGAACAGGGAATCGCACATCGCTTGGGTTTGACATTGCACAGAGTAAAAACCCAACACAGAGTCGAATTGTGCGCACCAATGAGCAGAGGTTGCCTGGAAACTTATGAACAGACTTCAGATATAGACAGCAGTGATTTCTGGTGGACTGGGGAATGCCAATGATGCTGTCTACACTGTGAATAGAAACTATGATTACATACCGAACTGAACGCTGAATCTCACACTGTTGTAAAGTAGAAGTCTTGGCCAGATCTGTTCACACCTGAAAATATAGGGGCTACCAACCCTCCAGCGCTGTCCATTAATGTCCAGAAATGCAAACTTAATCTCCCAGACACTGCTGCGAGAAATATTACAAGGGCAGTTAAAAAATGGTGCATTTTTCTCATTCTCTATGAATACTTTCATTATTAAAACATTGAAGCTGGGGAAAGGTGTTGTTTGGCCGGCTGGGGAGGTTATGTGACCAAACCTCCAGGAATGCAATCAATCAGCACTGCTAATTCTAACTTCAAATGACCTGTTTCCTGAAGATTGTATGAAGAAAGGAGCCCTCCAGATGTGAGAGTCTGAAGAGTGATGAAGCTGTTTGATGGACAGATTTTGGTCTCTCAGGGAATCATGGGGAGCGGGCGGGAGGGTGGAGTTGAAGCTGAACTTCAGCCATGAACATATCGAATGGCAAAGCAGGCTCGAGGGGTTGAGTGGCCTACTCCTGCTCTGATTTCTTTTATGTTCTGATGTTTTAATGGGTGAATACAGAGTTCAGCTGCAGGCTGGGAGGTAGAGTCCATTGGACATACCATTTTCACGTATCCATCTAAATCCAACAGCAAGTTCTCCGGCTTGAGATCCCGGTAAATGATTCCTCGATTGTGCAAATAATCAAAGGCTTCAACAACACACCCAATACAAAATCGGGCTGTTGGTTCATCAAAGAAGCACCTGGAAACAAATATACAATTCAGCTGTGGCAGCGGCAAAGAAAATCTAGTTTTTTTTGTTTGATAATTGTTGCTTTGAAGCACCTTGGAATGTTTTACTATGCCAAGGTGCTATATAAATGAAAGTCATTGTTGTAGCAGTTTTGTGTCTATCTGTCGTTGTTATTGGACCTGTCTCTGTCCACAGCAGCTGGTGTTTGAAGTCGAAGGCCTATTAACCCAGAATGGTTTTGGCAGCTCGATCCATTCACACTCGATACGTGCGGAGTAAGTGTTAACCTTAAATCCAGCTTCCCCTGTGGAGGCTTGTGTTTGTTTATGTGGCAGTGCGATTGGGGCTTAACCCTCAGAAACTGCTTCAAGGGTACCTCAACTTCATGGAGCTTCCAACCCAAAGTCCAAATGCATGGAAAAGTGAATTCATATTCTTGCTTACTCAATTTTAGTTTGGTTGCTGGGAAATCAGTTATTCACCTCAAAAAAGTGGACTCTGAAGTAATTCAGCAGGGCAGATGTGGAGTACTTCTAAGAAAATATTCCACTGGGCCCAATCTTTGTGAAGTAAACCATTCAACCCAGTTCATCCTTTGGCCAATGTTGCTAAAACATGTGTTTTGGCCATTGTCTCATTGTCATTTGTGGGGTCTCTCTATGCACAAATTGGCTGCTGCATTTCTGACATTACAACACTTTGAAAAGTGGTTAATTGGTGGTAAAGTACTTTTGGGACATTCTGAAGTAGGAGAGGCCCTGTAGAAATGCAAGGTCATTCATTCGTACTTTCCCTCTACAGTCTGGGCCTCGATCGCCTTATGCCAAGAATTTGGAATTCGCAGCTAAACCCACCCAGCTTTTTAAATCTTTATTAACCTCCTTACAATCCATCCATTTGACCTCCCAAATGCTTTGCTCCCAACACTGACAGTGAGAGGTTTTGAGATGATTTGTTTTCTGATTGTATCCTGTTGTTATTAATGGCTTTCTGCTCCTAGGGGCTTCAGTAACCGTGGAGGTAGTAAGTTTGAAAGATGAGATCATGCTGTTGGTTCCATGCACTTACTCACCTTTGGATCCTTGAAAGTTAAAACTGCTTTACAGGAAAAATAACCCTAAAATTCCTGAACATGATGAGCTGATAAATTTCTAAAATGACAGAATTTAAGTAAAAGTAGAACAATAAACAGGCTTACGTTCTGTCCTTTATAAATGGGAGAAGGTGTGTCAGTTTGTGAACATTCGGAGTTCTATCATCAGTGGATAAATCTGATCATTTACCTTAACTTTGGCAGAAACCCAGGGGCAATGGTTTTTGCATTGACTGGTGGGAATTTGTGTGGAATTTCTGCTAAAGTTATGGAAACTGCCCAAATTGAATTCACCTCCATAGTATTGAGAGCCGCAGTTGGTTTTGACATTAATATTTACTTTGAAGCACTGACCAGGATTTGTGACGGTTTTGTCATCACCAACTAATCCTTTCAAAATGAACCCACGGTAAAACATTATCCCACTCGCTCCTCCCCAGTTAGCGATCTCAGTGTCCCTCTATTGCTCCCACTAACCTGGTAATAGAATGTGATCTTCTCTCCTGCAATCTTCACACCATTTCATAATTGCTACTGCGATAGTGATGGCCAATATCTCAGCTGCATCTCCTCAGTCAGTTCTACCACCTGTAGATTTTGATAGTTCTTCCTCAGTGTCTGCTCCATAAATTTTGGCTTCCACAAACCCACTGTACAAGATTTTGTTCGAGGTCTGGGGATTAACCTGTCAGAGCCTCCACCTCAATAGAGTCGGAGTTGTTAAACCCATTGCTTGCATTCATTTCGATCCCCCAACCGGCTGGGGGTCCTGTTCAATAGCAAGGTCCCATCACTGTGTGTGGTGTACTCAACCTTACACTGCTCTTATTAGTGTTTGTTATTGTATCCCCACCAACCAGACACTGATGTTCTTAGCTAATCAAAATCTATTGATCTCAGTTTTGAAAGTTTCAACTGCAACCTGCCATCATTCAGAGGTTTCCGTGGGGGTGGGGGGTGGGGAAGAGTTCCAGTTTTTCACTACTCTCTCTGTGAAAAGTCCTTCCTAATTTCACACTTGAACAGCCCAGCTCTAATTTTAAACACCCCCTCCCTCCCCCACCAGAGAAATTTGTTTCTCTTCAACCATCCTATTAAATCATTTTAAACACCTGAATTTGACCAGCCTGGAACCTTCTAAATTCTGAAAGGATTTCAACCCAAGACCTGTCTTCCTAATTTAATCACTTAAATTCTGGTATCATTCTAATGAATCTACACTCCCTCCAAGGCCAGTATATCCTTCTTGAGGTGCTGTGCTCAGAACCGAATGTCATTATTCCAGATGGACTCTGACCAAGGCTGTGGACAAATGGAGCACAACTTTTTCAGCTTTCTATTCCAGATGTTGCTTGTCTAACACATCAGTGCTGCTTTGGTACATATTGTTTGTATCGATATGCAAAGCATTGAATGCATGATAAAACATGTGATCATGAAAATAACATACACTCACATGTCACGCAGGACGCTCCACAGCTCCCCTCCCAGACACGCCTCCAGGAGCATGTACACATACTTTGAGTCACGAAAAGTTCGGTACAATCTAGAAGAGAGAACAGGCTGAAGGTTAGACAACCTCCACTCTCAATTATCAATGCCTTACATCAAACCTACATGAGTTAAAATAATTAGTTTCATTTTTCAGTGACAATAGGTCATAAATGATGCTGGATTCTAACATATCAGCCTGTTAGAGTGGAGGAGATGTGCCCAGTGCCTTCCCCCACTCTCCATTGGTCCACTTGCTATGTCTACTATGGGGACATTGGCTGTTTGCTGGAATTTAGGCTGCTCCTGGTGACATCCAGGCTCAAGGGGTTGAATCATCTACTTGTGTTCCTTTGACATTCGCTACCTCATTTTCCTCTTCAAGATGTCCCTTAAAATCTAATTCATTAACCAAGTTTGTTCTGCCACCTGTCCTAACATCGCCACCGGTGGCTCGGTGTCCACTTGTGTCGAATTATTCTCCTGCGAAACAGCTTGGGGATTTACCATGCTTTGGCACTATATAAATGCAAGCCGCTGATGCCTGTGTGCGTGGAAAATACAATTAATTACACTCCCAATGCAAAAAATCCCCAGCTCCACCAAACTGTCCAACTGAACTGCACTAACACAATCTCCAACTCTTTGCTGCTTCAAAATTTCAACAAGGTGAGAATGCAGGAAAACACAGGAGAAAGAAATGGAGCTTTCACTGATCACAAATGCAGAGTAAAACCTTTATCGGACATTGACAATGTTCAGCACAACTGATCTCAGTGACTGCTGCTTCTTCATTAATAATTAGAGACACCAGCTTCAGATAAATGTTCAAGCAAGTTGCATTCACATCACAAATTCACTTCATTAATCAATGTCCAGTGATTTATTTTTTAAAATATTTGTTCATGGGATGGGGGTGTCACTGGCTGGGCCAGCATTTATTGCCCTTGAGAATTGAGTGGCTTGCTAGACCATTCCAGAGGACATTTAAGAGTCAACCACATTGTTGTGGGTCTGGAGTCACATGTAGGTCAGATCAGGTAAGGACAGCAGATTTACTTCCCTAATGGACATTCGTGAACCAGATGAGTTTTTACGACAATCAACAATGGTCTCATGGTCATCATTAGACTTTTAATTCCAGATTTTTTATTGGGTTCAAATGTCACCATCTGCAATGGCAGGATTCGAATGCAGGTCCCCAGGGAATTACCCTGGGTCTCTGGAGTCCTAGTCCAGTGACAATACCACTATGCCACTGCCTCCGCATTTTTTCATGGGATGTGGGCATCATTGGCATGGCCAGCATTTGTTGCCCATCCCAAAACACCCTTGAAGTGAATGGCTTGCTAGGCCATTTCAGAGGGCAGTTAAGAGTCAACCACATTGCTGCGGGTCTGGAGTCACGTGTAGGCCAGACCAGGTAAGGACAGCAGATTTCCTTCCCTAAAGGACATTAGTGAGCCAGATGGGTTTTTACAACAGTCGAATTTAGATCCCACCAGCTGCCATGGTGGAATTTGAACCTGTGTCTCCAGAGCGTTAGTCTGAGTCTTTGGGTTACTAGTCCGTTACCACCTTCTCCCCATAAAATAGGAGTGTAACTAGGAGTAACTGGAGACACAGAATAACAGATGTCAGGAGAGGTCGGGACAGAAATAACTGGATCATTTGAGTCCGTGTGTTGCTTCCTCTTGGTACGCCCACAGACTAAGAAGGTTTGAACCAGAAACTTATTTGGCAAAAGAATGGGTAGGGCAGGATGAGACGATTGTAATGAAGGAGGAATAGGGTTGAAGATAGCGCAGAGCTCTGGGGAGCCTGTGAGTTAAGGGAAATTCCATGAACTCCACCACTGAGAAGGACAAGGGCAGGAGGGCATGTGGAAACACCAACAACTGCAAATTTTCCTCTAAATCAAACACCAACCATGGAAAAAGACTCATATCAAAAGGCGCCACATAAATACAAGTCCTTTCTTCTTTGATCTGATTGAATTATTGCAATAAAGTGAAGCATCCCCTACAACACATGGTGCCAAATACATCAATAAGAAATGGTGCATCTCTTTCTATAATAATAGATATTTGCGCCACACTTTGTAGCAACATCTTTTATTTTTAAATTATTCTAAAATATTCTGTGATAAAAGAATCCTATAAGCTCTTATACAAACAGCTACAACAGAAGGTTGTGTCACCTATGACACAATCCATTGAAAATCAATTGATTGTTGCTCTAGCAGCTACACAGACAATTCATGTTCATCAGAAAGTTTTGGATTTTTTTTTGGTAGCATCTGAAAATGACGTGCTCCAATTTTGATTTAAGCAACAACAGTTTCATAACTCAAGATGGCAGGTGTCTGGGTGCAAAAGTGTCATAATCAGAATCCTGCCCTCTCAAGGTGACTGTCACCATTTTAATCACTAAAAATCAAAGCACATTAATCAGGGAGGGGGACGTCAAAGCCAAAGTGCGGGTTGGGAGAAGGGGGCCGGAGAAAAGCAGCTGTTTTTGGAAGTATTGCATTTAGGTGGGAAATGAAGAAATGCAACGTAAAAGGGAATTTATCGACAAGAATACTTTGTCTGGCAAATCCACAGCTGTAGTGCCCTTGGTCTAACAGAGCAAATCAAACATGTCTGGATTACCCCTTTAATTGGGTGATCACTTGGCTGAAAATCTCTGTTTATTCTACAAAACTGATCCTGAGCTTCTGGTCGGCTATCATTTTAGATCCAAACTTTGTTTATTTACTTGTCTTATTTCTATCTTCTCGTGCCTTGTATCATCACCTGTTTTGTCATTTAATCTCTCTTGCCTTTTGCCTCATCACAGATATAGTTCCATATTCCCCTCCCCCTTCTCCTGACTCTGTACTTGGGTTTAATACCTGTTATATCTCTAACTTTTTACCAGTTCTGATGAAAGGCATTGACCTGAAAATTAGCTCTGCTTCTCTCTCCACAGATGCTGCCTGACCTGCTGAGCGCTTCCAGTATTTTTGGATTTTATTCCAGATTTACGTTATTTTGCTTTTGGATTGCTCATTAATGTGCAACGATTGCATTGGGCTGAAATCTCTAATTCAAATGATTATTTGGTAATGTGGTAATGCTGTGCGATTGATTCTCACACCTCTGACCAAGTGACAAAACAGTAGTCGAGCCACTGATGCTGAACATTGTGCAATCATTACTGAACATCTCCACTTCTGACCTTATGATGGAAGCAAGGTCATTGATGAAGTAGCTGAAAATGGTTGGGCCAAGGACACTACCCTGAGGAACTCCTGCAGTAATGTCCTGGAGCTGAGATGACTGACCTCCAACAACATCGACCATCTTCCTTTGCGCTAGGTATGACTCCAACCAGCGGAGAGCAGTCCTCCGATTCCTATTGACTTCAGTTTTGCTAGGGCTCCTCGATGCCGCACTCGTTCAAATGCGGCCTTGAGGTCAAGGGCAGTCACTCCCACCTCACCTGACGAAAGGTCAGCGACCTGAAATGTTACCTTTGTTTCTCTCCACAGATTCTGCAGACTTGCTGAGTATTTCCAGCATTTTCTGTTTTTATTACATACACCCAACTGCGCAAACACAGGCTCTCCACACACATATGCACACACCTAATGATGCACAGTTACACACAGCTCTACACACATATACACTTACACACGCTTACAAACACCCTCACTTAAACTGATCAATAGTTAGCTTTGAGAACAATCAGAAAGAGCATGCAACTGATTCCTAATGAAAACAAAAACAGAATTACCTGGAAAAACTCAGCAGGTCTGGCAGCATCGGCGGAGAAGAAAAGAGTTGACGTTTCGAGTCCTCATGACCCTTCGACAGAACTTGCGTTCGAGTCCAAGAAAGAGTTGAAATATAAGCTGGTTTAAGGTGTGTGTGTGGGGGGCGGAGAGATAGAGAGACAAAGAGGTGGGGGGGGGTGGGTGTGGTTGTAGGGACAAACAAGCAGTGATAGAAGCAGATCATCAAAAGATGTCAACGACAATAGTACAATAGAACACATAGGTGTTAAAATTAAAGTTGGTGATATTATCTAAACGAATGTGCTAATTAAGAATGGATGGTAGGGCACTCAAGGTATAGCTCTAGTGGGGGTTTTTTTTTTATATTTTGGAAATAGGTGGGAAAAGGAAAATCTTTATAATTTATTGGAAAAAAAAGGGAAGGGGGAAACAGAAAGGGGGTGGGGATGGGGGAGGGAGCTTACGACCTAAAGTTGTTGAATTCAATATTCAGTCCGGAAGGCTGTAAAGTCCCTAGTCGGAAGATGAGGTGTTGTGCCTCCAGTTTGCGTTGGGCTTCACTGGAACAATGCAGCAAGCCAAGGACAGACATGTGGGCAAGAGAGCAGGGTGGAGTGTTGAAATGGCAAGCGACAGGGAGGTTTGGGTCATTCTTGCGGACAGACCGCAGGTGTTCTGCAAAGCGGTCGCCCAGTTTACGTTTGGTCTCTCCAATGTAGAGGAGACCACATTGGGAGCAACGAATGCAGTAGACTAAGTTGGGGGAAATGCAAGTGAAATGCTGCTTCACTTGAAAGGAGTGTTTGGGTCCTTGGACGGTGAGGAGAGAGGAAGTGAAGGGGCAGGTGTTGCATCTTTTGCGTGGGCATGGGGTGGTGCCATAGGAGGGGGTTGAGGAGTAGGGGGTGATGGAGGAGTGGACCAGGGTGTCCCGGAGGGAGCGATCCCTACGGAATGCCGATAAGGGGGGTGAAGGGAAGATGTGTTTGGTGGTGGCATCATGCTGGAGTTGGCGGAAATGGCGGAGGATGATCCTTTGAATGCGGAGGCTGGTGGGGTGATAAGTGAGGACAAGGGGGACCCTATCACGTTTCTGGGAGGGAGGAGAAGGCGTGAGGGCGGATGCGCGGGAGATGGGCCGGACACGGTTGAGGGCCCTGTCAACGACCGTGGGTGGAAAACCTCGGTTAAGGAAGAAGGAGGACATGTCAGAGGAACTGTTTTTGAATGTAGCATCATCGGAACAGATGCGACGGAGGCGAAGGAACTGAGAGAATGGGATGGAGTCCTTACAGGAAGCGGGGTGTGAGGAGCTGTAGTCGAGATAGCTGTGGGAGTCGGTGGGTTTGTAATGGATATTGGTGGACAGTCTATCACCAGAGATTGAGACAGAGAGGTCAAGGAAGGGAAGGGAAGTGTCAGAGATGGACCACGTGAAAATGATGGAGGGGTGGAGATTGGAAGCAAAATTAATAAATTTTTCCAAGTCCTGACGAGAGCATGAAGCGGCACCGAAGTAATCATCGATGTACCGGAGAAAGAGTTGTGGAAGGGGGCCGGAGTAGGACTGCAACAAGGAATGTTCCACATACCCCATAAAGAGACAGGCATAGCTGGGGCCCATGCGGGTACCCATAGCTGATTCCTAATGAAGCTGGACTTACCTCACAATGAACTGGGATTTGGTCTGAAGCAGGATGTTCTTTTCTGAGTACACATGCTCTTGTTGTCGAGTCTCTACAATGTGGTTCTTTTTGATACATTTCAAGGCAAAGGTGACGTCTTCATCCTTCAGTTTCACCTGGAGTTACCAAAGAATTTTTTGGCACAATTTAATAGCTGTTGTTGTAAGTGAGGTGAAGCAATAGCTTGTGTCTTTGTTCAATAACTGCACAATACATTATTAAACATCACCTAACTATACTCAGGCTATAAGGGCAGAACCCCAAGTGAAGCAGATTACATTTTCAACAGAGTACTAAACACAAAACAATGAATTTGAGAATCTAACAAAATGTCCTGTTGAGGATCAATTACTGAGAAACTACATTGCTGACAAAGGAACATTTTTAAATGTTCATGTAATGTTTGGACTGAGCAAAAAAAAGGGAACGATTACTTGTATTAAAACATTGCCCGAAACAACACAAAGTGATTAATGGTGTCCTTCCACTTACAGTTACTAAAGATCTGGAAAAAAGTCTAAGAAATCCAAACACAAATCTCTCTTTAAATTAAAGAAGGATTAATCGATGTAGTAATGAATGTGAGGGTGTTGTGTATTCTAAAGCTGAGAAGAGGGTGGGTGATTGATGTACAAGAACAAAATGTCATTATCATTATACAATTATGTCATTATTACAAACATCATTATCCATCGATTCCCCACATCCTCCATCACCTTCCTGCCACTTACCAGCTCCACACGCCCAAAGCCTCCCATGCCCAGAGTGGCAATGATGTCAAAGTTTTTGAAAGGGCAGGAGTTTGAAAACCTGGCAACTTTTTCCCTCAGCTGCAAGCCCTCAGGGCACTCTGAGGAAGCAAATGTGAGTGGCCTTGGAGGATAAAGAGAATTCCATTTACACTCGGTGACAGTGAAGTGAGGGAAAGAAACAACAGAGGCTGTGACCTGACATACAGAACAATCAAAGGCAATCATTACATCAAATATCAGACAATATCTGCAACAACCTGTCTGTATAAATCCAAAACCAATAGAAACTGTAAGCAGTTATTATCTCTGCAAACCTGGAAGTAAATACTTTCTGCCCAATGCTCCTTGGTTTATGAATTTCTCTTTTATCACTTTAGCTGGAGTTAGCTGTCAGGAATCAATAAGCTCTTTCATTGTTTCAATTTGCTTCCTTCGACCCATTGTTGCCTTTACAAGGAATTAACTGAGCGTTACCTCACAACTGCTTCTTGCAAAATAAAAAACATCTAGCTTACAGTATTTGGATTTGATTTTCAGCTTGGTATTTAAATTAAACTACCACTTTTATTGCTTTTCGTGTGAATTTATTGGCTCGCCAAGTTGAGTTTTTTAAAATCTAAGTCATCCTTGATCATGTCCTGCTCTATGGTCTTTGGCTTCCACTTGTGTTTATTAATAATTAGAGGGTCGGTGGCTCTCCATTAATGTTCCGATCCAGTTAGTGGGGTTTAAGAGCAAGTCTCAAACAGCCCGGATTCGTCAGCACATGCAGTAAAACACCAATCTTGGAATGGAATAGTGCTCTGATCGAGCCTTGAAGTTATCCTATAAGCAAAGCTTGCGACCTGCATTCAGATCCTATAATATAATTGTATGCAAATTACTACAATGGATAGCAGAGAGAGAGAGACAAAGAGAGAGAGAGAGCGAGACATACAGTTACTGACTTGTTGCGCAGTTACCAGCATTGTCTGAGAGTATGGTGGAGGTAGATTAATCGTGGCTTTCTAAAGTGAATTGGATAATTATTGGAAGAGAAAAGATTTTCAGGGCTACAAGGAAAAGGCAGTGGAGTGAGACGAGCTGAGATGCTCGGGCAGAGAGCTGGCACATGCAGGATGGGGCAAATGTCCCCCTTCGATGTTGTCACCATTTTATGATTATTAAATAAACCCCTTTTAACAGAACTCTGGGACAACCAAAACACAGAATGACTGAAGAAATGGTGAATGTCCTCTACACTTTGAGATATCTTTGGCAATATTAAATGACTGTTAATTACACAACAAATAAGGAGTGCAGCAGAAGAACTCTCAGTGTAAGTACAGTTTTGATGTGAAGGTCAGTGTCTGTCACTGCTTCCTTTTCCCACAGAACTTCATTTACAGTTTGCAAAGGACTATTCAGAACGAGTGTAAATACCTCATTAATATTCTCTGTTATGTTACACATTAATTATCTATATATCTATACTTGCATTTATAATGAAAAATAACAAAACAAAAATGGCTTAATTCATAGTTCTGAATTAATTCATAGCTCTGAAACTACTCTAAATAGGAACAAAAATAATCAGTGAAGAATTTTGTGCAAATTTAAAACCTGTGGACAGGAACGTATCATTTGCAATTCTATACTCTCGTTGTGTATTAGCTGAGAGTGTTTACCGAGAGTGAGAATGGAAATAAAAACCTAAGAACATCAGAAATCCAAGCAGGGGAAGACCATTCGGCCTATCGAGCCTGCTCAACAATTCAATATGATCATGGCTTATCTTGGGCTTCAACTCCACTTTCCCACCCATTCCCCATATTCCTTGAGACCAAAAACCTGTTCATCTCAACCTTAAATATATTAAACAATGGAACATCCACAACCCTTTGGGCTAGAGAATTCCAAAGATTCACAACCAACTGAGTGAAGGAACTCTCCTTATCTCAGTCCTAAATGATCTACCATGTTTCAGGTTCCCCAACCAGGGGAAACAATCTCTCAAGTGTTTACCCTGTAAAGCCCTTTCAGAATCCTGAATGTCTTAACGTGGGACAATATTTTAAGAAGGTTTTCGAAGAGAGGATGGGATATCCTGATGCATTATTTTTGAGTTTTAAGGGAACAAAGCCAGCGCACTGTGGAGAACTCCCTCATTCATCTTCAGTTAGTGCACTGGGATCTTTCCACCTGAGAGGTCCTCAGTTTAACATCTCAACTGAAAGGCAGCACCTCCAACAGTGCAGCACTCCCTCAGTACTGCATTGGAGTACCAGCCGACAGCTTGTGTGCAAATCTGGGGAGTAGGAATTGAACCCACAACCTTGTGATAGAGAGGCTAGGGTGCTAACTAATACTCCTGCTGTAAATTCACAAAACCTGCATACGTAGTCTTACTGAAAGATGAATACACCAAATTAGCAAAGCTCTGTCCCAACCTGGCTGTTGTGGCTGTACAATTAGAAATGATTCACACATTTGGAGAATACTGACGTTGCATTTCTTTTCTTATCGCTGCGGGACAATTGGTCCACATATTCCTTCAGGTTTGTCTGTAACTCCTCGTACGTACCAACCATCTGGTTAAAGATGCTGGGGACACATTTTAAAACATATTTAAATGTATGGACTCAGACATTTCAAAAAAAATCTTTAATTTGGCCATGTAAATTCTCTCATGAAATTACAAAACTACATAATTATCCAGCTGAAGGGTACAATAATATTGTGTTTGCTTGAGTGACAGGCAACCTTGTGCAAGAGTCGATCCCCAAACTTTGGCCAAAAAAATCCTTAATCCTTAATTTTTCTTGTAGCTTGCGTATAAATTGACCCTAGTTTTTAGGGGGAGTAGAAAAATGTGTTTTTTCATCTTTTTTATGTACAACGCAACACCAAAATAGTGTAAACACAAGTTCCCACCGGTAATTATAGTTTCCTGGTGTTATTGTCATATTACCAATACTATTAGATTACTTACACCTTCATCACAATACCCTCTGGTCATAGAAGGGGATTCAATAGGAACTTTCATTGGGGAATTCAATAAATACTTGAAGGGGAAAAAATGTGCAGGGCTGTGAGAAAGGGTAGGGGGAGTGGGACTAATTTGATGGAATTTTCAGAGACAGCATAAGCATGAAGGGTCTAAAAATTGCTGTCAAAATAACAGTGTTCCTTGTTATTGATTGTTATTTACACACAAGTAGCTCAGCAACTTAAGATGATGGGAGGATCAACGTGGAAGTCCAAATCTTGCGCTGCTTCACATTAGCTTCATGAAAACACCTTGCTGTCTGCCTCGTCTTTGAAGGGGTGAAGTTGCTGTAATTGTGTGTTACATGCAAACTAAACTCACGGCAGAAGGTTAAGTCAAGCCATTTCACATCTAAATACCTTTTTTAATGGCATGATAATTATTATTTACTGATTAGCTGGACCAGAGTTGTTAAATTAACACAGAGCTCGGAAATCAGGTCTCGGGGTTTGTCAGCATTGCCCTCTACCAATCTGTTCTTCTGGCATCAACAATTTGTCATTCATCCCACCGTTGGGTTATCAATGCAGATTTTGAATACTTTCTTATTTAATCACTGTTGTAGGTCATATGAGATTAAACATTTTGAAATAAAACTGGGATTGTTTGCTTGAGAGCAGAGAAGGTTTAATAGAGGTGTTCAAAATTATGAGGGGTTTTCATAGAGATGGAGAAGCCGTTTCCATTGGGAGGGTCTTCGGTAACCAGGGGATGCAGATTTAAGGTAATTGATGAATGAACCAGCAGGTTTGATGTGGAGAAACACTTTTAGGCAGTGAGTTATTCTGATCTGCGCTGCCTGAAAGGGTAATAGAAGGGGATTCAATAGGAACTTTCATAGGGGAATTAAATAAATACTTGAAGGGGAAAAAATGTGCAGGGCTGTGAGAAAGGGTAGGGGGAGTGGGATTAATTTGATGGAATTTTCAGAGCCAGCACAAGCATGAAGGGCCAGATGTTCTGTATGATTCCATTGTCGGAGTTTTACATTCTCCTGCTGGGTGGGTTGGGGGGGGGTGGGGGGGGGATTCCTCGGATGGATTTCCCACAGGGCTCCCACCCAACCTGACCTCCCTGCAAATTTATGGCGGGATGGGTGAGGCCTAGGCCGACCCACCTGTCCGCATCCCAATTCAGGCCCCTTGGTGCCCAATTAATGACCACATGGGGTCTGTTCCCCATCCAGCCTCAATTTTCAGGCTGGTAGAAGGATTTCAGGAGCAGGGGGGAATGCCCAGAAAGAAAGCCCGCTCGGGCCTCAGGTGGAAAGTGCTGGGTGGAAAGGGGGGGGTGGGGGTCAGGGGCGGGTCAGTGGTGGAACACCTCCATCAACATCCTTCTTTCAACCTCACTCCCACAAGGTCTGGTCCCTGTGGGTGCTCCTGTTCCCCCAGCCTCTCCACCACCACCATCACCACTCTTCTGCCACCCTGAGACACCCACACTGGTCCTGAACTCCCGGGACTCAGACTCTGGGGGCTGCTTGTAGTCCCAGTCCTGTCCACAGCAGCTTCTGGAACCTCTGGGACTAGGGAGCTGCCAGCCAATCAGATTGAACAGCAGCTCTCTGAGGCAGAACTCAAATGAGGGGCAGAAAGCCCACCTCATTGGGGTGTTAAATAGCTGTGGGGCTGCGAGTATTGGTGGGATGTGTTCTCCACAGATTCTTCAGATGGTGGGAAGGGAAACCCCAGCATCATAAAAAATGCTGCCTATGAATCTGTGCAAGGTATTACTTGCACCCCAAAGTTCAAAATTTCACAATATCCAAGAATTCACAATGATGGAAAGTTCACTCTACAGGCAAGACTTACTCGCGATCTATTACCAAGCACTGGGTATCATCATCGTCAGCGATTATGTTTGCAGAACGAAGGTCCTCACTGTGTAAAGAAAGAAGGGGCTGTAAATTCTGAAGCAAAAGCAGGTCAGGGCTGAATCATTCTTTAATCTGACTGTTCAAACACTGTGTCCTCTCCTCCAGAGTTAAAATATTACTTTTTTCTTCTAAACCAAACCCCTCACACTTAAAATATAATTTCAAACGTATGCTAGTTTAGCAATCGGAAATCAGCAGCAATGCCTAAAACTGCTAAAGTGTTCATGTCACATCCAATCTGCTTGCTCAGCCCTATGTTGGACACACTCAGTACGTAGATAAAAACTATGCAAATGAGATCTTAGGAAATTTGCAATGCTGCACCATTTAATTCAATCTGATTCAAGAATTTCCTTTTTTCTTATTCAGAAAGAACAGTTTAGATTCACATCCATCGCTAATGAAACACTGATTCCTGGTATACTAAATAATTAGATAAAAACAAAAAACCGTGGATGCTGGAAATCCAAAACAGTTCTGTCGAAGGGTCATGAGGACTCGAAACGTCAACTCTTTTCTTCTCCGCCGATGCTGCCAGACCTGCTGAGTTTTTCCAGGTAATCCTAAATAATTAGATGTTTGATTGTCTGCATTTTGGGGAGCAGAAATACAAACAGCAAGAGAGGGGGAAAATGGTCAAAGGGACAAGTTGGGGAGAGGATTGAAGACAGGGTCAAAAAGGTCAGTGACCCACTTCACATGTTGTTGTCGTTACCATTATCGACACTCAGTAAACTCCTTAACCTTGCTGGCTAATCACAGGCAGACTCCACAAAAATATCAGCAGTGAACAGCTCAAATCAGGAGTATTTGTTTTGTATCTCAATGTGTTGTTGAATCTCTGCCCGTTTGATTCATTCAGCATCTGTTGAATCCTGGTGTTTGCTGGGATTCCTCAGAACAAACTCACACCAGTGAGTGAAGAAACGCTCACTGTACACTGTCCAAGCACTGAAGCTAGTGTCTGTGGCTTGGGAGAGGAACAGCTTCAATCAATGTGCTTATTGTATGCAGTGGAGGAGGTGACTAAATAATGGAACCGTGTGTGCAGAATTGGAGGTATCTGTGATTGCAAAGTTGCAACGAGTGGGAGAACTGGGATTAGGACAATGGAGCTACTTGTTAGGCTGCTCTTGTTGTGATCTCTCCTTTTCCTCTGGTTCTTCGACTTTTAACTTATTTCACTTTGTTTTACTTCTTCCAAGCTAAGATGATTTGTGAAATGGAGTTATCCTGTTATAACCCGAAATGTTGTGTATATCAGGATACCAGATAACCTAAGACAATGACTAGCAGCATGGAGGCTCTGATTATACAACAGAACCTAAACATTCTTCTTAGATGTCGTTGTGCAGTTAGTATTTTTGCACTCTGCCCATGATGAATGGTCTGTGGAGAAAGAAATGGAAGGCGATGTAAGGCAGAACCCTTAAGTGCATTGATGGGCAGAGGGATCTGGGTGTACAGGTCCACAGGTCACTGAAAGTGGCAACGCAGGTGGATAAGTTAGTCAGGAAGGCATATGGCATGCTTGCCTTCATTGGCCGGGGTATTGAGTATAAAAGCTGGGAAGTCATGCTGCAGCTGTATAGAACCTTGGTTAGGCCACACTTGGAATATTGCGTGCAATTCTGGCCACCGCATTACCAGAAGGATATGGAGGCGTTGGAAAAGGTGCAGAGGAGGTTTACCAGGATGCTGCCTAGTCTGGAGGTTATTAGCTATGAGGAGAGGTTGGAGAAATTCGGATTGTTCTCACTAGAGCGACGGAGATTGAGGGATGATTTGATAGTTTACAAAATTATGAATGGCATGGACAGAGTAGATAGTCAGAAGCTTTTTCCCAGGGTGGAAGAGTCAATTACTAGGGAACATAGATTTAAGGTGAGAGGAGAAAACTTTAGAGGAGATGTGCGGGGCAAGTTTTTTATGCAGAGGGTAGTGAGTGTCTGGAATTCGCTGCCAGAGGAGGTGGTGGAAGCAGGTACGATAGTGGTGTTTAAGAGGCAGCTTGACAAATACATGAATAGGATGGGAATAGAGGGATACGGACCCTGGAAGTGCAAAATGTTTTAGTTGATGGGCAATATAATCGACGCAGGCTTGGAGGGCTGAAGGGCCTGTTCCTGTGCTGTACTTTTCTTTGTTCTTTGTAATCTTTGGTTTTGTATCTTTGCACTTTCTTGCGACACAAATACTCCTTCCATGGCCTTAACTATCTCTCCACCAGCTGATAGGGCAGTTAGTGCAATGCAATGGTGGGGGGGTGGGTAGGGAGGTTTATGGGCTCCCACAAGCCATACAGTGAAGAAGAAGCCAAATAGTTGAAATATATTCCAGAATCCTTTCTTCTGGATTAGAGGCCTTTGCACTGATTAAAGTATCATTTGCAGTCTTCCCCCTTCTTGTTCAGTCCATTATAGATTGATGTCGTCTTGTTTGCTTCAACAATCCTGTACCTAATTAATGCTTTCTCTCCAAAGTATTCTCCTGCTCCCAATGTCTTGATTTCTTGTGGATCTTCATCTCCATCTCTTGTCTGTGTCACCCGGACCTGTACCAGATCAACAAAACTCTGTCAACACTTCAACATTTCAAACAGAGATGGAGAGAATTTCACACATTAAAAAAAACACTAACATTTAAATAACAATTTATCACATCCCTGGGACATTACAAAGCATTTCATATCCACTGATATATGTTACGTTTACACACATCACAGCCAATGTAAGCACAAGATTGTTCGAAAAAGCAATGAATTGAACAAAAAGCTAATCTGTTTATTTTGAAACCTTGGATCGGAAAGAATGTTAATCAAGTCATGTCCTTGCTCTTATTACACCCACCTAGTCATCTGAACATCTCTCCAAAAATAAAGAAATAATTTGCATTTCTATAGCACCTTTCACAAGCTCAAGACATCCCCAAGTGCTTTACATCTAATGAAGTACTTTCAAAGTGTAGTCACTGCTATAATGTAGGAAACATGGCAGCCAAATTACACACAGCAAGATCCCACAAATAGCAATATGATACCAACCAGATAAACTGTTTTTGTGATGTTGATTGAGGGATAGATATTGGCCAGGACATCCTCCCCTGGCGGGAGAGCCACAACCTTCAAGGTGCAGGAATTGCCCTTGGTTCTGCACTAAAGTGTGAGCCTGATTATGAACTCAAGCCCCAAATTAGGATTTGAATTCAGGACGTTCTAGCTCAGAGATAAGAGTGTTACCAACTAAGCCGCACTGACACTTAGGAAGAGTTAATTCACTGGCCACTAATATTGCAAAGTGTGATTTCAATTGCTAAACGTAGAGAGCAGGTCAATCCAAGAAATATCTTCACGAATCTGTCCAAAAACCCATGGAATATTACTAACAGTTCACACAAGAATGGAATTCTTTCGACATTCCAGAACTAGATCAACCAATGTTAATAGTCTTCCTACCTTGCCTTTTGCAATAATGAAGAAGGTGTTGCCTTGCTCTCCTTCACGAATGATATAATCTCCTTTATCATAATAATCCTATCAGATATGGTGAGATTACAAACTGGGATCAGGCAGTGAAGATAAGTTTTCAAAACTAATAGCCAAATAATTAGAATAAATAAACTGAAAAACTAGAAGCTAATTTGAAATCATTGACAGAGACTTCATTTGTACTATTTGTGTTGCTTTCTATTCCTCTGGCCTTTTCCACATCATTTCAAATCCTGACTCATTGAATAGAGCAGAGAGTGAACACTTACTGCTCTTTGCTCCTTCCATCTTGAATATCCCTGCTACATAGCGCCACTTTGTCTGGCGCACTTGCTTAATGTGATGATGGCATCCAGTTGGGAGCGAAAGGTATTATTTGAATCTCTTTACAAGTCTAGCTGTAAATAACATGTTGTTGGCTTGGCACTGAAAGCATTTTTATAATGATGCCACTGCTCCCGGTGGGATAAATTGGCACAATGATTTGTGATGCTCGTCAGAGGTGCAAAGAAGGTACATTGTTCCTTAGCACATCATCAAGGGTAAATGGAACGCTCGTTCAGTAAAAACAGTGGGAGGGGCATTTGGAGGATACATGTTATGCTAGACCTTTGCTAATTGGGTGCCCAGCTAGCAATATGAAAATCCTAATAGTTATTAACATCACCAAAAAAACCTCATATCAATGGTCAAAATAATAGTGCTCTCTTCCCAATATTAACTGATTGCTTACAATAAAAACTCATTCTGCAGCTTTGAAGAGCACCTTTCTACATTCCCTGCGATTCAAACTCAAAGAATTGCGTGGGGGTTTTTTTTGGGTCAGCTGAGAGTTTAACGTTTGTAGCAACATAAGCTTCACATTCAAGAATCTTCTGGTTAAGCTGCTGAAAAACCTGGACAGTTTCTGTTCACCTAATAGGGAGTACACACTCTCCTGCTAGGAAAATTGCTCCAATTACTCAAGTCCAAAGAGCATATCCACAGGTTTGCAGATACAAGAATTGGGGATCACTTGTGTGCACAGGTATAGTACTGGGCATTACCCAATTAAAACTATGTAGCTTATCAGAGCAGCTCCCACTGCTTGTCCAGCTAGGACCATCTGAACTGTTGGGTAATTAGGCTCGGCTGGACCTGAGTGAGAGGAATTTCACTCCATTGTGTTGTGCTCCAAATTATTGAGTTAAGCTGGCCGGTCATCATCAATAATTCCCCCGATTACTTGCTTCAAGTATTTGAAGGGTTAACTTGCTTCTAAACTCAAAGTCCGTCAAAGGTCAATTTACTGCTCCCATACTCAGGGAAGATAAAGCATGAAGTCTTAACCCACTCAAAACCCGTCCACTTGCAGAGGTTAAAATCAAGCCTATCATCTCTGAGTTTGAGCGGACAGCCAACAGTGAATTTCCTATCTTTCCATTATACTACAATTTCTCACCGCTATATCCTCCTTTCAATGTACATGAATAAAAATGAAACTTCACCTATTAAAAACTCAGATCACTGACTTGCCATCACATTATCCTTTGACAGACCCAATGTTAAATAGGAGTGAAAATGAATTCTTTAGGACATATACTTGTATCAAGTTTGTCTGTAATTAAATGAGTTCCTAGAGGTCTTTTCATTTAGAGAAAGATTTTACAAAGTACTTACAACTTCCAGGCAATCTACAATCTTGAACAATTTCTCTTCAGGCAAATCCTTCAGCAGGGAAACACTGAGTAAAGAACAAACAACTTTTTTTAAAAACTGCTTTATCACATTGAAAACAACTCCATGTCTGCACTGCCCAACATACTGAAAACATTGAACTCCTTCACCTCTCTGCATGGACACAACACATGAAATGCAACATTTGGTGGAGACCTTGATCGTTCTGTTGATGAATGAGATCACAAAAGTTGGGGTGGGGGGGAAAGTAAGAAACAACACAGATATATTTTGATTCAACCATGTGAAAGCTGGGACTGAGTTCTAAATGAGTCAGGGTTCTCTTTGTGGATTCTCTCAGTTTTGTGTCTCCAGTTTGTGACATTGAATATTTCCACGCTTATTTCTGAAGAACAGTCTTATTGTCAATTTCAAATACTTGAAAAGAGAGTACATCTATTGCCTGGGGAGAAACTGATACACATCACATGTGTTTTTCAGGGTCCACTATGTATATCAATGGGATGGTCAGCACCCAGCCTGGGCACTGGTCTGCTAAGGGAAAATGAGCAGCTAGGGGCTAAATTAAAAAGCAGAACCAGTAAGGTAATAATCTCCGATTACCACCTGAGCCACGAGCTAATTGGCACAGGGTCAATAAAATTAAAGAGGTAAATGTGTGGCTCAAAGATTGGTGTGGGATAAGTGGGTTCGAATTCATGGGACATTGGCACCAGTACTGGGGAAAGAGGGAGCTATTCCATTCGGACGGGCTCCACTTGCTGGGACCAGTGTTCTGGTGAATCGCATAACTAGGGTCGTAGATAGGGCTTTAAACTAGATAGTTGGGGGGGGGGGGGAGGGTTCAGTTGCATGGCAATATAAAAAATCAAATTTAAGGAGAGGGTAAGAGTGCAGGTTAGTGACGAGACTGATTGCTATCAAAAAGTGAAAGGAAAGGACAGAGTGTGTGAACTCCATATTGCACCAAAGAATCATATCAGAGTAGGGAAAATTGACAATAGGGCAAACTTAAAGGCTTTGTACCTGAATGCACATAGCATTTGGAATAAAACTAATGAGTTAACAGTGCAAATAGAGATAAATAGGTATGATTTGGTGGCGATTACTGAGACGTGGTTACAGGGAGAACAGGTTTGGAGTTGAATATCCAAGGGTACTCAGTGTTTCGAAAGAATAGGCAGTAAAGAAAAGGAGGTGGTGTAGCTTTGTAAGTGAAGGAAGAGATCAGTGCTATAGTGAGGAATGATATAGGCACTGGAGAGCAAGATGTAGAGTTAGTCTGGGCAGAAATAAGAAATAGCAAGAGGAAGAAGTCCCTGGTGGGAGTAACCTATAGGTCCCCAAACAGTAGTTTAGCAGTAGGGCACAGTATAACCAGGAAAATCTAGGAGCGTGTAAGAAAGGCACGGCAATAATCATGGGTGATTTTAATATGCATATAGACTGGACTAATCAAATTGGCAAGGGTTGCCTTGAGGGAGAGTTCATAGAGTGTATTACAGATTGTTTCTTGGAGCAATATGTTGTGGAACCAACCAGGGAGCAGGCTATTCTGGATTTGGTTTTGTGTAAGAGATGGGATTAATTAATGATCTCATAGTAAAGGATTCTCTGGGGAAGAGTGATCATAGCATTATAGAATTTCAAGTTCAGTTTGAGAGTGAGAAACTTGAGTCCCACACTAGTGTTCTGGAGTTAAACAAAGGTAACTACATAGGTATGAGGGCAGATTTGGCCCTAGTGGACTGGGCAGGAAGACTACAAGGTAGGACAGTTGCTGAACAGTGGCAGATATTTAAGGAGATATTCAATTCCTCCCAAGTAAAATATATCCCAATGAGGAAGAAAGTTGGTAAGAGGGGGAAAAAGCATCCATGGCTAAGCAAGGAAGTTAAAGATAACTTAATGGCAAAAGCTAAGTCATACCAAATTGCAAAGGTCAGTGGCAGGCTGGAAGACTGGGAAACTTTTAAAGATCAGCAAAGAGTTACTAAAAAAAAATAAAAAGAGCAAAGGTAAATTATGAAAGAAAACTAGCGCAAAATATAAAAACTGATAGCAAAAGCTTCTACAAGTATATAAAAAGAAAGAGAGTAGCTAAAGTGAATGTTGGTCCCTTGGAGGACGAGACTGGGGAGTTAATAGTGGGGAACGCAGAAATAGCAGAGACGCTTAATCAATATTTTGCCTCAGTTTTCATGGTGGAGGACACTTGTACCACCCCAATAGTAACAGGTAGAGCAGAGGATATAGAGAAGGAGGAACTTAGAACAATCATCATCACTAGAGAAAAAGTACTGAGCAAACTATTGGGATTAAAGAGTGACAAGTCCCTAGGACCTGTTGGCCTACACCCCAGGGTCTTAAAGGAAGTGGCAGCAGAGATAGTGGATGCATTGGCTATAATATTCCAAAATTCCCTGGATTCTGGAAAGGTTCCAGTGGATTGGAAAAATGCTAATATAACACCCTTATTCAAAAAGGGGGAGGCAAAAAGGTAGGAAACTATAGACCAGTTAGTTTAACGTCTGTCATTGGGAAATTGTTGGAATCCATTATTAAGGAAGTAGTAATAGGGCATTTGGAAAATGCAATCCATCAGAGTCAGCATGGTTCTATGAAGAGTAAATTGTGTTTGACTAATTTGCTAGAGTTCTTTGAAGATGTGACAAGCAAAGTGGATAATGGGGATCCTGTAGATGTAGTATATCTGGACTTCCAGAAGGCCTTTGATATGGCGCCGCACAAAAGATTAATACACAAGGTAAGATCACACGGAGTTAGAGGTAATATATTAGCTTGGATAGAGGATTGGCTAACAAACAGAAAGAGAGTGGGGATAAATGGGTCTTTTTCTGGATGGTGAGCTGTAACTAGTGGGGTGCCACAGGGTTCAGTCCTTGGGCCCCACCTATTTACAATCTATATTAATGACTTGGATTCAGGGGTAGAAGCTACTATAGCTAAATTTGCAGATGACACCAAAATAGGTGGGAAAGTTAGTTGCAATGAAAAAATAGAAATTTACAAATGGATATGGACAGGTTAGGTGAATGGGCCAAAATTTGGCAGAAGGAGTTTAACATGGATAAGTGTGAGGTTACCCATTTTGGTTGGAAGAATAAAAAGGTGACTTATTATTTAAATGGAGAGAAACTTCAGAATGCTTCAGTGCAGAGGGGTCTGGGTGACTTTGTGCATGAATCGCTGAAAGCTAGTGTGCAGGTACAGCAGGTAATAAGGAAGGCAAATGGAATTTTGGCATTTATTGCTAAAGGAATGGAGTATAAAAATAGGGAAGTGTTGTTGGAACTGTACAAGGCATTGGTGAGACCGCACCTGGAGTACTGTGTACAGTTTTGGTCCCCTTACTTGAGGAAGGATGTGGTTGCACTGGAGGCAGTTCAGAGGAGGTTCACTAGGTTGATTCCAGAGATGTGGGGCTTGTCTTATGAGGATAGATTCAGCAGGTTAGGCCTATACCTGCTAGAGTTTAGAAGGATGAGAGGAGATCTAATTGAGGTATATAAGATGCTAAAGGGGATAGACAAAGTAGATGTGGAGCGGATGTTTCCCCTTCTGGAGCAAAGAGAGGCCATAGTTTTAGGCTAAGGAGTGGTAGATTTAAATCAGAGATAAGGAGGAATTATTTTTCTCAAAGGGTCATGAATCTGTGGAATTCACTACCTCAGAGTGCAGTGGATGCCAGGAGGCTGAATAAATTTAAGGAGGAGATAGACAGGTTTTTAATTAGTAACGGGTTGAAAGGTTATGGGGAGAGGGCAGGAAATTGGAGTTGAGGCCAAAATGAGATCAGCCATGATTGAGGCAGGCTCGAGGGGCTGAATTGCCTAGCCCTGCTCCTAGTTCTTATGTTCCACAGAATCCATTTTGTGGTATCGCGGGCAGCCAGTAACTCCGAGTTCTTACCTGCTGAGAAAGTTGAAATATTTCTTGTTTCTTGCCTGTGCTGTCTCCATCATAATGCTTTGGAAAACCTGGCGATCCAGAACCCAAATCCAAGACTCCGTCACAGCTGAAAAACACAGCACGGGACCAGTTAACACTTATAACTATTAACACTTATAACTATTAACACTTATAACTATTAAAGACAAATTGAAAGGAAAATGGCTTCATTTTTGTACTAATAGCATCTCAAGACCACGTTCTTCAGTGAAAAAACTGTGAAAAGGGATTCAGGCACCTGACTATTTACCTCCCAACACCATTCCAAGACAATCTCTTCTGTCTGTCCATAGGCATAAAGACACATGCAAGATCTGGCAGCTCACTCAGTCCTTCACAGTGAGGAGAGAATGATTCTCTACCACTCAATAGTCCAACCAGGATTCTGGTTCAAGAACAGGGAGAATTCTCTCAATGAAGGAAACCAAGGTTAGGGTTGCAATTTGTGACCTTGGTTGGGAGAATTCTGCAGCTGTAACAGCTGGGGAAGCTCAGTGGTGACAAATATGGATCACGTATCGCTAATGAAGAATTAATGCTGTCTATGGATAGGAATATTTAAATGAACATGCAGGTGTGTTTAAGAATCAGCAGCATCAATCCCCAATTAGCTCCATGTGCCTTGCTTTAGGAGATATTTGAGATTCTAGTACTGTCACTGCCTAACCCAGCTATGGTCGATTAGAGGTACACATGAGCTTGAATGTTTTCTGCCAACAATTCCAAACAACTGAACAAATCATATATACGATTCGCACACACTCAATCACACACACAAGCTCTCACACACACGCTCTCACAATCACACATGCACACACGCTCTCACAATCACACATGCACACACGCTCTCACAATCACACATGCACACATACTCTCACAATCACACATACACACACGCTCTCACAATCACACATACACACATACTCTCACAATCACACATAGACACACGCTCTCACAATCACACATACACACATGCTTTCATAATCACACATGCACACACACTCTTACAATTACACATGCACACACGCTCTCACAATCACACATACACACACGCTCTCACAATCACACATACACACATTCTCTTACAATCACACATACACACACGCACTCACAATCACACATACACACATGCTCTCACAATCACACATGCACACGCGCTCTCACAATCACACATACACACACGCTCTCACAATCACACATGCTCTCACAATCACACATACACGCACGCTCTCACAATCACACACACACGCGCTCTCACAATCATACATACACACACGCTCTCACAATCACATACACACACGCTCTCACAATCACACATACACACACGCTCTCACAATCACATACACACACGCTCTCACAATCACACATACACACACGCTCTCACAATCACATACACACACGCTCTCACAATCACACATACACACACGTTCTCACAATCACACATACACACACGCTCTCACAATCACATACACACACACGCTCTCACAATCACACACACACACACACACACTCTCTCACAATCACACACACAGGCTCTCACAATCACAGGCATGCTCTCACAATCTCACACGCACTCACAATCTCACACACACACACAATCTCACACGCACACACGCTCTCACAATCACACATACACACACGCTCTCACAATCACACACACACGCTCTCACAATCAGAAGCATGCTCTCACAATCTCACACGCACACATGCTCTCACAATCTCACACACACTCACAATCTCACACACACTCACAATCTCACACACACTCACAATCTCACACGCATTCACAATCTCACACGCCCACACGCTCTCACAATCACACACACGCTCTCACAATCACACACACGCTCTCACAATCACACACACACTATCACAATCACACACGACTGCGCCCTCACAATCACACACACGAGCGTGCCCTCACAATCACACACACCAGTGCGCCCTCACAATCACACACACCATTCCCCCCCCACAATCACACACACGCGCGTGCCCTCACAATCACACACACCAGTGCGCCCTCACAATCACACACACGCGCGTGCCCTCACAATCACACACACCAGTGCGCCCTCACAATCACACACACCATTGCGCCCTCACAATCACACACACGAGTGTGCCCTCACAATCACACACACCAGTGCGCCCTCACAATCACACACGAGCGCGCCCTCACAGTCACACACACACCAGCGTGCCCTCACAATCACACACACCAGCGTGCCCTCACAATCACACACCAGCGCGCCCTCACAATCACACATGAGCATGCCCTCACAATCACACACACACCAGCGTGCCCTCACAATCACACACACACCAGTGTGCCCTCACAATCACACACGAGTGTGCCCTCACAATCACACACACGAGTGTGCCCTCACAATCACACACGACGTGCCCTCACAATCACACACACGCGCTCTCTCAATCACACACACACGCTCTCATATGCAGACGCACAAATGCATGCAGACATGCACACACAACACTAGCTGTTGAGGCTAGTTTCAGTTCTTTAGCTTCAGAAACAATTTCAGCTTCATAAACAAGTTGAAGGTCAGTCTCTCCAGTATTCAGTACATGATTACAGGCCAGTCATGAACACACAGGTAGAGAGGTTGATGGAGTGACAGAAAGGCAGATATTCAAAGAGAGAAGTTGTTATTACCTTTGACTGTAGCTGTCCTTTTGCAGTTGTATAGGATGGCAAGCTCTCCGAATGCAGTTCCAGGATGCATCTGTCCCAATAGTTTGCCATTCTGCATAACTTCCAAAATCCCATCTTTAAAAGGATAATGAAAATGTATTCACAACAACAGTCACCTCTACTTTACTCAGCACTGGTACACAACCCTGGATTTAAAGATGAAACTGGGTGTGGAAGCTCCATAACAAAAACAGAATTACCTGGAAAAGCTCAGCAGGTCTGGCAGCATCGGCGGAGAAGAAAAGAGTTGACGTTTTGAGTCCTCATGACCCTTCGACAGAACTTGAGTTTGAGTCCAAGAAAGAGTTGAAATATAAGCTGGTTTAAGGTGTGTGTGTGGGGGGGCGGAGAGATAGAGAGAGAGAGAGAGAGGTGGGGGGGGGGTGTGGTTGTAGGGACAAACAAGCAGTGATAGAAGCAGATCATCAAAAGATGTCAACGACAATAGTACAATAGAACACATAGGTGTTAAAGTTAAAGTTGGTGATATTATCTAAACGAATGTGCTAATTAAGAATGGATGGTAGGGCACTCAAGGTATAGCTCTAGTGGGTTTTTTTTTAATATAATGGAAATAGGTGGGAAAAGGAAAATCTTTATAATTTATTGGATAAATTATAAAGATTTTCCTTTTCCCACCTATTTCCAATATATATATAAAAAAAAAACCCACTAGAGCTATACCTTGAGTGCCCTACCATTCATTCTTAATTAGCACATTCGTTTAGATAATATCACCAACTTCAACTTTAACACCTGTGTTCTATTGTACTATTGTCGTTGACATCTTTTGATGATCTGCTTCTATCACTGCTTGTTTATCCCTACAACCACACCCCCCCCACCTCTCTCTCTCTCTATCTCTCCGCCCCCCACACACACACCTTAAACCAGCTTATATTTCAACTCTTTCTTGGACTCGAACTCAAGTTCTGTCGAAGGGTCATGAGGACTCGAAACGTCAACTCTTTTCTTCTCCGCCGATGCTGCCAGACCTGCTGAGTTTTTCCAGGTAATTCTGTTTTTGTTTTGGATTTCCAGCATCCGCAGTTTTTTTGTTTTTATCTCTGTGGAAGCTCCATGATTGGAGGATTATTTCTATTGGGTCTTATCATAGTGTTTTGTGTCCACATTAACACAACCTGACGATATGGTATTCTTGCCATAAAATAATGATGTAACATGTGACGATACATGGTCCCACACACAAAAACAGGCCATTTTGTTCAACCGGAGCATGCTGGTGTTTATGCCCCACACAAGCCTCCTCCCACCTCTCATCACTTCACCACGTGCGTCTATTATTCCCTCTTGTCCTTTTCGAGCTTCCCTTTAAGTCAGAGGTGAGGAACCGTCTTCTGATCACAGGTCATTCCCACAAAGACAAAATCAGTCCCGGGCCACACACACATGTATAAAAAACTGAATTAAGTTGATTTTTGAGAGAATACAGAAACCTTCAACTCACTCGCTGTTTTAATGCGATGGCTAAGTTTGAATAAGATATTGTTAAATATTATTATAATAACTTAGCTGACACTTGCATCCAAAGCAAATTCATAACGATGATGATAAATGTTATTTTGAAGGTGCTGCTGTCACAGGTCTATATCTTTAGAAATCTTGCTGCAGGCCAGGTGAAATTGAGCAATGGGCCAGATCCAGCCCATGAGCCACAGGTTCCCCAACCTGGCTTTAAATGTATCGATGCATATTCGCCTCAACCATGCTCCCTATGGTAGTGTGTTCCACATTCTTGCCACTCTCTGAGTAAAGAGGTTTCTCCTGAATTCCTTATTGGATCCATTAGTGACCATTTTATATCGAAGGCCCACTAATTCTGGTTTCACACACAAGTGGAAGCACCTTCTTTACATCTGCCCCATCAAACCCTTTCACAATCCTGAAGACCTCTGTCAGATCATCCCTCAGTCTTCTCTTTTCTATAGTAAGGCCCCCAGATGTTTTTTTTTTCCCCCAACAGATGGATTCCTGCTTTAATATACAGGAGTAACACTGGTATATGAGCACTTTGGAAAGTGAAAGGACCATCACAACACCGTGTCTTCCCACATGTATGCCAAGTGTACACACAGCGTACACAAAGTGTATTCAATGAATTAAGGATCCATCAATGCAGAATAAGGGTTACAACATCTTAAAATTAAAGCCAGGCTGTTCTGGTGCAAAATCAGGAAGCATTTTTTCACACCAAGGATAGTGGCAATCTGAAACTCTCTCCCTCAGAGAGTCAATCGGAGTTTCCAAGTCTGTGATTAATAGATTTTTATTAGGCAAGGATATCAAGGCTATGGAGAAAATGTGGGTAACTGGAGGTGACATGCAAATCTGCTATGATCTGATTGAATGGTGATGCAGGTCTGAGGGGCTGAATGGCCTCTTCCTGTTCATAATGATCCGATTTGATCCTATAATCCTTTAAGTATTTTCACAGTATGCTAACTGTTCACGACAACTGAGTTAACAAAGTTACAGCATTCTGGAAAGCATTATTAAACATTATGTTAAAGTGGACAAGGATAGCCACAGACTTGTGATGGGTCTTCTTTGTTTCCATGGTCACCTTATTAAAGGTATAAAAGGCTACACAGATTGTACTTGCTGCATATTGGTCTGATTCTAATGAGGTCACCCTAGTTAAACCGATCCATCTTCTTCAGTTTTTAATGGATGCACAGCTGTGTTCTGACTAGAAAAGGACCTATCTCGATGTTCAGATGTCCTTTATTCACTATTAAATGAATTCATCTGTTGCTACCATTACAATAATCTTTGCCACATAGAAATATGTTCACAAATGAGAAGGAGCCTAATTTTTTTCCTATATTAACCAGTGTAAAATTTGCAGTTTTCAAAAAGAGTTCAGTCCTAAATTGAACAGTAACATCCATTTGGCAACCAACTTAACACATTTAATAGGACAGTCGATCTCTATAATTGGTTATTCAAGGGGAAGGGGGGGTAAAAGGGGAAGGGGAAAGTGGAGGCGGCTACCTTTTAGGGTTAGAATCTGATACTATAATAGAGACAAAATGAACAGGGTCAATGAAGCTTGACTAGGATCGAAAGAACAACAAACTTTGGGCTCCTGTAAAGGGGAATTCCTGTTCCCATTTCCCCAGTAATTCCTCATTTCAGTTTGCTGAACCGTGAGCTGCTGTTTATGAAGGAACACAGGTGGCGATGTCCCTGGTCTCTATCACACAAACTGGAACACTCTTGCTGGTAATCTCAGGTCTGCAGCCACTTGTGACTGGGATCACACACAAAGTTGCCAATACATTCGAACGCACCTGCCAGAACGTAGAGATGGTTTCCCAGTTCGCCCTCCTGAATGACGAGGTCTGTTTTCTGGTAGTTTCTCTCGTACATACACTCCACAATCTCCCGCACATGCTGAGATTCGAGCTTCTTCAGGAAGTCATTGTGCATTATTGCATCTGTGATCAGTTTCTTTAAGCTGCCAAATATATCATTATTCTGATTATTGAAAGAAAAGAAAGACTTGCATTTATACAGCATTTTTCATGACACCGGACGTCTCAAAGTGCTTTACAGCCAATGAAGTGCTTTTTGAAGTGTAGTGATGTGTTAAGTGCAGCGCCCAATTTGTGCACAGCAAGATCCCACAAACTGCAATGTGATAATAACCAGCTAATCTGTTTTTTTGTGATGTTGGTTGAGGAATAAATACCAGAGGACCAGGGACAACTCCCCTGCTCTTTTTTGAAATAGTGTCATGGGATCTTTTACAACCACCCAAGCAAGCAGATGGGGTTTCAGTTTCACCTCTGACAGTGCAGCACTCACTCCGTGCTGCCCTGGAATGTCAGCCCAGGTCTTTCTGCTCAAGCCCAGGAGTGGGACTTGAACCCAGCACCTTGTGACTCAGAGGAGCGAGTGCTGCCGCTTGAACAACAGCTGACACAGCAGTGCTTCTGCTTCTTAATCGTCACCGGAAAGATCATCTCAATACAATGCCACAACATCCTGGCAACATTATTTTGTTGGGTCAATTTTTAGCCTCCAACACTTCTCTGTTTGGCAGGGGGAATTAATTTGATTTCACCTTTTCCATCTTCGACTCACTTTCCCAGTTTATAAAGGGAGTTGAAGACTTGTTCCCAGACCTCCAGTTGATGGCAGTGAGGTGGTGACTTGCTCTCTCTCCTCTCTCTGGTGGAGTGTCAGGTGTGGATTTCTTATCAACTCGTACTAGCGTGGCAAAGCAATTGCTGAAAAAAGAGAGACATTTTTTGTCAAAGCTTTTTGTCTTGCACTCATCAGGGCAATTCGCAAGAATAACAAATATAAAGGGAACAACAAGGGGAGTGCTGATTGGTTGGCAAGTGGACTCTGAATAGGACCCGAGCCATTTACATATGAGCAAGGAGCAGGAGTAGGCCATTCAGCCCCTCAAGCCTGCTCCGCCATTTAATAAGATCATGGCTGATCTGATAGCATTCTGAAATCTGCATCCCAACTACCACCGATAACCCTTGCTTACCAAGAATCTATCCACCTCTGCCTTAAAAATATTTAAAGGCTCTGCTTCCAGCACCTTTTCAGAAAGAGAGTTCCAAAGGCTCATGACCCTCGGTGAAAAAATTTCACCTCATCTCTGTTTTAAATGGGCAACCCCTTATTTTTAAACAGTGACCCCTCACCATGCAAGTTTGATGCCGAAATAGGGTGCATCAAAGGCATCCTGTGGGATAATATATACCCTGATTGGATCTTTGAGCACTGTGTGTTGTGCAAACTCATGAACGGGCCTAAGGCCGTCACTTACAGCCCTGAAAAGTGCCCAGTCTGTCTCAGATTACCCTGGAAGGGCAAGGTATCATGAAAAATTGAGCAACAGATGAAGCTAGCTGTTGCACGCTGTAACTATGCAGTAGCAACACGAGTGGTACTCACCCCTATCAAGATGCTGCCGTCAAGCCAAAAAGACGTTCTGCCTATCACACATGAGTAACGTGATGTATGAATTTCACTGCCAGTGTGATGCTAGGGGTATGTAGGTCGTACATCCCCAAGACTGGTGGATCGTATCAAACAGCATGTCCCAGCCACTGTTTGCAATGGGCAAGGTGCAGACTGTACCCAACCAGCCCATGCTTGCAAAACTCAAAACACACAGTGTCCAATATTAGATGTGATTCCACAATTGGACAACTTTTGCTAAATAATCCTCAATGTGCTAAGAATTACACTGATAACCAATTTAAGATTGTCAGTTGGGTTCACAGTGTGGCATGTGTGTGTACTGGAAGCTACATGTGTATATTAATACACAGGGCCCTCTCCTCTGCAGCAAGAAAGAACATGAACATACATTACACCTGTTTCACCTAAACAAGGTAAGTGACAGCCATTCACTGATTTAGTCCTCAGGGCAATGCCTGGATCAATCAGAATCAAGCTGCCTGGTTTAAATTCCAAACAATGTTTGGCAGTTAACTGTCAGTCACCATCAACCGGTGAATCCTCCATGGCAACGCCTCTACCAGAGTCCACTTGCCAACCAATTAGTACCCTCTTCTCATACAGTATAAATTGTTGTTCCCTTTACATTTGGTATTCCTGTGAATTGTGTGCAACACAAAAAGCTTCGGCCAAAATGTCTCTTTTTTCAGAAATTCTCAAGTGGCAGAGGAAGTTAATCACCAGCATAAACCCATGGTGCCTACTTGTTACATTCCTGGAATGAATGAACCCAACATTCATCATTCACAAACATGTCGTGTGAATGTTGGCTATTCGCTATGAAGGGCATCATATTGGTTGTAAGCTCTTTGGAAAATCCCGAGGTTCTGAAAGACGCTATAAACATTTGAGTTCATTCCTCCTTCATGTTTCCTATAGTGATTCATGACCTCAGGACATCCCAAAGTGCTTCACAGTTAAGTAAGTGCTTTTTGAAGTATAGTCACGGCTGGAATGTAGGAAATGCAGCACTGAATTTGCACACAGCAAGATCCCACATACAGCAATGTGATAAATGACAGATAGTCTGTTTTCAAGATTCTGGCTGAGGGATGGATGTTAGCCAAACGCCAGGGAGAACTCCCCTCTGTAAAATTCTACTGAGCTGACAACTGACTGGGTTTATAACTGGGTTGAGGTTATATATGGGGTAGGTTTATAAGTGAACGGAGCAGGATTTTAAATGGTTGGGGTGGGGGGAGCGGCGTTGTTGTGGGGTTATATATCCCCCCTCGCACTACTATGGACATGGGTGTCCCCCAGGGGCAGGGAAGCTCTGCTTTCTCACCCGGAGTCCTTCCGCACTCGAACCTGCTCAATGGAGAACTTCTGAACATTGTGACAGTAATAATTCCAAGAGGTCGGTTCCGCCGACACTCCCTCTTTCGCCTTGAAACGTCGGTGAATCTCTGTCGCCACCTGTGCAAACCGCTTTGGCCCCTCATTAATGACACTGACCAATTTCTTGTGTTGGTTGACAGTGGGGGACACAGGAGCTGTATTGTATCCGATAGCGTCCTGAAGCTTGTCTATTTGAGAAAGTTTTCCTATCAGTTCTTTCTCCAGGAACTTTATTTTCTCTGATTTTCGCTTCAGTTGATCATCTTTCTTCTTCAATTCTTCCTCGAGGCTAAGAATCTTCCTTCTGAGCTTCTCTAAAATCTCCAATGAAGGTCCCATCAGGCTGGGCGTAGGGTTGGTTTCCTCAGGTCTTGACGCTCTTATAGAACCGTTTCCCATTGTGAAGATATAAATCATCCCAAACTCCTCTCCACACTGTCCTGGACAGACTGCTGTAGGAATAAAACCATTCACACAGTCAGAATGTCATTGAAAACACAGCCTGCTGAGTGGCTGTTGTTTGAAGCTCTTTAATGATTATTTTCTATTGCATAAACAATCATCTCCTGTTTGCATGAATTATATCTGAAAATAACACTGCATAAACAGTGATATTTAAAATCACAATACAATGATTTTCCTTAAGCCTTTGCCCAATATCCTCAGGGCACAACATAGTGGGATGGTAGCATGTTGTGGGATGTGTGTTCCACTCCATTATTCACACAATCTGGGCTGATGATCTGCTGTAGCATAGGAAATGCAACAGCCAATTTGCACACAGCAAGCTCCCACAAACAGCAATATGATAATAACTGGATAATCTGTTTTAAGTGATTTGATTGAGGGATAAATATTGGCCCCAGGGAGAAGTCCACTCCTCTAATTTGTATGTGGATTGTGGGATTTTTTACACCAATCTGAAAGGGCAGATAGCTTAATAGTTTATCTGTGTGACAACACCTCCAGTACTATGGCGCTCCTTCAGTATTGCACTGGGAGTGTCAGCCTCGACTGCTGCCCTGAATGCTCAGGAGCAGGACTTGAATCCACAACCTTTTGACTAAGAGAAAAGAGGAGTCTCAACAGAGCCATGGCTGACACCATTATCCCATGACTATGGAATAGAAATGATCACTGCAGGAAAAGAAATGATTAAATCACATAAATCTCCTTAAAGTGATCAATCTGTACAATTATTATCCACAAATTACTTTTCATAATATTTGGTCCAGACATAATGTCATAAATCAGACAGATGGCCGGAATTTCAAAATGATCTGTTTGCTAAGTGTTTTTCCGGTCTAAATAACCTCCTCTCATTGTTTTATTTTTACAGTTTTATTACTTTATTACCAGTTGAAATATTCAGGAAACGGGACATCCAACAGCCACACCCTAAACAAATTAATTCTGTACAGCTTGTACCAAGCCAAATGTTCAGAACCGGAAATTCCCCCTAGAAGCAAATATGCAATAAAACTCGTGTTGATTGTTAAATAACACAAATTATATTTAATTATTCGCGTGTTGAGTTCATTTTGCAGTGTGTGATATGCTTTCAGTTCTCAGCGTATTTTACCTGAAGGTAAATTATAGGTGAGCTTAAACCAACAAGGTAACATTTATACCATTCCTGTAACCTTTGAATTCTTGGAATCGAGGGTTTGATGGCTGTGAACTCTGCATTTGTGCATGTGGAGTATTTTCAGAAAAAGGAGAAATTTGAAGATGGGTGAGGATTGGGGGCAGAAGAAAAAATGAGTTTGGGTCTAGAATGAAGATTTTGCTTGACTTTGCGATGGGCATTTTTCCAACGAATGGAAAACCAGTCCCAATGGCAAATATATCACACCTGTGTCAACTTCCACTCTCCTCTCACCGGTTTTTTTGGATGTGTAGGCAGAGATTTAAACAATGGGAGATATTGCACCCAGAAATGTAGGAAATTTTTTTTCTTCCTTCAGTCCACCATTTGGAATTTTTTGCTATTCCTTTTCTGCAGGCACAGGCTGATGTTCTGGTCCAATTCGACAGGCACTGAGACTGATAGCTCATTCACAAAAATCGCTCCTCACAAGAGAGCCAATCGCAGAAACGTTGACCACCTGTTTGACCAAAAGGCCATTTCAGCCAAACCTGATTCATTCTGCACCGTAGGCCTGACAGTAATTCATTCAAAACCCAATCAGCTCCACAGAGTTAAAACTGGCCCCAAGTGTCCACAATTACTTGGCAGCAGTGGTCACTGGGTAGCAACCTAGGAGCAGGTGCCATGATCTTCTCTCCAGCCTACAGGACTAAAGCTGACTTTATCTCAGTACAGAACACAGATAGGAAGTGGTTTATTTGGACCAGTGTTCCTGTGGACTTTGTCTTCAAGACTGGACTATCAGGGGAGATAAGGAAAATCACAGTGTGAAAACCTTGGAGAAATAGGTACTAGGGTATATGGTCAAAGGGGGGATGCAATTGATATAGATATGAACTTTCTTAAAATGTAGAGTGCCATATAAGAAGCCTATGATGAAGATTAAGGCCCAAGGTGGCTTGGATGGTGGGATTGTTGAAAGACAGAAAGTAGAGAGATAGAGTGAATAGATGATTCTCAAATTGGCAAGAGGTGATCAGTGGCATCTGCCAGGGATTTTGTGCTATCCATAAACATGAATATTTTAAATGTGGGTGCTGAGGGAATATTTGCTGAGAAGGAATAGGGGAGGAGACCAGAAGCTCGATCGGTTAGGAGAGTGGGCAGGTAGGAGGCAAAAAAACCCAGCTTGATGTAGATAAATGGGAAAAAGAACCAACAATTAAATTATACATAATTAGCATAATTTTCAAAGGAATAGAGAGAGCTTGGGATGATGATGTAAAGTTTGTTAAAAGTCAGGTTGCAGGTAAATAAAGCCCTAGAACAGGAAGCAGGGAAAAATGGGATTGTGGGCTTGAAATACATAACAGGGTAGGAAGATTAAACTTTACCAGGACACAGGTGCTGAATATGGTCAGGTTTTTAAGAATGGAGTAGATACAAGGACCATTGAAAAGATATAACCCATATTGAAAGATTCAGAAAACATAGTATTCAAATAAACAGCGAATGTTAAGAGTCATCAAAGAGAGGTATCCACAAAAGGGTTTTAGGAGATAAATGGTGAAAGGTTGTATAGAATTAGCAACAAGGTGGGGAATAAATTAGCACTGGACACATTAAGGGGGAGGCTTGAAACCCATTTTTCAAAAGCTCATTTGAATGTTTATTACCACAAGTGGCTGTTGCAGCTATAATATCACAAGATTTAAGAGGGAGATGGATAAATATTTGAAGAAGAACATTAACTAATATGGAGCAGCAGTAGGAAAATGATATTAGAGGGAGAATTAACACAGACACATATCATTAGCTGAACACAATAAATAGACCACAATAAAACTTATCAACATATCAGTTCACCCAATAGGACAAAGATGAAAATTACACTGAGCACTTCCCCCTCAGAAGATGCTGCCAGGTTTGTGAAAACATTTTTACTGCAAACTCCAGAGTAACATAACCCATTATCTGCAAAAGAGGGAGTTCCTCATACACAGTTATATTGCACTTGGTGCAAATTCACATTGACTTTCCATAAGGGAGAATGGGGTGTTTCCGGAATTCTGGCGAAGCTGCTACTTCCTGAGTGATTCTGTTCTGCTCTGACGAGTGGCCAACATCTTTCTGTGTTGGTGGAAGGTGGTAACACAGCAACACAATTACTGATTTTAACAAAGAAACTACACCAAACTCAAAGCCAAAATCGAGGCTCATTGAGGAGGGGGGGGGGGGGTGGTGGAGAGGGGAGTGTGAGGATAAAGGGAGGAGGGAGATGGTGAAGGGGAAAAGGAAAGGAGGGGAGGGAAGAATGAAGAGAGACATTGAATATTCCTGGCCCCAGGGCCCCAGAAATCCTGATCGGAATCTTCTATTCTGGAGTCTAGGTTCAGTGGCAGGTGGGAAAGTGAGACTGATTTCCGCTGTGGTAGGTGGGGGGGTGGGGAGAATGGCTGACCACGTGCAATCTTGCTCTGTTTAGCTTATTACACATGTGTCTTGCGAGGAGCTCGCTGATTCTCCACGGTCAGGCAGGCAGGAAGTCACTGTCCCCGTCGTTACCTCATGGGGCTGAAGGCTCTGGTACCACATTTAAAGGACACCCGAGCAGTCTGCACTGCCCCTTTCCACCTTTACCGGGACACTGCTCCGCCCCTTCCCCGCTAGCCCTTCCTTGGTCATTTCCCACGCAAAATGTGCTGGCACCGCCCGGTGTCGAGCACATTTAGAGACACTCCCTAAAGGGGACAATGCAGCGGCAGCTCACTGTTCATCATGGAGAAAGTCGACTTGCCAGATGCAAGCCGCTGAGGTGCAATCGTGAACGTGAACGTTCTAATTTCTCGCTGATGGGGAACTTCATTGGGAGGAGTGGGGGGGGTGGTGGGGGGGGGGGGGGGAACTTAATTTCCGGCGAAGTGGCCTTTTGATAAACATAGACGAGATGCTGATGCATGCAGAAGGGATCCCGACATTGTTCATCGGGAAGCTCCAGCCGCCTTTAAGGCCCCGAGAACTTAATTCCTACGGATCATCCCGCTGACGGGAAACTGATCTTTGGCCTCGCGCCAAATGAAGCTCCCCCCCCCGCCCGCCAAGCTTCCTGCCGAATCCGGAAGATTCCACCCCCAGTCTGCCTCCGAGCAGCATTGCCCCAAAGCATGGAAACGTCCAGTGACTGCAGTGATTGAGAAATGGGGATTGGGAATGAGAGATGGGATGGGATGGGATGGGAGGGAATGAGAGAGGGATGGGATGGGAGGGAATGAGAGAGGGATGGGATGGGATGGGAGGGAATGAGAGTGGGATGGGAGGGAACGAGAGAGGGATGGGATGGGAGGGAATGAGAGAGGGATGGGATGGGATGGGAGGGAACGAGAGAGGGATGGGATGGGAGGGAATGAGAGAGGGATGGGATGGGAGGGAATGAGAGGGATGGGATGGGATGGAACAAAAATGAAGAATGAAAATCTTAGCTTTTGCCCTAATTTTTCAGTTAAATAAATGAGAATCATACTGAAAAAAGCACCTCCCCTCTCTTTTTGCAGCATAGATTAACTGCAAGGCTGCGGTTCCTGGAATGGTTTATAATGTACAGGGTTGAAATAGTTTTGTTTAAATGTTGTTCCTTTAATGTGGGAACTCACAGCCACATTATGAAAAAAAAATGGAACACAGAGGATACAGAAAATTAATGACAAAACCTTTCCCAGGACTCTAACTGGGGCAAAGGTGTAAATCTCAGCTTAGCTCACCTAAACCTTGTGGCTCTTTGGGACAGAGCGGGTCAAATAATAATATATTTTATAAATTCACGGCAACCAGATCAAATCTTCGTCTCCTTGTGGAAACTTGTAAACAAGTGGGAACATGGGGAGGGGAGGGTGGAAGAGGGGGACCAGGAATGAGAACAGATCACATGAGGCAGGAACTCAGAGCAGCATCGATGGAGGGGCAGTTGAAATTAATAACGATAAAACGCAAAAGGCAGGTTTACAAGTTTGCGGTTTTAAAATGATATCAGGATAACCTGTCAGGAAATTGTTCAAAATCGATGCACAACCTGCCAGTCCCTTGCCAATAAATTGACAAATGGGCATGGAATCGTTGTTTAAATATTAACCTCCCCACCCCCATTGCGAAAGTTAACATTGTGAGAAGGATGAAGGAAGCAAATACATTTAGATAAAAATAATTAAAGTAGAATCGCACTGAAGTGGAAACATTACACTGGAAACTCACTGATATAATGCTGCTGGCTTCAGTCTGTTGAAAATTCGCCAATATTGATTCTCCAGAGCTGGTGTTTCCTGAATCCCAACAGCGACTGAGTGAAGGGATGTAGAATCCGAGTCCTCCCACTGCAGGAGCAACAAGGCTGTTGCGTTTTGCCTCAGGATCTGGTTTTTAGGCAGCTCCAGTCGCCCAGTGATGGGAGCTCAGAGTGACACTGCTGGCGACTTATTGCCTTGGGACCAACCTGTTCATCTCACCGCTTCCCTCTAGCGGAGAAGGGCAATTGTATGTGTGTATGTGTGTGTATATGTGTGTGTGTGTATATGTGGGGAAACAGGGGTAAATCGGAAAACTCATCTGCCCCAAATCCATTGGAAGCAACCTCCGCATTTCAGGCCCAATTTTATAATCAGCAAAGGAAAGATTCTGAGGTCAGTCTGGAGCTATTGGTTTAAAATAGCTGGAACAGGGCACCGGGTCCGGCTGGTCATATCATCCGACAATAAGCCGCCCTGGAGGTATTAGGATCAAAAGCTTAGGCAAAAGGTAGGTTTGGAGGAGGAGAGAGGTAGAGAAGCTTGAGGGGAAAAGCCACATTTCCAAACTTTTAACTCTGTTTCTCTCGCCACACAGATGCTGCCAGACCTGCTGAGTTTGTTCCCCCACCCCGCACTTCCTGGTTTTTATTTCAGGTCTCCAACATCTGCAGTATTTTGCTTTAGTTTCAGAACTATTGGTATAACTGGGAGGACAGAGTGGTACTGGGAGTATGGTGAGTGGGAACTCAGTACAAAAGAGGAGCTTTAAACCAAAGCAGTGACCGTAAACATGTAATCAGTAATGAATTAGAGCTAAAAGGATTCTTTTTAAAACAAAATGATTTGACAGCGAGGCCCCTTGTTTGGGATACAGCATTGTTCCCCAGGGACCAGTGTCCTTTTTGATATAGATTTGCGATACAGGGCAGAATTTCAGAATATTTGAAACTCAGGGCAATCCACAGGGCACAGGTTCAAAGTGACGGACCAAAGAACCAGATGCCATGTAAATGTTTAAACTGGTCAATTAGGTAGTCAGGAAACAGAGTGAGAATGCGGAATTAAGATCCCACTCGTTTGGCGAATGAACCTCGGCATGAAGTGATTCTGCTAAGTGGCCAGTTTCTGTGTTGTGTCTCCATGTAACTTCCAATGATTAACTTTTATATTAAAATCCCCAGGATTTCTGGGGAGGCCCCAGCTGTTTGCTTGCCCACATTCCAAACCATCTTCCACACTCTGGCTGCCCAGCAAAATGTGGGGACTAGGGAATTGTATGTTTTATATATCTACGTTTTATTTACAGTGCTTTAAAATGTCTACTCCATGGAATGCTCCAGCTTCCAGCTCTTTCTACTGTTTTATTTAATTTTCTCTGAGTCCACACCCAGGCTTAACCAATCAAGCACAGTGAGCACCAATTGACTCACATAATCAAACACAGAACAATTGAACTCTACATAAGTGTTTACTGGACATCTTCTGGAACTGGTGGACACCACATGGAATTTCTGTTTTAGTTTCTATTGAGTTCAAGGCTTTAACTTAGTTTGTTATTTTTGTGCTAAGAAATCATTATGTGGACTAACCGTCCTAAGAAAAATTAGAGTAATAATCCCATTAGACTTCTTTAAAGGAGAAGCACTTGTTTGTACTTCTGACCTTACATTTAGTTTTGTCCCTTTACTGAGAAAGCTAGTGGTGGTGTCACTTTTAAGAAGAAGGATCCCTTTAATTGTTAAAGGGTTGCAGCAGCTATTAAAGGGGAGGTTGTGGTGGGGACCAAAGTTGGAGTCATGGATCACAATGGCTCAGTGGGGATGTGTGGTTAAAACAACTTGCATTTACATAGCCTCTTTAATGTATTAAAACATGCTAAAGCACTTTATGGGAGCATTATCAAACATAAGGAGATATTAGGATCAAAAGCTTAGTTTAAAAGGTAGGTTTTGAGGAGTGAGGAGAGGCAGTTTGGGGGGAAATACCAGGAGTTGGGGAATGCAGCTGTGCGAGGTTGCCCTGTGGAAGGTGATCCTAAACTTGGAGCTCAGGCCACTTTGCAGTAAAAGCACAATTTTTAATGGGAGACGCTGCTGGCCGGCTCTGTCATTGGGTTGGTAAGAGCACTTCAAACCTTTAATTTTGCTGCAAGTAACCACTTTGAGGCACCCACTGATTGCTGAGGGACCAAAGTGCTTGCCCCTCAGATTCTGGTACCTTCCATTCATGGATGCCTAGAATCTGTCTATAACAGAGTCAAAGCAATAGATTACAACAGTGACCATTGCTGCCGGATCTTCATAATAGCATCCATGTAACAACCAAACTGCTGATGCTGCCTCCTCTCTAACAGTCACTTAAACCTTTAAGTTTAATTTTTATCTTGCATCAGTTATTTCAAGCATTTAGTGGTTAAAAACAAAGAACTTTGGACGATTTCTTTCATCAGGGTTTTTGATTTTAGTTTAAGTGCAATAGGAAGTTTGCACACTATAGTTTGAAGCCATTCTTCTGGATATTGAAATAAAAACAGAAAATGCTGGAAAAACACCAGCTGGCGTGAAACGTGCACTGAGAGAGGCTCAGCGCTGCCGATGGGAGTGGGGGAGGGGGGAGTGCCGGGAAGAGGGCGGGTGCCGAATGAGGTTGCGGGTGGGCGTTTCTAGCGAGCTCCCTGAAGGCGGACAGCTGCCGTGGAGCTGCCTCGGGGAGCTGCAGACCCGGACAGATTAAATGAGAAGAAAAGAATGCAGCAAACTGTGTCGGTGCCGCACATTCAAGCACCTGACAGCGGAACTCAAAAAACATCAGGCGCCAGATGTCTTTTTTCATTATAATTTCACCCTGGACATTTCCTCCTGCCCTGGATCAAGGTTGTAGCAAAAATGTGAAGCCCGCCAAGCCGATTGGCCTGTCTACCAACCGTAAAAGTGGACGGGCCACATCCAGTTGGCTTCTTAATGGGCCTAATTGCAAGTGTGCGATGACATCGGGACACACACCCAACATCTTCTTGTGTGATTTCACGCTCTGCCGGGTCAGGCGCACGCCCACTCCAACGATGTAAAATTCTGGCCTGAAGTAAATGTAATATTCTGGGAAAAGGGATCAATTAATATCAGTTATTATTGTGAAGCAAGTTAATATAAGGACCAACAAACTCATGGAATATTTTGATTTCATTTTCCCAACTGGTCACTTCATGATCTGTGCTTCAGATAAAAAGGGAAAATTTGCATTTATATAGCAACTTTCATAACCACTGAACACGTCAAAGCACTTTTCAGTCAATGAAGTAGGCTTTGAAGGCTTGTCACAGTTGCAAGAAATACAGCAACCAATTTGCACACAGCAAGCTCCCACAAAGAGCAATCTGATAATGACCTGATAATTTGTTCTTGTGATGTTAGATTATATATTGGTCAGAACACACTGAGGTAACATCTCTGCTCTTTTGCATCTATGCAAGAGGGCAGATGAGAAACTTGTCTGGAAAATGAACCTCCAACTATGCAGCACTCCCTCATTACTGCACTGGAATGTCAGCCTAAATTTTGTGCTTATGTCTTGGAGTGAGGCGTGAACCCACAACATTCTAACTCAGAGGCAAAAGTGCCACTCACTCAATCACAAATGCTGCCACTGCAGACTAAGACTAGGATTGAAGAAGGAATTTCTTCACTCAGCGGTTGTGAATCTTTGGAATACGCCAGGGAGCTCTGAATGCTCATTCGTTGAGTGTATTCAAGACAGAGATTGATAGTTTTCTGGTCACTAAGGAAATGGAAGGATATGACAATAAGGCATGAAAGTGAAATTGATGAAGAAGAGCAGCCATTATTTGATTGAATGGCTGAGCAAGTTCCAGGGCCAAATGGCCAATTCCAGCTCCTATTTAAGATTATTAAGAATAATCTCAGTCCCACAATAAAGCGAAATTTACTTTTTCTCCTCCAGGGGGCAGCAACAACGTATCAATCCGACCACTGTGTCTGAAGTGCATTTTCAGTGAAAATCTGGCAAGTGATTTCAAAGCTTGTTCAAAACAATCAAAATGTCCCAAGTGAAGAGTTTTAAAATTAATTAGGTCATATTCAATGCAGGTTATTTGAAAAATGTGTTTATGAAAATGTTGAATATTTGCAGTCTGAACATTTCTCATCAGCTGAAAATGTTGGCCTTATCTATCTGACGCAGAGAAAACAGCTTTTAACTTTAAAGTTTGTTCTCAACAAACAGGAGTTCTATTTTGGTTTTAGTTGAGGTTTTAGCTGACTTGGGTTCAAAGCATTAAATTGTTATGCATTTGGCAACCAATCATTGTCATGGTACAGTGCTAATAGCTTAACTTTGAAAATATTTATTCCATATAACTACAATTTAAAAAATTACCCAGTTCAATGTTTTTACTTTCTACCTTAAGCCAATTCTAAATCCTTAACATCTTATGTTTAAGTAATGATTCAATTATTGCAGACCAATTCAACTGCAGTTAAAAGCACATTCAGACCCTCGCACACATAAGCACTGCAAGTTCTATTGGAGCCAAATCACATGGGACCAGGAGAGGGCCATTCAGCCCCTTTGGCTCTGCTCTGCCATTCAGTTAGATTAAGGCTGATCTGCACCTTAGTTCCATGTATTCGCCTTACCTCCATTTCCCATGATACCCATCCCTAAGAAAAATCTAACTCAGTCTTGGGGAAAACTCTGATTGCAGCAGCTTTCACAGCCTTTTGATGGAGGAAGTTCCAAACTTCTACTAATCCTTTTGTCAAAGAAGTGTTTCTGAATCTTGCTCTTGAATGGACTGGCTCAGTTCCAAAGATGATGCCCCCTTGATTCCCGCCAACAGAGGAAATAGTTTCTCCTTAGCTACGTTATCAACATCTGCAGTCTACACTGCACCCCCTCTAAGGCCAGTACATTATACCCTTTCTGAAGTGCATTGCCCAAAACCGAACACAGTGGGCAAAATTTTCACCTTGGCAGGTGGGCGCGTGCCCGACCCGCTCGAGTGTGAAATGACGCGCGATGACATCGGGCAAGCATCCCTGGTTGCGTGATAGGTCGGTTGGCGGGCGCGCGTGGGAGTCGGCAGCGCTCCCGCCAACAACTAAAAGGCCTGTTAAGGCCGTTAAAGTATCAATTAACTTAAACTTTTCGCTGGCCGTCCAACCTTACGGTTGACGGGCAGGTAACAAGGTCATGTGGCCTTTGCACTTTTTTGGACACCTCATCCACGGGCGGGATGAGGTTTCCAAAAGCAAATCAAAATAAAATAATTTTTGAAAAATTTCCCTTATAACCTGTCCCTAACTCATTTGACAGGGTCACACGAGGGGACGTTTTATAACATTTTTCAAATCTTTTATTATTATTTTTGAAAACTCTTCATCTCCCTGAGGCAGCTCTGGGCCTCAGGAAGATTTTCAAGTGCGCACTTGCACACATGCCCCACCCCCGGCACAGACAGTGCTGCCGCTTGTGTTTTACGCTGGGCCGGCCTTAATTGGCCCACCAGCTTGAAATCACCTTCCGGCCACGATCGTGGGTGGCGGTCGGCTTCCCAACTTATTATTATTATTCTTATAGAGGATCTGATTAAGGCTTTGCACAAGTGAGGCATAACTTCCTTTCCTGTGTATCCCAATGCTCTTTGAGAGAAAGGACAACATTCCATGGGCCTTTTTGTTTGCTTTGTGTACCTGTCCACTGGTTTTAATGATTTGAGTACTTGGACCCCAAGTCTCTTTGCTCCTCTACAGTCCCTACTTATTCAAAATTTCAGGAATGCCTGTGGATATCTACATGAAATACATATCCCAAAAATCTGCAGATATTTTCTGTTGTCTGCAAAGTTTGCCATGAGGACTATGAGGAGAAGATGGGGACAAAACATTGTTCTCAAGCAGCTAAGCCTGCTGAAGAATTCAAAGATTGCGGTTCCTTGGATGTCACTTTTACTATATCATTTGTAAACTGAAATGTGTCCAATTTGCTTCAGAACCAACATCAACAGAAATATGGGCTTGTGTCATCACAAGCAAATTATGGGAAATTTTGACAAGAAGCAATGACGGTGATATCAGGTAGGACAATATTGAACTCCTCACTGTAGAATTAGTGTTCTTTCTGACTGCACTCAACCACAATCATACTACAAGTCACAGCAGAGGACATGCAGTGAACCACTTAGTCCCATGGCCCTGCTCTTTACCACAATCTAGCAATTGTTTCTTCATATATATATATATATATATATATATCCAATTCCCTTTCATAAGTTATTATTGAATCTGCTTCCACCATCCTTTCAGGCAGTGTGTTCCAGATTGTAACTACTTTATGTAAAAATAAATTTTCCTGTCAGTGAAGCTTTGTGCACACTTACCAGTAACAATTACAGAAAGCTTGCTGGAACAAAGTTTTAAATGATTAATTAGAAGGAACAGCTTTCAAAATTGCCTCAACAAGCCCTTCTTATTTAGAGAGAACAATCTTTGGAAGTTAAAATACTTCAACCTATGACAGTATCCTGTACCTGTAAACATGCATCATCATTATATAGTCTGGTCCCTATTTCAACTGCTAGGAAATGTACCCATTGTTTTTCAGCATTCAATTTTTGAAGATCGACTTGACAAAATTCAGCAGTTTAATTCTTTTCCTGAGTTAGCATGAATGTTTACATCCTTCTCACCAAATATAAAATATTGAGCAATTCACTGCAAGGACAGTCAGTGTCATATTAAATACCCATTATGGAACTTGCAAGTTTTTTCAGACTCTTTTAAGTCTGAGCACATCAGTTTCTTTTTTACATTTATCTCAATTTTTCTGACAAGTCTACAGCTTCCTTCCTCCACTCCAAGAGACAGAGACAGTCTCATAGGGATTACTTGTCAATGTGGAGCGAGGGAGTATCTGACATACGTTTAAATGAATTGGCGCTTTAGATTTTCTGATAAAACAGATTATGTGAGTGAACTGTGAGTTATGTACCAGCAATGGTGGGATGTTATTCCCATATTGTAATCATTACTGGCTTTGAAATTTTATAAGAAAATTTGACCTTTTCTCAGAGAGAGCCTTGAAATTGGCTGTAAAAATTCTGAGTTCCCATAAAACTTGGTTGGCTCCCCCACCCCTCTCCCAGAGTTAACCATCTAAACTGAATCAGCGCAGTCAGCAAAGTTAAAAAAAGAAACTCAGTTGACACAAGGCTAGGGGTTTAAACTTGGTAATTGGTAAATGGAGGAAAGACAGAGAGGAAAAAGTTTTCACACCCTTGAGGTCCTGGGAGTCAATGATATAGAAGAGGGGACAATATTAGGTTGCATATTCCATGATTCAGGAATCTTGATTTTGAGACAGTGAGAAGTGTAGGGAGAAGATATACTGCACTAAGTTTAATATTAAATTGATGCACTGTAGCCCACAACACTATTTCAAAGAAGAGCAGTGGGAGCTATCCATGGGGTCCTGGCAAATATTTATTTCTCAATCAACGTCACAAACACACACCTGGTCATTATAACATTGTTGTTTGTGGGAGCTTGCCCCATTTCCTACAACAGTGACTGCACTTTTAAAATATTGCGTTGGCTGCAAAACGCTTTGGGGAGGCCTGAGGTTGTGAAAGGTGCTATAGGAATGCAAGTCTTTCTTTTTCTAAGACCAATCGGTTATCGTCTTGTTTTTAATCAATGCCTGCAATGCTGCCAATGATGGTGCAAAATAAATTTAGTAATTTGTCACTTTCTTTCAGATTCATATGATCCTCATAAGGTCAGAAATTCCAATTGCAAATTTCCACTGAGAGGACACTGGTCATTTCTTCCTCAATTTGAAGATTTCAGTGCCAGTTTTCTCTTCCTGACAAACAGCACAAACACGGGCAAATTTTGAGGGTAAGCACCTAGGGCAGAATTTTTGCCCTTGGCGTGGGGGATCAGCAGGGGCAGTCGGGAAGCTGACCGCTGCCTGCAGTCGGGCCAATCATGACCCGCCCAGCGTGATACGCGAGCGACAGTGCTGAGCGCTGCCTGTGCGGGCAGGGAGGGGAATGCGAGCCGGGAGAGCGCGCACAACGCTCACGCGCGCGGAAGAGTGCTTCAATCTCCTTGAGGGATTGGGATTCTGGTATGCCACCGTCCTGCCCGATTACATGCCCTTCCCACCTCCAAGCTCACCACCAAGAGCATAAGATTCTGCCCATTGAGTCTCACTCCCAGGGAATGAAAGGCTGTAGGTCTGCAAACTGTGCTTGCAAAGCCAACGAAGGACCTACACCTATCTCTGTTTATCTTTTTCAATAAACAAACGACAAAGCAGAATTTCACTTTGAAAATTTTATATTCTGTACAGCAGATATAACAGAGACAAAACAGAGAAGCCAAATGCTGTCTTAAGCCACAGATTATCCACTGTAGAAGCAAAAAATCCTTTACAGTTTTGCAGGGGAAAATAAATGATGCTTTCAGATCAGCTGTAGAATCCCACACAAAGCAGGAAAGTTACCTGCACTAAAGGCACAGGCACAGCAAGTTACATCAGACAAAATGATATCAGTGTTTTTGAAAAAACGGGTTTCTTAAAAAGGTGATACATACAGTCAAAGATATTACATGCCATTAGTAAATGTGAACATTCTGCAAATAGAATGCGTCAGCAAACAATGTTAACATTCAAAAAATAAACTGGAAATTGGAGTCATACTCACTGATCTCCTTCACATAATAAACTCAAAAAATATAATACAAGTTCATTTACAAGTATTTTATAGTATCATACATCTTATGCTACAAAAACGAATCTCAATATAAAATTTTTGTAATTTTTTTAAATTGTTAATGCTAATGGATACGCTTCAACAAATATTTTTAATTAAAATCAAAAGCTTTAAAATAAGTTAAGCATCATAAATGCAAAATTATATGTTGCAATTAAAACTGGTCATTAAAAATGAAGGCATAGCCCAGATAATTTCTGCAGCCATGATGAAGATTCTATCCCCAATTCTAAATAATGACTCCTGTAACAATAAAGTTGTTGATTGGGAACTCCCAAATGATATTTGGAGCAATAGAAGAAGGTTAAAAAAAATCTTTTTCAGAATGTGAAAGCATTCTACAAAGTTATGAAAATGTGTTGGATAAAGAGACGGTACATTATCAGAAGTCACTGCTTCTTGAGATTCATTTATTACAAAAACTGAAATAGTAATTTTTACAACAATTTAAACTTTTTTTTAGTTTTCAAGTGCAGTAAAATTATATATATATATATATAGATATATATATATACCTTGCAAGTGTAAAATTCAACCAACCGACTCACTAGAACAGGTTCATGGAGAGAGCTCAGACTACAGCGCTAGTTGTTAAAGTGTTTGGTTGGTGGAAGTTATGCTGATTAGCTCTATCAAAGAGCCAGTACAGGCACATGGGCTGAATGGCCTCCTTCTGTGCTGTATCACTCTATGATTATGGTTTTACATGGAATTACTGCAAAATGGAATTTAATGACTATATTTTATATAACACTGCAATGACTTAGAAAAACTAAAATTGTCAATTAAATAGGAATGACTGGATGCCTCACACAGCTATATCAAAAAGGCATGTGCCAGATAGATCTTGCCTGTTAAAAATAACTAATTTTCATAAGTATTAAGCATGCAGTAGTGGATTCAAAATATGTTCTTCATAGGCCATTAAAAATTAAAACCTTTGTTCTGTAGACCAGTTGTACTTTGTTTAAAGTACGGGGCTATGCAGCAACATACACTGATTGCTTCCATTGTAAGGTTGGTATGAACAGCATCATTTGTCCTATAGCCCCTTAGAAAAAGGATTTTTGCATTGATTACTGTGCCCTGGATATATATGAAATCAAACTCTGGTGTCAGCCTGATAGATGAAGGTCTTGATTTGTAAATAAAGTTAAAAAAAAACCTGACCTTTTTTAAACTTAAATGCAATTATTTGAAAAACAGATTATGGGGTCTTTTACAGAACTAAAATCTGGGGTGGATAATAAATTATTCTCTCCCTCCCCCCAAAAAATTCATCCAAAAATGCAGGGAAAGCAACAAATCATGTTTTTATTCAAAGAAAGGTGATGATACTAATTATTTACTCAAATGAACTAACTGATACATCACCATTCAAAAATTAATGATGAAAACTGCCAGCAGTTCTGGTCAGTTCCCTAAATTACATCTGTTAAAAGGAATCATTTCATTCGTGGCAGTGTGTTTATTTGTTACTCTTACAGAAGGAAGAGAAAATAAAAATGCACAGTGATTCTAGCCTTTAGTTAGTGATCCACCAAATATATAAAAATATATAAAACTGCTCAACAGATCGATCCTGCTCGTACTGAAAGAACGAGGCCCACGTTCGGATTAAAAAAAGACCCCTCAGTTCCACAGTCAAAATGCGCGCACACACATTTTGCTGCTTTTCACGCACCACCTGGAAGTGTGATGAAGAATGTGGCTCAATCCAGAGATCTCAGCGACCACAGCACACAAGCTGCTGCTCTAGAGTAGAAGTGACCTTCTGAAACTAGAAAACTTTCAGCACTCCGTCCCTCCAATATTTTTTGTGTCAAATATTTTTTGACGAGGAGTCATGGAAGGTTTCTCTGCAGCCATTTCAAATCATTCCCAGTGTTGGCCAACTTCATTACTTTTTAGCATTAAGCCATGGTGTCTGGCCCTGGCAGTGGTAAATACATCAATTCAGAACTCATTGCTTCAGGTGGCACTCATGAGCACACACATAGCACATGCGGTACCAGGTCTAGAAACATGCACACAAGTTTAGAAACTGCCCGGTGACAAATCCTGACTCGTGCACTTTGTTGAATTGTGTACTTTATGTAGAAAAAATCTACAAAGTTTCAGCTTTCTGCTGACCCAATTGCGTAGTCTGTCCTGTCAGGTCTTTACTGTATTTACAGGATAACAACTAGAATTAAACTTACAGGCCATGTTATTTTGCAGAGGGCACTGAAGGGACCTGGGATCAGATAATGCGGCAAAGCAAATATGAGTTTCAGAAGGAAGTACTCCAAAACTAACCATTAGCCTGGAAATGGCTTTAGTGCACATTAACAGATTAACATTCCAATGTCTGCAGCTTACCACAGGCGTAACCTGCATTGAAATAAATTAAAATAAACTTGCTAATGTTTGTGATAAAATTGCAAAGAAATGCAATACAAATACATTTATTTTATGCTAATATCGCCAATGGTAATTTCTGGAGAAAAAGTAGTTACAAGGAAAGGCATACAGGATCCTTGGCTTTATTAATAGAGGCATTGGGCACAAGAACAAGGAAATTATGCTGAACCTTTATAAAACATGACTAAGGGCCCAGCTTGAGTATTGTGCCCGATTCTGGGCATCACATTTTAGGAAGAATGTTGAGACATTCGAGAGGCTGCAGATGAGATTTACTAGAATGGTACAAGGGATGTGGGGATTCATTTATGTGGAGAGTGGCGTATTATGATTCTATGGAAGCTGAAGTAAAATACCTTTGGTAACACAGGCTTTGCAGCCCAAAAATTGGTTATATATATATATATATATATAAAAAAAGTTTAGATTTAATATATTAAATCTAAAAAGCTGTAAACAGTGTTAATGAAATTTCTCTTTATCATTATAGTTCAAAACAAACAGAAAGCCTTAATTTTATTGAACCTATCAGAGGGTAAAAGTCTTCATTGACACCTTTCAGTATCCAAACTATTAAAAAATCGACTTTAGTGATAGGAGATTGGTGTCTGTCAGGAGCCATATCACCCGTAGTTTCATCGCCTAAAACCTCACCATGCAACTCCTACCGAGAGTTGCCATAGTTATGGATTTAGAGTAGCACTCGGGTTTGTGTAACTTTGTTTTTCTTGGTCGTTAACCATACCTAGTGTGAAAATGCCAAGGCCACAGTGTGGCATTTTTATTGTTGCTCCTGGGCACAATCTGTGATTATCTGATACAGGTTCAGATATTTGGCATCAACACATATTCAAGAATTTAACAAGTTAAAAGTTCTTTTTAGATTTTTTGGTGCTTACTGAATGCAGCTGTCCCTTCTCAATTTCCATTAGCAGCAACTTGTGATAAAGTAGTTGGATTGTTTTGCTGGCACTTAAGGCACTAGGGTTTATGCACACTTGTGCAACAAGTATTATATAAGCAAAGAGAGACAATAAAGCCATGGCAGGGCTACATACATTTTGCAACTGGTGGCCCGGGGAATTGACTTAAAATAACCAAGTCTGCAACGAAGTATTGCCCAATCCATATAATACTATAAGTTACAATGCAACAGTGGCTTTTTATATTCTGCACAAATATCATGCAAATAATACTGCTGTATTATGCAACAAAATTAGTAGATGAATACACACAGGTGCAAGGACAGTGGCAGACAACACGGAATTTAATACAATCTATACAAAATGTGAATTTATTAAAATATGCAATCATTTTTTAAAAAAGATAACTTTTATAATTGCAAAAAACTGTATAAAAATAAATATTCTATGTACACACTCCATTCTGAGGTTAGATCATCATCACTGCAAAAAGAACAAAGTAAAGTTATGTTAGTTCAAACTTCAGCACTTTTACCAAGCCATTATGGAACAGGTCATTAACCAATTAGAGGGGGATTTGAATTTGATCAGTATTATATTCCCTAATGTTGGGGAGTAAGGAGGCCAGTCTCACACATTAATCACTTTTATATTTTGCTAATAAAGTTGATTCAATTTGATTCTTTTATTTTTATTTATGTGCTCCTTCCTCATGCCCTGTACATTATCTCTTCGCATCACTCAGACACACTGTTGTCTCCTCTTTCTTTACCAAAACAATGTTCTCTGCCCTCCAGACTCATTCCAAGTATTATTTTCAGATTATCCTGCCTGGCCACCTCAGCCAGAGAGAATAAAAGTCAAAATTTATGAATTATATTAGGCTATATAATTTTCATTGTATTTACATGACATCCAGCTTCCCTTTGAAATGAACATGGTGCCCTACTTAAAATGAGTGGGTTAATAGCCCATTATCATGACAACAAAATAATTTCATAGGCATGTGTTGAATATTGGCATTGCAATATCATGTAGCATAACTTTTAGGCTGAAAGCTTAAGTTTATATGAAATAGATTATTCTCATTCTGGAAATAAAGCTGATAAGAAGCAAATTCTGCGCTCTAAACCATTATTCACTGCTTGTTTGTCGCTACAACCACACCAACCCCCTCCACCTCTCTGTCTCTCTATCTCTCCGCCCCCCACACACACACCTTAAACCAGCTTATATTTCAGCTCTTTCCTGGACTCGAACTCAAGTTCTGTCGAAGGGTCATGAGGACTCGAAACGTCAACTCTTTTCTTCTCCGCCGATGCTGCCAGACCTGCTGAGTTTTTCCAGGTAATTCTGTTTTTGTTTTGGATTTCCAGCATCCGCAGTTTTTTTGTTTTTATCTCTGTGTTTAATTGACTGCCACTGCTCTTCAAGAAATGCCTACCTCCTTGAAGAAGTTCTGTTCCTCTCTGCGACAAGATTTCCGGATTTCTCTGTTGCCTTGTTCACCTTCATTGCTTTCCATTTCTCTCCTAGTGTTTGACAAGGTGTTTACTAAAACCCGCTTTCACAGCCATATCTCCTTTCTCAGTGACTGTCTCCGTCTCCGACTTACCCCACATGGATTTCAACTGAAATTCCACCCCTCATGTTTCGAACCCACCCAGGATTACAGGTATCTCCGGGACATAAAACGTTTCTCGGACTGCTGTTCCCGTCACATTCTGAAATCCACTCTCAGTGCCATGCGCCGCCATATGAACACACTCGACCTCTCCCTCCAGCAGCACCGCCGTACCCTTTTTCAAAGCTGCGCGTGCCCCCAGTTTCATTTTATCCTTCGGCTCATCCGACGCCTCAACAAGAAACTTTTTCTCTTTCTCTCAAGTGCTAAGGAACGCAAGCTCCAACAACTCATCGACACCAACACCCATCTAAGACCCTCCACCCCTGCCTGTCCCTCCGTCCCCACCCCATCTTCCAATCCCAGCCCCAGCCGTGTATTCACTATACCCCCTGACCTTCCCCTTTCCGATGCTGAACGTTCAGTGCTCAGCAAAGGACTTAGTTTCATACCCTTACGCCCTCACCTCAATGAATTTCGGGCTCGGCATGATACTGAACTCTTCTTCCGCCGTCTTCGTCTCCGGGCTCACTTCTTTGGGCAGGAGTCCTCTCCCAGTTCAACGGATCCTTTTACCCATCTTCAATATTCTCCCTCCACCTGGACCCCTCCCTCTGGATTCTTACCTTCTCTCGATCTTTTCATTGAGAACTGTCGGCGCGACATTAGTCGTCTCAATTTCTCTGCTCCTCTCACCCATTCTAACCTGTCTCTCTCTGAACTTACTGCACTCCATTCTCTCAGGTCCAACCCTGACATTGTCATCAAACCCGCTGACAAGGGTGGTGCTGTTGTTGTCTGGCGCACTGACCTCTACCACGCGGAGGCTGAGCGTCAACTCGCAGACACTTCCTCCTACCTCTCCCTGGACCATGACCCCACCACTGAACATCAAGCCATTGTTTCCAGGACTGTCACTGACCTCATCTCCTCTGGGGATCTCCCTCCCTCAGCTTCCAACCTGATAGTTGCCCAACCTCGGACGGCCCGCTTCTATCTCCTACCCAAAATCCACAAACAGAACTGCCCCGGTAGACCGATCGTCTCAGCTTGCTCCTGCCCCACAGAACTCATTTCTCGTTATCTTGACTCCCTTCTCTCTCCCCTTGTCCAGTCCCTTCCCACCTACATCCGTGATTCCTCTGACACCTTACGTCACATCAACAATTTCCAGTTCCCTGGCCCCTACCGCTTCCTCTTCACCATGGACGTCCAATCCCTCTACACCTCCATCCCCCACCAGGATGGTCTGAGGGCCCTTAGCTTCTTCCTCGAACAGAGGCCCGAACAATCCCCATCCACCACTACTCTCCTCCGTCTGGCTGAACTTGTTCTCACGCTGAACAATTTCTCCTTCAACTCCTCTCACTTCCTCCAAATAAAAGGTGTGGCTATGGGTACCCGCATGGGCCCCAGCTATGCCTGTCTCTTTATGGGGTATGTGGAACATTCCTTGTTGCAGTCCTACTCCGGCCCCCTTCCACAACTCTTTCTCCGGTACATCGATGATTATTTCGGTGCTGCTTCATGCTCTCGTCAGGACTTGGAAAAATTTATTAATTTTGCTTCCAATCTCCACCCCTCCATCATTTTCACGTGGTCCATCTCTGACACTTCCCTTCCCTTCCTTGACCTCTCTGTCTCAATCTCTGGTGATAGACTGTCCACCAATATCCATTACAAACCCACCGACACCCACAGCTATCTCGACTACAGCTCCTCACACCCCACTTCCTGTAAGGACTCCATCCCATTCTCTCAGTTCCTTCGCCTCCGTCGCATCTGTTCCGATGATGCTACATTCAAAAACAGTTCCTCTGACATGTCCTCCTTCTTCCTTAACCGAGGTTTTCCACCCACGGTCGTTGACAGGGCCCTCAACCGTGTCCGGCCCATCTCCCGCGCATCCGCCCTCACTCCTTCTCCTCCCTCCCAGAAACATGATAGGGTCCCCCTTGTCCTCACTTATCACCCCACCAGCCTCCGCATTCAAAGGATCATCCTCCGCCATTTCCGCCAACTCCAGCATGATGCCACTACCAAACACATCTTCCCTTCACCCCCCTTATCGGCATTCCGTAGGGATCGCTCCCTCCGGGACACCCTGGTCCACTCCTCCATCACCCCCTACTCCTCAACCCCCTCCTATGGCACAACCCCTTGCCCACGCAAAAGATGCAACACCTGCCCCTTCACTTCCTCTCTCCTCACCGTCCAAGGACCCAAACACTCCTTTCAAGTGAAGCAGCATTTCACTTGCATTTCCCCCAACTTAGTCTACTGCATTCGTTGCTCCCAATGTGGTCTCCTCTACATTGGAGAGACCAAACGTAAACTGGGCGACCGCTTTGCAGAACACCTGCGGTCTGTCCGCAAGAATGACCCAAACCTCCCTGTCGCTTGCCATTTTAACACTCCACCCTGCTCTCTTGCCCACATGTCTGTCCTTGGCTTGCTGCATTGTTCCAGTGAAGCCCAACGCAAACTGGAGGAACAACACCTCATCTTCCGACTAGGGACTTTACAGCCTTCCGGACTGAATATTGAATTCAACAACTTTAGGTCGTGAGTCCCCTCCCCCATCCCCACCCCCTTTCTGTTTCCCCCTTCTCTTTTTTTTCCCAATAAATTATAAAGATTTTCCTTTTCCCACCTATTTCCATTATATAAAATAAAAAAAAAAAAACCCACTAGAGCTATACCTTGCGTGCCCTACCATCCATTCTTAATTAGCACATTCGTTTAGATAATATCACCAACTTTATCTTTAACACCTATGTGTTCTATTGTACTATTGTTGTTGACATCTTTTGATATTCTGCTTCTATCACTGCTTGTTTGTCGCTACAACCACACCAACCCCCTCCACCTCTCTGTCTCTCTATCTCTCCGCCCCCCACACACACACCTTAAACCAGCTTATATTTCAGCTCTTTCCTGGACTCGAACTCAAGTTCTGTCGAAGGGTCATGAGGACTCGAAACGTCAACTCTTTTCTTCTCCGCCGATGCTGCCAGACCTGCTGAGTTTTTCCAGGTAATTCTGTTTTTGTTTTGTTCATTATTTACAAGCATTATTTTGTTTTTAAAATCTAGTGGCTCAGTTTTAATGATCAAGGTATATTAACACTTTACAACTGTCATTGATAAGGTTGTACGATGATCTGATGACATTTTGGCGTAGTTACTTCAACTTGTGTAATCCTAATTAAAGCACAATTTGCAAACAGATGTATTTTGTTCTGATGTGTGTTGACCCATATTCTACCATCTCACATGGTACATGTATGTTATAAGGTTAACTACACGTATTTTGAAACTTGAGGTTGTTCACATTTTTCAGTTACTGCCATAGGTTCTTTCAGATACAATGCTGGGTGACTTCTGGTTCAATGTGCATTTAATAATTCATTTGCGTTTTTACAAGTGTGTAAACTTAATTTTAATTGAGAGGAATTTTACAGCCTAATCTCAGAGTTAAATGGTAGAGTCATTTATACAGGTCCCTGGTGAAAAATGCTCGGGGGTGGGGGGGGTGGGGGGTTGTAACAATCAAAGTAGCACTGTTAAAGCCAGCACAGTATTTATGATTAGTAATGAATAAATTGGTAACGAAAGAAACATTGCAGAAATCAAACTTCTAAAGCAATACTGCAGTAATGCCTTCCAATAATGGGCTTATCCTGCAGCATTCGGTTACACTAGGAACAGGCTTAGTAATTACCACACTTTAGACACAGGTGGCTTCCAGTCAGTCTGAAGACACTTTACATGCTACACATCAGCGTACTTAAACTGTTCAGAATTTCAAATCATTTCAATTTTACTTACTTTATTCCAACAACCCTGCACAGGTAAACCATCTTCACCCTACAATTTGAAGCACAGAGGTTTTTATATATATATATATATATATATATTTCCACATTTTTTTATCCAATTCTATCCCCTCATTCACATGACCTTTTATGCCTCCTGTTCCCTCCCATGTTTCTCATTCCCTCTTGATAAATATCTTATGTGCAATGAAAACTGACTATAGTAACGGCAAGAAAAAAAGAGGCTGTTTCAATGAGGCATGAAAGCCTGTGGTGTTGTAGCTACTCAACTGCCACATTTTTTTTTTGTATTTTAAACAATGCTGGGAAGTAAACCCCAAAGGACATTTCTGATCCGGTGTTCACTGCAATGTCGTCAGTCTAATAGTTGAGAGGGATGGAATTAAGGTCTCATTTTTTGGAAAAATTAAATGTAAAAAAAAGTGTATTTGGTGTTGGGGGAGAAATGCTGTTGCATAAGTTTAGTTCCACATTTGGAATTTTGTGCTGGAACACATGTCAATATCTAAATGCCTTTGATGAAATCTCACTCTTTTATTGCTGAGAAACTTACCATCTTCTCAGGCAAGGCAAAACTTGAATAAGAAACCCTGACAATTCACCTTGATTTGTGAAGAATAGGTTGAAAATTCCATCAGGGTAAATCTAATATTCTGAACTGCACTAATCCTGACTGGTTGATATTCATAGATTAAACTCCATTGGTGCCAGCATGGAACCATAGTGCTTTTTGTAACCTGTTTCTCAGCGTCAATGCTTACCTCTCAATCTTTGATCCAATGCATGACAATATATTTTGTCCAATTTTTAAAACAAAGGAGTAATAAATATGGCATCAGGTTGTTTTTATGGCCACCTATCCCATGATTCTGCAACGAGAACTAAAATCTCTAGCCTTAGTTAAAGCTTGCCAATATTGTACTCAAGCCCTCTAATTAATAATGTGATTACATCCACAATCTCCAAGCTCCTCGACATTTTAAAGACATGGATTATGTTGCATCTCTATCTTTTCCCTTCCAACAAAAACAAGCTTTATTATCTCAGCTTTTCCTCAAAGCTTTCTTTGCATTTTAAATCTCTGAATCACCTGTCACCTTCCTTCAATCAAACTGGCAGTGTCTATTCCTCCAGCCCTCAACTTCAGAGACTTGATAAGAATCTGCTAGTATTTGAGATCCTCATTAATTTGATTCATTTTGAACGGATTTGTGCCTTCATGAAATCTTTTTTTAAAAGAAAAGTCAAGTGGACCTCAAGGGCTGTTAATGGGAAATTCTAGAAATCTGAAGTCAGTGCAAGGATTTCAATCTTTAACACAACGTTGACTGTAGACATGGGCCTGCCTATTCAACTTCATGGGGAGAATTTTTCCTATGGCAGGTGGGCTGGGACAGGCGCAGAGCCAATCGCCGCCCGTGATCAGCTGTGCGCTGCCATTTTACATGGGCGGGCCAATTAAAGCCCGCCCGGCGTAATGTGTGGCCAGTAGCGCTCAGAGCTACCTGTGCGGGCGGGAGAGGAGGGAGAGTCGGGGCCTGTGCTCTTTTGCGCATGCACGCGAGAGAGCGCGGAAATCTCCCTGGGGCACAGAGGTGCCTCAGGGAGACTGCATGGATTATACAACTTTTTAATAAATAAAGCAAAAATTTATTTAAACAGTGTCACATGAGCTGGGACATGTTGGTGAAATTAGGAAATTTTATTCATTTATTTTATAAAAGCGTAAGGAAACCTCATCCCGCCCGTGGATGAGGTTTCCTGAAAAACGCAAAGGCCGCCTGGGCTCTTCTCCTGCCGGCTAACCTTAGGGTTGGACGGGCAGTGTTCCTAATAGGTTTAATCACTTTGTTAATGGCCTTAATAGGCCTTTGGCAGTTTGGCCAGCGCGCGCCCGCCAAGCGAAATATTGAAATGACGTGCGACAATGTCGCGACACACGCCCGATGTCACCGCGCTTCATTTTATGCGTCGGCGTGTCGGGTCTGCCCCTGCACGCCAACCGGAAGCTTCAGCCCCATAAATTTGAATGTGACATGTGATTTGGTAAACATACTATCACTGTAGATAATGCTAAATAATAATCTGTGGTTGCTAATTTATGCATTACTCTATTGAAGCTGAATAGAAGATGGCCTTAGACTCACAGACGTTTACAGTACAGGAGGCCATTTGGCCCATCATGTCTGCGCCTTCTCCATGGCATGAACAGGACTGCTGCTCTTGAAGCTATTAAGCAGGGAGCAGGCAGACTCAACAGCAGGTAATGGTATGCTGACCTCCCAGTGTCCTTTCTGCTTTTCCCTTGATGTTTACCCATATTAATGCTATAAATCCCAAACTCCACCCTGATAAAATAAAACCAGCTTTATTTCTGCTGTATGGTTTTCATTTAAAACTTCAGCCTAAAAACTTTTAATGGAAGGGAGAATAGTCTTGAAATTGGATGGTGGCATGAGTGGATGAATGTTTAACACTTTGTTATAACATTCCTCTATCTGCTATTGTTCAAAATGGGTTAACGTTATGGCTGGAAACTAGAGGGAGGAGGTCATTGAGTGTTCAAATGCTAACGTTACTAACATTATGCAGCTACTGACATTCATAGAACAAAGTAATGATTGTGGCAAAAGTTGGTTCAAGCTTCAACTCCATACAAGAACCAAGCAAAAATCAATGGCATCAGCCCTTTCAGACAGCACACAAGATAGTGAAAACTGTTGCAACATTGAAAAGCGAGACTTTCCCTCTAACGCTCAGGGAGCTCTGCCAGGAGTCTTGAACCCACTCACTGCTTTGCCAATTTCCTGAGACTAAACAAGTAGATCACCTACCCCTGGTTGATGGCATTTCTTTAATCATGCAAAGAAAGATTATTGTACCCCAATGACACCAATTAAAAAGTACATTTCTTTATAGCTGGACACAAACTGTATGCAACATGCTTTTTTTTTTAAATAAAGTTTCCAAACACAAGAACTATAAGCAAGCTTTAAAACTAATGCTCATGCATTGAGCTACTATCAGTATAAATGTTTTGGTAAAACCTTTTTGCAATTATATAGTAATATTAAAAGAACAGGATCTGTACACTTCACATATGTATAAATGAAATGTTATACATTTCAAATAGGATTCTTAGGTCACGTATTAAAAATAATTTGATTTCTCAAAGACTCACTAAAAAAGATGAATTTATTTAGGCATAGATCTAATTTTAATATTAACCCATTGGTACTCTGTTGTAGTGCATTCAGGACCAGGGTTTAGGAAATTGGCAGAGAAGGCAGGATAGGAACTAAAGGTAGGAAGGCAGGGTAGGAAGGAAGTGATGTTAATTCTGATTCAGTTTTGAAAAGGAAAAAAGGAGCATCAATATAATAAATAAAGGAGGATTCTGCAAGAACATTTACTGCAGCAGCATCAAATAAGTACAGGAGGTTTGATGGGAGAGTCTGGTTTTTGGTATAGCAAGGAAGGAAAAAGCCACTAAAATGAAAATAGTGAACTCTTGTGTAGGATTTGGTTAGCATTATTTAACTCTGGTAGGATGGTAATAAATTGCATTTATGTAGAGCTTTTCACAACCTCAGGATGGTCAATAGCAATTTACATTCAATGAAGTTCTTTTGAAGTGTAGTCATTGTTGTACTGCAGGAAATTCTAGCAACTAATTTGTGCACAGCAAGTTCCCACAAACAGCAATGAGCTAAGTGAGCAGTTTTTAGATGTTGGTCCAGGATTAAGTGTAGCCCAGGATGTATCCGTGTGTGACTGATAAAGATCTCATGGAAAGCCAACCATTCAAATCAACTGATTTTCTTAAGTTATGAATTTAACTTGCCCCGTGACAACATTTTGAAGCCAAAATATTTGTGGAGTTTTTTTTTGTTGTTGCAGAAATGCCAAAGTTTGGCTGGCAAAAAATGGGGCAATAGAGTTTTTAAAAATGTATTCTTTCATGTGATGCAGGTGTCACCAGCAAGGCCAGCATTTGTTGTCCGTACCTAATTACCTTTGAACTGAGGACACTTAAAAGTCAACCACATTGCTGTGGATCTGCAGTCACATGTAGCCAATGCAGGTAAGGATGGCTGATTTCCTTCCCTAAAGGACATTTTTTAAAATTCGTTCATGGGTGTGGGTGTCATTGGCTAGGACAGCATTTATAACCCATCCCTAGTCAAGCACAATGGTGCATTTAAGACAATCAATGATAGTTGAATGACCACCATTACTAAGACTAGCTTTCAATTCCCAGATTTTATTGATTGAATTTAAATTCTACCTGCTGCCTATGGTGGGATTTGAACTCATGCCCACAGAACATTAAGATAAAAGCAAAAACCGCAGATGCTGGAAATCCAAAACAAAAACAAAAATACCTGGAAAAGCTCAGCAGGTCTGGCAGCATCTGCAGAGAGGAGCACAGTTAACATTTTGAGTCTGAATGACCCTTCAACAGAACTAAGTAAAAATAGAAGAGAGGTGAAATATAAGCTGGTTTAAGGGTGGGTGGGACAAGTAGAGCTGGAGATAATTGAAAGATGTCACAGACAAAAGGACAAAGAGGTGTTGAAGGGGATGATATTATCTAAGGAATGTGCTAATTAAGGGTAGAAAGCAGGACAAACAAGGTACAGATAGCCCTAGTGGGGTGGGGTGAAGGAATCAAAAAAGGCTAAAAGGTAGAGATAAAACAATGGATGGAAATACATTTAAAAATAATGGAAGTAGTGGGAAAAGAAAAATCTATATAAATTATTGAAATAAGTGGGGGGGGGGGGCGCGGTGAAATCGGAAAAAGGGGTGGGGATGGAGGCGAGAGTTCATGATCTAAAATTGTTGAACTCAATATTCAGTCCGGAAGACTGCAAAGTGCCTAGTCGGAAGATGAGGTGCTGGAGGAACCTCATCTTCCGACTAGGCACTTTGCAGCCTTCCGGACTGAATACTGAGTTCAACAATTTTAGATCATGACCTCTCTCCTCCATTTCCACCCCATTTCCGATTTCACCCCCCCCCCCCAACTTTTTTCAATAATTTATATAGATTTTTCTTTTCCCACTACTTCCATTATTTTTAAATGTATTTCCATCCATTGTTTTATTTCTACCTTTTAGCCTTTTTTGATTCCTTCACCCCACCCCACCCCCACTAGGGCTATCTGTACCTTGCTTGTCCTGCTTTCTACCCTTAATTAGCACATTCCTTAGATAATATCACCATCTTCAACACCTCTTTGTCCTTTTGTCTGTGACATCTTTCTCCACCTATCACTGGCTCTCTATCCAGCTCTACTTGTCGTCCCCCCCCCCGACCTCCTTAAACCAGCTTATATTTCACCTCTCTTCTATTTTTATTTAGTTCTGTTGAAGGGTCATTTGGACTCGAATCGTTAACTGTGCTCCTCTCCGCAGATGCCGCCAGACCTGCTGAGCTTTTCCAGGTATTTTTGTTTTTGTTTCCCACAGAGCATTAACCTGGCTTTCTGGATTATTAGCCCAGTGATATTACCATTACACCACTGTCACCCCCTATAAAGTACATACTATCACCTGTAGAAAGATTAATCTTCACCATCATACAGCAATGCAGAAGCCTCTTGCAAAAGATATCCTATAATATTGCACATCTTATATTACAAACTGCCCATTGCAGCTATCCAACAGGAGTTTTATAATAGATGTTTTCAACCATAACCACTTCTCAAACATTGATCAGAAATGTGTCTTTTCAAGTGTGAAATGGAGGAATCTCACAACCAGTGAATATAATTACTGGCAGGTCTAATTTGTGGAAGACAACTTTATATTAGTTTGTTCTTATGTAAGTTAGTTTTAATTGGTATATATTTTGTCTACAATTTGTGCTCCCTGAGCTATTCTTGTTTTGTGTTATATGGTAAAGGAGATATGATTGATTTATGTTGCTCTGTAAAAAATTCTAAATTGCCATTGCCAACATGAGCAATATTTTATATAAAGTGTGTCGGAACATGTAGAAAAATTCATAATTGCAACAAATAACTACATCAAGAATATCAGATTACATTAGTAAGCATATTTGTTACTGGTTGTGAAGGAGTTTGGATGACTATGTGGGAATAGTACTTTTCCTCATCCAGATTGCACTTGGAGTTGTTAGTTCACTAGCATGCATGAAGATGGATCACAATGATTAACATGCAGGAAGGGAAGGGTGATAACACCATACCAATGGGCAAGGGGCGTCAAGCCCATCCAGGCCGGGTAAGCCCGGTTCACCTTTCTCTCCTTTAAAGCCTCGGAATCCCTGTTTACAAAACGAACTGACTTGGTTAATACAAATGCATCTTGAATTGACTTTCACATAGATGGAGAAAGGAGGGAGGACTTCGAAACAAACAAGTTAACGTGCAACAAAGTGGCGCATCACTTAGAAAGTGATCCGGTCCAACATGGCTTTTTTTTTTGATGCTTACTGAGAATCACAAATGAAACTCTCAGCCTCACTGTCAGACTCTCAGTGGGAAATTCAAAAGTTAGAAATGCTCTTTGACTGTTGGGAATGAAGATGCAAGCAATGAAATTCCAACTGATTTCTGTCACTGGACAATGAGCAAACCTTGCTAAGTGAAGCCTACATCATCAGATGTGGCTCTAAACTCCTCCAGAACCACACTTTGCATTTGTCTGTTTAGCTCCTGTAGTAATGTGGAATTACAGAGCATTACTTCATTGGTGGTGGACAGATGCTGGATCCAAGTGAGGGTGAGGTGATTCCACATCTCTTGTGTAAAAGTAGTCTTCAGGTCTGTTGTGATGGAGTCCATTTTAGTGGAACTTTTGGGCTGACATTCTTGTTCCTCCCTTATTTTTCCATTACAATATCCGACATTTTCAATTACATCATGAGAACATACCAATGGACAAGGTGCATCTAATCCGGGCACTCCTTGGTCTCCCTTATCCCCTTTAGGCCCTTTAGAGCCTCTCTTTCCCTTCTCCCCCTGCAAACAATATCTTTATTAGTCAAGAAACTTTAGCAAAAAGGGGGGAAAAGTTGAAGTAACATTTACCATTTATTATACTGAACTTCATATAAAACATTTTTGGACTGGACTGAATAAATTGTTAGGAAATTTAAGCCTTACTGTAAACTCCAGTATCAACTAAGTTTTTTCGTAGGAATGATAATGAAGCTATGCCTGCACTTGCACTGGAGATGGTGTCTGGTGACAGACTGACTGCTTAAACATGCAGTGTCTACAAAAGGTTTATACAGTGCATTAGTGCTTCAAAAGGTTAGCCTGATTTTTCTGTTTTTAAGATTCAATTGTACTTTTTTCACAAAATATATTTTAAGCAAAAATAAATTCCTTAAAAAAGTTTAAGGATCTGAGTGCTTAATTAAAAAGCAGAATCAATTCCCTGTTCTCAATTATTTTGGCATGAAAAAAAATTACAGTGGCGACTTCACTAATGCTTATGATCTGATCACAAACATTAAACTGAATCGCATAATGAATTAAAGTTCAGGGTCGCAATAAATATTATGGGAGGCTGGGAGGCTTGCAGATTGAGTAGAAAAGGAATGGCTCACACATTAGGATCATTGTCAGGAAGAGAAGGTGATGCTGTTTGAGTAAGGAGCAAGAAGGATAATCTGGGATTAATGCAGAACAGGAGGAGGGGATGAAGGGGGTAAGGCAGACCTGTCGGAAGGAATAAGAACACAGGAGAAAATGCAAAGCAAAAAGGAAACAGCACAGCATCATTTAAACAGCGACAAAAATGATACACACATCAAAAGTAGCAATATTTTCATCTGCATTTCTGTAGCAATTCACTGGCCGGGATTTTCTGACCCCGTTGGGTGGGACCCCCCACAGGTGAGGCGGTGCTCCAGCTAGAAGTCCATTGACTTGTGGTGGGACTGGATGATCCCAGCAGTTGGCGGGTGCAGAAAATCTTGCCCAGTGAGTTTACACTTTTATCAAAGATCAATGTATTCAATTTTACAATTTGAGTAAAAGAATATTTTTGTTTAAATCAACCAGCTATTTTACGAAGTTAAATCTACCTTTTTAATAAGTGCAAGTTGTACCTCCAAGGTTAGGAACATTACTTATCATCAATTATTATATTAAACTCTATCATGAAACTAATTGAAATCCTCACTGAATTATTGCTGGATGATTTATTCACAACACACTGAGGGCTATATTTTCCTCCTTTTCAAATACAGAGTGTCAAGTGCCTTTTTCCAAAAATATTAATAACCTGCAATCTAAGCAGCACTGCATGTAATCCTGGTTCTGAAAATTTTGTGCCACTTTTTCATTAGTTGAAATGGCAAAAGTTGGCCAATCATGATTCCTTTAACTCTCCTAAAATAGCCAATGATCTCTGCTTGTGTGAATGGTCCAAAATCTGTTTATGTACATAATCCAATATAAAGTACTACCCAGTGGCCTAGACTCAGGACAGAACCTGGCTAGATATCAGTGCAAGTCCAAGAACCCAGCCTGGCCTTCCCCTGACTTAACTCCCATTTAACAAGGCTCCGGTCTAAGAGTTCAGCCCCTCCAAGTTTGCCTTTAAATGTTAGGACAGTGTGAGTGAATACACCTGCTGTGTACACAGGTTTATTCGTTTGTAATTCAGCTTTTGGATGGAGAAGTATGACTATCAAGTGATCGTGCCTCATCTTGAAGTGGCTGTATTTAAATAAGGCCCGAGAGCTGAATTACCCTTTGGTCTGGAATGTAGGCCAGTGAGTGAATTTTACACTCACCTGGCCTCCTTGCTCGCCTAAAACCCACACAGGGTTAAAACCAATTCCATTGCTTTAGATTCTGAAACATCAGCCGAATGAGTGCCCTGATTCATTCACCTTCTGTAGTTGCTGTCTGTTGGGGTTTGTGGCTTTGCTGACATGTTATCAGCAATATTTGCACCTTGCAATCCATTTCTCCAAGATGGCAGGACATCTATCCTTCCTTTATTTTTAAAGGACAGTGTCACATTTGTAAACCCCAGAATAAAAGTATACAAAAAATAAAATTAAAAATAAAAGTAAAGAGAGTGTGCAGTATTTTCTGGCAGTGGTCACACACTATTTATATGTGAATGGAGTAACAGCCCTATCTATGTAGATATGCCATTGAATTGTTAGTAGGTTCATGACTGACTGGGCATGGACGACCACTTTGGTAAACTTCAGCTGTCACTCCTGCAGCTACAGGCAGTTGTTGTTGGAGTGTGCATTGATTGGGTGGTGAATGAAAGCTTCACTTATCTCCTTAATGATACAGTGATCTCTGTGATATCCCCTCTGGCTGCTTTGAAGATCCCTTGGGTAAAAGTTGAGGGCAATGGTGACTTTCACTGTGCTATACAGATGGTAACCTGCTCTCCAGGTCTTTGTGAACCAAGAACCCCACCTTAGTCATCGTCTCCCTGCAAACCCTAAGCTCAACACGCACTGTCACTGTCGCATCCATGTAGCAGAGTTGGCTCCGAAACACGCACCATCCGGGTAATGTGCCCTGCAAATTATGGCCACTTCATTCTGAAACCTCTCTCTTCTCCTGTCACACTGAGATACTCGGCAATGGCCACTGCACACATTCTGTATTATTCACAAGTGTTAGTAATACTTCAGAATCTTCCAGAGTTCAGGACTCTCTATTCAGACATTATCTCAGAGCAATTCTGTTGAGCTCTTTGTTGATTGGCCTTTAACCTGCCCCTGATAAAATCAAGCAAGTAAATAGTTTCTTCCTTAATTATTGCCACAGAGGATATTTCACACAAAGCAGATGGAATGCCTCCTATGGCTTGCTTGACACCCTGCTCCTCTTTTACTGATTTCTGCTTTCTGTCAAAAATAATACCGAGAGGAAAATATGACCCCTAGATTTAACCTTTACTTGAAGATACCATGCAAATTAAAATGAATGTAGAATTAAAGGAGGCATGCAGACAGCCAAACATCCTTACCCGGCTTCCCTTTTCACCCTTTGGTCCTAGTGAACCCTGCAAAAGACAACATTGCATGGTTTTCTGGTTTGGTTCCTATGATCAAAGTGCTTAGTCCTCAGAGAAAAAAACTGCAGGATAAATTCACTGATAGCCAGTGGACAACTGTACTTAAAGGGATTGGTTACAGCCCCAATTCCTCAACTCCTGTCCGTTCCAGTGCAGATCCTTGCTGAGAATGAGATACTGGTGACCTTATCCTTGCATAATAATAAGAGCCCATTTATGTGAACCTGCAGATTTATAAAGGAATTGTCAGTACCAGTACATATTGGGGAGAGTTGGATGGGAGGTATGATTTGCATCGAAGTTAATGTTTTAGGTCATGATCTTTCATTAGAACTGATCTGATGAAGGGTCACAACTTAAAATGTTGACTCTATTTCTCTCTACACAGATGTTGCCAGACCTGTTGAGTATTTTCAGTTTGCATTTCAGATTTCCAGCGTCTGCAGTATTTTGCTTTTGTGATTGGCATCAACTTGGCCGAGGGGGCTAAGAGGACATTTGGGGTGGAATTTTCCTTTCTGAAGTCTAAGTTCGGTGGCGGGCGTGGAGGTGGGAGTGATTCCTACTGGGTGGGTGGGCTGGCTGAACACATGTGACCTTGGACTGTTCAGCTCATTAAACATGCATCTGCGAGGTGCTCGCTGATTCTTGCACTGGGCCGGGCAGGAAGTTTCCACCCCCGCTGTTGGCTTGTGGGGTTGAAGTTCAGGGTGCTGTACTGAAAGGTCACCCAGACAGCCTGCACTAGCCCATCCACTCCTCGCAGCCTTCACCTGCCTCCCCTTTCCATCCTCGACGCAGCTTTCGCTACCAGCACCCGATATGAGCCAAGTTATTAGCCGTCCCCAAGAAGGCGAAAGCCATGTCTACGGACCTCAAAGCTGTGCAAGAAGCGAAGCTCGCCCGGTGCAAGCCACTTACATGCAGTTGTAAATGTGAACATTCTCATTTCTGACTGCCGGGGAACTTAACTTGGAGGGGGATCTTAATTCCGGTGAGGTGGCCTTTTAATGAGCATGCATGACGTGCTAATGGAAGCAAACGGGCTTCCTGACATTGTGACCCGCCTTTAAAATCCCGGGAACTTAATTCCTAAAGTTCATCCTGCTGGCGGGAAACTGATTTTAGGCCCTCATGTCAAAAGTTCCCCCGCCCGCCATGCTTCCACTGCTGGTGGGAGCGGAAGATTCCGCCCTTGGTAGTGGTGAACCCAGGGTGCTGTACACATGCAGTACTACATATAACCTCATGTGTACATATGTGTATTGTTACTGAGATAAAGTCATGTTCTATGTTGTAGTTTTGTCAACGTGATATTGGCTTTTCAGCGACACATGGTGAGAGATACCAGCCAATCAGAACTCTACAGGGTGTGAGGTACCAGCCAATTAGAACGTCACAGGATGGGATACCAGCCAATCAAAACACCACAGATCTGAGATTAAACATGCATCTGCGAGGTGCTCGCTGATTCTTGCACTGGGCCGGGCAGGAAGTTTCCACCCCCGCTGTTGGCTTGTGGGGTTGAAGTTCAGGGTGCTGTACTGAAAGGTCACCCAGACAGCCTGCACTAGCCCATCCACTCCTCGCAGCCTTCACCTGCCTCCCCTTTCCATCCTCGACGCAGCTTTCGCTACCAGCACCCGATATGAGCCAAGTTATTAGCCGTCCCCAAGAAGGCGAAAGCCATGTCTACGGACCTCAAAGCTGTGCAAGAAGCGAAGCTCGCCCGGTGCTACAAAAGTTCCCCATTGAACGTTTCCTGTTGGTGCAATACCATGTTGGAACTAACATGTAAGCACTATGCTTGGTTTGCAACAATTTGAACAAAATGGCTCATAATTTCCAAGCTGTAGGGCAGTGTATCTAGGGGGTATCCCAAAATGCATTGGGGAATCCCCCATTGGAGGTTTTTAGGTAAGGATTGCATGGCAATTGCACAGGAAGTTCAAACTTCCGATTGGTAACTGCCCTGCACTGGGAACCATCTGAAAATGCAATTTAAATCATAAACTTTGGATGGTTCTGACTGTCTTGCAGCAATAGTTACCCAGAAAAAGTTAGAAGTAAAACCACTTACAGCTTCCGGGTAGCTATTGTTCTGACTTCCCCCATACCCCCCACACCAAATCCTACCCACATAACTGACAAAACTACCTTCTCCCTGGCTCGAAAATGGCTGGACCTGTAAACTTACCTGATTTACAGCAGCTAGTGCCATTTAAGAGAGGGCGTGACTATCTTGTGTCCCACTCTGCAGTGTTTGACTGTAGGCCTCAGGAGCTGGTTGCACTACACATTCTCACCCGGCCTGAGCTGGAAGGTTGGGCGAGAAAGGATTTTGAGGTAAGAAACTAGGAGCGAAGTGGCAATCCGCTTCTGATTGCCACTCTACGGAAGCTCAGGTCCAATGTGATCCAATCTCAGTGGGGCAGGCCTGGGAAAGGTGCTAAAAAGAGGCAACAGAGTTCTTCAGGGAGCCCATACTGGAGGTGTTCTTCCTAAAAGCCACATCAAGTAGCACAGATAGTGAGAGAATTGGGCATGTCCTATACTCTTTGGTATTAGTATAATACGGCAGGGAACATGAAGAAGGGAAGAAAATAACTTACAGATTGGGATAAAATAAATACAATATAAAATAAAATAATGAATTTTAGTACTGGGTCAGAAAGGTGGGAATTGTCTTCAACTCTCTGAATAAGGTAAACACAGACCCTGGGCACCAAACAGCTTTCAGTGAGCTTCCACGTGTCTGGGACTGAGCTGTCCACCTTTCTGAAATTCACAGCTATTTCCCCACTGATTACATTACCATGAGATAGAATATACAGCACTTCCCACACATGGCAAGAGCCAAATGCAATTTTAATCTAACACACCTGGCGAGAATGAGTTGTGCTTGGGTCAGGATCCTGATTTACAACCAGCACAATTTTACGCTCAACTCAGTGCCCTCAATGGCCCTGAACACACCCCAATCTCACCGTCTGTTAGTTTCAAAAAACAGAATATTAACCAGCTTCCTTACAGGTAATCCCCGTGGTCCGATTGGTCCTGCATATCCAGGATCTCCTTTATCGCCCTAAAACAAATACCAAAGTTATATAAATATTCAAAGTAAATGATGGTTCTACTCAATACATTATTGGTGCTAAACTCTTCCATTAACGTCACAATGACTATAAAAATGCCAATGGCTCTGCTGCCTCATTTGGAAGAATATTGGATGCATTCAGTTTTGCAGCAGCACAGAGGGAGAGTAAATACACTGAAGGTTATGCCATGTAATGAATAAGTACAGATAACTAACACTGCATTCCTAATCACAAGATGCATGTATTTCATTAACGAATAAACATTTTAGCTCCTCAATGGGTCAGTTGATAAGTGACCTAATGTAAGTGGAACTGAGACAGATTGATCAAAACCACTTGGCCTTTATCCTCTCTCTTTGCCTAATTATGTGACGTCAGCAGTTTAGGTACCAGGGTCTGATAAAGGAAAAAGTATGCCAGAGTTTCCATTCCACATCATAAGGACGTAAGAACTAGGAGCAGGAATAGGAAATTCAGCCCCTCGAGCCTGCCCCTCCATTCAAAACGATCACGGCTGATCTCATTTCGGCCTCAACTCCAATTTCCCGCCCTCTCCCCATAACCTTTCAACCCGTTACTAATTAAAAATCTGTCTGTAAGAACATAATTATTCATAACATAACATAAGATCATTATTCAATGCCTCTTGCTAGAAAATAAGTAAGCGAATGAGTGAGTGTGTGATTGAATGTCTGTATGTTTGTGTTTGAGTGTGTCTATGTCCACATTTGTGTGTATGATGGTCTCCACAAAGGGATGCCACATTGGCACATTGGGGTTAGTTTTAATGTAATCCACTCACTGGGGGGTCCCACAGGATTGGGTGCAACTCTGGTTTTACACTCCTGCCTGATTTCACTCTCTACTGAAGCAAATAATGGAAAGGGTGTAAACATCCAATGCTGCAGGTTTATTGCCCAGCGTAGGTGTTTACAATGACCCCTCCACTGTCTCAGCTCATGTCAAGGATGGTCAGTTAGGCTAGGGCTAGGGGAATTCCCAGATTCGTGAAATTATATCCCAGCCTGAGTCTGCATCTTCAGAAAAAGGCAGGAAACATGGGAAGAGGAGTACAAAGCAGTAATTGCACAAAACCAGTTGTTTAAAAAAAAAAATACACATGATAGCACCTGGAAAATATGAAAATCACTTTTAACCAGTTGCATCCAAATGTAGTCACTTTCAGCAAAAATTCAAAACTTTAAAACTGCAATTATATCTTTCTTAATTATCACAATGGTGCTTTAAAAATAAGAACTGTGGGAAATGAACGGTGAATATTAAACAAAATGCTGATCAGATTTAAATTCCCACAGATCTTTGTAACAAAAATTCCTTTGGCATGTGTTAGGAGTCTGGTTGGTTGATGATTTTGTGTCTGCCGAATCTGACCACAGTGAGCCTGCAACTTTCCTCTGTGCCCTCGTTAAGTATTCCCGATCGTGAAATTACAAAAGGGAAACTTCCTTCTTTCCAAACTCCAAACTTTCAATGCTCAGCTCCTCAATGAAACCTGCCACCGGATTCCTTCACCCATTCTATTGACTCACCTCCTGATCCAACTCCGGACCCAGCGTTCAGCTTCTTTCTGGTACAGTACTGTTACCCCATTTATCAAAATTCCTGGGGTCACCACATTACTTAAAAAAAACTGTTGATGGGTGGCCTCCCCAATTGCCCCCCCCATCTATAACCTCCCAATCTCGGCAAGGTTCTGAGATGTGTCACCCTTACACAACACTATGATCTTCTCTCTCACCCCTCGAAGCTCAGATTCCTTCAGTTTCATTTCCACCCTGTCCACAGCATTGAGACTTCTGTGGTCATCATGACTGGAATGAGTTACTCCTCTTCATTTTCTCTTTGAGTTTTGGTACAGTTGACATTAACACGCATATCCACTGATGCCCCCCCTGCTTCACCCACATACCACTCAATTCCATTCCCAGTGGTGTCAGAACGGCTTCTCTTATGCTGCATTGTTATCTTCAGTGTAGTTGTCTCCTATTTTCCAAGCATACTTCCACTTGGCAACATTGTACAAAGCCATGTGTGTGCCAATGTTACTCAGCTTTACACCTCCCCACCACCACCCATTGTTCAGGATTGTGATTGTGTTGTCTGACTTCTTATCTGAGATCAAATCAGGAACAAGTCAGTGATTTCTGATACTCAATGTTGGCAAGGCTGAAGCCATGTTGTTTATCTAAGAGATCCTGCACCTGAAATTCAACCAGATTCAACCAGTGTATACAAACCCTCGTCTTGTTCTACACAAGGATGTGCTTCAAACCCCAAATTTAGTCTGTTACCAAGCCTGCCTACTTCTACCACTGAAATACTCTTGCACTTATCACCCACTCTCACTGCTGTTTAACAGTTTAGTACAATCACCATCATAACAAGCAGACCCACACAGTACAGAAAAAAAAGTTTAAGGACTTCACAAAGATGGCCCAGGTTAAGTTAAATATCTGGTACCGATATAGATCCACTACCGCCCACACAGCTCGTGTCTCTTCCTTGCCCATTATATACTCTTTTACAGCTGGGTGCAGGTGACATCTCCAAACACTCAAGCATCTTTTTTACTCAGAACCATTCTCAACTCACAAATGTTTCTGCCAGCCTTCAAGAATACATCAACCGAGAGTTTCTACTGATTTTTCCAGAGCAATTCATCTGATTGGCCAAAGCACCAAAATAGATTGAGGAAACTTATGCACAAATCAAATAAGTCAAGTTTTTGTGATTTTTTTGCTGCTTTAAAAACAACACACTGAAAGTGGTCCGGCCCACATATTGGGCAGGATTTTACCGTCGGTGAGCAGGGGGCGGGGCCCACTTGCCGACATGTAAAATGATGTGGGATGACACCGGGCAGAACTCCCAACGTCACCCCGCCCCATTAAAATTTTCAGGAAGGTGGGGGGGGGGCAGCAAAATCAGCTGCACGCCCGCCGCGGGTCAATGGCCAATTGAGGCCGTTGACAGGATCATTTAAACAATTAACGGACCCGCCCGTCCAACCTTAAGGCTGGAGGGCAGGTCAGGAGCCCCGGCGGCAACTAGAAAAAACATGAAACCTCACCCACCAGCGGGATGAGGTTTCGTGTAGGGTTTTAAAAAATTTAATAAAGTTGTTATGGAAATTATGAACATGTCCCAACTCACGTGACATTGTCACATGAGGGGACATGTAAGGGAATTTTTTTTTTTCTATTTTTAATATTGTTGAAAGTAGAGCGATCTCCCTGAGGCTGCACTTAGCCGCAGGGAGATGAGAGCGCTCTTTCAAGCGCATGCACAAAAGAGCGCACTCTCGATTTTAAGGATTCTCCCCCGCCTGCACAGGGAGTGCATTAAGCTTCCCTGCTGACATCACGCTGGGTGCCCTTCATTGGCCCGCCCACGTAAAATGGCACCGCACCTCCAATTGGGAGCGCCAATCGGAAGCGTGCCCACATGTGCCAGCCCATCAATTTCCGCCCCCCCCCCCCCGACGAGGGGAAAATTCTGCCCACTGAATTAATTAGCATGGTGAGTTTCTGTCTGTGGCCATTCGAGGAGGCTCTTCAAATTAAGCTAATCTGTTTTTAAGCGCAAATGCACGAATCGAAACATATTAAAAAGTTTTTAAATATTAAAAGATACTTTACTAATCAAACTAATAAATGGTTCAGTATACTTCTTTCCACGTCTTTTTCAGGGATTTAAAATTCACAGGCGAAGGACTCAAGATTCTCATCAGCAATGCTTTTTTCTCGTAAACCAACTTTCAGCTGTATTAATTAAACTGCACCAAGTTACGACTCTTAAATATCTCAATGAATCTTTTAACGAAACAATTACATTCTATTACGCTGCCTGATTGTGCTGCTTCATTGAAGATTTTACATTTGCATTATGTAAATGAGCTTGAGCAGAAACTTCAACAATAAACATCACTTTGGGAAAACCAATGCAATTTCAGTTGCAATGTACACTCAGATTGCCAATTACACTCAAAGCAAAAACTCTACACCCATTATTTATGGGAACAAGACACCTTCATCTCTCCATTCATGGAGAAACAGAGTGTGGAGAAAGTGAGGAGGAGGAGAGCAAGGAGAAAGACGGGGAGGGAAGAGATAGAGAGTGGAGAGAGTAGAAAAAGCAAGGAGAGGAGAGAGAGAGTGAAGAGGGAGAGAAAGAGAGAGAGAGCGCGCAACGAGAGAGGGGGACCAACCCATCATGTTTGTCTGTGCATGGAGTTCACTTGTTCTCTCCCCCTCTCTCTCTTTATCGTTTTGATGGACTAAGGGCTGTAGTGAAATCAACAACATGATTGAACTTAACCAGTCTGGTCAGAACTAAGCCAAAAAATGGCCACAAAGTCTCAAGTGAACAATGGAAGGCCTTGGACTCCAGTCTAGCAGAGTTGCCAGTAATGGCTGTGTCCACAGGAGGCTGCACAAGAACCTCTGTGAATTTGGCTTGATGCTTGTATCAGTATTTGTGTCAAAACAGAAGAAGGTTGCATTATATTGAAGTTCTGATTGCTTCACTGGAACAAATGTAGTGGTTTTGTGGACATTATTATAGAAGTATTTGTACAGAATTAATCTGGTACCAGATCTGCAAAGTAGTGTTATTCATGGGGCAAATGGTCACTACATTCATTATTTCCAACTTAATTCATTAACTTCCTATCTGTTGCAGAGCGGCTCATCAAATCGTAAGGCTTGATGTTCCATCTGTCACGGTACAACCCCAAAAAATTTGTACATAAAGTCATTTGGAAATAAAATATTGCTTGTAGGCATTTTCATTAGACTATTTACTGCTATCCGTTTCCAAGTAGCATTCATATAAGCTTGAAATTAAAACCATTTTAGTCCATCGCCCCACATTTTGTCTCACTCTTACCCTTTCTCCTTTTGGTCCCGCTGGCCCTGGTACACCCTACATAGAAATGAATATATTTAAGAACATCACACTGTCTACTCCCATTATCTAGCAACAATACCATATACAATACTGTATACAACAAAACCATATACAACACCGTATACAACAATACTGTATACAACAATACCGTGTACAATACCGTATACAAAGAAGGCCCAGTGTTAGAGCAGGAGAACACTTTGCTCATTCAGAGAACAGTACATGGACCAGTTGCTCAGCCTAAAGAAAAGTAAGTAGCACTCTCTTAGTAGGACTGGGGCATTTCAGTTGGTGACATAATCCTGGGTTTACACCAATGGAGTGAATAGGACTCAGTGATATTCACTCTGTAGGCCAATTATCAGTATGTTGTACAAATGGAAGCATGAGGCAATGGCTTAAGGTAATGTGCCCTCCAATTTCCTCCTCTCTTTCTTGGATTTTCACTCTATTCCCACCCCACTCCCCACCCCACTGCCCCCAGTGATGGCACAGCTGAATTCAGCAAAGCTGTATCAGGGGAGACTCCATCCTACAATTCCATGACATGACACTTTTTTGTATCATGAGGCAAAAATAAATCTTATAATCTGATGTATGTTTTCTCTGAAAGGTCTATGTTTTGGGTGAATGAATGAAAGGAAAGTGACCAACATCAGCAAAGAGGTGATGGCAGCTTAAACGAGCTTTACATGGGTGGGGATATTGTTTTTTATTGTGGCCCTCTTTTCTATATTAACTAGCTGCGTGAAAATTAGATTGGCTCTCTAGGTACCACAGGTGAATTTAAACAGTCACAGTGCAGCAATGAAAGAGGGTTTTGTCAGAGTTGTGTGCAGGTACAAATGACAGGAGGTTCTGAAATTCTGACAACATAGGCATAGGAAAGTCAATGAGTTGTCTCAGATTCATCTTTTCGCTATCTTAGCAAATATATTAAAGACTTACTGTATAACTTCATGGGGAAATGAGTATCAAATTTACAACTCCGTGGCCATCCCTATGTATATTTTGCTTAATTGAATAATGTATAATGTCGTGAAGACTGTCAACTGAGAAAGTGAAATCCACTGTTAAAATCTAGTAAGCCTCAGAAAGGGACGTACTAACTACATTGCAGGGAGTATCTGTATCTTTGGGTTAACAACACTTACTTCTAAGGCTACGAACCAAACTACAATCTAAAGTTATTAATGCACAATTACTCTGTGTCAATGTACTACAAAGCTTTCACAACCAGCTTCATTAATTGCCAATTGTTCGATTCAGGATTTAGATTAAGTGTGATTGGATGTGAATGTCTGGATCCAAGCACCTGGCACAGTGGAAACTGTCTTGTTAGGTGCCTCTGCCCCACTGAAGGCAAGTTTTTGCCCTAATGTGATGAGAAAGCTTAGAATTTATCCAACAGCTGCTGACAGATGTTCCTGGAGGCTGGCTGTGAGGGAGACAGACAGACACGCATACACACACACAAAAGACGTTCCATGACTGGCATTCAGACAGGAAATTAGCTACTAATGAAGTTATGCATCTCCAACTATTGGAACTACCAGTCTATGGGATATGGTGGGTATATCCATTGTGTGGTTACTTGGTGAGCACCTGTCGAGGGCTCAAAACCACAGTTGTCTATTAAGCTAGTGGCTATCCTCTTTAGATGGAGACTAGGGGAGAAGGTGGGGTCTTTTTGGAATTGAGGCAGCTCCAAGATGATGCAGTTGGTGATGGAAATCTGAATCCAAGGCAGCACTCAGAGTAGATAATGACCTATAACCTTAGTACTCCAGGACAACATTGATGATCAACCAGCTAGCCCTGCTCCTGAGGGATAAACCATTCACTGGAAGCTGGGACTTTCCCTGCTCTCATCTAAGGAATCTTGTACCCACTGGATAGACTAGTCTTGGTCGGACAAGCTCGAGTGACCTGTTCTGGTAAGTTCCACAGTTTTAGCTGGTTTGCCTCCTGGAGTGCATCTCTACACACTTGGGGGCCCCTAATAATTTGGCTCTGCCAACCATCAGCTATGCTACCTTATGTAAATGGAATGTGTCCCCACAGGGAGAGAATATGCACTCTATAATTTAGCAAACAGAGACTGTACAAACAGGTGTCAATATCTCTATGTCCTCAACTGGAGACTATTACACAAGGTGATGGGCTTCCAGAGATGAGACATGTCCAGCAATCTAAAAAAATCTTAACAGAGGTGAAATTCATCTTGGGCAGTGATGCAAAACAAGTGATAGAGAATCAGTGGCCCAATTTTATTTTCACTGAACTGGAATTTCACTCCAATGATTCGTTAATCATTGTACCAAATTATTCAGAGAGGAGATATGTTCCCCTGTAATTTTAAGGGTCTGCTTTGGTCATTATAACTCTAAGTCATGGGCCCAAGTTACGCATCAACATTAAATGCTTCAGACCTACTAAGACAGAATAGATTTACTATGAACCACAGATTGCTTTGGTATATGAAAATGTAGGACATTTGAAAATATCAAACATAGAACCAAGATTGGGTACTGTTCAGTATAACACCTTGTTTTGAAAAATAATAAGGGACTAAATTTTGACCTCCTACATTTGTTAATTTACCAGAATTACAACACTGTGGCTAAAATATTTGTACCCATTGAACAGTCACATTATTTAAGCAGTTCCTAATACAAATGTTTGATCAAAAGGTTAAATAAGCAGTCGCATGCATTGGCATATTTCTCATGCTTCGTTTATAATGGAAACAGTCCACTGTGCAGGCATGTAATCCAGCAATATTAAATTCATAATGCAGTCCAACAGCAGTGTAGCAGGCATGAACGATCGAGGAGAATGGATGTACAGAACTCACCAGTGGTCCAGGCTGTCCGTCAAAGCCAGAAGCACCCTGGACGGTGTATGAAGTGTTAGAAGTGGAAAGAACAGTGGGGAAGAGATGAGTGTAGCAGTGAAAAGGGACATGTGTTGGCATAACTCAATGAAAGGTGATGACATAACGTTGAAAGAGATGAGGACTTGACATATCTGTCAGCACACAAGAATGTTCTTAGAAAAACAAACCATACGGTTGAGTATTTCAAGCTCGTTGGCTATGGAGACTTTTAATTCTACGTAGCATAAATGGTAATGAAACCACTGTCATAGTTGTAGAGTTACCTGTTTTACATTTCTGTGTGGTAGCAGGAAAGTTCTGAAACTAGCACAAGTGCTAGTTGGAAAAATCTGATGGCAAATCTTTACAATTAGGAGGGAGTGAGTCTGACCAGCGTGGCACGTGATTGAAAGTGAATTATGATACATGTAAATTTGATTAATTAATTATGCCAATGTTGATGACATGGCAATGTTTTCTGTCCATTATATAATTCCTTTAATGGACAGTAAAATATCTAATGTAGGAGGAAAATGGTTACCATAACACTTGGGTCTTATACTATAACATTTCAGCATTGAATATTTAGTCCATTCTTGTGAACTTCTCTGCTTTTTTAATACTAGTCTTAAATATTCAAAAGTTTAAGTTGTGCTTGTATTTTCACCCACCTATTCCATAGCTCGATTGACAGCCTTTTAATGAGGAGAGATCTTTCTCCACGGTTACTGAGATTATTATTACAAATAGGTTGAGTAGAATGGGTCTATATTCCATGGAATTTAGAAGAATGAGAGGTGATCTCATTAAAATGTACAAAATTCTTGACGGGTTTTTTGGGGTAATTGCTGTTTCCCTTAACTGGAGTGTCTCGAATAAGGAGTCATGGACTCAAGATAGGGGCTCAAGCATTTAGGATTGAGTTAAGGAGAAATTGCTTCTTTCAGAGGGTTGTCCATCTTTGCAATTCTGTACGCCAGAGAGCTGTGGTCAGTTATTAACTATATTCAAGACTGGGCTCAACAGATTTTTGAACACTTAGGATATTCTGTATAGGGACAGTATGGGATGGTGGAGTTGAGGTGAATAGCAGGATCAAGGGGCTGAATGGCCTCCTCCTGCACTTATCTCTGGTGGTGTTCTTATGTAATTGAAATGACAGCTTTACAGATAGCCACAAGTGATAGAGGAAAAGTTAATCATTTTAAATTTTGATAGCTGTCTCCACCAACAGAAATCTGGTCAATGGAATTAAAGAAACTATTTGCCTCTCATTAATTCCAGGATTCAGTACCATGTTCTTTTTTTTGAGATTTTCAATTTATCTAACCTTTTAAGAAGATAATATTGGGAATGCACAAGTAGCTGGATTATATTTGGCCAAGTGAATTCATAGCAGCTCTTGTAGATCCAAACATTGAGGCCTCTGCAGCTGAGCATGTGGACAGTGCAAAGGTTAAAACATTGTCACACTTCGTCCCGGACCATCATTTTTTCTTCTTTCTGTCCCAAATCTGACACGTGCCATATTTACGCTTATTTATGTTGGGGACACTGATTCACAAAGTTTCAGTTTACGTTTGTACTTTAAACACAATAGTTCTGTTAGAAAAGCCTGGAAACATTCCCTGGGGGTGGGACTTGGAACTTGCTGCTTGTTTTTTCTTGTCCATCTGCCCATGTTTTTCCAGTTTCCTCTCATCTTCAAGGCTCTTGTCTTTGCCCTCCCACCTCTTTTCTCTGCACCCCCACTGCCTTCCATTCTCTCTGTAAAAAGTGCATGTTTTATTTTTCCTCCTTTAGTTTTGTTAAAAGGGTAGGTGTGAGCCTTGCTAAGTTATTCATGGTTTGCACCACTTAAATAACTCACAGGTTGATGGACGGGGGCCACATTCCTACAGAATAAAAAGGACCGTTCCAGTTTTCCCTACAGGGCATTGAGTTCAAATATGGGTTGGTAACCTGAGTGGGCAGATGTTCACCTCTGGATCTGGTCACCTTGCTGTACATGATTTTTATTTACCTAATTTTAGAAACTTGAGCCTGACGTGCATTCACACACATATTATAGTTGGATGCTTTCAACATTACTAGCTCTTTGAGGGTTAATCTAATTTGAAGTATATGTTATATACACTCTCATGCCCTGAAATCCCAAATGCAAGTACATGCCAGAAATGAGATCCGACACTTGCAGCAGAAGATGTAACTTACAGGCAGTCCCAGGGGACCTCGATCACCTCTATCACCTTTTACACCATCTGATCCAGGATCGCCCTGCACCAATGACAAAATAATAGCATATTACTTTCCACAATGTCATCTGTATTATATATACATTAAGGTATATTGTCTATCAATTTCATTAGTAAGTAATATGTTATTGTATATAACCCTTTTGATCCAGTCACCTTAGTGGCTGCAAATTTGATAGCATCAATTTTTGACAGGTTTCATTTTAAAACCAGCCTGATTAACATCAATGAGTTAATGCCAGGGTTAAGGTAACACCTTAAACTAAGTTCAAATGCCTTTGAAAGTTGCCTCAGTTGAAAAGGAAAAATGGCAAGAACATGGCAGCTGGCAGTAAACCAATTTGTGAGGCATAAGTCTCTCGGTTGGCTCGGCCATGTGTTCCAGACTCTGGAACAATGCACCAGATGTGGATACAGCATCTGAGTGGAAACCAGGGAGACCTGGTTATGTGGAAAAGTTGACAGTTAACTGAAACCAGGGTGGAGTCAGTGGGAGAAACTGTTATTGGCCAGATACATCTGGCACAGGACTGGACACAGACAGATTAAGTCAGCACTCTGTTTTTCCTATTGAAATTTGTTGGGTTGGGTAGATACTGATAAAACAAAGACCAAAACAATTCCTAATGTTTAAGGATATTACAACCTTAGCCTGTCAAAAATGTTTCAGGGCCATTATATTCAGTGTTTAATAACTAGCCTGCCAGGATCAAGAACTTAAAACAACCATGAAGCAAAACAAATTGGAACAAAGACTGAGGACAGCACATATTACAAGTGCAAACATGGTGAAGGGGTTTACTAAAATCTTGTTAAACAAGGTTATAAGAGTCTCTAACATTGATCACTACTGACATGTTGAAACAGCTGCTCCATGGATTCACCTAAACTGGGGATGGGAATAAAAGCTGAATGTTGAAGCCATGAGGAAGATGAAAGCTCATAGACTTCTAGCCAAAGATCTCCCCATTTACAGGGAACAAAACCCAAAATCCAAGGTGATGGACAGAACAGCTTGTTTCTTATGTGAGGTCAGTGAGAAATTGTTCTCATTTCAGATTTTGTAAAGCATGAAGTACATATTACAAATCACAACAGTTCTTCATTTTGAGCAGTCTACAAATTTTAACCAACATAGGTGTAGGGAAAAGATTAGAGTGAAGAAAGGCACCAAACAAATCTCCATACCCTGTGTAACGTGTAATTTAAAGGTAGTTTGAGTGTAATTAAGGTTACCTTTGTTCCTGGAAGGCCATGCGGTCCCTGGGCAAAACAGATCAGAAACCCAACTTTAAATATAAAATGACATTTCATGCAGATAATACCTCTGCTTACTTGCATATTCTGATAGGATAATTTGAGACATTTTGGGTTTTAAAAATAATACTATTTGCAATATTTCATAAACAGTTTATTTTTGTGGTTACTTAGATTCAAGATATGATTCACTTAAAGCAACCTGGCATATTCATTAAGAGAGATCTAACGCGTGTGATTCATTCATGTATTCTATATGTAAGTGATCTATGTGCATGTGAACTAGATGTTTTCGTTAAAAAATAGCGACTGTTTCAAAATTATTGCTTTGGAACAGCCTGTGTTGAAAAGTGTTATAAAAGTGCAAGTTATTTCTTTCCACTAGGCAGCAAACTGCAGGAGTTCCTACAACACCATCAGAGGATGCAGGTTAAATCTAAGTTTACATCTTTTGTCGGAAAAGTCCAGCTACATGAAGAATCAACCCCTACCAATTTTAAAATTAAACTTTTTATGAGCTCAACACTAACCCCCTGCACCTTTCCCCGCTTAGCCGTAAGACTGTATATTAACTTCCTCTTGGTTGGAGTCTTTCATACAATACTGGTTTCCTGGTAATGTGAAGAGATTGAAACCTTACCATTGGACCTGGAGGCCCCTCTGGCCCTGCTGGTCCGGGAGGACCACTAACCTATAAAAGTAACCAACATCCCTCAGTACACACATAAGACAACCTTTGCAAATAATCAATGGAACAACGTAGACCATGTTGTACAATCAGACTGATTTAAGAAATGGCAGTTGAGATACTTCAACTCCAAAAGACTTATGATACTCGGGTGCAAATTCCTCAGAGTGCGGTGCATAAACTACAGTAAGACATTTAAAACTACTAAAGTGCATATTATTCAGCAATACTTGGAACTATCCAGTCGTATACATGCTTGCTCAATTTTTTTTTCAAAGCTTTCAAATAATATATTTGATATCTCGTTTATGACAAGTTTAATCTGAGTCTGCATTTCATGGCTCACTAAGATCTCGAGTGCATTGCCTGCAGATTCAATTATAACTTTCGAAAGGGAATTAGATAAATATTTTAAGGAGAAAAAGGTGTAGGGCTGTGGGAGTGGAACTAATTGCATGGGGGATCTTTCAAAAGGTGTTTAAATGCGAATATTCACACTGCTCAAGTTCACAGCCATTCGGTATTCTCTCATTTTACCCATTAATTGCACTGTGATTTTGCGGCAATAATTTGAACTTCCTAAGAACGTACACTGGCTGCTGCTTAGGACAATATATTGCAGCCCTCTGACAGTGGAAATGTTTAAGTACTTTGAATCAGTGAAATATAGAAATTTAAAACACTTAAAGCATTTCTAACATGTCATCCTGGTAAAAGAATGCAAGCCTAGAATTCACTGTTTGCAGCGATAACTTCCTTTTTTTCATTCATTCACAACATATGGGCTTCGCTGGCTAGGCCAGCATTTATTGCCCATCCCTTATGCCCTTGAGAAGGAGGTGGTGAGCTCTTCTATTCTTCCTGCCAAGGTGAGTAACCTCACATTTTACCACATTATATTCCATCTATCATGTTTTTGTCCACTTACTTAACTTGCCTATATCCCCCTGTAGACTCTGCGTCATCCTCATCACTTGCCTTCCCATCTATTTTTGTGTCATCCACAAACTTGCTGATAGTACATTCATTTCCCTCATCCAAGTCATTTATATATATTGTAAATAATTATGGCCCCAGCACTGATCCCTGTGACACTCCATTCATTACAGGTTGCCATGTGATTTTAGTAAGTGCTGAAAGTCTTGAACCACTGTAGTCCCTGTGGTGTAGGTACACCCACAGTGCTGTTAGGGAGGGAGTTCCAGGATTTTGACCCAGTGACAGTGAAGGAATGGTGATATATTTCCAAGTCAGGACGGTGAATGACTTGGAGGGGAACTTCCAGGTGGTGCTGTTCCCATGTGTCTGCTGCCCTTGTCCTTCTAGATGGTAGTGGTCGTGGGTTTGAAAGGTGCTGCTGAAGGAGCCTTGGTGAATCCTGCAGTGCATCTTGTTGATGGTATACACTGCTGCTACTGTGCGTCAGTGGTGGAGGGAGTGAATGTTTGTGGATGTGGTGCCAATCAAGCGGGCTGCTTTGTCCTGGATGATGTCAAGTTTCTTGAGTGTTGTGCTAACCTGTAATTTTAAATTCATAAAGGAAGGGCCTGAAGCCACATTCAGCACTTACTAAAATCACATGGCAACCTGTAATGAATGGAGTGTCACAGGGATCAGTGCTGGGGCCATAATTATTTACAATATATATAAATGACTTGGATGAGGGAAATGAACGTACTATCAGCAAGTTTGTGGATGACACAAAAATAGATGGGAAGGCAAGTGATGAGGATGACGCAGAGTCTACAGGGGGGGGATATAGGCAGGTTAAGTAAGTGGACAAAAACATGATAGATGGAACATAATGTGGTAAAATGTGAGGTTACTCACCTTGGCAGGATGAATAGAAGAGCTGAATATTATTTAAATGGAGAAAGACTTCAGAAAGCTGCAGCTCAGAGGGATTTGGGGATCCCTGTGCATGAATCCCAAAAAGCTAACATACAAGTTGAACAGGTAATAGGGAAGGCAAATGGAATGTTGGCCTTTATTTCAAAGGGCTTGGAGTATAAAAATGGGGAAGTCTTGCTAAAACTCTACAAAGCACTAGTTAGACCACACCTAGAATACTGTGAACAGTTTTGGTCCCCTTTCCTAAGGAAAGATATACTGGCTTTGGAGGCAGTCCAGGGAAGGTTCACTAGGTTGATCCCGGGTATGGAGGGATTTTCTTATGAGGAGAGGTTGAGTAGGTTGGGCCTGTACTCGTTGGAGTATAGAAGAATGAGAGGCGACCTTATTGAAACATATAAGGTTCTTGGGGGGCTTGACAGGGTAGATGCAGAGAGGTTGTTTCCCCTTGTGGGAGAGTCTAGGACCAGAGGGCATAATCTCAGAGATGAGGAGGAATTTCTTCTCTCAGAGGGCAGTGAATCTGTGGAATTCTTTACCGTAGAGGGCTGTGGAGGCTGGGTCGTTAAGTATATTCAAGGCGGAGATGGACATTTTTAATCAGTAAGGGAATCAAAGGTTATGGGGAAAAGGCAGGAAAATGGAGTGAAGATTATCAGATCAGCCATGATCTCATTGAATGGCGGAGCAGACTCAATGGGCCGAATAGCCTACTTCTGCTCTTACCTCTTATGGTCTAAGGATTGCACTGTTCAATATTTGACTTGTACACAGAAAATAAATGCAAATGTTCCTTACCGCATCACCCTTCTCTCCTTTATCTGCCTGAAATTAAAGACAAAAATAAATTCCAATCAGTCTATATGGAAATTGTTTTGCCCATAGGAGTATGCCATTTGCATCAATAGTTAACAGGAGGAGGGAAGCCAATTTTCCATTGAGAGTTTCAGAATAAGGAGAGTACACACAAAACAGAAATTGCCCACTTCATTTTTTTTATTCTTCCACAGCATGTGGGCCTTGCTGGCAAGGCCAGATTTATTGCCCATCCCTAATTGCCCACAAGATTTTGGTGAGCCACCTTCTTGAATCATTACAGGCTATCTGGTCTAGATACACCCACAGTGCTATTAGGGAGAGAGTTCCAGGATTCTGACCCAGCAACAATGAAGGAACAGTGATATAGTTCCAATCGGGATGGTGTGTGGTTTGGAGGGATGTTGCAGGCGGTGGTGTTCCCAGGCATCTGCTGCCCTCGTTCTTCTATTTTTATCTGCAAGGAAGCCACAATAACCATGCTGTAAGTATGAGCTGCTGGGATAATTGAGAGTCTGGTCTGTGGGATACTCCATCAATACTTTATTAGTTTTGTAAAATTTATTTTTATGGCAAGTGGGCATTGCTGGCTAGGCCCATTTATTGCTCATCCCTAATTACCCTTGACAAGGTGGTGGGATTGAACCACTGCATCCACATGTTGCAGGAATACAGTGCTGTTAGGAAGGGAGTTCCAGGGTTTTGACCCAGTGACAGTGCAGGAACGGTAAAATAGTTCCAAGTCAGGATGGTGAGTGGCTTGGAGAGGAACTTCCAGGTGATGGTGTTCCCCTGCATCTGCTGCCCTTGTCCTTCTAGGAGGTAGAGATCATGGGTTTGGAAGGTGCTGTTGAGCAAGCTTCGGTGAGTAGCTGCAGTGTATCCTGTAGATAGTACACACTGCTGCCACTGTGTGTTGGTGGTGGAGGGAGTGAATGTTGAAGGTGGTGGATGGGGTGCCAATCAAGCAGGTTGCTTTGCCCTGGATGGTGTCGAATGTTTTGAATGTTGTTGGTGCTGCACTCATGCAGGCAAATAGAGAGTATTCCATCATACTCCTGACTTGTGCCTTGTAGATGGTGGACAGGCTTTGGGGAATCTAGAGGTGAGTTAGTCTCTGCAGGATTCCTAGCCTGTGACCGGCTCTGGTAGCCACAGTATTTATATGGCTAGTCCAGTTCAGTTTCTGGTCAATGGTAACCCCCAGGATGTTGATAGTGGGGGATTCAGTGATGGTGATGCCATGGAATGTCAAGAGGACATGGTTAGATCCTCTCTTGTCCAAGATGATCATTGCCTGGCACTTGTGTGGCACGAATTTTACTTGCCACTTATTAGCCCAAGCCTCAATATTGTCCAGATCTTGCTGCATATGGACATGGATTGCTTCAGTCCTGAATAGCACTGAACACTGTGCAATTATCCACAAACATCGCTTTCTTCTGACCTTGTGATGGAAGGAAAGTTATTGATGAAACAGCTGAAGATGGTTGGGCCAAGGACACTACCTTGAGGGACTCCTGCAGTGAAGTCCTGGAGCTGAGATGATTGACCTCCAACAACCACAGCCATTTTTTTTTGTGCTGGGTATGACTCCAACCAGCGGAGAGTTTTCCCCGATTCCCATTGACTCCAGTTTTGCTAGGGCTCCTTGATGCCACACTCGGTCAAATGCTGCCTTGATGTCATGGGCAGTCACTCTCACCTCACCTCTGGAGTTCAGCTCTTTTGTCCATGTTTGGACTAAAGCTGTAATGAGGTCAGGAGCTGAGTGGCCCTGGCGGAACCCAAACTGAGCATCAGTGAGCAGGTTATTGCTGAGTAAGTGCTGCTTGATAGCACTGTCAATGACACCTTCCATCACTTTGATGATGATTGAGAGCAGACTGATGGGGCGGTAGCTGGCTGGGTTGGATTTGTCCTGTTTTTTGTGAGAAGGACATACTTGGACAAGTTTCCATTTAGCTGGGTAGATGCCACCGTTGTAGCTGTATTGGAACAGCTTGGCTAGAGGCACAGCAAGTTCTAGTTCTGGAACACAAGCCTTCAGTACTATTGTTGAATATCGTCAGGGCCCATAGCTAGTGCAGTATCCAGTGCTTTCATTACATGGACTGAATCAAATTGGCTGAAGACTGGCATCTGTGATGATGAGGACCTCTGGAGGAGGCCGAGATGGATCATCCACTCGGCACTTCTGGCTGAAGATTGGTGCAAACGTTTCAGCCTTATCTTTTGCACTGATGTGTTGGGTTCCCCCGACATGGAGGATGGGGATATTTGTGGAGCCTCCTCCTCCAGTAAGTTGTTTAATTGTCCACCACCATTTATGACTGCATTTGGCAGTACTGCAGAGCTTAGATCTGATCCATTGGTTGTACGGTCACTTAGCTCTATCCATTGCATGCCACTTCCACTGTTTGGCACGCAAATAGTCCTGATTTGTTTCGCCAGGTGATACCTCATTTTTAGATATGCCTGGTGCAGCTCCTGATATGCCTTCCTGCACTCTTCACTGAGCCAGGGTTGATCCCCTAGCTTGATGGTAATGGTAGAGTAGGGGATATGCTGGGCCATGAGGTTACACATTGTGGTTGAGTACAATTCTGCTGCTGCTGATGGTCCAAGGCGCCTCATGGATGCTCAGTTTTGAATTGCTAGATCAGTTCGAAATCTATCCCAATTAGCACAGTGGTAATGCCACACAACATGATGGAGGGCATCCTCAATGTAAAGGCAGGACTTTGTCTCCACAGGAACTGTGAATTGGTCGCTCCCTACCAATACTGTCAAGGACAGATGCATCTGCGACAGGCAGGTTGGTGAGGATGAGGTCAAGTATGTTTTTTCTTCTTTTTGATTCCCTCACCACCTGCCACAACCCCAGTCTAGCAGCTATGCCCTTTAGGACTCGGCCAGCTCGGTCAGTAGTCAAGCTACCGAGTCACTCTTGGTGATGGACATTGAAGTCCCCCACCCAGAGAACATTTGTATCCTTACCACCCTCAGTGCTTCCTCCAAGTGGTGTTCAACATGGAAGAGCACTGATTCATCAGCTGAGGGGGGAACGCTAGGTAGTTACCAGCAGGAATTTTCCTTGTCCATGTTTGACCCAATGCCAAGGGACTTCATGAGGTTCAGAGTCGACGTTGAGGACTCTCATGGCAACTCCCTCTTGACTGTGTACCACTGTGCCCCACCTCCAATTATGGAGGATTCTTGGACTGCAGTCTGTACCTGAGCACTCAGCTTCTTGATATTCTGCCACCACTAAGAATGTGTGGTCTCAATGGCAGGATTTTGTGGCCCCTCCCAACCATTGAGATATTACGGTCCCGCCAAACTGAGCAGAGATTTAAATGGCTCGCCACATCTGCTGTGGGGGAGAAAGATCATGGCAGGGCAGTAAAATCCTGACCAATGTTGCGAAACACTGATTCCTGCTCATTTGCTGGAAATGTGGTGACATGGGATTGCTGACAACTACAGCAGAGGAGTTTGATCCATGTCTCAATCCTAGAAGCAGCATCATTTACTCAACTGGGGTGGGTGTTCCCAGCCTTGTAGAGGTGGCCACCTTCAAGGAATGCTGGGAATTCAGGGTGACACTCTGCAGTTTTGACTTGGGTGACTTTAATGATGCAAACAATTGGAAAAAAAAGTGTTTCAGCCCGAAGTAAAACAATTGCGGCCATTTGAGGCAATGGTTGGCTTCTGGGACTGATTCCATTCCTTCCTTAGCTATGAAAGGCCTTAAAGTTTACTTGTCTTTAAACTTTACTTAAAAATTTCACATCCCACATCTAGTCTTAAGATAGATCTAAACCTTCATCTCAAATTACATGAATGGGATAGATGAATATATGAATGAGAGAGGAACATTTGGTGTAAAGAAGATACTCACATTTCAGTCTAAGACCCATCAACACCCAACATGGCATAAAATATCTTAAAAGAGGAAAATCTAACCCTCTGCTGAAGCAACATAGCAGAAAAAATATTCTTTTGATTACTACAGAACATTACTCTCATTTGCTTCAGTGTGATCTGGAAGGACACATACCTGGCTGGCCTTCTGTACAGTGTTAATATTGATTTGTCATTGGGGGTGAAGGTGGTCTTGGGAGGAAGCACAAAGTGGGAAATGGCGAATAGGGAGTCTGTTCTACACCAGCCTGATTATTGCTCTAATGACTTCAATGATAAAGAAAACAGATGGATGTGAAACGGGCCTGGGTGTGAAACAGGGTGGAGTGTAAAGTGGGAGGGGTGTAAAATCGGCAGCTAATTCATCATCCATCTACCGTTTGTTAACACCAAAACCAATTCCACTCCCGTTGTGTCAAACAAAAGGAACTGGGCGTGCCTGCAAATACTTACAGTTGCGCCAGGAAGACCTACGGGACCTGGCAGTCCGGGTGGGCCTTGCAATCCTGGTTCCCCCCTTTCTCCTTTTTCACCCGTGGGCCCATCTAGACCCTAAATGTTCATTAAATACAAAATAAAATTACAGAATAACATTTATGGATACTTTAAATACTTATTTAAGCTTTTGAGATTTGGATTGTTTCTAAATGGAGCATAAATGATCAAAAGCAATTTGGAATGATGTTGGATGAAGTAATTTTAAGTTTTATTGTGTCTGTTGCACAATGGCAGCTGGTTACACATAGGCCTGAATTTTACCCTCGGGGTGCGGCCGAGATCGGGGTCACCGGAAGCGGATGTAAAACCCTCTCCCGGCCAAGATTGCGCTGTGAAAGTGATCTCACACTGGGTGGCCAATTAAGGCCCGACCAGCATGAAACGTGGCTGCTGGATGTGTACTCTGTGCACGGGGGTGGGAATGCATCGGACGTCAGGTCCAGTGGGGACCCAGAGGGGTGTTCAAAACAGAAGAGGCAGCTCTCTGAAGGGTGCCTGGGGTTGTGGGGGAGGCTGAGGGAGCTGTCTGGAAGATACTCAAGATAGAACCATAAAAAATTACAGCACAGAAGGAGGCCATTCAGCCCATCTTGTCCATGCCAGCCTGAGGACACCCAGCTGCCCTTTCTAATCCCACCTTCCTGCACCCGGCCCATAGCTCTGCAGCTTACAGCACTTAAGGTTCAGATCCAGGCACTTTTTAAAAGAGTTTAGAGTTTCTGCCTCTACCACCAACTTGGGCAGCGAATTCCAGACACCCACTAACCTCTGTGTAAAAAAGTTCTTCCTCATGTCCCCCCTACACCTTCTGCCACTTATCTTGAATCTATGTCCCCTGGTTTGCAGTCAAGGTGTTAGCACCTGGAGGTCATGGAAGGCAGGAGGGCAAGTTGGGTGGGCACTCTGCACACAGCCCCCCCACCCCCCCACCCCCACCCCCAACACCCCCCCGTTTCTCACATGAGTGCCTGCGAGTGCTGGAGGAGGAGGTCAGTGCTAGGTGGCATATCCTAATGCCCAGAGACGCCCCATCTGCCATCTGACTAAGGCCTGGACAGAGGCCACTGCCCAGGTCAGTGGACACATGGATTCCGTGTCACAAAAGATTCCATGATCTGCTATGGTCAGCAATGGTAATTGCAGAAATGGCATGGAGAACTTTAGTCGGGTGCCTGTTTCTTGGAACATTCAGGGGTCTAAGAGTGTGTATGCCAACTGGCACTGAAGCCCTGTCCTGCCAAGGCCGGGATGTCAGCACGACTGGCCTCAGTGCATTGCAGGGTGAGATGTGTCACAGTGACACGGCCTGCCTCATGCCTGGGTGGGAGGGCGAGTGGGAACCAGGAAAGGACCTTCAGGAAGACGGAGTAATAAGGGGGATATTTTCCCTGTCAGGAGAAGACCAGTCATAACACCGCGGAGCGCCGCAGAACAAGTGGAGGAGCCAAATCTGTGCTTCCTCACTAAGCACGAGAGTGATGCACTGGAGCTGGAACGCCACCGGCCAGCTCGCTCCCCCGGTCGTGGTGAGGCAGGGGTCTCACACAGGCAGTGACCTAGAAATGGATGAGGCACTTAGACTGCCTGCTAGGTCCCCATCCATCAATGGTGAGCAGAGAGGTACAAATGCACCTCACGCTGGCAGATGAGCTGCCTGTCATCTCTATTGGCCTCTCTCAGGGCGCACTGGATGAGGCACCAACTCCTCTGCCCCTCTCTCAGTGGCCGCTGCATTGGATGATGCCACGACGACTGAGAAGTGCCCAGCTATGGGGCTGGATGCACCCTCCCAGGCGGAGCCTACTCAAGCTCTGGCGGCCAGAGGACAACCGCCAAGGTCATCAGGGCCACCAGGACAGCAGGGTCAGCAGCTGCCTCCAACACCACTGTCATGGAGGGGCGGGCATCCAGACGCAGCACCCACAGACATAAGCTGAAGTCACCTTGAGCCCAGCAGGGACGTGTCACGGGTGACATTTTTTGCATTTTTTTTACTCGTGTTAGGGATGGACACTTTGTTCTTTGTTTGTCCAAGTTAAGAACCATAAACATTTATTTGACTTGAATGAGCTGAGTTGGCTGGATGGTTTGAGTAGGTGCCGATGCAGCACAGGCTTATAAAGGTCTGGGGTTGTGTGGTGCTGGCGTACTGGGCTGGGTTCTCATTTATCGATTGTTAGCAAAGGAGACAGTGCCATTGGCTTGAGGAGGCATCGATGTCTTGGATGCCTAGCAGAGGGTTCACTGGATCAAAGCATCCATGGTGTCCCTGCCTCCCTGAGGGTTCCTGCCCTCTGCCTCGAGGTCCTCACCCTGCACCTCCTCAGGCTCTTCCTCTGAGCCATCACTTGAGTTATTTTCTGTGGCCTGTGGAGCTGCCTCACTCTCCTCAGCCTCCAGTGGGTCCCCTCTTGCCTGAGCCAGGTCGTGCAGGGTGCAGCATGCGATGACCATGAGGGAGACATGCTCTGGAGGATACTGCAACGCTCCCCCCTGACCGCTCCAGGCATCTGAAGTGCATCTTCAGCAGTATGATGGTCCTCTTTGCCACCGCCCTTGTGGAGGCATGACTCCTGTTGTATCTCTCCTCGGCCTAAGTTCTTGGGTGATGGAGTGAGGTCATCAGCCATCTCTTCAAGGGACAGCCCTTGTCACCCAGGAGCCATCCATCCACTCGGGCGGGAGCCATGAACGGCCTTGGTACCTGTGAGTGCTACAAGATGTAAGCATTGTGTGAGCTCCCAGGGTAATGGGCACAAGCTTGGAGAATCTGTGCCCTGTGGTCACAGATGGTCTGAACACTCATTGAGTGGAACCCCTTTCTGTTTACAAAAGCTCCCGGCTCACCTGTGGTGCTCTGGTGACCACGTCTGTGCATCTATTACACCCTGGATGTAGGGGAACCCAGCCATCGTAGTGAAGCCTCATGCTCTCTCCGCCTGGCTTACCTCGTCTGTCCAGAAGTGGATGAACATGCGGACGTGTCTAAAGATAGCATTGGTCACAATTATGTACAGCTGATTGAGAAATGCTGCACTGATCCCCCACTGAGCCCTGAAAAGGACAGAAGCTGAGAGTCATTGTGACCTTCAAAGCCACCAGCATGGGGTGTCTGCCCACGCAGTTGGAGGCGATTTCCAGACCTATCATACAACATATTGCTGTCAATGTGTCCCTGGAGAGCCGGGGCACTGGACCTCGGACATCTGGAGATAGTTGGAGCACTGCCTGAACACTCTAGACACTGGGTAGTGGTGTCTTTGGCATGCCTTCCTGGATTGGCCTCCCTGCTGACCCTGCACCAACTGAGCCCCAGCCTCTCCTTTTAAAGGTCTGTCCCTGGGACACTGCCCATGCCCATGCCCACCTGGCCTCCTCTCCTTCCTGCCCCTCTCTTCCTCTTCAGAGGAGGCTCCACTGGCAGAATACACTGTCCTCATTAGATGAGATGCAGAGGACCAGTGCCTTGAAAATGAAGGAGCTCCGTGCTGCAATACTCAGGGGAACCTTCCAGGGAAGATGAGGACCTGAGATGCTGAAAGGCAGGCTGGACAATCAAACGAGATGCCAAGAAACTGGCATCACACAGCAAAGGGCTGGCAATGACAGAGAAAGTGCTGCTGCTCCCGGGGCCTTTTATTCCACCCGTGGGTGAGGAAGTGATTAAAAATGTGAAATCCGCCCACCCGTTTTGCCTGTGCGACGAGCTAAAAATCGCACAGGCAACGTAAAATCGCTGACAATTGGCTTTTTAATGGCCTTAATTGGCGCTTTAATTGTTGGCAGGCGCTGGTCTGACTCCCGCGCATGCCCTCTGACCTCAATATTGCACGCGTGCACAATGATGTTGGGACGTACGTCAGACATCTTTTCGCGATATTTTATGCACTTTCAGGTCGGGCACACTTGGAACGTAAAATTCAGGCCATAATCAGTCCAATGTTGACATACGATCATCATGATACAGTCTTATGTAAGATAGGTTTCCAATACGGTTGTTGGGTAAATAGATCAAGCCAGTCAGTAAATTAATCGATACCGTGCAGGCAAAGATTTGCATGAGCGATTACATCATTGTCAGGGAAACATCTTAGTTTATGGATACAACAAGAAAAGATTAAATGGAAAGGACAGATGGTTAAAATGTGTAACAAGGTACACATATTTATCAAATGGGTTTATTAATCCAGTGTCTTTTGTTAGAAATAACACATTAAACATACGGGAGGTCCTGTCAATCCAATATCTCCTTTATCTCCTTTGGGTCCTGGGAATCCCATAATTCCTGTCTCTCCTTTGGGTCCTGGTGGTCCTTCTGGACCGGGAGGTCCAACATCACCATTTTTACCACGAGAGCCCTGGAATAACAGAGCACAACACCCAGGAAAGTTATTATGTCCAAAACCAGACACTCCGGTCTGATAATAGGAACTTGACCACACAACGCAACTGCATTCATTCTTTAAGAGAAATAAGAACTAATTACCTTTTCTCCATCAAGTCCAGGTACCCCTGGCAAGCCGATTTCACCCTACAAATAAATAATCCTGTGTCAAGATGTACATTCCACTTGGGCAATGCTAACAGTACGATAATTCTACTCAAATTTCCATTTTACAACATTTCAGCAATTTCATATTGTAAATGTCCACACTGGTGTGTTAACATGCAACAAACCCAACAATGGGTAGGAGGAAGGGCATTTTTATTTGCTGTTACAAATACCTTCTCCCCACCTGGAAAGCTAAGAAATAACTTTCAAGACCTTGTAGGCGGACTCTTTCTTGGGGTACAATGGAATAAAGTGGATGGAAGCAAATTGGGAGTCATGATTTCAAATTCTCACCCTTATCCTCAAATCTCTCATGGCCTCGCCCCTCTCTATCTCTTTAATCTCCTCCAGCGCTGCAACCCTCCGGCATATCTGTGTTCCTCCAACTCTGGCCTCTTAAGCATTTGTAATTTTCACTATTAGCAGCCATGCCTTCAGCTGCCTCAGCCCTGAAGATCCCTTCCTAAACTTCTCAGTCTATCTTGTTTTCCTCCTTTGGATGCTTTGTAAAATTAAGCCAAACTTCGACTGCCCTAATATCGCTTTATGTAGTTTGGCATCAGATTTTGTCTGATATCACTCCTGTCCTGAGATACTTTACTGCATTAAAGACACACAAATGCAAATTTATTGTTGGAACTTCGTCAATCCAGATCAACGGACTGACAATTTGCTATCCCCCATGATGGATTTCCTTTCCTCTGAGTCATCCAAACAGGCAAAGACCTTACCTTCTGGCCTGGAAGTCCTGGCATTCCTGGAACCCCCGGTGGACCCTAAATATAAATTATACAGGACAATGTGAAGCTGCACAGAAAAGGACAATAAGCATCACTAATAAGATAAACAAAAACTGGCAAAAAGAGATCTAAAGGAAAGTAGGTCAAGTGCTGTGTTCTGAGATCATAAAGTGTGTTTTGGACTGAACCCTAATTATAGCCCATGTGCATTATTAGTTCCTTTAAATACCCAAATCCAAATGTTATGGGATTATTGTCTGGTGCCACTGAGGGTGAAATCTAATACTGGAATCCTGTTTTCAGCTGCTGTCAGGCTTTTGGCTGCTACTGAAATGCTTTATTAGAACAGATAAGGAGGGTTCGACAGAGAGATGGACAGCTGTTTCAATAAATGGTTGAGAGGCAGGATATTGGGTTGGATTCTGACTATTGGGAGGCCAATCAGAGCAACTGAATGAAACCCAAACTTGTCAGCAGCAGACCCAGTCCATTCCGAGGGCCAGTGCTGGTAGAGGATCCTGATGCAGCCACCTTTACTGTTCAATTACAGTAAACCCGCATCATGGGCACAAGACACCAGGAAAGTCATAGAGACCGTTTTGGTGCAATGTGATCAGGAGAAGAATGGGAGGAAAGTATGTTAGTATCTGTTCTTCCTATCCATTGCACACATTTCTCAGGTGCAATTTGGGAATAGGGTAGGGGACAATCAAGCTATACCCCCCCGCCCCCCCACCCGGTACAACTTACAAGAGGAAAGCAGCTTCTGATATTATTTAATTTATACCAAATTGAAAAAACATTTACACACTGAGAATTACGATTTACTATGCGCTGCCAAAAAGGGCAGTAGAAGCAGATTCAACAATACCTTTTAAAAGCTAATTGGATAAATACTTGAAAAGGAAGAATTTTCTGGGCTAAGAGAAAAGAGCAGGGGGTGAGGGGGGGTGGGTGGTGGGTCTAATTAGATAGCTCTTTCAAAGAGTCAGCACAGGCATGATGGGCCGAAGGAAGATTTTAACATTTGTCCTTTAATGCACAGTTGTGTTTACTGTCAATGCTGCAGTCAATGCCAGGCGTGCGCAGTGGATTCCATTACTCCCTTATATCACAGCGAGCAATGGTGTCGGCAACGTCCAGGACCAGAAAGGGCGCAGCTCAAATAATCACAGCTGTGTTTTCACCCCTGTTTAGGCAACAGTCAAAGGCACACCCTTTTTAAAGATGTTACAATTCTCAGTTCAGAACCTGACTTAATTACCTTTGTGAATAATGACTACACTGATATCTTTTAAGAAGAAAGGCAGAAATCTTAAATGGTATCCTCTTTATTTTAAACCTGGCATTAATGTTAAATGTGCCGCACAAACATGTCCAATGTATCATGCTTTGTACAAACAACTTAAAATTTTAACAAAAACATTAATGTTTTATAATGCCAGCCTATGGAGCTGAATTTGGACGACTATCAGATGTGTGCAAACACAAACTTAAAGATAAAAGCAAAGAACTGCAGATGCTGGAAATCCAAAACAAAAACAAACATATCTGGAAAAGCTCAGCAAGTCTGACAGCATCTGCGGAGAGGAATACAGTTAACGTTTTGAGTCCGGATGACTCTTCATCAGAACCTGATGTTCTGATGAAGAGTCATTTGAACTCGAAACGTTAACTGCATTCCTCTCCGCAGATACAAACTTAAAGATACTGGCCGTAACTTACACAGCCACAGCCCATGCAAGCTGCAACTTATTACCAGTACAATACTGTGATGCTATTTTCTAAACTCACCTATTAAAGTTGTGTAACACAACATTCCATTCAGCTTTAGGGGCAGGAGGTTTCTGTTCCCTACTACTCTGACAAAGACTCGACATCTAGAACTTGACCTTCTATTTTCAGATACCGATAGACTTACTATGGGCAGAAATTTTCGCTTGGTGGGTGGGTGCACACTGACATCAGCACGCAGTGGTGGGATAGTTCAGTCAGTGGATATGCGCCAGAGTCAGCAGCGCGCCCGTCAACAATTAAAAGGCCTGTTAACGCCATTAAATAATCAATTAACCTAAATTTTTTTCTGCCCGTCCAACCTAACAGTCGACGGGCAGGCGAAAAGGCCAAGCGGCCTTTAGGTGTTTTTGGAAACCTCATCCAATAGCTCGCCCTCCCCCCCGACCCCCACACAGGCAGCATAGTGCTCTGCTGCTTGTGTTTCATGCTGGGTTGGCCTTAATTGGCCCGCCAGTGTGAAATCGCAGCCTGGTGCCATTGTGAGTGGCAGTTGGCTTCCTGACCCCCCCCACCCCACCCCAGCTGAGCCCACCCACAAGGGCAGAATTCTGCCCTCTATGTTTTCAATATTTTGGCTTTATTTCAGATTTCTTGTATTTGAAATTTTTCTTACTGAGTTAGCAGCAGACCAGTAAAGTGGTCAGAAAGAACACTGGCTACCTTTGTTTCAGTACTTTATTTTTAAATGGAGCATATAATTTCATGGGAGTGTAATTTAAACACAAAACCTAATAGCAGGCTTGAAGTCCTGTCATGAAATAAAGGGTTTTTCACACACAGTATTTTAATGGTTCTTGATCAGCTAAATAATCTTCAAAGTCCTCTATGTGCCACTGATGCTTGATTTGAGTTCTTTGGATTTCATGCAACTTCTAAGGGTTTCCTTAGGGGTGAGTTTTAATCATGGGAGACTGGGATTCATCTTATCCTCTCTGGCAGACTCAACAACTCCACACATGAGCCAGAGCTGTGCCCAGTTTGCCAGCGCATTCTATTGTTACTGAGTTTGACTGGCTCAACATTGGAATTTGGAAGGATATTTGTCCCTGTCCCTAATTAATTAATAGATAGCTTTATAGTTCTTCAGGCTAAACCTAAACTGCCAACCATACTCACTGCAGGCAGTGTGTCCACACAGATATAAAAGCATCTCACACACGCGCAGAGGATGTGGAATGATGTCATTGGCATTATGCGCATGCGTGGGCCACTGCTCATGTGTGGATTGGCCATCTTGCGTTCGCAGGAGTTACAGTGTTAAGCACAACACCTCTTACACTTGCAACATTTGGGCTATTTTCTTAACAGAATTCTAATATGTTTGGTAGAAAAGCCTCAGTGAGCGATGTAGCTCTTTGATTAATGCATACCTGGAGTGCGTCGTTGATGTTACCATTGTAGTCAATTATCTCAGTTTTTCCTGGTTCACCTTTGGGACCTGGTGGACCCTACAGATCAGACACAATCGATTAAACAACCTGTTACTAGAACCAGCAAGCCACGTACAAGAATGTGTTCATGCACAGTGCAGAACTGAAGCTCATTATGTTCATCATCTGTGTAAACTAAAGGATAATTTATATTGTAACAACGATACATAAGCACAACAAAGCAGCAGCTTGTATTACCACTTGAGAATTAATTATTAAAGCAAACTAATGTTTCCAAAAAGAGCATCAAACCAAAATTCAACTTACCTGTGGTCCTAACACTCCAGCTTCACCCTGCAAGAAATTCCAGAACATACCTTTTCTGTGATACTGGTTATTAATCTTATTAGACAAACTTTAGAGTTAGCACAAAAATTAATGTCCTTAACAACAACTCCCCCTATAATCTCTTCACAACTGCAGTCCTGTGGACCCTGATTCAACTGAAAGCGCTGTCTGAATGGGTAAACTGAAGGAGGTGGGAACCTGGTAGGAAGGATAAGAAGGCCCCTCAGGCAAGCCTAATAAATTTCATTATGAGGCCAGGATGAGCAAGACTGTTCCTCTGGTACTCCATTCCAAAAGTTGTGTTTTTCCCTACTCCAGAAACCATCCTCCATTTCCCCAGACCCCCTTGAAATCCCACCTCCCTCCCAGAGACCCTCCAGAAACATCCTCCTCCTGGAAACTCCCTTGAAAACCATGCTCGTCTGACTCTGCTGAAACCCCCTCCACTCCCAGAGACTCCCCTGAAATTCCTTCTTCCCCCGGAAACCCTCTCGAAGTCAGTAGGCATCCAAAGGCAGCCCGATCCTCACCATCCAACAGCTCTGCACCCTCTTCCTGCATCTTCTGGGTTGGGAATGGAGCCGTGGTAACGGAGGTCAATTTTTCGAATTGTCAGAATTAAATCCGCCCCCCCACCCCCCTCCACCCCCATGCCCCCAATACCCAGCCTGACCCCATCAATAGCAGGAGTGTCCTAAGCATAGCTCAGTGGGCACAATTCTTACCTCTAGGTCAGACAGTTGCAGGTTTGAGTCCCCTCCATCGATTTGAGCACAACATCTAGGTCAACACTCCAGTATAATTATCAGTGTAATGCTGCACTGTCGAAGGGGCAGTACTGAGTGAGTGCTGCACTGTCGAAGGGGCAGTACTGAGTGAGTGCTGCACTGTCGAAGGGGCTGTACTGAGTGAGGGCTGCACTGTCAAAGGGGCTGTACTGAGTGAGTGCTGCACTGTCGAAGGGGCTGTACTGAGTGAGTGCTGCATTGTTGAAGGGGCTGTACTGAATGAGTGCTGCATTGTTGAAGGGGCTGTACTGAATGAGTGTTGCATTGTTGAAGGGGCTGTACTGAATGAGTGCTGCACTGTCAAAGGGGCTGTACTGAGTGAGTGCTGTATTGTTGAAGGGGCTGTACTGAATGAGTGCTGCATTGTTGAAGGGGCTGTACTGAATGAGTGCTGCATTGTCGAAGGGGCTGTACTGAATGAGTGCTGCATTGTCGAAGGGGCTGTACTGAATGAGTGCTGCACTGTTGAAGGGGCTGTACTGAGTGAGTGCTGCACTGTCAAAGGGGCTGTACTGAATGAGTGCTGCATTGTCGAAGGGACTGTACTGAATGAGTGCTGCATTGTCGAAGGGGCTGTACTGAATGAGTGCTGCACTGTTGAAGGGGCTGTACTGAGTGAGTGCTGCACTGTCAAAGGGGCTGTACTGAATGAGTGCTGCATTGTTGAAGGGGCTGTACTGAATGGGTGTTGCATTGTTGAAGGGGCTGTACTGAATGAGTGCTGCATTGTTGAAGGGGCTGTACTGAATGAGTGCTGCATTGTTGAAGGGGCTGTACTGAGTGAGTGCTGCACTGTCGAAGGGGCTGTACTGAGTGAGTGCTGCACTGTCACAGAGGCAGTACTGAACGAACACTGCACTGTCGAAGGGGCTGTACTGAACGAGTGCTGCATTGTTGAAGGGGCTGTACTGAATGAGTGCTGCACTGTCAGAGGTGTCGTTTTTCAGATAAAATGTTAAACACAGGGCTGAGCTGCTCTCTCAGTTATACATAAAAGATCGCCTGGCAGTATTTCTGAAGAAGAACAGGGGACTTTTTCCCAGTGTCCTGGCTAATATTTATCCCTCAATCAACATCAATAAAGAAGAGATGATTTGGTCATTATCTCATTACTGTTTGTGGGAGCTTGCTGTAAGCAATTTAGCTACTGCTTTTCCAAATTACAAGAGTGACTACATTTCAAAAGTATGATGTTGGTTGTAAAGCACTTTGGGGTGTCCTTAGGTTGCTATATAAATTCAAGTCTTTCTTGCTTTCTAAAATTGTCACAAGTGACAGAAATCTGAAGTGTTTGATTGCACCATATTAAATCACCAAATCTCGATAACAAGAATTCACCAGAATTATGTGGATTAATAAACAAATAAAGAGACACCAACCTTTGGTCCTGGAGGTCCAGGTAAACCTGGGAGACCTGGTTCACCCTTAATTCCACCAGCATCTGATCCTGGGTGTCCTGTTTCACCCTATTTAACAAGACCATATTGTCACATGAAACAGCGATAGACTGACATAGGTTTCTTCATGGTCAGATACAGGTTAATAAACTGACAGTCATTAATCTTCTATTTAAGAGTTAAGAAGGTGAATGCACAAATTACAGATTATAGATATCAATGCTAAATACGCTCAAAATAATTAATATGCTGGGTTGTACAGTTACCAAATCAGTGATGCATTTAATTATCTGATCCAAAGAAAATATAGGCAACAGAAACTTGCATTTATGTAGTGCCTTAAACAAAGGAAAATTCTCCAAGTCTCTTCACAGAACATTATCAAACAAAAATTGAGCCAAAAGTGTTGGTATTAGGATGAGTAACTAAAAACTTGGCAAAAGAATTAGGTTTTATGGATGTTCTTAAAAGATGCGAGAGGCAGACATGTTTAGAGAGGGACTTCTGGATCTTAGGGCCTGGAATGCTGAAGGTACAGCTGCTAATAATGGGGCGAAGGGTGGAGCTTGGACAATAGCTCAGAGTTGGAGGAATGGAGATACCTCGGAGGATGGTAGGGCTAGAGGAGGTTACAGAGATAGGGAGGGGGTGAGGCCACGGTGGGACTTGAACAGAGGGATGAGAATCTCAAAATTGAGGCACTGATGGACCAGGAACCAATGTAGGTCAAAGTGCGCAGGGATGATGGGTGAACCGGACTTTGTGCAAATTGGGATTTGGGGGGAGTAGAGTTTTGGAACAGCTGAAGTTTATGGAGGATGGAAAATAGGAGGCTCCTATGAGAACATTGGAACAGTCGAGTCTGGAACTAATAACAACATAGTTGAGGGTTTCAGCGGCAGAAAAGCTGAGACTGGGATAAGAACAGGTCATCTTATAGAGGTGAAAATAGGTGCTTCTTGCCTTGGAGAGGGTGTGGGGTGGGAAACTTAGCTCAGGGTCAGAAAGGATGTTGAGGTTGTGAACAGATTGTTGCAACCCGAATCGGGGGCTAGGAATGAGTTGGTGGCAAGGGAATGGAGCTTGTGCTGGGGGCTGAAGACAATTACTTTAGTATTTCCAATCTTTAAATGAAAAGTTAAAGAGGCTCAGCCAGGACTGGATTATCGACAGTCTGCCAACGGAGGCAGAGTGAGAGAGGTGGTGGTCGTGAGACACCCTGTCTTTGGATGTTACTGAAGGGCAGAATAGAAATGAAAAAGAGGTGGGGAAAGGGGCAAACCCAGAGCACAGGGAGATTCCAGACATAACAGTGCAGAGGCTATACCTCATGAATTGTAGAAATGGCTTGACATATCCTGCTCCACAAATACAGGTTTGTCAGAGAAGTGTGAATGAATAGTTTATATCAATAATTGAATATTTAAAAATGTCAAGTGGACTCCATATCCCAAACTAGAGCAGTTTATCTACATGAGGTATTCAATACAAGACCATGGGCAGGATCTTCCAGTCGGCGAGCGGGGGCGGGGCCCACTCGCCGACGCATAAAATGATGTGGGATGGTGTCGGGTAGAACTTCAGACGTCACCCCGCGTCATTTCCATTTTCAGGTCTATCGAGGGCCCAGCTGAGTCAGCTGCACACCCACCGACCTGTCAACAGCCTATTGAGGCCATTTAAAGACTAATTGTCATTAATGGACCTGCCCATTTGGTGGGTAGGCCGGGAGCCCTGGCTGGCTTCTGAGAAAGCATGAAAACCTCATCCATGGGCGGGGTGAGGTTTCGTGAGGGGTATTTAAATTTTTTAGAAAGGTTTCAATAAAACTTTTGGACCTGTCCCAACTCATGTGACAGTGTCACGTGAGGGGACATGTCAGGGGAAATTTTTAAACATGTTTATGAAAAGTTTTAAATTGGAGCTGATCTCCCTGAGGTAGCACTTAACCTCAGGGAGATCTGTACGCTCTGTTGCATGCATGCGTGAAGGAGTGCACTCCCGGCTGAGGGAATCCCCCCCACCGCCTGCACAGGGAGCGCATAGGCGGACATCACGCTGTGCAGGCCTTAATTGGCCCACCCACGTAAAATGGCGGCGTGCCCGCTCCCACACTTCCCCCCCAATGGGGGGGAAAGTTTTTCACCGTGTCAAAGAGCAGACTTACTTTCTGTCCGACTGCACCATCTTTCCCTGGCATACCACTTTCACCCTGCACAATATAAAACACACACGGTAGCAATTGAGTCATTTTCTATTTTTGTATGTCTGATTAGCAACTGTTCAATTCATGAGAAAATTAGAGACTTCTCAATGAGAAAAATCTTGAACCTTTTGCAAAAACAAGAAACTAAGGAGCCACAGGAAACACAGCAAGAAGGAATTGTAATATTTCTAGTCATTATATTGAGACATACAGGGTATGGCAGTATAGTGGTTATGTTACTTGACTGGCAGTCAAGAAGCCTATACCAACAATCTTAGAGACACAAGTTCAAACCCCACGGCAGTTGTTGGGGAATTCAAATTCAGTTAATTAACTAAATATGGAATTAAAAAGCTAATATCAGTAATAGTGACCATTGTCATAAAAATGTATCTGGTTTACTAACTTTCTTTACAGAAGAATCTAGATTGCCCAGTTAAGGGCAATCAGGGATGGGTAATAAATGTTGGCCCCAGTGATACCCAAATCCTGTGAATGAATAAAAAAAAACTTATCCTCCTTAAAGTTAGATGCCCTCCAATAGATGAGCTGTAACACAAGCCAGTGCCTTTACTCACCTGTGGTGTCTCATCAGTTTGCCATTGATGATCTAGCATCAGAAATAGTTGATCAATCAGCTACTAGTTACTCACAATGATATTACATAGCGGCAAAATGACAGGCTGTAACTTTTGGTGGAGTGGCAATTGAATTGGATTGCCACTTCCATCATAGTTCCTTTCCTTGAAATCCAGCCACTGCTACCTCGCCCGACCTTCCGATTCAGGCTGAGCAAGATCTGTGTAGCGCAGGTGAGTTCCCATGGCCTTCTGTCCAGGGCTGCGGAGTCAGAGATGAGGACACGCCCCATTTTTTTATGGCACTGGCTGCTGTAAAGCAGGTAAGCTTAATGGTACAGCCAATGAGAAGACAGGGAAAAGGTAAGTTTGTAAGGTAAGTGGGCAGGTCTGGGGATAGGGTCGGTGGGTAGGATGTGTTGGGTTGGGGTTGGATGGCCAGTGGGGAACAAGGTTGCCAATGGGTGGTGGGAGGGAAGCAGCTGGACCATTGTGGGAGGTTGCAGGTTGACAGTGGGAGGGGAGGTGGGGTGGGTAGACAGTGTTGGGGAGTGTGGTCAGTGGGAGGAGGGTGAGGTGTGGGGAGGGCAGTCGAGGGGTTGGGAGCACAGTCGAGTGCAGTCAGAGGAGTGGGGAGGGTGGCCGGGGCTGTAGTTGGGCAGTCCCATGGAGGGTTGGGGATCCCATGGATATTTGGGATGTATTCAGGGAGGGTGGGGTGTCAGGGGAATACTCAAGGAGGGATGGGGGTGGTGGTATATCGCGCAAACTCATGAATGGGCCAAGGGCCGTCACTTCAGCCCTGAAAAGTACTCAGTCTGTCTCAGATTACCCTGGAAGGGCAAGATATCACGAAAATTTGAGCAACAGGTGAAGCTAGCTGTTTCACGCTGCTAGGATGCAGCAGCAAGTGAGTGGTATTCGCCACTGACAGGATGCTGCTGTCAAGCCAAAAAGACATTCTGACTATCACACAAATGACTAATGTGTGTATGAATTTCAGTGCCAGTGTGATGCTAGGTATTTGGCCATGCATCCCAAAGACTGGTGGATCATATCAAATGTCCATTCCACTGTTCACAGCGGGCAAGGTACAGACTGTACTCCACCAGCCCATGCTTGCAAAACTCAAAACACAGTGTCCAACATTAGATGTGATTCTGCAGTTGGACAACATTTGCTAAACAATTCTCAGTGTGATAAGAATTATACTGACAATTCATTTAAGATTAAAAACAAAAAACTGCGGATGCTGGAAATCCAAAACAAAAACTGAATTACCTGGAAAAACTTTCATTTAAGATTGTCAGTTGGGCTCACAGAGTGCTGCATTTGACTGGACTGTAAGCTACGTATATTAATACACAGGGCCCTGCTCTTTGCAGATAGAAAGATGTGCACACATTGCGTCTGTTTCAGCTAAACAAAATAAATGACAGCCATTCACTGATTCATTCCTCAGGGCAATGCCTTGACCAATCAGGGTCAAGCTACCTGGTTTAAATTTCAAACAATGCTCGGCAGTTAACTGTCAGTCACCATCACTGATGCATTCTCCATGGTAACACCTCCACCAATCAGAGTCCACTTGCCAACCAATCAACAATCTCTTCTCATACAGTATACATTGCTGCTTTCCCCTTATATTGGTATTCTTGTAAAGTGTTCTGACGAGTGCAAGACAAAAAGCTTTGACATGTCTCTTTTTCAGCAATACTAAAATTCATCTACTATTTCTTAGTCACTTCTACTGGTTACATGGTTTGGAATTGTGAAATTTTCCATTATTTATGACATTATATTATAAATAATAACCTATTCAATTATTAGTGGGAGCAGCAGGACCTGCACAATTCTTCATCTGATTAGCTTGTTTTCCATTAGTTCCACAAGTCCTCACTTCATGATAAGACACTTATGGGGAGCTTTATCAAATGTCTACTGAAGGTCAGAATTTTATATAGATATTTAAAGCAGTTGATTTCCATTGGTCATATAAAAATAAAGTTCTCTCTGATTGAGGTTTAAACATTTCAAATTTAAAATACTAATTGCAATTTTTCACTATTGCACTGAAAGTGGTATTTTTGAGCCTGATGGAACTCCAGTGTGGGAAGCAATGCTCTGTACAAATAAATCTCCTGCAATACTTTAGATCTATTGAAGCTGATCCATACTTGCCACAGCTAAGTTAGCCTCAGGTGACAGCAGTATGTGAGCCAAAGAATGCGTACAGAGTGAAAATTTGTCAAGTGCAGATGTGAATCCTGCTTTAGCGCTCAACACTGCAACAATATTATTTTATACCAGTCATATTATACTATTATGTATTAATACATTGTTATAATATGAAGTTATCAGCAAGAAACACAATGCCAGCAACAACAATTCTAAACATGATAATATCCATAGCATTTTCCCACTCCAGGGCCATTTCTTACAGTGAAAGACATTACACATTACACTGAAAGTAGAATTCTTTTTTTGAAATGAACCTGATAAGCAAATGAGTCCAGGACACGCGTCAAATGCTATTTGTTGTGACTATGATATTGGAATGTGATAAATTACAGCTGCATGCACTTAAAAAACACACGGTGTGCAGGGACTAACTGTGATGTTTAACACTTAAGCAATAATTTCATTCATTCTAAAGTTTCCAAATTGCAAAGTCCATTACCAGAGTTCAAACTACAACACAACAAACACACAGAATAGTTTCTTTACTACAGATTCACCTGATTCTAGAATACATTCAACTCTCAATCTACATTCAAAGTGGAAATTATAATTATAATAAGCCTTTATGCTAAAATCTATGAAGCAAAATACATACATACGAGAATTCATATGAAATTGCATACATAGTATTACATAGTATTTACAGCAAAGAAACACGGCATTCAGCCAAACTGATCCATATTGGTGCGTATGCTCCACAAAAGCATCCACATGCCTTACTTAATTTCACCCAATCAACATATCCTTCTATTTTGCTTCTGCTTAAATGCATCTATGTTTGGTGTTTCAACCAATCAATATGATAGCAGGTTCCACATTCTAACCAATCTTTTTTTTATACCAAGTCCAGTGCCTCTATGCCCTTCCTGTAATATGGAGGCCAGGCTGAGCACAGCACTCTATATCTAACCCACCAAGTGCAGCCTTAATCAGACCATAAGTGATCAGGTGACGCTGGCCTGAATCTTTTCCAAGGAGAGGCAATCACCGGTGGGTTGACACTCTGCTCCTACTTTCCTGCACCACGCCACAACTCTGCATTCTTGACCAGGGTTTCCAAGACTGGCTTCTTCAAAAATGTGGAGCTAATCTTCAATCCAACTGCTTTCTCGTTGCACTGGATCATCAGGTGTAGACAAGCCACGCCCCTTTTTACAGCATTAGTTACTGTATTCTGGTTCCCTGTTCACTGGAAAGCTGGGATGCTTAAACCGTTTTTCAGTGTGTTAGTGTTTGAGTGTCGGAGTGAATGGGTGAATGTGAATGTGGGTGAGGGGATAGGGTGGCAGGTGGGTGAGGTGATAGGTGGGTAGGGTGGCAGGTAAATAGAGTGGCAGGTAGGTAGAGTGGCAGGCGGGTAGGTGGGTAGAGTGGCAGGTGGGTAGATGGTAGGCAGGTAGGGTGTTAGGTGGGTGGAGTGTTAGGTGGGTAGAGTGGCAGGCAGGTAGGATGGCAGGTAGATAGAGTGGCAGGTGGGTAGAGTGACAGATGGGTATGGAGGTAGGTGGGAAGGTTGGGTCAGGTCAGGGTGAGTCAGCTGGTGAGGTTGGGTCATTGTGATGCGGGGAGTTGGGTCTATTTTCTCCGAGAAGCTCCAAGAGTTCACATTGTTGTATGATGAAGCTGTCAGTTCTGACACTTATTGGATTATCTCATTATATCCATCTGTTTTTAATTTTTCATGATTTATCAAGGATTTTGCAAAAAAACTCTTACAGCTCATTATGTAGGGCAGTGCTGACTATAAAACATATTAAATTATGAATGTTAAACAACAAGAAAGGCTTTCGAATTCAAATATCATCAGCTGTTCAAATACCATTGCCATAAATGTCGAATTGAGTGGTTTGATTGCTTCTCTCCAAGTTCTCAATATCATACCTAGACTAATGAATCATGGAATGGTTATAGCACAGCATGAGGCCCTTTGGCCCACTGGGTCCATGCTGACTCTTTGTAAGAGCTACCCAGCTAAGTCCACTCCCCTGACTTTTCCCCGTAGCCTTGCATTTTTAAAAATCTTTTCAGATAATCATCCAATTCCCTTTTGAAAGTCACAATTGAATCTGTCTCCACGACACTCTCATACAACGCATTTCAGATCCTAACCACTTGCTGTATTAAAAAACAGAGCTTTTCCTCATGTCATTTCTGCAGTTAAAGGCTTGCATCCTAGCTTAGGCTAACACTTCAATCTCCATTGCTAAATTTTGAGTGACAGACTTAGGCCAGCTTTCAGCTATAACAAGAATGATCAAATTTGGGGTTGAACAAAGGCTTGCATGCACAATTGTAAAGAAGTAAAAGCATTCCAAACTGTTGAAGGTAGACATTACACAAGTGAGTGATTTGGAGAGGTAGGGTGGGTAGGTGGTCGGGGAGAAGACAGTGGTGGAGGGGAAGTGAAGGAAAGAGTGGAATTTTTAAAATAAAAGAGTAAGCTTCAACTGACCTAATAAAAAAACATTCAGCAAATGCTGGTTAAAACTGGTCAGCTATGATACAATACAAGTCACTCTGCTGTTACTGCATCGTTAGGCGTTGAGCTCAGTGCACAAAGAACAGTCCAATCTGAAAAGGCATCACAAGGAAATAAATAAATTAACACCACATGAAATAATATGGAGATCTACCTTTTGTCCAGTTGGTCCAGTCTGTCCTGGCTCTCCCTGTGTCCAGCAAAAAGCATGAGGGAAAAATAGGTGAGAAATGAACAGAGGCAAAGATGGAAGCAAATTAAAAGAGAAGAATAATGTGGTTTAATGAATGTGCTGCACTGTGACTAACCTTTAACCCAGGAACAGTTGAAGTAAGTGACCCCTAATGATTGAAGATTGGAAATAGCATAGTCAGAAATCAGCACAAAATATATGGAAGGACATAAGAGATGAAGCTGAGTTATTGAAACATTAGTAAATAATTCTGTGACACTGGTTAATATTTTAGTCAGAAACTGATCTTAAGTGGCAATCCTGTACATTTGTTGTAAAGTGAGCTACCAGAAAGAGGTATTAAATTGGATAGTACAGACTATGCCTTATTGTTAACATGCTCCCTCAGAATCAATCAGTAATGCTGGTTATACCTCATAAATTCCTGGGGAAAAGTGGTCCAACAAACGATATGCATCCTTAGATTCTATGAGTTTAGGGCTATTTCGTTGGATACAGTCCAAGGATTTTGGCTAGCTAGTTGGGATTTGGACGATGGGAAGAAAAGCAGAAGAGGTGGAACTTGTAACAGCAATGTCATTATAATATTCAGGGCAGTAATGAAAGTGGGAGATGGAAACATCAGTTTGTATTCTGCTGCCCTGTAATTCTCCACTAAAAATAAGTCTCTTGTTTAGCACTTATAATCAGCTATATTGACCAATTTCATTTTTAAACATATTTCATCATCTATCTGCATAAGTCAGATCTTAAGTGTTTGAAATGTAGTGCTTTTAAAGAAGATAATTTTAATGGGATGCCACAAGAATGATTTTCAATAATCACTTCAAACACCAAACTTCATGGGAATTCAGGAGTGGCAGTAAATTGGTTGCCTGTAACTAGAGCCATTATAGGATCGATTAGCTAGGATCATGCTTCAGTTAGTCTGGCAAGATCTTGGCAAACTCTCTCCAACATTCCAACATCTTAAACACTGTATAATTTTTTAATGTCGCCTTACAAATACTCCAAACTTGTAAGAAAAGATTGAAGCAATAAAGTAGTAGTCTGCTTGTAACTGCTTCAAAATATTAATAGACCTTACACTGGATTAACACAAGTGAAAAGTGCTTTAACTTTGAAGAGTTTTGAGTTTTCATCATTTCATTAGTGTGTGAACAAGTTATGGCAGGGAAATCTGAGAGTGTGGGATACCTTTGCTCCTGGTTTTCCTGGCATACCAGGTCTTCCTATCTCCCCCTATGGAAAACAGGAAAGCAGAGAAATGTACAAGGTAACTGGAATATATCATAAAGAAATACTGAAAGGAAGGATGGGAATGAGGAGAGACAATGATAGGGAACAGAGAAGGAAGATGATGGGAATGAAAGAAAAGGGATAAGACCATCTTAGCTGGAAACTTGTGCTGCAAATACATGTTTAATTTCCATATCAACCACTAATAATGAATCACTTCAGTAACTGATGATGCTATTGGCTTAGACAGTTTCCAACCATATATGTAAACTATGTTAAATGGCAACTTTTCTCTTGAAGGTTAAATTTTGAGTGTATGATCACTGATTTTTCAGAATCAAGTCTGAAGGTCAAGTTCATTCAAAATTAACCAGTTCCATGACAGACGTCATGAAACCAGCCAATTCAGTACTGGGATAGAAGATTAAGGCTCCACTGTTAGGTTAGAATACTGCATGAGTTAGTTCCACCTCGACTTTATTTAACCGATTACAATGTCAATGTTTTGGACATAAGGTAGACTCAAAGGACTAAAATCAGTTCAGGTCACAATGACACAAAGACTACTTTGGTCTTCTCTATTGTCTGTAAAACTGTTTAGAGGCAAAATAGCTGCCCTGTGCCTGAACTTCTAAAAGAAAATCGTCGGCTGTGAAGCAACTTGTTCCGATGCCCTGAGGATGTGTCAAGATGCAATAAATTTAAACGCAAGTTCTTTCTTTCCTTTTTCTCTCCTGATTAATGGCTGCTTGCTGTTGACACTTGAATTGAATTTTGATTTGATCCCCGATTTCTAAGGGTAGTAATACAACGGGTGTATTCATCCATGTTGCTGAAGTGATGTCAATCAGTGAATCTTGCTGGACCTTGGTGTCTCCATCAAATCCCTATTTAGCCAGTCTCACCATGGGTTACTTTTGGAATTATCTCCACCTGCTCCACACCGACCAGCCCTGCAGCCATAAAGCGCTGTGGGGCTGACCAGTGAGGGCAGAGTGGAACTTCTGCCCCAAGACCAGTCCTTTGGAGCTGCCGGCCAATGTCAGAACCAGCAACGCCAGGAAGGAATCAGTGGCCACTAAAGGGGTTGGATCCCCAGAACAGCTAAGTCTGGTGTCTTGGACCAGGAGGGTTTGGGTAGGTTAGGTAGAAAGGAGCGGGGGCAGAATGGGGTGGGTTTTAGGGAGTACATAGCAAGGAAGAGGAGGGTTCAGCCTAAGGTGGGGGCCAGCCCATGATCAGCCAAGGGCAGCTCCTGAAGAGCGATACCCCTCTTCTTCCCACCCTTTAAACATTAAAGTTTTTTTTAAAATTGGGCTTCCTGTTCCCACCCAGCTGCCAACACCAAGTGTTTTCTGGTGTGGACAGCATGCTATCAGGGTCAACTGGCTTGATAACAGGCCTAATTGACCCTTAAGTATTCAGCGGGTTGCTGAATTCAATGCCTGCCTACCCTCCCACTTATTATGGGGGAGAGCTCAGGGACGTGTGGGAAGGTGGTGGGATGGGTGCCCACTCCATTTTACGTGACCCCCACCAGAAACGCACCCACCCAGGGCTTGTAAAATTCAGCCCAATGTTTCCAGTGTTGCCCTTCCAGTAGGATCTCTTTAGTGTTATTTCAGTGGAAAGAACAATCAATTAGTCTTTTAGGAAGCAGTGGCCAACGGTTTACAACATGATTTTGCTCCTCACTGCCCCCATTTCTTTCTCTTAGCTTCCTTCTGTCCAGAAAGCAATTATTCATCATTGACACAGAGAAATGTCCTGAACATCATCCGCTGCCACTATCTTTCTGTGTGCCTGGACAATGAACGCTGGCAGTGTTATTCCATGTACTCCAGACAAGCTCAGTCTTTGCCATCTAAAGTTCACAAGGGGCACTTTTCAACGGGCTAATTGGGCAGCAAATGGGATTGGGAATCTGGGCCGAGTTCCCACTCCTGGTGTTGGGAACGCCAAGTCAAACTGCTGCTGCTGCTCTCAAGTTCAGTTAATGGCACAGACTGTGGATCGAACACACGAACTTCATGGGCTGTACGGTTCAACTGATGACCACCAACGGCCAGCAGAATAAATGCGATACCTTGACAGCTTGTGTTTTGATTTCCCAAAATGTCCACCTATGTGTGGAATAGCATCCATTTCATAAGCAAATGGGAAAGCATACATTTAATAAACCATTAAATATGAAACCGCAAACATACATTCACTCTTGAAAGTACAATCATTCTTGCTAAAAATCATTTTGATTACAAACATCCATCGCACTGGCACTGGAAAGCTGGAACTTTAATCTCCAGCTTACTGTCGCTCATCATTTATCAAGATTAAAATGCTACTTCAAACAAACTATTCCAAGTTCCGGTTCTTAAAATAGAAAAATGATGACTTAATCATTGCATGCATAAATATGTTATAGACCACTATTGAGTTGGACCATGAGGATCTAACAGCAGATTACTAACGCCAGGATGTTTAGCTTTAAATAGTTATTTTGCTGATGATAAAACCATTTGAGGCAGAGTTATAACCTTTTGATTACTAGACTGTGTTATAGTCAACCTGTTAATTAACATCATCTATCTATTGTTAGAAACTTCTAGAGATAATAGCTAACAGATTTGTTGGAATATTACCTACTTAAGAACATGTTCAAAATACATCAGCTTAAAATTTCTTCACCAAGATTTAAAGTGGAAAACGAAATAAATCTTAGCTTTTCTAAGTAACAACATGCAAACAGCAGAGCTGCAACGGTACAAAAGTTAAGGTCAATGCATTCTGTAAACTTGCACCATTTAGTCAGGAATGGCGAGTGATGGTGCTTATTTTCCCAAAAGGATTCTCTGGGCTTGGTTTTAAATCAGCGGTTGGGAAGTGGAAATGGGGGATAGTTCCAGGTCCTGATCCTGTACAGTGTGCTTAAAGCATGATCACTGAATTTTTAAAGCTGTAGCCAATTGATTATCAGATCAGCCATGATCTCATTGAATAGCGAAGCAGACATGATGGGCCAAATGGCCTACTTCTGCTCCTACGTCTAATGGTCTAAAGGTCAGGGAGAGGGCTCGCTGTCCAATCAGCAGCTGAAGGGGAAGCATAACAACATAAGAAATGAGAGCAGGAATAGACTACATGGTCTATTGAGCCTACTCCACCATTCAATACGATTACAGCTGATCTTTGGCTTCAACTCCATTTTTTCACCCATTCTCCATATCCCTTGATTCCCTGATGGACCAATAACCCTCTCCATCCCAGCCTTAAATGTATTCAATTGTACAGCATTCACAACCCTGTGGGGTAGAGAATTCTAAAGAATAACAACTCTTTGAGTGAAGAAATTTATCCTCATCTCAATCCTAAATGATCCATCCCTTGTCCTGAGACTGTGCCCCCGTGTTCTAGATTCCCCAGCCTGAGGAAGCAACTTTGCAGTGTCTAGCCTGTCAAGCCCCTTCAGAATCTTGTATATTTCACCGAGGTCACCTCTCATTCTTCCAATTTCCTGGTACTATAGGTCCAGCCTCTCATCATAGGACAACCCTCTCATCCCAGGGTCCAATCTAGTGAACATTTGCTGTACCGTCTCCAGTGCAAATATGTCCTTTCTTAAATGTGGAGACCAAAACTACACACGGCATTCCAGGAGTGGTGTCATCAAAGTCCTGTGCAATTGTAGCAAGACTTCTTTATCCTTGTACTCCAATCCCCTTGCAATAAAGTACAATTTGGCACTTCCTTTTTGCTTGTTGCACCAGCATACTAACTTTTTGTTTTCTTGTTTGAGTACACCCAAGTCTCCCTGAACATCAATATTTACAAGCTTCACACTTTTTAAAAAATATTTTGCTTTTCTATTCTTATGACCAAAGTGAATAACCTTACAGTTACTCACATTATACACTATCTGCCACCTTGTTGCCCATTCACTTATCTTGTCTGTATCTCTTTGCAGCCTCTTTTGTGTGGTGCTTAACTGAATGTCTTTTCGAAATTCAAGAATATTACATCCACTGTTTCCTCTGGTCTGGTGAAAGGTCACAGACTTGAGACATTAACTTTTCTCTCTCCACAGATGTTGCCAGACCTGCTGAGTGTTTCCAGCCTATTCTGTTTTGATTCCAGATTTCCAGCATCCACAACATTTTGTTCTAGTATTAGCAATGCCCTGCAGCTGTTTATTGTGGAACAATGCCTAGATACAATGGTTAGAATGAATGCGAAGAGTTTTCTCTCACCATATGCATATCCATTTAAGCTGCTTAGGGGGACAATGATTCAGCTGGATGATTCATGGGGAAGAGTCTTTACAGCGCATGTTCATATTTGGATCTTTGGTGTGGTTTTTAAACACGGTTACATATGATATATACATCTGGAGGTTTTGTATATGTTTGGTCATTTTGTTTGTATAGCTACAGGAACAACAAAAAAGATTTAAATACATTAAGATTTGAATAACCCATTGTGTAGTGCTAAAGGGTTGTGAGGGTTTACGTATTTTGGAAGTTCAACCTTTTCACTCCTGTTGGCATAATTTTATCCCGTAAATGGGGAACGAGACCGCACTTATAATTCACCCTGCCATTTTTCAATACCATTAACCTACACGTATAAATCCCAGCCTGGAGAAAAGTTTACAAAAACTTTCCAAGCTGAAGGCAACCAGAAGGATAATTCTGGGACTTGACATTCCAAGATTCTGGCTGGGAGTCATAGTGAATTATCAGACCACCAGCATTGAAGTGCTTGACTATAATATTGGTGCCAATATAATTAGTTTGAGATATTTTGACTGAAGGTTTGGGATTTGCGTTGTTCTCTGCTTCAACTATTTTGTATGGTTGAACAGCGGCAGATTTTAAGCTGTGTTATAACTGAGGCTCAGAGAAGTGAAACAGGCAACCATTCAACATGCCATAACAAGACGTTCCCAAAGGTGGTATTATTACTTAAATTGATACAATTCTATGTTATGTCAGATTATTTTCTTGATCATGGAATTTTGGCAAAGATTATCAGAAATTGGCCAGATTGAATCTCGATGAAAAACAGGTTTCTAACAGATTTAACTTTTGTGTAATTTGTTGTACATGTTTCGTTCTGAAGATGCAAAGCAACTCATTGGTAACAATTACTTCTCATACAGAAAGGTACAATTACAGTAGTTACCAATTTTCTGAACAGTTCCTCCATGGAAGTGCTTAGAATTACACTATCTAACGACAAAAAAAACTATAAATTGAGAAATATGCATAAAATCACTTGAAAGATCTTGATGAGGAATGTTAAAAAAAATCACCAACTAGAGCACATTTAAGAAAAACATCCCAAGGCACTTCACAGAGGAACAGGCACTGAGCCAAAGGAGAAATTAGATGGGGTGGCCAAAAGTTTGGCTAAAGATTCCGGTTTTAAAGGAGATCATAGTGTAGGCGGAGAGGCAGAGACATTTGGAATGGAAATTGAAGAGTGTTGGGCCGAGACAGCTGAAGGCCAAGTTGCCGATAGAAGGTTGGTTTATAAAAATTGCATCAACGAACCAACCCAAACTCAAGAGGGACCAGCAGATGGCGCTCTTAGAACATAAGCATAAAGGGCCAAACTTCAAAAAGCAACATTACTGAAATTTATTAAAATGCATGTCAACACCAGACAGGTTATAATTCAGGTGCCAAGTCCTGTCGTTTTTTAAGGAGTGGAATTTCAGCTTACAAATTCTAATCTTAATTCAAAATAATTACACATGGGGCAAGATTTCCCAGTTGACGTGCGGGGGTAAAATGATGTGGGATGACGTCGGGCAGAATTCCCATGTCACCTCGCGTCATTTCAATTTTCAGGTTGGCGGGGGTGCAGCCGAATCAGTTATGCACCTGTCGACCTGTCAATTGCCAATTGAGGCCATTTAAAACGTAATTGCAGTAGTTAAAGGACCTGCCCGCCCAACCTTAAGGTTAGCGAGCAGGCCGGGAGCCCTGGTGGGCTTCAGAAAAAGCATGAAATCCCGTCCAGTGGCAGGATGAGGTTTCATATAGGTTTTTAAAAATTTAATAGGAGTTTAACTAAAAGTGATGGACATGTCCCAACTGTGACAGTGTCACATAGGGGGACATGTCAGGGAAATTTTATTTTTCTATTTTTAACATTTTTGAATTTGGCACCGATCTCCCTGAGGCTGCACTTAGCCTCAGGGAGATGAATGCACTCTTTTGTGCGCATGCGTCAAAGAGCTTGGCTTAGGGATTTCCCCCCCCACCCACACAGGGACGCATAGCGCTTCCTGGCAGACGTCATGCGTTGGCGTGCCCCCGATCGGGGATGCCAATCAGAGATGCGCCTGCATGCGTCTGCTCCTGAACTCCACCCCCCCACAACCAACACAGGGAAAATTCCGCCCATGGTGTTTCCTTAGGGTTCCACTTGTCCATTGTGCAGCAAGAGTAAAATATTTCAGATGAATGTCCAGTCAAGTTCCTCTGTTGTTGTGTATGGGTTTATTCAATCACCTGAACATATAGAGGGAAATCTAGGGTGGAAGAACAGGAGAATCTACTCCAAATTAAATTAAATCTTTTGTCACACAACGCACTTAAGTTTCCAAATCTGTGCTTTCTCTTTTAAAAAATTTTTGGTAAGAATCCTGGATGTACTTGCCCTCATTTGAACCTCTTTTCAATAAGTTAGATTTGTGCTGCACAAGTGCCAGGCAATGACCATCTCCAACAAGAGAGAATCTAACCCTCTCCCTTGACATTCAACAGCATTTCCATCATTGAATCTACCACCATCAACATCCTGGTGGGGGCAGGGGTCACCAATGAACAAATACCTTGCTGGACCAGCCTTTGTATACTGTTGCTGTAAAAGCAGGTCAGAGGCTGGGAATTCTGCAGCGAGTAATTCACCTCCTGACTCATCAAAGCCTGTCCATTATTTACAAGACAGAAGTTAAGAGAGTGTTGGAATACTCTCCATTTTGCCTGGATGAGTGCAGATCTAACAATACTCAAGAAGCTCGACACCATCCAGGACAATGCAGCTTGCTCGATTGGCACTACATCCACCACCTTAAACATTCACTCCTTCCACCATTGGCCCACGGTGGTAGCAGTGTGTATCTTATACAAGATGCACTGGAACAACTCACCAAACCTCAATCAGCAGAAATTTCCAAACCCCAAATCTTCTGACTTGGACCATGTCGCCATTCCTTCAGTGTTGCTGGAACTCCCTCCCTAATAGCACTGTACCTGCACTTGATGGACTTCAGCATTTCAAGAAGGCGGTTCACCAGCACCTTCTCAAAGACAATTAGGATGGACAAAAAATGCTGTTCTTGTCAGTGATACTCAGTCCATAAATGAAGGGAAAAAAATACACTCTACTATTGCTAAATGAACAAATTATCTATAGACAAGAATGAGCTTCCAATTGAATCAGAACCTAATTTCATACATGAAGTAAATGGGATTGTATGCTATGGAGCCAACTATTCACACTAGGCATAGTATAGGATACCAATGTTTACTGGTGACCTCTCATAAGATATCGCACTGAGATCATACAGCTCAGGATGAAATTACTAAATAAATCTGCAGATAAAACTGGCATTAATTTTCATAGATATTTTAAATCCATTTTTGAGACAAATAATTTCACTTAGGAACACATCAAACTCCAGCTCACCAGAGTGATTCAGGCATTTAGCTTCACGTGGTCAATTAGGTAGCTGAAACAAGACCGAAAAGTGGCCATATTTACTCTGAGCCCAGGTTGGAAAGAAAGAATTTGCATTTCTATAGCACTGTTTATAACCTCCAAACATCCCAGAGCACTTTACAGCCAATTCACTTTCACAGCATAGTAACTGTTGTAAAGCAATAAACGTAACATCTCTGGATCTAAATTGTTAACTCAAATTTCAAGCTATTCCCCGAGTTCTCACATCTCCATAAGAGAGTAAAGTCCCTACAATAGACAAGGGTCTTGCTAATAGGACATTCTGAAATCAGATAACCATTATTGATTATGATGTAGATGTCATTGTAGGACAATAAGACCATCTGCATTTAGAATTTCAAAGACCTGGAATAATGGCAAATGCAATTCACTCAAACTATCGGCAATTGAGAGCTAGTGATCAACCTCAATAACAGCTGGGTAGGTTATACATCTTCTATAATAATAGTTCCAGGTGACCGTATGATTCTGAGGAATTAATCAAACACTGTTGACTAAATGAAAGAGAGGACTTGCATTCATATAGAACCTTTCACGATCTTAGAATGCCCCAAAGTGCTTCACGGCCAATGAAGCATTTTTGAAGTGTAGTCATTATTATAATGTAGGGAAACATGGGGAAAAATTTTCCGGTCGGCGAGGGGGGGCGGTGACGTCAGGCGGGTGTCCCGACATCACCGCGGGTCATTTAGATTTTAGCCGACTCAGCTGCGCACCCACCGAACTGTCAAAGGCCTATTAAGGCCCGTTAAAAACTAATTAAAATAGTTAAATGAGCTGCCCGTCCAACCTTAAGCTTTTTTTCATGAAACCTCCTCCACGGGCGGGATGACGTTTCATGAAGTGTTTATAAATTAAGTTTTCCATTAATGTTCCTTGACATGTCACATGAGGGGATATGTCTTATAATATTTTCTCTTCTGTATTTAGCTTTTAAAAACTTTAACATGGAGGTGCCTCAGGGAGATTTTTGCGCTCTTTCGCGTGCATGCACGAAAGAGAGCAGGTCCCAATTCAAGGAACCCCCCCACCTCCCCACCCCTGCCTGCACAGGGAGCGCATAGCGCTTCTGGACACGTCTTAATTGGCCCACCCACGAAAAATGGCAAAGCGGACCCAATTGGGGGTGCCGATTGGGGTCGCGGCCGCTCCCGCTCAGCTCCACACAACCCCCCCAATGGATGAAAATTCTGCCCATGCCACCCAATTTACATACAGCAAGCTTCCATAAACGACTGAGAAAATTGAGCAGATAGTCTGCTTTAGTGAGGCACTTAGGGAGAAATGTTAACCAGGACAAGTTATTCTTTATGCAGTGTATATGGAGTTGAGTTTACAATAAGATAAGCCATGATCTTATTGAATGGCAGAACAGACTCAAGGGACATACTCCTGCTCCTAATTCATATGTTCTGAGAGGGCAAATAGTGCTTTGCTTTAAGGTTTCATTCAAAAGATGGCATCTCCAACAGTGCGGCACTCCCATAGTCCTGCACTGGAAATGTCAGCCTTGGTTATAGGGTCAAGTCTCTGGAATGGGGCCTGAACCCAGGGCCTGCCGATTCAGGGATAAGAGTGCTGCCCACTGAGCCAAGGCTGACACCTGAAATCATAAGCAGTGACTGGACATTCTCTTTGAAAATCAACGACTGGATTATGTTACCTTCAAGCTCACGTGTCAAGGCAAAAGAATCCTTAACCAACACAGGAAAGGACCTGGTTTTCAGTTAAAAAAACCTCCCAACTCCAAGTTCTTATAAAAATGCATAATATAAAATTTTTAGCACTTAAAACTCTACAATTAATATCAGCGAAGTTTTTCACCATTTCCACTTTACATCAAGTGATAATTGCCACCTTCTCAAGGGCAGTTATGGAAGGACAGTAAAGGCTGGCCCAGCCAGCGAAGCCCACTTCCCATGAATGAATAAAAAGATGAACACCGAAAGTTTGTAAGGACTTCCTTTTCCGTTACATAATTGGAAGAATTAATCAATTAAAAATTAAATTAATGTTTAAATAGTTGACAAAGGAATTTCATAAGAAAGCTTTGTTGCTTAAAGACTAGCAATGGTCTGGCATAAATCGGTGTCATACTAAAAGGTTACATGAAATCTCATATCATTCTCAACATGTTCAATCGGGTATAATTCTTCTAGTAAATGAGTCTTGCTACAAAACATTTGTTTCCAATTGATTAACAGGAATGGTGAAAATGACAGATTTTCTGTCCTACTTCTTAAAGCAGTGTTTGCAGTGACTCTGGAGGCCATTCATAAACTTGCACACTTGCAATAAAACAAAAGTATCCGAAGTAATCATAAAACTACCTTTTCTCCTTTATCACCTGCACGACCTGCTTCACCTGGTTCTCCCTGTGGGGGGGTGGGGGCGGAAGCGATGAAAGTTTAAGTGAAGGAGGAGTGAAAAGCAGCCACATCCTTCCATTTGGAGACATGAGAGACAATTATTCTTCACTCGTTACATCTGGATTTGGAACACCCGATTGCTGCAATGAAAATACATTGTTGCAAAAGGAAGCCCCTAGAAAATGCACAGCAGGTCAGTCGACGTCTGTAGGAGGAAAGATGAATCTTTGACATGGCGACCTAGAACAATAAAGTCTCCATTTGCTGCCCAATTCTGAAGTTGCTGCAGAAGGGCCAAGTTTTGGGGTCGATATTAACTGGAAACGGGGTGGGCTGGCACTCAGAAAACAGATTCTTTGCCCCTCCAAATTTTTTTCTCTTTATTCTTTTATGGGATGTGGGCGTCACTGGCAAGGCCAGCATTTGTTGCCCATCCCTAATTGCCCTTGAACTGAGTGGCTTGCTAGGCCACTTCAGAGGACAGTTGAGAGTCAGTCACGTTGCTGAGGTTCTGGAGCCACATGTAGGCTGGATAAGGACAGCAGATTTCCTCCCCTAAAAGGACAAAAGTGCATCAGATGGGTTTTTACAACAATCAACTATATTTTCATGGGCACCATTACTGGGACTACTTTTCAATTCCAGATTTTATGAATTGAATTTAAATTCCACCAGCTGCCATGGTGGGATTTGAACCCATGTCACCAGCCCATTAGTCTGGGCCTCTGCATTACTATTCTACTGACATTACTACTATGCCATTGTCTACCCTTTCAACCCATTCCCCATTTTTACCCATGTTGTTTTGCAAGTGGATGAGTTGCCCTCCCAAAGCTGGTAGAGGGCCTCGTGAGTTTATGTTATTGGTGGTCTATGTCAAAGGGTCAGGGTTGGATTTTATCAGTGTCTGAGCGGTGAATCCATCCTGGCCATTCCACCAGGTCTGCTAGCCATTCCATGGGAACAATTGCCTCTCCTAGCTAAGTGGAAAGCTTTTCTGTGAAAAGGCAGGAGGAGCAGGAGAATTCTCTAGGCCTGGACTTTTCCCCTTCCCCACCCCAGCCCATCCCCTCCCCCAACCATAACCTTGCCCCTTTCCCCTAACCCCTCGTATGACTCTAAAGCATCTCCCCAGGAGGTAATGAGCTTTCTCTCAGTATCACTGGAAATCAAAATCTGGCGACAATGATTTTACATCCAGGCAACATGATGAAATCTGACAAAGGAAATGATGCAATTTGTTCCTAAAATGTTGATCTCCCTGCTTCTATTCATTACTGACTGACATGCTGTGTATCTTCAGCCTTCAAGTCTTTGCACCTTGAGGAATACTGCAGCTTTTTGATTAGATGACTTGAGTTTCAAAATCAGTGCTCCAAAACAGATTCTTTTCATTAAAGAAATTGCTTGAAAGCAAAATATAACCAACTCCTCTTGGTTCTAAGGTTTCTTGATTTGAATTAACTGTTAACTTGAATTGAAACTGTGCAATATAAGCCTGTGATGTATTAAATTTGCTTATTACTGGATAAATTATTCCATTTTTAAAGTTAGAAAAAGACTGAATTAATGGAATAGACTCTATCACATAAGCAGCGGCATTGCAAAGGCATGGACGAAGGGGATGTCACGAAACTATCATATTTTTTCCATAATATTATCGTAGGCCTATGGGTGTGAGTGTGGATGGTTCAGTCTGTGTGACTGATTTAATTGAATTAGTCAGATAGACTGCAAGATTGAAATTATCAAAGGAATTAGGTGTAAAGCAGACTTTTGAAATGGAGATGGATAAGCTAGGATGAGGGTTCCACAGATAAGGTGTGAATGGAATTTGCATTTTTAGATAATTGAAGGGGTTATTTGATTTTCAAAGGGATGGTGTAATGTTTACAATTGACAAGGTAAATGAGGCAAAGGAATACATTTATATTCCCCAAAAGGAAAAAGGGCCATATTGACAACATGGAAGATTTTTATATTATGGGAAAAGTAAATTTCCAAAGACATGTAGAACAATGGGATTTTACACATTAAAGAGAGAGAAACGTATATAAAGAAGGATGGAAGGCTGTGAGGGGGTGGCTGTGTAAAATCTTGAAAGGTACATCATGTGACACAGACTTGGAAGGAGCTCTAGCCACTCTCTGAAGAAGTACTGCTCCAGCAATTAAAGTTGTATTAAAAGCCTTTGGAATTCCACTGTCGAGTGGGGGCTGTAGTAACCTTGCTGGATTGCCTATTTAAATTTAAAATCTATTTTGAACCGTTGCCTTAAAGGGGTGTGTAGTTGGGAGTCAGGTTAATTAGGAATTTTGGGATTTGTTATATCAAGTAACTGTAATCTTACATATAGGTTTGAATTATTTTCTTTCATTAGTAAAAGTTTTAATTTAATTTTTAAAAATCACTAAAGGTGTTAGTGAACGCACTACTTCTAAATTCAGTGCACAAATCTTCTCGTAATAAATACAAATTGTAAAACCGCTGTGATAGCATGGCCAAATTTGGTCAGCCTGCCGTAACATAACAGGGAAGAGATAGAGCTAAGCTTCAGACAATGTACATGTTGCACTCTCTCAATTGAAATCCGGCAGAAAAAAACAGCACTTGCAAAAACAATGTACAGATTGCAATTTTAGCACAATAATGTATAGAAAAATTATTTTGGGGAGAGTACTTGTAAATTTTATTATGCATCTCATGGGTGCACATGCATAAATCCCAATTATACTGAAACATGAAAAGTTAACACTTACAGTACAATAAATGCTCTCTTTTTTAATGGATCTACTTGCATACAAAATTGATTAATTTGGTTCAGATTGGAAGAAAGGTTAATTGATTAAACAAGGCAGATTAAGCAAAATGGGACAAAACAGATTAAGGCAGGCAAGACAGATTAAGGGTGAAATGAGAGACATGGCTCTATTTCATTACCTTCTGTCCAATGTCTCCTCGGTCTCCCTGTTAACAGAAATAAGAAAGCCAGAAGAAAAGCAGAGGTAAGTCACCGTATAGAATGCAGACAGAAGCAGGAAAGAGAATGAGGACAGCTAATGTATCATGTACAATTTAGAGTTCAGCATCTTTCAAACTTCAGAGATAACAATCACACACACAAGTTGACAACGGACACTTTAACTTAACCAGCCTCAAAGCTTTAAGGATCTGAATTCAACATCTTTAAAATAAAAAACTAAAGATTATTACTGCTTCATTCAATGAAAATTGAAGCCTTTTAACGATGATGTGGCTAATCAAACTTGACAATGATACCACCATTTGTTAGGAGATTTTATTTTCTATTAAAAAAAGATGGCTTAGCGCTTCCCAATAATAATGAGTAATTAATTGTTAATAATTTGGTATATCGAACGAACAAGACCATTCCTCCACTTTTACCTTACGCCCTACAGATCCAGGCAGGCCAGCTGGACCAGGAAGTCCAAGTTCACCAACCTCTCCCTGAGAGAAAGGAGAGAAAAATAAAAAGAAAGAAGATCGAGGAACACAACTAGAGAGCACACAGCAGTGAAATGAAAAATAGACAGAATTTATACCTTGAGAGAAAAGGCATAAAGAATTCTAGAAAGGAGAAGACTGAGGGGTGATTTAATAGAGACCCTTATAATTCTGAAGGGTTTCAATAGGGTTGACATAGAGAAAGGATTTTCACTCAGAACTAGGGATCATCAATATAAGATAGACATGAATAAATACAATAGGGAATTCAGCAGAAGCCTCTTTATTCAGAGAGTGGCGAGAATTGCCACCACAGGGAGTGACTGACATAAATATCACAGGCAAATTTAAAGGGAAGCTATATAAGCACGAGGGAGAAAGAAATTAGATGGTATAGGGGAGAATTTTCAGATTGGTGTGCGAGGGCAGGCCCCACATGCTGATGCATAAAATGATGCTTGGTGACATTGGGCGTGCATCCCGACATCAATGAGTCATTCAGCTCTTTCGCTCGTCGGGTGTGCACCAGAGGCAGCTGCACGGCCGCCAAACTGTCAAAGGTCTGTTAAGGCCATTAAAAAGCCAATTAAACTAATTATCAACACTGCCTGTCCAACCTTAAGGCAGGCAGCAGGCGAAAAGTATAAGCGGCCTTCGCATTTTTCAGGAAACCTCATCCACGGGTGGGATGAGGTTTCCTGAAGGTTTAGTAAAATCTATAAATAATTTATTCACATTTCATAAACAGGTCCCAGCTCATGTGACACTGTCACATGAGGGGACATGTCTAAATAATTTTTATCTTTCTTTATTTAAATATTTCAATGTGACCTTCATCTCCCTGAGGCAGCTCCGTGCCTCGGGGAGTTTTCTGCACTCTATCGCACACATGCACAAAAGAGCGCAGGCTCTGACTCGCTCTCTTCTCCCCTGCCCGCACAGATAGCACTGAGCACTACCAGCTGTGCGTCACGCTGGACGGGCCTTAATTGGCCTGCCTAAGTAAAGTGGTGGGAGGAGCAAAGACTAGTTGGTCTGAATGGCTTGTTTCTGTGCTGTAAATTCTATGTAATTCTATCCAATTCCAATAGTTCTGTGCTGTGTGTAAAAGAAAAGCTGATATTTCTGTAAATATGTCTAATCCTTCACATTATTTATGATCCAACTGTAACCATTTCTGCTGAAGTCACAATTCTTGAAAGAATTAACAAACACTTGGAAATTATTATAATGTCACTTCCTAGAAACAAAGTAAAATTATACATAATTTAATTCCAAAAAGCCAAAATGCCTCTGGGTATGAACAAGTCAATATAAATGAACTTGTTCTTTGGTTTGATTTGGTTCTACAATATAAGCCCCAGATAAAAATGCTGTTTTTTTTTAAATAATAGGATTAGAGAGTTGGAGAGAATTTTCCAAAGAACATGACACTCTTGTGATTACAGAGCGGAAAGTAAAAAGGTAAAAGGGCACTTGTATTCAGTGATAATCCCCCTACAAATTAAACAAATTAGCTCCACACTGACTAGGTTTCATGTTTGGCACGCTAATGTTACTGACTAATTTCGTTGTAACTAACAACAGACTATCACAGAGCTCTGACAGATTGCAGATACACCACAGGTCCACATAAAAAAAAATCAGAAGTACATAGTGGTGTTACTCTCCAGTGGTAATTTTAAGTATTATCTTACGGCACAGAAATGGGCCAATTGGTCCAAGGAGTCCAGTCTGGTGTTAATGTTTCACATGAGCCTTTTACCATCTTATTTCATCTCGCCACTCACCATATCCTTCCATTCATTCCCTTCTCCCTCATGTGTCTATCCAGCTCCCACTTAAATGCATTCATACTACACGTGTTACTGTGGGGGAGTTTCCCAGCTTTGGCAGTCACGCTAACATCAACCATTCCATTTGTGGTACTTGAAGATATCCTTACAAATATCAAATTTGCATTGTAATTACTACCATGAAGCTTAGGAATTTATGTGCAGTGGATTTCTGGATAGCACCACTTGTTAGAAGAATCTCATTTTTTAAACCAGGTATGTTATTCCCTTGCGACACGCAATGAAATGAAATTTAAAACGACTTCACTTGGAAATGTACAATATAGACTTTGGATATATAAGAGAATAGGTTTTCCAGCTGGACACTTTACAGGGAAAAGATGGATGCTCAAATTTATTGACTGTAGTAGGACATGTATAAACACTTCTTTTTCCGATTGTGAGGTCTGATATTCATCACCCCAGGTTTACTCTCCAATGCATTAAGCCTTGGTTTACAGGTTATTTATTTAGGAGAACTTAAATAGTCATTTGCACCAGCTAAGTGCCCAATAACACTGCATACGTTCATTAATGGGTGTAATTTTACAGGTTCAACTTCAACAACCTAAATGTTTCCAGTTAAACAAATATTTGCTGAAATTCCTGGGACTGGAGCGGCTGGGAGATCGATTTCTATCCTGTAATAAGGATGGAACCCAGGATCTGTCAAGATTCTGCTTCATTTAGACTGGATGTTTAAATTCTTGTGGGAACTTAATGAGCAGTAAGAGGGGATATCCCATCTACATGGGGTAAATACGCGGGTGGGGAGGGGAAGAGGGGTCATGGGCTTCACTTCCTTTAAGCCCTTAAAAGGCTTCAGCAGAACTTAAAACCTTGAGATCTTCTGTAAGATTGAAACTTTCATTCGAATGAGCTATCAATCCCAGAGGGGATCTATTACCTCTGCTTATGGCAGAATGGTTCCAAAGGGCAAAGTTTTACAGTGCCCTGTGGGTGGGCGTGCAGGCAGGGAGGCCCATAAAATTGTGTGTGTGCCTTTCCCGCCAGCTACCTGCCCACTCCCAACCTGACCATGATTTAACATGCGGAGGGTGAGGACTTAGGCACTGCCCCCCACCCCCCCCCCCCCCCCCTCCCCCCACTGCAACCCTACACTGTCTAAAGTCCTTAAGTAGCCAATTAATGCCCCTCCCCAACTGGACTTTGCACTCTGACCCCTCTCCTGGCTCCACCGAGAAACCCCTAACTTACCTGTCATTCTGCTCCTGCGTCTTCTTCAGGAATTGGATGCAGTCCCAGCAGTGGCCATCATTCCTGGTGGTGCTACTGGGATCAGAGAGCTTCCGGCCAATCAGATTGTCCTGCACCTCTCGGAGGAGGATCCTCGCATCCCAGGTCGGGGTGCACGTCTCGCCCTGAGCCAATTAATGCTCCTCCTTGCATTAACTGGTGGGGGGGAAGCCCTCGAAGCGAGGCCCAGTTTCACAGCGAATTCTTCGGCAGTGGGATGCTCCACCCTGTCACCTGGAAAGTCTCATCCATGGGATATTTATTTTTTCAAAACCTCAGCCACTCCTCGGTGGCCCCCACTCTACTTTATAAGGCTGGATCAGACCGTGCAGGAACTACTGACAGACCCCTACCAGCACCAGTGGGGAGGGGGTGGGTGAAAGGTGGGGGTTGCCCCATCTATACACATGACTCCATCGCTACATGGATGGCATCCCTGACCAAGGACCCCAGAAATTTCAGGTGAACAAAGAAACAGGAGGAGGACATTCATCTTCCCCACCCCGAGCCTTTTATGCCATTCATTGAGATCATAAATGATCTGTATCTTAACTCCATCTACCCACCTTGGCTTCACGTCTTTAATATGCTTGTTCAGCAAAAATCTGTCGGTTGGAGATTTAAAATTATTAATTGAGCTACCATCTACTGCTTTTTGTGGGAGGGAGTTGCACACTTCTCCCACCCTTTGTGTGAAGAAGTGTTTCCTAACTTCTCTCCTGAATGGCCTGGCTCTGAGTTTAAGGTTATGTCCCTTTGTCCTAGACTCCCCAACCAATGGAAAAAGTTTCTTCCTAACCTATTGATTCCTTTCAAAATCCTAAAAAACCTCAGTCAAATCACCCCTTAACTTTCGATATTTGTTTATGTAATCTCTCCTCATAATCTAATGCTTCAAGCCCTGGTAACATTCAGGAGGTTCTGCGCTCCTTTCAAAGCCAGTATATCCTTATTAAAGATTGAGTTTAATGATAAAGTGAGAGCAAAAACAAGCTTACAAAGAAGGTTTGTTATTGGTTATCATCCTATGGACAGTAAACTTTCCTGTAAAACAGTGTCAAGTGTTCAGTATTGTTGATGGTATTGTGATGTTGGAATCTCTTATCCAATCAGTGGACAAATCTTAGTTGTCTTAGTTGAGCAGACAAGACAAGAGCTCAGTCCAGAATACACATACACGGCTGATACAGATCACACTTGAAGCCAGGTGAGATGGGGAGATAGCTGCCTTGTCTGCCAGATACTTGGCAACTAGACCTGCAATCTTGTAGTCTCAAATTACTTAGAATGTACAGCACTGAAACAGGCCATTTGGTCCTGCCAGTCTATGCTGCTGCATATGTTCCATACCAACCTCCACCCACCTAACTTCATCTCACCAAATTCATTCCAATCGAGCTAGCAGACAAGTTATTGTGGTTGTAACATAATCACAACATACTAGTGCAACTCTCCATGGATCACACTGGCGTTTACTCAAACTCTGTCTGGAAAAGTCTCAATAACTTTATTTTCCTCACAAGTGGAAAAGCTGTATGCTTATTATCTTTGTTTCTATAATGCTTCTGCTATATCTGAAGCAAGTTGCTTTTGTAATCACTGTAACAATGGGACATCATTGTACATTTTAGTGCCTGTTTACCTCAAGTAAATTATTTAAGATTTAATGATGGACTTTCTCTAGGCAAGGCCACCAATACTAAAACTCAAGTGAATTAACATCAGGTTTTTTGAGAGATTAAACATGTTCCAGCTGACCTTTAATCCACCCCTGGGGACTTCATCTAATAAATTATAAAATACAGAATTGTTGCCCAAAGGAAAATAGGTTATATTTATCATACAGCAACAGGAATCAAGTGTTAACAAGTTGACAAAACACAAAAAAACTTAGAAATCTGATTTGACACATGGAAACCAATACCCAGAGAGACCCACAGTCCTCCCTCCCTTTCTCTCCCTCCTCCAGCCTCTCTCTCCCCCTCTCTCCTTGTGAGCTTCATAAGATCTATATACTTTACATTTTCAAATGCCAACTTCTTTATAAGGCATGTTCCAAAAGTTGGCAACACTCTGGGAAGTTCATACTCTTTTACAATAAACCGTTTTATTATGCAATAAATAATGAAACGTTTCCAAGTACTTCTGATTTTATTCAGCTTTTGCCCTGTGCAGAAGCTGTGCTTCAGACAATACACTATGAATCAGCAGAGCTCTATTTTAAGTTATCTATCTTAATTAAGATCCACCTCTCCTCACCCTCCCCATCAACACCCACCAACTCAACAACACCCCTGTTGTTAGCTAAGTCACTTAATATTGTTATGGTCCATTTAAAGAGCAGTTCACAAATATGAGAACATGTCTGGTTCATAAATTTCTGAACCTATCAAAGGATTAAATGTTAAAAACCCAGATCCTTAATGTAGCTTATCCTCATATCAAAATTTACACAAACTCCAAGAGGAAATTATTCTAATGCCTCAGGTGAAAGAATGAGCAATAAAAGTCAACTGAGTCACTCACAGCTTTAGTCAGCAACATAATGGATGGAAGCAATACTGAGCATTCAGCTTAAAGCATTATTAATAGCCCCACTACAGTTGGATTGCTTTACAGTTCTGTTTACAATAAACCATAATAAAATAATTCTGCAATTAAATGTGAAAGAGCCAACGCATTTTAAGTGGTTTGCTTACAGTCTGGGAATAGCACAGGCTGATATAATCAGCAACATTCCCAGACAAACTGTGTTCTTGGGCTAAGTCTCTGCAGGAATAGCTAGATATTGTACAAACTCTGAACTTTCTCCATTTTAAAAATATGCAATTCCTTTAAGGAGACCAAATGTACATTCTAATTAAATGGATTTCACCTTTATAAAGGAATCTCAGAAAACCAATGTGACTATAGTGAATGGTCAATAACCTAATCCACTTATTTACTAGCAAACTATTGGCATGTTAGCAGTACTGTGGGTGTACCTACACCATTGACTGCAGCGGGTCAAGAAGCTCACCACCACCATCTTCTCAAGGGCAATTAGGAATGGGCAATAAACACTGGCCTAGCCAGTGACGCCCACATCCCGTGAAAGAACTTTTAAAAAGCGAGTTACCAAGTTATTTTTACAAGGTTGCAATTTAACACTGAAGCATTTTGACAATGTGCCCTGTGCAGTAGCTTTCTCTGTTTCTTTTATATACCAACCACGTCATCATCATGAACATCTCAAATAAAAAACCTGGAAATGTCTGCAGTATCTGGGCCAGAATTTTCGGCTCGGCTGGGGCGGGGTCTGCTCGCCGAGGCATAAAATGACGCAGGGTGACGTTAGGCATGCATCCCGACATCAGTGAATGTCATTTAGGTTTTCAGTTCAGCAGGCACGCAGCCCATTAATGGCCTATTAAGGCCATTTAAAAACTAATTAAACCAATAAACTGAGCTGCCCATCCAACCTTAAGGTTTGGGGGGGGTAGGGGCTGGTGAAGAGCCCCTTAGCATTTTTCATGGAACCTCAACCACCGGCGGGATGAGGTTTCATGAAGTATTTATAAATTGAATAAAAATTTTAATAAAAATTCATTGACATGTCCCAGCTCATGCGACACTGTCACATGAGCGGGGACATGTCTTAAGTTTTTTTCTTTTCTTTATTTAAAATTTTAAAACTTAAACTAATCTGAAAGAGCACAGGCCCTGACTCAGGGAACTCTCGCCCGCACAGGGAGCACACAGCGTTTCTGGGCGTACGTCACGCTGGGCAGGCCCTAATTGGCCCACCTACGTAAAAAGATTGCACGGACTCGATCGGGGGTGCTGATCAGGTCCGCCCGCTACCCCCCCCACCGCCCCCACCCCCCAAACAACCTGACGGATGGGGGGAATTCTCTCCCTGGTATCCATTCTGCCAATCACATTTTATTGTGCGTGGTGTGCAGGCAGCAGGAGTCTATGGAGCTGCCTCGATCCCCAGTCTCAAGGTGATAGATTCATTCAATCATTCCTGGTACTGGAGACTCTGTAAAAGGGATCACCCACAGCTGCAAGAGAGTTTATCTAACCTTTCTTCCTGGGAGCCCTGGCATTCCTGGTTTTCCCTGCAGTCCTGTTATTCCTGGTTCTCCCTGAAACAATAAAAGGAGTGTGTTTGTTTTCATTATTTAGGAGAAACATTACTAGACACATTATTTAAGAGAAGCACCACTGATGTAACTTTTCACGGAGTATTAAACTAGGTCAGCGGTTCCCTCTGTTACATCAACAAGTTCTCCCGTTAAAGTCAACTGTCGCACAGCTTCCTGGCACGGCCTTTAAAAGTTCATGCTGTTCCATTTCCTGAACTGATTTGCTTTGTGCTGCCCCAATCTCAGTTGGTTTATTGGAGTTGTCTGTTTAAAATTACAGCTCAGAAACGCTAAGGGGGGCTCTGCTATGGGCACCAACAAAAGAAATGCATCTCAATGGCTTGACATCATGTGGTCACCTCCCTCCCAAGGGTATAACATTTAAAATTAATGAAGATGTCTCATGATTTGCTTCACTCCATCGTTATCAGCGGCCCAATTTTTGAAGCTTGCTCAATAAGCTTCTCTCCTTCTTCAAGTTGCCCCTTAAAAGGTACCTGTTTGATCAAGCTTAAAGTTGCCTGTCCCTATATCTCCTTAGGTGGGCTGGTGTCAAATTTTTCTGGTTATGCTCTTGCGTAGCACCTCAGGTTGTTTTGCTATGTTTTGTTCTATAAATGCAAGTTGTTGTTGTAAAACTATGCTCATCTTTCCACCTGGATTGTCAGAAGCTAATGGAAAAAATAATTCGAAATATTTGGAATGGCATTCTGATCTTTCAAAAATAAAACACGGATCACATTATTAACCAGTGCACCCCATGCCGACGTCAGTGAAGTATTTTGAATCAAATGGTATTTCCTGAGTTTTGTTCACTTTCTAAAGTTTATTGAAGTTATACACATTTAAGGAAAAAGGCTTAAACAAGAAAAATATCCCTGCATACTTCAAAAAGCTACAACTTTGCCTTTGCAAAAAATACATCTTGTTCATAAAAGTATTTACCTAATATGTTCTTTTCTGTTAATAAGAATGATGTATTTTACACACAGGGCTACATATTGTGATTGTATACAAAGCCCAAAGAAAACCTTCACTTCACACTCAACTGAACTTAGTCTTTTTAGATTGTTTTCTCTAATTGGAGAACAACTTCTTCCATTCAACCTAACTAAAGGGGCAAGACACAGTTCAGGATGTAGCTTTATGAAATGAGCTACATCTCAGACAGTTCACTCGAACAGTGGTAGCAATAAAGCTATTTCCATATCGAGCTAAGGGCATTCGTTCTTTAACACTGCATTAATGTGCTTAACATTTGTGATTGCAATGATCTGGAGTTGGAGCTGGCTAGGTCAGTTCATGAACTCTTCCCTGCCTTCACATCTTTTAACATATTCTTACATTATTGTTTCCACTTTAATAAGTGTTTGTAATTTGCATTATAATAAGTATTTGTAAATTGCTGTTTACTCATTTATCCCACAACCAACACTTAAAACAGCTGATCCAGTCATCTATTTCATTGCTGTTGTGCGTGAATTGGCTGCTGTGCTCCCTACATTACAACAGTGACTACACTTCCAAATTACTCCACTGGCTGTGAAGCACTTTGTGATGTCTTTAAGATCAATAGAAGAGCAGCCCCTGCTTGACTTGTGAGAACTGAGGGAGTCTACTGTGGTAATGCTTAGCATCTCATACTGACATATTGTGTTCAAAAATTTTATTTTTAATTAAATAGAAAAGGGTGTGTTTAAGCAATTTAAACAAAAAGAGTTAGACTGATGATTACTCTACAGCAATTTGAACACTATGTGGTTTTCTTGTAAATACCTCCAAGCTTGGCAGGCTGTAAGATCTGTCATCGAATAGACGGGATGTTGCTATCTGGCACATATTCCTTTCACTGGGCTTTGCTGCTCATGGAGCTTCCTTTTAAGCATCCTCTTTATCTTGTGTTTGGGATGGTGAAAGCATTGTCCTCCTGAAAAAGCGCTCATTTGGTTTTCTGAAGAGGAATGAATTTTTCTGAAATGTGCGAACTATTTTCACCTTCTAGCTTTATTGTCCAGAAAACCTTGAATCATTTGACAGGTTCAGAAAGGAAAAATAACACGGGGCAGAACTTTCCATTCCCACCAGCAGCAGGAATCATGGCAAAATGGAAAAAGTCAGTTTCTCGCCCTTGGGAAATTAGTTTGAACTTTGTACTCCCTACTTTGATGGGGGGGTTAAAGGTAGGTTAAGTTTCCCGCTGATCTATGCCAGAACCACATCTGCATTCACCTGCATCTCATGAATGCTCATTAAAAGGCCAACTCGCCAAAATTACGTTCCCCTCTGGATTAAGTTCCCTGCCAGCAGATAATTAGAAGTCTGTTTCCCAACTGTATCTAAGTGGCTCTGCAGCTAGCAAGCTCCAGTTCATCAATGGTTTCAAGGTCAGTAGACACTGCTTTCATCTACCGCAAAGAGTATTGCTGCGAGATTTCGGGTGTCCGTATCACAAGCTGCACCAAGGCAGGACACGACAGACAATACCAGTGGGGAGACAGAGGCAGGACTGGTGGGGGTGGGGGGTGGTAGGTGGGGGGGGGGGGGGGGGGGGGGGGGGGGGGTGTTGTAGAACATGGGAGGAGAGGAGGAAGACAGAGGCAGGGCTGAGGGTGGTGGTGATGGGAACAAGGGAAGGGAGGGTAAAACAGAGGCAGGACTAAAGGGTGGTCAAGGAACAGAGTGAAGTAGCGAAATACTGTACTGGGACAAGGGCCATGCTGTTGGGGGGCTACTGAAGAGACTGTGCTGGGACTGTGCTGGCCATGTTAGAGGGCCCTACATGGCATATATGTCTTGTCCTGATCCTGGGCAGGGGAAGGCCTCCCTGGGCAGTGACAGTCACGCACAGTATGGTGCACAGGCCATGGACAGTCACATAAGAGATTTGATCCCAGAGGTTGTCATGAAAGTATAATAATTTTCATACTATTTTTCTGGTTTATTGTGAAGTAGGTTTATGGGGGTAAGTATAGTTAGGTCTTTGTGTGATTTAATTACATTTGGAGTCAAACAGACTGCAGGTTTAACTTATCAAAAGAAGCTGGGTGCCTTACATGCTAATGAGTAAACATGGATGCTGGCTTAGCATGTAAGGTGTGAAGGGGATTTGCATTTTTAGATAAATGAAGGGATATTTGGATTTCAAAGGGAATCCCAGTATGTTTACAATTAGCCAGATAAGCAAGACTAAGGAATGTATTTAACTTTCCGAAAGGTTACTGGCAATATTGGCACCATGAAAGTTTTGATATTGTGAGGAAGATACAGTTTCAAAGAAATATGAAACAATAGAATTTACATATTAAAACGAGAGAAACATATATAAAGAAGAATGAAAGTTTGTGTGTCAGAAAGCCATGTGAGATCTAACAGGAGAGTGTGAAATAGCTTTAATGAAGCCTCCAGCTTTTGTTTGTAAGTCTGCTGTTTAATGAAGTTGGGGAAAAGCCATTTGGAATTCCTTAAAGAGGGTCGTAACTTGGAGTCAGGTTAACTAGGAATTTTAGGTGTTATTATGGTAGTTATTGTAGCCTTATGGCCAGGAGTTCTCCCTCGACACAGTCACATGAGGGGACCTGTTTTATGACATTTTTATTTTGTTCATTACTTTTTTTAAACAGAGCTTCATTTCCCTGAGACAGCTCCGTGCCTCAGGGATTTTGAAGCGGTCTTTCCCGGGCATGCATGAAGTTTGCGCTGGCCCAGCTCACCCTCCTCCCCCTGCCTGCTGAGCACTGCCACTCGCGTCCAAGCTGTGCAGGCCTTAATTGGCCCACCTACTTAAAATCGCGGTGTGGTGCTGATCCCAGGCAGCGGTCAGCTTCTCAACCGCCCCCAACAAGCACCCCCGCCAAGGGCAAAATTCTGCCTTATGTATGCGCTTGACATCTCTTATTCTGTTAATAAATATTGTAATTTTAATTTTTTTAAATCTCTAAAGGTCTCGGTGGGCTTATTACTTCTGAATTTAGTGCATGCACCTTGTAATAAATACAAATTGCAAAATCGTTGTGATAGCGTGACCAAGTTTCCCTCGTGGATCTGGTCTGCCTGGCACACATCATCTGCTGTGTCTTAACAGGGTTTGAGTCATGGTATCACGAGGCAGTGGGCACAGTCACGGTCAGCGTAGGCATCTGTATCCAAGAAGTCAGTGGCTGAAAAGTCATGGGCGGTATTGGATGGTGTCATGGCGAGGGTTGTCCTGGAAAGTCAGGGCACATATGGCCTTGAGAAGGGGTGGGGTCAAGTCAACAAAGGCACGGGGACATCAATTGGGTGGAGAACAGGAATATCCATATGGATAATGATGTGGTCAAGGGTAACAGGGATAGGCTCAATAGTGATAAGAGGAAGGGGAACTAGGATGTAATGAGTATGGAGGAGGTTGAGAGGAACCTGGTGGGTGATGGGGGAGGTTGGAAGCTGGTCTCCCAGCACCATTTTCAAGCTCATCTTATAATGACACAGTTTGAAAAACAAGCTAGAAAAAAATCCATCCGAGACAGCTCTCAGGGCGTGTGCGAGGAGTTCAGCACTGCAATTCTTGGCTGATTGAAGGGGCATCCTAGAACTGTCCTGCTCAAACCATGGATCAGGCATGGCTCAGCTGAGTGCTGGACTCAAGGGTCTCATGCACAATGAATGTGCTTGTCTCCTTTATAATAGTCCGTTATATTTAGGTGATGCGATACATATGGTCTTAATTGGGATCTGATTCTTTCAGAGGCATATCAGAATGGATGTTGGATCAAAACATCAATGTCCACATCTGCTGAGCACAGGCAGCATGGGCTCTACAAGCTGGCATATTCCCAGTGCACTGGCCATGGCACTCAAGGCACCATGCTTGCCTTCAGGACTTAGTGCAAGGATTGAGCATCAATAGTTATTGTCAAGGCCACTGGAGGACAACTAACACAAGACTAACTGTGGATCCTAGGACTTGGGTCTTTCGACCCTAATTAAGACCATCATTGTGAATGTACAGTCACATGTGAGAGGAAAGCCCAGCCATGTGTCATCCTCCAGGATGATACCAGCCTGCAAGGGGTGGCCTTGGCATGTGATGTGCAGACTGAGGGAAAGCAGAGGGCTAGAGACTGCATTCTTGCCTTGTATACGGAGCGAGACCATTCCACAGGAACTATCATTGATTGCTCAATGGTATCCGTTCACAGATACAAGAAGTGGAGAATGCAGGCTGCAGGCAATGCAGCCTTCTTGATAGCTTTGATTAGAATGAGGAGAAAAAGGGCCTGTCACTGATTGGCACAGCCCAGGGAAGACCGTTGTCCTGAAGAACAAGAGCCAGCAGTACCCGAGGAAGGCACAGATGCTGACAAGGAGGGCCAGTTCCATAAAGTCGTTTGGCGTGACCAAGAGTCCACAGTAGATGCAGCTCATGCATGGAGATGAGTGAAAGATGGTAACACATCGGCATGTGTTAGCTCATATTTGCCACATTCTCTATGAGGAACTCATGCCACAAGGAATTGGAGGTATCCAACACTGGTTACTTTGACGGTTACCGCCACACTGAACTTTTTTGCCTGTGGGTCCTTCCAGGGCTCCACTGAGGACCTTGGCAGAATCTCACAATCGGCGACACACAAATGTCTAAGGAAGGTGGCAGATGATCTTTTCGATAAAGCTCACCGTTACACGTAGTTCTGTATGGATGAAGCAAGCCAGGCTGCTAGAGCTGTGAGATCCACTGCGACCTCAGGCTTCCCACAAGTGCCGGGTGTCAAGATTTGACTCTCGGAACGTTGAGCTAATTTGTGATCAAATCATGTTTGTGCTAGGTACCCAGGGTGCTTACACGACTCGTATATGTCAAGCCAGAGATATTTGAGGGACCTCGATGATCAAAGGACTGGTTCCTTGGTGACAAGAGGTCAATGACTCCTGTTCATTGTCTACAGAGTGCATCCGAGAAGAGATACAATGCTGCACATTCAGCCACAAGGTCCTTAATAGAGTAAAGTATTGGCCTCTTAAAGATGCGTTTCAGATGGTTTAACCAATCAGGTGGGGCTCTTCAATTTTCAGTGCAGAGAGTGTCCCGTATCATCATTATTTGCTAGCACTGCAAAGGGAGTGATGTATTGCCACCAGGCGACATGGAAGAGCCAGCTGACTCCTCGGATGAGGAGGATGTTGAAGGGGATAAATCTGAAGAGGGCAAGGATTCAGACAAGCCACATGAGGATGCCATTGCATGGACACGGTGTGGCAGGTGTGCCCGTGACAACCTCATAGCTACAAGATTCCAGATGGAATAAGATGAAGAGGAGTTATGAGTGCAGTTCTCTTCATGCTTCAATACAGGCAACACAACACTTTCATGGTCATCCTCAACATATCACAAAAGATCATCAATCTCACAATGATCAGCATAAGTCACCTTCAACCCTAACGATGGGGTCATCGTTGGAAGGCACAGTAGCCTAAGGACCTTGTGGCCACTGTGGAATGTGCTTAGCACTACACAAGCACACAGCCTTAAACAACTGCACAGTGCAGTCCTTTCAACCATGGAGCCAACAAGTCAGTGGCCATGGCATCCTTCAAGAGGCTGAAACGCGATCGCACACATGGATTCACTCATGCCAATCTGACAGCAGTTTAGCACGGCGGCTCTAAGATGAAAAACATTTGTCAATGGTTAGTGCTTGACCATGTCAAGAGTTAGCTACATCCACACCATCTCTTCAAACACCAGCATGATTAATGCAGTGGCTGCATTTTGAGACTGAGCCTCCAGATGCCACTGGACATTAGGACACAGTGATCAGTAGCACAACAGCATGTACCCAAAGCTGTGAGTCATGTTATCATTGTCCTCACAGAAAGTGGTTCAGCAGGACCATCATGTGATTTTTGACAAACACTCAACACCCCGCATGCGTTGGAAGCCTTCCAAGTTTATGTCCTGCGTTGCCTTGGCATCTGGGAGAGACGTAGCCCTGTCAGGTTTGTCAACTTCTTCCGCAGTCAATGTCAACTTCTTCCCTTCATAGATCCTGATGAGCACACAAGAGACATGCTGGAGCATCGTTTTCATTACATTACGGTCCTCGACATAGAAGTGATTGGCCTTTGTCAGATGGACTATGAGCCCTAAGTCAGCCTTAAATGCGGAAATAAAATAACGCTGCAGGGAGGCATGAAAGGCTATGGTCATAAAATAAACATCATTGCAAAGTGGCTGAAAAGGCGTCATATTGGTTGAGACAAATACTTATACACAAACTACAGACTTCGGTGCGATAGCATCAGGATAATCACTAACATTGATGAATAATTCTCATGAGGTCACATAATGACTGCCTGAGATGCAAGGGTTACAATGTGTCTTGTCCAGGCATCATTTTCAGACAGGAAATGCCTTTGTTCATGTCTCTTATGTAGAACTAAAGGTGATTCACTGTCACGAGGTTGAGTCAGACTGACTGGAACTGAGGGACAAGATGGGAGATAATTGTGAGGTAGGGGGGGTGGGGTTCATTTTGTACCTTGAATGAACGTGGGACCTTGCATCACATTGATTAGTCATTCAATAGCTGAGACTTGGAGAGGGATAAATGTGAAATATATTTACAATAACACAGTGAACGAACACCCATGCCACCATTGTGCATTCAAAACTTCTTAATTGTCATAACCTTACCACGGTGTCTAGGTGCAGCCCTGTCCCCGCAGCAGAGGTGGAGGCAGCCTGCTGACTGCTATACCCTCTTGTCTGAGATGACTTTGGAGGCCCGAGACTTGGATGGCCCTGGTCTGTAAGAGTCTCCTGCTCTGGGGCAGGTGCTCCCCACTTGGCCTGATGTGCTGGAATTGATGGGGTCACAGGCAGAGGGGATTTGGAGCAGCAGGACAGCCTTGGAGTATCCTGGGTGGATAACCAGGGGTGTCTGGTTGGCACTCCTCCTCCCTTTGCGTGCCCAAGGGCTCCTCCCTGACCCCCTAAGGTGAAGGGGACCTGGAGGGAGGTTGAGGTGCCCCATCCCCCCCCCTCGCCTAGCCACTGCTGGAATACACCCATGGCTAGAGCAATGGTGTAAACGTCCAAGTACAAATCCAGCAGGAACTGCTGGACCTGGGTCTCCAAGGCAGCTGCCAACCTTCTCGTGGAAACTGATGCAATCATATGCCAGATCCATGATATCAGACAGAATGTGGACGGTCTCCTCCAACCTTCAGTCCAGTCTGCTGATGGCTGCTGCCTGTCTCTGCACCTCCAAGGCTGATTGCAGGGGTTCGTTTTTGGAATTGGACTCAGCAAGTGCCTGGTCTTTGGCAGTCCTGCGAGTGTCAGAGACCTCGACTGTCACTGCCTCTGCCTGCTGTGGACACCTGTCTGTGAGGTGGTGACACCAAGCCTACTCTAGGTGAGTCTATCTGCGCTGGTGGAGGTTGCAAGTGAACGCAATGACGGGTTTTCCTCTGCGGACTGGAGCTGAGATGCTTGCTCAGCTTCTTCCTCTGCCTTTTCTTGCTGGTGGCTGCAATAAAGAGAAGAGCTAATTAGTGATTGACTAGGCAGGCTCTTACATTATAGGTCACTCACAGTCATTGTCCCCGTGTTGTCAATGTATACTGGATGGACCTTCACTGGCTTGTTGAGGGAGGCCAATCTCGCCTTCTGCGTAGGAGTGATCTCGGTCCTCGCCAGTGAGCTCTGCTGCTTGCTCCTCATGGGAGGAGACTATCCTCAACTCTGGGGCTCCCCACTCCAGTCTTTGTTCTGTCCGACCAGTTGCAGGCAACCTTGTCCTGCATAAAGACAGATGGATTGACTGTGAGCACAGAAACCATGCACGCCTGTTGTGTGTGCTGAGCCCTCCACAGTAAGGGATTAAGATGCAGTTTGTGCAGGATCTTAAAGTGGCTGGCAGACACAGAGTGCTAACGTCCCATCTACTGGTAGTGTGTGACATCCCTGTTGACTCTAAATTGCCTGATACTCTTATGAGAGCATGAGTTTGGAGTTAGTAGAAGTTTCATTTACCCCACAGAGAGCATCAGATCATTCATTCATTTCCTATAATGCAGAACGCTCCTTTCCTGTGTGCCATGGGTACCAACCACCCTGGCAACCTCCTCTTGGGCTGGCGTGGTCAGTTGAGAGGATCTCCTGTTCTCAGCCCTCGGACAGAGGACCTCGTGCCTTTCCTGGACGGCCTGGAGGTGAATCCCCAGAGAGGCCTCACTGAACCATGGAGCCAAGGGCTTGTCTCGTTTGGTCGCCACAGTAACGCAGAAGTTCACAGCACACCTGGCCTGCAGTGAGTGAATGTCTGTGGCGAGTGCCATTTAAAGATGACGCCAGGACCTTCAAGCCCATGAGGTAACAACGGGGCAGGCGAATCCCTACTGGCCCTGAGACAGGATTCAATGAGCTCCTCGTTGATGCTTAATTAATGAGCTGAAAAGTGGAAAATTCAGCACGAAAATCCATCCTGCTGCCAAGCCCGAATCACACCGACTTTCCCACCCAGCTCCTCACCTTGGATTCCAGAACGGAAAATTCGGCCCCATGGTTTTCAACTTATGCCAGTAACTCTTTGAATATACTTTCTGTGTATATTCTCCTGCAAAGTGCCTTACACAGAAGTACAGAGATTGTACAGCACAGAAACAGGCCATTCTGTCCAGCCAATTCAATGATAGCACTTTAAGTTCAGAAACCATTCCCTGTAAGTCTGGACACATTTACATGGCTGCACCAGGAAATCTTCCCACTTTCTCCGTTCACATTACTGAGCTCCAGCAACTCTAAGAGCAGAACTAAGTTAAGAACTAAGCTAGCTTTGTGAGCTATAGTAAAATCCTATTGCATGGACAGCACATCAAGCCAAGAAGCTGTTATCCTAATGGTGAGCAGACGCCTTTCACTCTGCTTTTGAACTAAAGCCACATGTCAAAGGAAGTGCTAAAAATAGTTCTTAATTTTACAGATCTACCTAGACCTCATAAATTAAAATTATTTATGTAGTTACAGATATTATAACAGGCGTTGTTAATTACCTTCGGTCCAGGCATTCCAGATGGACCCTGAGAAATTAAAAAGACAATGATGAGATTCTGGTCCTTCTGCTTAGATCCTATTCAAATCTGTCTTTTGAAGTTTTGAATTGGCTCAGAGAAAGGATACTTAGGTACTAGTTTGAAATAAATTTTACAACCGTATGTCCTGTGATAGCACTTTTGTCTGAGTTGGAAGGTTGAGGGTTCAAGTCCCATAACCTCCAATCTAAGACTTGGGTAGTTAATCCAGGTGACATTTCAGCAGAGCACTGAGTCAATGCTGCATTGTCAGAGGAGACGTCTGTCAGATGTTTTAAATTAAGGTTTTTTTTATCAGCTTTACTAGAACCAGGGGACATAGTTTAAAAATAAGGGGTCTCCCATTTAAGATGAAGATGAGAGAAAGAAAAATCCTCTCAGAGGATTGTGAACCTTTGGAACTCTCTTCCCCAGAGAATGGCGGGGGCAGGGTCAATGAATATTTTTAAGGCAGAGGTAGATATACTCTTGACTAACAAGAGAGTCAAAGGTTATTGTGGGTAGGTAGAATGTGGGGTTGAGGCGACAATCAGGTCAGCCATTATCTTATTGAATGGTGGAGCAGGCTCGAGGGGCCAAATGGCCTACTCCTATTTTGTATGTGCATATGTTTTTCAGGCGGACTGTATAAGATGTCATGCCACTATTTTTTTGAAGCCAATGACCATGGAAACCTTCCCAGTGTCCCAGTCAGCATTCGTCCAGCAATCAGCATAACCCAAATAGAATAATGGGCCAGTCAGCTCATTGTTGTTTGTGGGACCTTGCTGTGTGCAAATTGGCTGCCAATCCGCTTATAAAACACGTGCTATCCCACTCTGATCTCCCAGCAGGCAATGCACTACAGCAGGATCACATATAGGTAAAAGATACCCCTTTGTGAAGGGTTAGAGCTAGCTTAAGATTAACTGTGCTGCATTAAACTCCTTTTTTTAATAAAGTGATTGCCTGTTATCTCTCAAGGTCAGATTCCTACCATCTTTCCCATGCACCTGATCAAGTCAAAGTATCAATGCTAAATTGCCAATGTTGGTAAACAATGCTTAAGATCTAAAATCACCAAAGGTGACAGACGGACGGCAAAACCAAACAGATTTTACTTTAAAAGGGTTTATGTTTTTAACACAAAACTGGTACATGGCTGTTGATAGTCTGTGAATGGAGTTTCATTCGCCTTTTCACTGTGCGTTTGGTAACACTGGTGCTTTGTGGATTTCTACAATTCAGGTTTTACTGTATAAAGGGTAATAAAACATCAAAAGATTTTTGTGGATTTCTGTTTTTCTGTGAGAATGCAATTTGCATAAAGATTCATTTCACTTTACGGAAAGATTTTTAGTTGTGGTGAAGTACCTGAGCTGCTTGTGACGCTGATTGGAAACTTGTGGGCAATGTGCTTGAAGAGTTAACCTTAGTTGTTACCCTAAAGGGACTCTATGATGCAGTCCAGGCTATCGCATCCACACCAGTCAGCTTTCAGGCCAGTAGTCGCCTGACGTGCTGCATCATGGTCCCTCCACTATCTGCAATCCAACATGTGGCGCATTGCCAGTCTCAGCTGAGCTGAGAAAAGACACCCAGAGAAAAAGCAGTAAACCTCTTGCTGTCCAAACTGACTGTACTCCAGTGTCCAATGTGCCAGGGCTAAACTGACAGAACTGCAGCAACACCTGGTAATTTGCATAATGGAAATGGGGAGGGGAGGATACAGAAAAAAAGCCTATTGCATAAACAATGTGCTTTTGACCAGGTAATTTATGTAGAAAAGTCATTTTAATTACCTACCCTGATTCCATCTCTCCCAGGTTTCCCCGGATCTCCAGGTTTCCCCTAGAAATAAGAACTCAGTTGTTATCTGTGTCCAGAGTTACAGATTTATCGCTATGTGGCCGTGAGGTTGAAATGAACTGACTAAATTCAACATTTAGACATTTATTATTTTCCACTTTGATTATTGCTCCCTTCCACAATGTCCCTTGGTAATCGCTCTCAACTGCTGCAAAAAAATCACTATAAAACGCAAGCTTTCATAGTTTATCAGGCACACAGGCTGAGTTCATGGAAAATAAAATTTATCAAGCAGTCTGCCATTCTGCTAGTGCTCAAGATAAACACTTTTCAGCAGTTGCACAGTTTTGCACAGTGATTTCTTCACCAAGAAACAACAGTTATTCAGCAATCCCCACTCCAAAACCACTTCACAGCTGCCTATTGGTTGATTGCTGGTCTCTTTCTCAGCTGTGCCTGGCTCACATTGAGCAGGTCCTCCCACTGTGACTGTAGTGGATGATAATGGCATTCATCCTGTACATGAATCCTTCTCTCATCATCGGCCTCCCTCTCTCCTTTCTCTATCTCTCTCTGGTTCCCCTTCCGGCATGACCAATTGTATTTGTCTATAATAGCTTGCATTTATATAATGTAGTGAGACGTCCCAAGGCGCTTCACAGGAACATTAACAAAATTTGACACTGAGCCACATAAGGAGACATTAGTAGAGATGACCAAAAACTTGGTCCAGGAGGCAGAATTTAAGGAGCATTTTAAAGGAGGAGAGAGAGATAGAGAGGCGGAAAAATTTAGGGAGGGAATTCATGAGTTTAGGGCCTCGGCAGCTGAAGGAACATCTACCATCAGGGGAGTGATTAAATGCCCCATGGAACATAATCACTATTTGGAAACAGTTTTGATGTCATTTTGTCTGCAGTTGTGATCAACACTGCCAGCACTTTTTGACATCACTGAAGTAATTGTGGCACCGCTTACAGGGGTTCTTGAACATCTTAGATTATGATATTGAGGCAATAAGTAGGTCAACAGGAGAAAGCCTAAAGATGGTTAGTTCCTCAAACCCATTGTGGTGATGAATCTGCCAGGCTAATGTTGACATTTTTCACATACAGAACAGAGAAATGGACACAGCCAAAACTTACCGGTAATCCATCAGTGCCTGCTTTTCCCGAATAGCCAGGGGGTCCTTTAGGCCCTGGAGGTCCAGGTGGCCCTGGAGAGCAGTTGCTATTGGCTTGTCCTTGTTCACCCTGGGATTGAATCAGAAGCCACCAAGTTCCATAAAGACAATACTTAGAACAATTGGTTCGCAATTTGTTCACCAATTAAAGGAGCAAGTATTGATATTAAGTAGAGCAGCCAAAAAGCATATTTCATAACCAAAGAATAGGTTATTAGATTGGGAGGGGAGAGGTATAGGTATACAGGAAAGAACAAAGTGGTGCTGGCAGCAGAAAAGGCATTTACCTTGAGGTAGAGGCGTCTGATGAACTGGTCAGCAGGTGGCAGTATTTTCAATCGAGGTGGAGTAAACTGAACAGGTAGGTGAGCCAGAGGTCACAGGTCAATACAAAGCCAAAGGTCATGAGATGATGTTTGGTGTGGTTTTTTTTGGAAGGGAGGGGGACAGATAGAGGAGGGAGGGGAAAAAAGACAAGAATATTGAGAAAAGCAGCAGAGCTCGATGCCAGAGTGAAAGCCAGCAACAGAAATAATCTTACGGGGGTGTGTAGTTGGTGAAAGGAAAATATAAAGTCTTCCATCGTGTGTCAAATGTTATAGGAAAATAAAACAAAAATTAAAGTCAAACTGTTTTTTTCACCAAAGGACTACCCTCAGAATTTGTTGCTGGCTTTAAATAGAGAGAAATAAGACCCAGTCTTATAACAAAGTGAACTGTGATTTCAGAATAATTTTTGTGTTTAGAAAATATATGGACTTTCCCAGCTGAAACTGAGCAATACCGATTAATAAGGTTTCCAACCTTCAATATCATCCTGGAGAATTCAGGAATTAAAGGTTAATCTCCAGGACACTGCTGTGAGTGATAACCCAGGAGAAAAATGATTGGGGTGTTAAATATTGTCATTTTAACAAAAATGTCTTTGAACACTTGTTTATCAGCTATAAAAATATTGGACATGGGGAATGTTCATCTAACAGTTAAGAAACATCCAATTAAGTAATGAACATCTGTTTGCTTGGCAATTGGCCGCAGCAAAATGGACATGTTGGGTGACCAATGGCAGGAGTGTGGGGAATGATAGTTGGCAGCACAAAATCCCCCGATGAAATTTCCAGGAATAAGTCCAATGAGAATTGGCAAACCTACTAATTAGATCAAACTTCAGTTCAGAATGCAACTAATCAAGTCAAATAAACAAAATGAATATTACAGGCAAATATCCAAATTGGGAAGGGAACAGGAATTTTTCTGGGCTCCTTCAGAAGCCAGCCAGTAACAAAAGACAAGTTTGAGCTACTTCGAAAGGACAGAAGACACTCTGTTGTAAGACTGACCATAACGACAGTGAAAGCACCCACAAACCTTCACAGTCAGGATCTGATTTAGCCGCAGTGCTGCTAGTGAAGTCCCAGGGAACTCCTACAGAATGCAACATAGAAACTAAGTGATTCTATCCACAGGCAGACAGAATCATACCCCTTCAACTGTTCCCTCCAAAAAAATATACACTACATCCTTAAAATAGGTACTTTAAAAAAATGGGTACTCACCATCAATCTAATTGTAGATTTATGTAACCTTTTTACAAACGATTTGTTTTAAGGTCATGCACTGTAGATCTGCACGGTCCTGCAGGTCTTTGTGACAGAGATAGAGGGTACAGTCCCTCACAGACCCAAGGTAGCCTGTACTGCAGGGCAGCAGGAATGCAAGACTATCAAGACACACTGGAAAGTGATAAGGTATGAGCTTGACACAGGATTTTTACTCCCAGCCAGAGGCCTTGCCCATCAGGAGGACAGATTGGGAATTAGAACATGTACTTGCTATGATTTATCCATCCATTGTAATGGGCAGAAAATAATGAGAAGTGTGAATTCATACTCCCCATTGCTACATAACAAAATAATTTCAGAGCTTTTAGATGTGAACTGTAAAATCTCCTGCAGCTGTGAACTTGGGAGGTTATCCTGAAAGCACGTACAATCTCTTGCGAACCCTACTCATACAGAAAGCTGCATCTACAAAGTGACCCCAACCAAAATGTTTCAACTGAAGCATAGAGAAAATCTTAAACAAAGAAAACATGCAGCAAAAATAGGAGATACATCGAATTTTATACAGATTTTCCCAGGAGAATCTTTTAAATTGCAACCTAGATAGGAAAGAAATGGATATACAGTTTCTTTGAATTTAGATGAGTTTATGGTCATATCTTTACTGTTGATGTGAAGCTGAGATGGAATTTAAACAATGGTCTGTCTCTCCAGCAGATATTCCAGGTGCATCATTCAGACTTTTTACTTGACTCTCATCAGTATTCCCAATAAGTTAAAAAAAGTTTGGTCACTCAATTCCTTGATCTTGGGTTGTTTTCACTTTGATATACTGAAGAAGGCGTGGGTAGATTAAGACTATTTAGATTGATGCTGACTCTATTTACATTAAATGATAAATATTGGAATTTGAATCATGAAGATCATTTATTTATGCAAAAGCACTTTTAAACATGGTTTCTTTTGATAAATATCAAAAATACAAGCCTTGAAGGCAGCTTTTCCACTGCAAATTCTTCATGCAATGGGAGTTGAAATTAAGACTGTTTCAACTGACACCGTCCTAATGCACTACAGGCAAAAAGCAAGGTTCTAAATCATCCCACAAGAATTATGCAACAAACAAATCAACTTGTAAGTGCTTTTAGAACTGCTTTGATGCATAAAAGGGCAATAAAGTAGCACTGTGAGCAGAAGTTCAGCTATTCCTGTTAACAAAGCAACCAGACATGCCGCAGACTAAGACTTCCAAATGGTTTGCTTTGCAGTCTGGTGTCAGTTTAGACTATTAGTGTCTTAGTAATGAGTCTGTGCAGGGTCATGAGATGTGATTTAATTCTTCTGTGATATCAACATATCCTTGATGTTGCTTTCCACAGAGAATGGCATTTTAGGTTAGCCTGTTGAATAGGAGATTAACTTTAAATAAGTTATATTTGCATAATAGAAGTTATGTTCTGACAGACAAATTACACAACTGGACTCAGTCATTTATATAACAAACAAGATTGAGAAATTTCGATCATATTTTCACCTTCTGTAGGAAACCCCGAGATAGCTTTGTTTTATGGAAAATGAAATTAAACTATTAGGAGATAGTAACAGTAAATGGAAGGATTCCCAATCATTGCAATTTGTGAAAAAAACAACCGATGTCCAAGTTTTATTTGAAACAAGAAAAGTAAATAAAAAACAAAGATAGAAACAGGATAAAGAATGTAAAACTCAACATTCCCGTGCTGTTGCATGCCACACATTTAGGTGCAAACTCTGTTTGCCAATCTTATTAAGAAATCGCTAAGGCTTACTGTATATACTTGAGTAATAGTCAATCTCATGTTTACATCAACCCCTGAATTTTGGCCAAAAAATCCTTAATTTGTCGTATATCTCGCGTATAAGTTGACCCCAGACCTTTGGCCAAAAATTCCTAATTCTTAGTGCTGATGGGGAGGGTTTAAACTAACTTGGCAGGGGTGTGGGAATCAGGAGAAAATATCAGAGAGGAACACCAAGGTGCACAAAATACTGGGGTAGATTGCACTAGAATAGAGAATAGTAAGTTGATTGGTGGGGTCAGGGTAAGGGAGAAAATAATAAAGTCTAAATCAGGGTTACTGTGCATGTTTGTGAATGCACGGAGTATGGTAAATTAGATTGGTGAGTTACAGGCATTGATTGCCATTATGATGTTGTGCTACAATAGATACTTGGCTCAAGGAAGGGCAGGACTGGGTGTTAAATACTCCTGGATATAAGGTGGTCAGGAAAGATGGGAAAGGTAAAAAAGGGGGAGGTGTGGTGGTATTAATTAAGGAGAGCATTGCAGTGCTGGAGAAAGAAGATGTCCCAGGTCAGAATCTGTTTGGCTAGAGCTAAGGAACAAAAATTGTGCAATTACATTGCTTGGTGTAGTTGAGACATCACCAAATAGTAGGAAGGAAGCAGAGGAACGAATTACAGGGAGATTATAGAGAGGTGTAAGAATTATAAAGTAGTTATAATGGGGCCAATGATGGGCAATGCCTTTGATGTGGTGTACATGGACTTCCAAAAGGCATTCAATACAGTGCCACACAACAGACTTGTGAAAAATGTTATAGCTCATGGAATAAAGGGTACAGTAGCAACTTGGATATAAAATTGGCTGAGTGACTGGAAATAGAGAATAATGGTTAATGGATGTTTTTCAGGCTGGAGGAAGGTTTGTAGTGGAGTCTCCCAGGGGTCAGTATTGGGACCCTTGCTTTTCCTGATATATAATGATCTAAACCTTGGTGTACAGGGAACATTTTGAAAATTTGTGGACGATACAAAACTTGGAAGCATTGTAAACTGAGAGGAGGACAGTGTCAAACTTTAAAAGGACATAGACAAGTTGGTGGAGTGGGCAGATAGGTGGCAGTTAAAGTTCAATGTGGAGAAATGTGAGGTGATACATTTTGTGAAGAATAACATGGAGAGACAATATAAAATAAAGGGTACAACTCTAAAGGGGGTGCAGGAGCAGAGGGACCTGGGTGTATATGTGCATAAGTCATTGCGGGTGACAGGACAGGTTGAGAGTGTGGTTAATAAAATATACAATATCCTTGGCATTATTAATAGGGGCATAGAGTACAAGAGCAAGGGAGTTATGTTGATCTTGTATAAGAGCTTTGTTCAATCTCAGCTGGAGAATTGCGACCAGTTTTGGATGCCGCACTTTAGGAAGGATGTGAAGGCATTGGACAGGGTGCAGAAGAGGTTTACAAGAATGGTTCTAGGAATGAGAAACTTCAGTTATGAAGATAGATTGGAGAGGTTGGGACTGTTCTCCTTGGAGAAGAGAAAGCTGAGAGGAGATTTGATGGAGGCATTCAAAATCATGAGGGGTCCGGACAGAGTAAATAGGGAGAAACTGCTTCCACTCGTGAAAGGATCAAGAATGAGAGGGCACAGATTTAAAGTAATTGGCAAAAGAAGCAAAAGCGACATGAGGGGAAACTTTTTCAGGCAGCAAGTGATTAGGGTCTGGAATGCCCTGCCCGAGAGTGTGATGGAGGCGGGTTCAATAGAAACATTCAAAAAGGAATTAGATTGAAAAGAATGTGCAGAGTTACAGGAAGAAGGGGAGAGAATGACATTAGGAGAATTGTTCACTGGGAGAGCCGGTGCAGACCTGATGGGCTGAATGGCCTCCTTCTGCACTGAAACAATTCTGTGATTCTTTCTGCCTACCACCTGTTCACCGCCTCTCCAGCTAGCCGACTCTCTTCCTCTCGCTGATTGACTGCCTCCCCAATTCCCTGACCAACTCTTTCACTCGCAACTTTCGCTCCTGAAACCTCGCAATGAGTAAGGGCTCAGGAGAGAGCTGGGGAGAGGGAGGAAGCAAGTAAAAAAGGCTGCAGGCAGGAGAGTCGGGCAAGGAAGGGGCAAGAAAGGGAGTTGGGCAGGGAAGTGAAGAGAGAGAGAGAGGCAGGGAGGTGGAGAGAAAGAAAGTCAAGGAGGAGAGTGGAGAGGGAGAGAGAGTCAGGTAGGGAAGTGGAGAGAGGGAGAGAGAGAGAGTTTGTAGGGGAGGGAAGCAGAGCAAGAGAGTCAGATAGGGAAGCGGAGAGAGAGAGAGTCGGGGAGGGAAGTGAAGAAAGAGAGCGAGAGAGAGGGAGTCGGGTAGCGAAGTAGGGAGAGAGAGAGAGAGAGAAAGAGTCGGGGAGGGAAGTGGAGAGAGAGAGATTCAGGGAGGGAAGTGGAGAAAGAGAGTGAGTCAGGGAGGAAAGTGGAAAGAGAGAGAGTCTGGCAGGGAACTGTAAAAAGAGAGAGTCGGGGGGGGAAGTGGGAAGAGACAGAGAGAGAGAGAGACAGACAGACAGTCAGGGAGGGAAGCAGAGATAGAGAGAGGACTGGAGAGGGAAACAGAGTGAGAGAGATAGAGAGAGAGTTGGGGAGGCAAGCAGAAAGAAAGAGAGAGTTGAGTAAGAAGGCAGAGATAGAGAGGGAGACAAAGAGAGTGGGAGAGGAAAGAGTCAAGTGAGAGAGAGAGAGAGAGTCAGGGGAGGAAGCAAAGAGAAAGAGAGAACTGGTGAGGGACACAGAGAGGGAGACAGAGAGAGAGAGAGTTGGTTGGGTAGGGACACAGAGAGAGAAACATAGTTGGGGAAGGAAGCAGGGAAAGAGAGAGAGTCAGGGAGAGAAATGGAGAGAGAGAGAGGGAGAGGGAGTCAAGGGGGCAAGTGGAAAGAGAGAGACAGTTGGGCAGGAGGCAGAGAGAGAGAGGGAGATAGAGAGAGTGGGGGTGGGAAGAGTCAAGTGAGAGAAAGAGTCAGGGAGGGAAGCGGAGAGGGAGGGAGGGATAGAGTCAGGGAGGGAAGCGGAGAGGGAGGGAGGGAGGGATAGAGTCGGGGATGGAAGCGGAGAGGGAGGGAGGGATAGAGTCGGGGAGGGAAGCAGAGAGGGAGGGAGAGATAGAGTCGGGGAGGGAAGCGGAGAGGGAGGGAGGGAGGGATAGAGTCGGGGATGGAAGAGCAGAGGGAGGGAGGGATAGAGTCGGGGAGGGAAGCGGAGAGGGAGGGAGGGATAGAGTTGGGGAGGGAAGCGGAGAGGGAGGGAGGGATAGAGTTGAGGATGGAAGAGCAGAGGGAGGGAGGGAGGGATAGAGTCGGGGAGGGAAGCGGAGAGGGAGGGAGGGATAGAGTCGGGGAGGGAAGCGGAGAGGGAGGGAGGGATAGAGTCGGGGAGGGAAGCGGAGAGGGAGGGAGGGATAGAGTCGGGGAGAGAAGCGGAGAGGGAGGGGGGGATAGAGTCGGGGAGGGAAGCGGAGAGGGAGGGAGGGATAGAGTCGGGGAGGGAAGAGGCAAGTGAGAGAGAATCTTGGGCCAGAATTTTTCCTTCATCGGGCAGGCTCGGGAGGAACTGTCCGCAATTGGCTCCGCTCCGTGACTTCACACGGGCAAGCCAATCAAGGCCCACCTTGGGTGAGTTGTGAGCGGCAGCGCTGAGCGCTACCTATGTGGGTGGGGGAAGCGGGTCTGGCGCGCAGTTCACACATGCACAGGAAAGAGCTCTTCAATCTCCGAGGCATGGAGCTACCTCAGGGAGATTGAAGCACTTTTTAAAAAAAAATTAAAGAAGACAGTAAAAACTTTTAAAAAAACATGTCCCCTCATGTGACTCTGTGCCAGGTTTTTAATTCAAAAATGAAGTTTTCAGTTAATGTTTATTTTGCTTTAGGAAACCTCATCCTGCTCATGAATAAATTTGATTTTAATGAGCTTGTTAACAGTCTTAATTAGCCTTTCAATTATTGGCGGGTGCACAGCCAACTCTAGAACACACCCGCTGAACAAAACATCACCCAAGTGTGCAATGACTGCGGGACGCACGCCCGACATCATCTCATGTCATATTACACTCGGGCGCGGCAGGTGCGCACCTACATGCTGAAAGTAAACTTCTGCCCATGGAGAGGTAAGAGTTGAGTGAGAGGGAGAGTCAGGGAGGGAAGTCGTGGGAGAGAGAGAGAGAATCAGGCAGGGAAGTGGAGAGGAAGAGAGGGAGAGGGAAGAGGTGAGTGAGATGGAGTCTTGGGGAGCAGAAGAGGTCACCCCAAAATGGTGCCAATCGGGTCACACATGCTCCCATTAGCCCTAGTGCGAAATGATTTCAACTCCTTGACAATATTACTCACTTATAAGTTGACGCCCTACATTTTGCCTAAAAATGTGGTCTCAAAAATTTGACTTTCACACAAGTATGTACGGTAACATTTCTACTCAAGAGATTGGTAACTAGGAGTTGTTCCTGCTTCCTGAACACAAATCTATGTGATTAAGACCACTCAGTTTACAAAGTTATTCTAGGCTGTAGCCTAATGGAGGGTGAAATTGAATTCTCATCAACCAGCAATGAGATGCAAAGCAGATTATATAAAACTGCAGGTTAATAATAAACTGAACCTTCCTTCAATGTTTCTGCCAGCATGGGGAATGGGAACTAGTAGAAGAAATGAGAGGAAAGTTGCAGCTAAACATGGCTGCCTGACACTTGAAGTTAGTTGGGATATTCAGTCTTTTCAGTCCCCATCAGGGTGATTTTGCAAGTTAAATATGATTGTTGTGTAGCTACCAGGCAGTGCCCCTATCTGTCTCCCTCTACTCTGGTTTGAGAAGCTGCAGACATAGCATTGGCAATGAAGGCAACTTCACATATCTTCAGCTTCAGTTAATCAAATTCTTTATTGACAAATCTGTCCTAAGAAGAGCTACTGCCTTTTAAAAAAAATCAGCTAGATTTTATTGATGGGCTGTAGGTGTCCACAAGATAGCAATGGACGTTGTAGGTAATAAGACTGGGGAAACGGCAAACATAGCGGGCATGGTGAGATGATCATGTAGCCAATCATTAACAGGGAGAGGGAATAGCGAGACAGTGAAACAGAGCCTGCATCAGGTTATAGGAAGCACTGAGGAAGCCAAATCAATATTTCTTCTCTGTCCTGAATTGTAAATGTAACACTGTTAAGCCATGACTGTACAAAAAAGAGTCATTTCCCATTGCGTAGAGTATTAAAAAAGTGCCTTAAGTGATGATAAATTGGGAGTGATCAAGTTTCCCACAGTAAACATTTGACCTGAAATCTGCCCCAGGAAAATAAGGATTAATTGAGACCTCGTGGAGTGATTCCACAGAAACCTTGCCAATCATGGATATTATTTTAATGGACGATTGCCTGGGAAATATGTTTTTCTCTATTTACTTATGAGAGAGAAAATCAAAATCAAAATCAGCAGGAGCATAAGCAGGATTTTTAAAATCTTGATGAATTGTCTAAAAGCGCTCAGCACTAGATCCCATTTGCAAATCAATGACAAATCAAATGCTAAAGTGTGGAAGAGCTGAGGTCTCAGGATTCATATTGTAGGCCACATTGCTACTGCAGCCAATATCAAAAACTAACCAGCAGTCATGGGTTATGCCTGAATTTCCAAACTATTGGATAATTTGTAACTTAGCCAGTAGTTTTAGAAGGTTGAAAGAGAAAGAGGAGTTAATTTTCTAACTAAAATTAACATTTGAAAACAAACAGCGAGCACACATGAATTATTGAAAACTTTAAGCATTTATGACAGAGGAGCTAAAGCAGAATGAGATGGACAGATGGAACCATCTTTAATCATGTCCTTGAATTGTTAATAAAATAAAATGAAATGTAGGGATAAATATTTTTCGGACCTTGAATTTTCAGTAAATCTCAGAATGTAAAAATATCACATTAGAAGGTGGGATATAAACACTGTTTGTTATATCCACTAGGTCTGTAAGTAAATATAGTTTAAGAGACAGATTACTTACTGTGAGTGCAGAATCTCCACGTTGACCCTAGAAAATGGAAGTTTAATCAGATTCGCAGTGTAAATACATCATTTATGTTTTACTTCTAAGTTCTGGGAAGAAGATTAACGTATTACAGTGAGGTTTCAAAATCATCTAATCCTGAACTGAGATAGATTTTTTTAACTGCCTATAAATATTATCCAATATGTACCACTTGATATTGTAGATTTTATAAATAAGGATAGAACATTTCTACAATTATTTGAATAAAAGCAAAATACTGCAGGTGCTGGAGACCTGAAATAAAAACATTTAGTGCTGGACAAACTCAGCAGGTCTGACAGCATCTCTGGAGGGGATGTGTCAGACCTGCTGAGTTTTTCCAATAATTTCTATTTTTATTCTCCAACCGGCTTGTCCAACATGGGTCAAATGTAGACCACGAAATCCCCAGTGTGGCAGCCCCCAGAGGTAGTTTTCAGGATGCTGGTAAGTGGAGTGGAAGGTTCTGAAAAAAACTGCTCCTCCAATCACAGGCCGTTCCTCTGTGTGGTTGCTGCTGATAGGCTCACAAGTTGGGGGAGGGATGGGGGGAAAGAGAGAGATAAATAGGCTGGCTGCCGGATTGCGGGGGGGGGGGTGGGGGGAGGCTGTCGTGCAGTGCTGGATGGGGAGAGGAGGCTGCTGTGCCAGGCCAGAAGAGGCTGGATGTGATGGTGCGGGCAAGAAAGGGCTGCGTGGCGAGGGTAAATAGGCTCTCTGCCTGGGGGCTGGGGGAGAGAGAGTGAGTGAGTGAGTGAGTGAACGTAGAGGGGAGAGAGGGAGAGTGGGTGGAATTTTACACCAGTGGGAAGTCAATGGTCTTTTGAATGGCTCACTGCATTTTACAGCCCCGCCCCCAATGCGACAGGGCTGCAAAATTCTGCCCAGTGAGTGTGGGGGTAGAGAGGGAGAGTGAATGTGGGAGAGAGAGAGAAAGAGAGAGAGTGTGAGGGGGTGAGAGAGAGAGATTGAGAGTGCGTGTGCAAGAGAGAGAGATAAAGAGAGAATGTTGGGGAGGGAGAGAGCGTGTGGGGAAGAGAGAGAGGGACAGTGTGACTGAGTGAGAGAGCGAGAGAGAGAGAGAATGTGGGGGGGTGTCTGGCTCGCTCCCAGTCTCAGGATTCCCACTCAGAATTATCGCCACACACCAATACACAATCACACCCACTCACACAGTGGGTGAGGGAGTGAGCATCAAGAGATTGGGAGTGAGCCAGACAAACAGACTCTGTCTCTCACACTCTAATGGTGATCTTTTATTAATTACTCTTTTTAATTATCAATTTATTGCTTTGACATTGCTTTAATTTTGCTCAGCAAGTTTTCTCTTTTCTTTATATCTCAACTTTATTTTGAATTTCATGTTTAAAGTTGTGCCAAACCTTATCATTCTGAAATTTGTTCCTTGGTCCCTTTGTGAGAAAAAATGGAAATGTGCCCCCTCCCCCACCGGTCTACAATTATTTGATTGATTAGTGTGAAGTGAAAGTAATCTTTTTGGTTGATGTTGAGGCCAGCAACACTGAGAAGTTTTATTAATGATAAAAGCTTGGCTTCTCTGGGGTGATCATGTCTGAGTCAGATTTTGTCTGGCCACACTAACACTACAGGGAATTTTGAAAAATGTGCGAACAGTGTCAAGGTGTGAAAAGAATTCAAGCAGATTGTTTACCACATGCAAATCAGAGAAAAGTTAGAACAATCATTAAATGGAACAGGAAATTAAGAAATGTCATGGATTGATTAGTTGTGTATTGGAAGAAAATATGGGACAGCATTCTTTTATGACCTAAACTGCAATTTAAATCCTATGAAAACTAAACTTACTAAACAAACACTGGGATATAATTAGCCACCTAATGTTTAACCCTTTGAAGTATGGAAAACAATTTTCACTTCTGGACAGTAAGCCAATTTAAGTGTCTATGCATCTAAATCACTCCCATCACACAATTACAATAGATCCTGAACATTATGGCCAATGTTAAATATAGTACTTACTTTTTTTAAAAAAAAAAAGCCATTTAACATCTATTTAATTAAAGATCAGAAGCCTGATTTGGCACTATTCCTTTTTAATCATAATACCAGGAACTAAGCAGATGGCATCACGATTGCTGGGTATTGATTGTGGATAAGTGCAAGTGGCACCACAAGGTTAACTCAAATGTTCAATCTTGCAACATTTTTGAAGGAGGAATTCAAGATCCATGTGTGGAAAATGTGTTTGGTGACAAACATGAAAGATCAGTGTAAAAAATATTCAGATTCTGAGTTAGTTATCAAATTATTTGTGATTCCCACTAGTAGAAGGAAATAAAACCTATAATATTTTAGTTTAGCCCACAGGTCCCACAGACCAGACTTCCAAGGTCTTCTCTCCACAAAAAAACTTTTGGATCTCAAGACCCTGAAATTGTCTGGCTCTTTAATTAAACTTAAGGCTTTATAGAGGTTATGTTTCCTAGTGAAAGACTGATCTAATGTTATCTAGCATACTTTAAAAATAGGAGAGTGTATAAAATGACAGATTGCAGATCAGCTGCATGTTATACACCGTTCTCATTATTCACATGTCAAGCTTCTCGCCTGATTTTCCTTTCTGCCAAAGTCATTTTAGTGCCAGCCAATCCTTTAACCCTGCTGAAGTTGAAAGTTCCGCTTTATATCTTCCCTCAAATTTGCAAACTAATAGGTACAAAAGTGGCATGTTGGAACATTTATAAGATCTATATAAGCTCAATAATACGGACAACAATAACCCATGCTCACCTTATCACCCTTTGGACCATTCAGACCCTGTGCAAACACAATGAATCATGTTGAAATGTCGTTGTGGTACGGCAAAGTATAGGAGATATTCTCTTTAAAAGTTAAGACACACTGTCATTGTGAAAACAATCGAATGGCTATTAAGATTAATAAATAAGAATTTAGACCAGAAACAAACCTTTGGTATCATTTCCGTATTTGGAATGAAATGAAATATCGAGAGCAACCAGGAATATATATATTAACAACACATGATAACCAAAGATAGGTAGTATAACATTAAATTGATTTCAAGGCAGTGACAATTTTCAAGCAATAGAATCAGGTCAGGTAAATGCATATGCTTTAACAACAGCGCAGAGTTCCAATGTACAAAATCTCTTCATATTCAATCTTTTGTCATTTTTTATGCATTCATAACAGTCAAGGAACAGTGGAGTTCTCCTTGCAGCACAGTAGATTAAGGGTAAGTCTGATAAAGTTGTTAAAAATCATAAAAGGTTTTTAATAGAGTAAATAAAGAGAAAATATTTTCAGTGGCAGAAGGGTCAGTAACCAGAGGACATAGATTTAAGGTGATGGGCAAAAGAAGCAGAGACAACTTGATGAAACTTTTTTTTTACACAGTGAGTTGCTGTGATCCGGAATGTACTATATGAAGGAAAGGTGGAAGCAAATTCACTAATGTCGTTCAAAAGAGAATTGGATAAATGCTTGAAGGGAAAACATTACAGGGCTATTGGGAAAGAGCAGGAGAGAGGAATTAATTGGATAGATCTACCAAAGAAATGTCACAGGCATGATGAACTGAAAGGTCTTCCTAGGCTGGGCTGTGTCATTCTATGATTCTGTGTTTCTATAGGTATTGGTGAAGAGGATCAGGTCCTTTGTCTATGAATCTTTGGGCTGATTTCTGAGAGTTAGCACACACAGGTACAAAAACACTATTTACATATTTAATTGAACTCAGTGTTTATTGGCTCTTTCCATTCATTTGTATTATGGTCAAAAGGCATTTTGGACCTGCGATTGAAACAAAAGTTAAAAATTCCAAACCAGGCACAACTGATTAAGTTTTTACATGGAAAATCAATCCTGGTATAACTAAAACATGTTGTAAAACACGGCCAGACTCTTGTCCAAATCTCCTCCATAAATGTTAAACTCCTCCCGCTTAAACTTCAGACTTGTCTCAGTGGGTAGCACTCTCACCTCTGAGTCTTAAGGGCATGGGTTCTTGCCTCACTCCAGCATTTGAGCACATAATCTAGGCTGGCACCTCAGGGAGTGCTATTTGTTGAAGGTTCTATCCTTCATGTAAGAGGTTAAACCCAAGTCCTATTCCAACTTCTCAAGTGGCCGTAAAAAGAATCCATGGAACTATCTGAAACCACACAGGAGAGTTTCACTGGTGTTCTGGCTAATGTTTATCCCCCAAACAACATCCCCAAAGGTACATTAACTGCTCATTTATTTCATTGATGTTTATGAAACTTTGTTGTGTGCACCTTAGTTTGCCTAAAAAACAAATACATTCAAATGCAATTCATTCAAAGGTGTTATATAAATGCCTCTCTCCATCATCCCCTTCCCCATCCTGCTTACCACATTCTTCCAAGGACTGTACAGTGGCCCAATTACTCCCATGAGTTTCCACTGCATTTTAAAAAATACAATTTGTTTTCAAATCAGGTTATAATAGAAAAAATGGTTTAAAAAAAACATGGGTTTTTCCGGGCGAGCAGATTTAGTAATCGGAGAACCTGCAGTGATGCAAGGGCGTGTTCAATACACCACTGCTCGAGTCCCTAGGTATCAACACAGCTGTGACTTAAATTAAGGAATAAGGGGCGGAATTTTACAGTGCATCCCACAGGTGGGATCTTCCGGTCCCACTGAAGTCAATGGACTTTTGAACGGCTCACCGCATTTTCTGGCCCCACCCCTGACACAACAGGGCTGTAAAATTCCGCCCAAGGGTCCAGTTCTTGAATTCCCAGACTTCTGCAAGGAATTCCTTTCAGATATTCAGCCTATTTCTAAAGGCTGCCTGTGACTTTGCTTCACTGAAGCTGAGGTCTTGTGTGATGAACCAGTACCCAAATCGAAAGTTTGAACAAGCATGAAGGTACAAAAATAATTCTGCCTCTTTAAAGAACAAGTGCAGTGAATGACAGCTTCCTCTAAGCTGATGTTACTTTACAAGTATTATATGGAATTTTGCAATTGCTGGTTGGTAAAGGCAACAGTCACTGACAAAATAACAGATGCAGTGCTGAATGTAAAAAGACCAAAGTTAATTTTGCTCAGGAGGTAAAGCTGCCACTTAGAGCCATAAACTGGAACTTTAAACAAGAAGAGAATAGCTTGACTGTTTCTCTGGCTGATGTAGAGAATGCCCTGGAAAATCTTATTTCTCTTATATCCCCTTTCATTTATTATTGAGTCTGAATTACTGTTACATACAGTTACTCACTAGCCCGTGGGGGAACATCATATGTTTCTATGCTCACACAATGTCCTTTACCATTCAAGTTATCATCTGTGAATAACTGTAATTTTATAATACCAACCTGTATTAATCAATGGCTTCCAACTATAGCCTTGCAGAACTTTAAATCTCATTGTTTAAAATTTGTTTAATTCAGAGTCACAACTTACCTTTTCTCCTTTTTGTCCGGAGTCTCCCTTTTGGAAATCAATACAAAAAGTTAGAAAACATTAGGAAATTTGCTCATGTTCTGAATAGTCTTAAAACTTATCAGGTTGCATAGATTTCATCCTGGAAGGCTCACTTACCTTTTCACCTTTTGGGCCAGGTAAACCCTGTGTAAGAAGGAAAAGAATAAAACAACTGTCAGGGCTTTTTTTGTGGCTTGTGAATTTTATTCCCTTTAAAATATATAAGAACATTTTTACAATCTTGCATAGAATGGCCACAAAGATATGCAAGAACTGAAGACAGTGCAGGAAGGATTTAGGGAATGTTATTTATAACCAAGTTCAAGCATTTGCAAGGAACTGGTAAAAGTGAAATTTGGCTTTGAAAAATGAGTCACATATATAGTTACAACACAGAGGCCATTCAACCCATATACTCTATGCTGACTCAAGGTGATCTTTTCAAAAACTTCAAAATACCTTTCAAAGGCTCTGAAAATAGTTTCTATCATCAACAGCTGTTTCAAAATTTTTGCTAATAGGTTGAAATATTATTATTTAATGCTGCTAATGCCAAGTTTCACTTGATGGGAGCTAACATTAGATATTTTGGTGGAGTAGTAACATATCTGAATTATTTATTGTCTTTATATAAAAGAATGGACAGAAAATTGTACTGGCCATGTACCAAATACTGAATGCCCCTTTTATATTTCCACCGCATGAAGCACTAGTTAGAAAAATGTAGCCACATAATTTAATATCTTACACCTGCAATAAAATGTTCCCATATTTACTTACATGCCATGCAAGTTTATTTAAAGCAAAACTGTTATGCCTAGATATCTGAAATAAGAAGTGTTGGATATACACTGAATAGGCCTGACAGAGTCTGCATAAGATATGTTAACCTGTTTTATCTGTCAGGTGCTAATAGTCCTGATGTCTATTCCCAGCACTTTGTGATTTTGTTTAAATACGCATTTTGCTTCCAATCTTACCATGTCACCTTTAGGACCAGATTTTCCCTGCAATGACAGAAATAAATGTATAAGCTACAGTGGATTGATAATAGTAATTAATTTGTAAATTTATTAACTTCTTCCCCTTGCCCAACCCCAAACACCTTGTGAAAATTGGATAAAAATGTTATTGATGCAAGTATTGCTTTGTTCTATTTAAATCTGGAACATGCAAGCAACAAGCACAGATAGACAGATTTTGCATTATTACAGTTGTGATGACACCCGCAATCACATATTCAATGGTTTCCTAATTTCAATAACCTTTTGTTAACTAGTACACTTAATAAAAACCCCTACGAAGATGCCTGTCCTCCAAATAAAAATTGAAAAGGGAGAAAAACCCATTTAACCACCAAACAATTCTAAATTCAATCAGATCAGACCTCTGGTGGAATTTTCACCTTCAGTGATACCAGTTCAGCTGCTCATCTCATTTTCTTTGGTGTCAATGGCCATATAACAGCTACTGTTCTGATCTCATCAATTATATTCACCCAGAGATTAGGGTTCAGACATTTACAGGACTCAGTATTTACACTAAAGTACCATTAATGCCACAAATCACAACACTGATAATCTGAGAACTGCAAGCAGAGGGCATTTTGACCATATCAAGGCATGTCAGTGGACTAGTAACACAGAGACTGAGAGTTCAAATATGACCACAGCAAGTTGTGGGATTGAGCAAAGAAACATGCAAAAACCCAACTGGTTTTACTATTATGCCACGCCAACTGATCTGGCCTACATGTAACTCCCATCCCATATTATGTGGTTGACTCTTAGGGGCGGAAATTGGTCTGGTGCTGTAGTGCAAAATGGAACTTGACATGAGGCTGGATGTAAAACAGGCTCCTCATTCACTCTCGTTAATTCAAAGACCAATTTCACTTCCCTAATGCCCTCTGAAGTGGCCTAGTTAAGCTACTCCATTATGAAAACAAATGATAGACAAATAAGGTATTTGAGGTAAAATACTGGGAAAGATGATATGTGGTGTTATTAAATTATCTTATAGCAATAAATTTTAAAATTACATAAAATACTCACGGATTTACCATCCAACCCTATCGGACCCTTCAAAATAAATTAAATATTAGTGAATATAAAAATATGAATGAACTGTTTCAGAGCACAGAAATCAATTGAATAGGAAATGAAGCCAACATAGAAAGGATTTAAACATCAACATGACAATGAGTTCATTAAATGAGAAGTTAAATGAAAATTCAGCAATGGTATAGTTAGTAGCACAGACACCAAAGCAAAGGATAACAATGCTCCTTTACAGACTTGTTTAACAATCAGCAGTTTTGTTAAGGTGCAGTTTTAAATGGCTCCCATCAGCTGGTAGTGAAGTGTGTAAAGCACGGTCAAACCTGGTCAGTTTTATTGTTTCAATATGTTCACCATAAAAGAAAAACAAACGGAAGCAGCTTGGCAAATTGAGCAAAACACAGCTGGCAAGAAATCAATATGCTAAATGGTAAATCAGTTTTGACATCATGAACTGTTAAAATGTATTTTTTCCAGTTTGACACAAACTCAGGCACTTAGCTCACACTCAACTACTTCTCATTTAATACTTTCCTGAAGGTGTGAGTAAATGAAACGCACAGGAGCAGATATTTGAAATGCTGTTGCATTTCAGATGGGGTAAATATAAAATCAGTGCCATTCACAACATTTTGTAATAAATACAGGCTTTCCTTCAAGAAATGGATTATGCTCCAACAACAAACGCCAAGGTATACACAGGATACTTGTATTCAATTGTGCAATCCATAGTCTCAGCTCTTTGCTACTATATGCCTACAATATTCTTTTCCAAACCACATTACTTACTCACTAATCCCCATGCTTACGCTCTCATTAGTCATTTGTTGGATGCATATATATATATATACATAATATTATATATATACACAATATATTATATATATACACAATATATAATATATATATAATATATTTGTATGTATGTATATATATCTATATACATGTGTGCTGCAGAGTCTGGACTGCAGCTGAATCATAAGTCAAATGAGGGCCTCATGTTTCATTGATATCTCCAGCTCAAGTGGCTAAGATTTACAAGCTGTACAGAGTCGTCTCTATGGCAGACCATTCATTATTATGGCAGCATTACAATCCAATCAAGTGAGGTAACAGCTCTGTGGTAAAGGTATGCTCCCAACGGTTTATCCCAACACAGAGTTCAAATCTTTCATAAATTCACAAATTCGGAGTGTTATTTGCCTGAACATCACTAAAGGATAAGTACAACAGGAAGAGACCATTCAGCTCAGAAACCTCATCCTCTTTTGATTGATTTCAGATCTACTTTTCCACCATTCACTTTCTTTCTTAAATGTAGGATGAGCTTCACATTCAACTCTTAAATGCCAAAAATGGCTCTTTTTATGCAGATCTTAAGACCCTCAAATATTAATCTATTTACTTTGAATAGTTAACGCTGTTGCTTCCAGTTCTTACGCTTACAATAAATTGCTGTATCTTTTATAATCCATATATTTTGTTGTTTCTCACATTGCTCTGCAGCATTGATAATATAGGTCAAAGATGTTTGCCAACAGAATGTCCTGACTCACATTAGTAAGCTTTCATTTAAGAGTTGGTGCACTTTAGGGCAATCCAAGTTAAGTATTATTAGATATGTCCACAGCCAGCTTTCACATATCAATTTAAATTGCAGGTTTAGTTTTCAGCCATTAAGGTTGAGTTTAGAAATCTGAAACAGATTTTTCATTCCATTCCTCAAACTAGCTTCACAAAGCAAAAACTAGTCATTAAACTCATTGGTGTCTGCCAAGCACAAAATGGTAAATGCTAGAAAAACTAAGCATCCAACAGCATCTGTGGAGACAGAAACAGAGTTAACTTTTTGAATCCGTTTGATCCTTCTTCAGAGCTTTCAGTCATACGGACTCGAAATGTTAATTGTGTTTCTCTCTCCACAGTCGCTGTTAGACCTGCTGAGTTTTTCCAGCATTTTCTGTTTTTGTTTCAGATTTCCAGCATCTGCAGCATTTTGCTTCTATCTTTTAAGCACAAAATGGTTGCTGCTTTTGATGGCATAACAAGAGTCATGGTGCATCAAATTAACTCATTGCATGCAAAGTGGTTTGGGACATTTCTGAGGGGTAAAAAGGCACTGTATACATGCACACCTCTTTACACCTACCACTAAGACAGAGAAGTTAAAATCAATAACCTCCATTCCCTTGTGCTATTGAAAAAAACAGTTTGACTGTTTAAAATCATAAATGCAAACATATTGGAAAATATCAGTGCTTTTATCTGTTGTGTTGTTGAAATATTATAGGGTTGGTACGACACATCTACATTCTTAATGGAAGCTATAGTGGGCAGCAGTATGGGGTGGAGTATGATGTAGCAGTCCCGTCTCTGATCTACAGTCCCTTCCAGCCCCTGCTCTGCGAGCAATGCAGAATCATAATTATCCTTCATGTCGTACAACCTGCACAATGTTGCAATAAACTTTCTATTAATAGAGGGATAATTTAAACTTGCATTCATAGAACGCCTTTATTGTAGTAAAAATGTCCCAAGGCACTTCACAGGAGTGTTAAATAAGGATGCTTGTTGCAGAGTCTTTAGTATAGATGCTCAATGAAGTTGATTAGAATGGAACCCCAAAACATTAGAAAATAGCTTTAAGTGCAGTGAGCTAGCTTCTTAGTTTACAGCAACACAAATGAAATGATCAAACAGTATGAATACATGATGAGCAGCTTGTACCACTTAGGTACTTGTAACTCAAAAGCACCAGCAGCGGCATAAATATACAATTAATTCCTGTCAGCATGGCCATTCATTCATTCATGAAAGCTGGTCGATCTTATAAAAGTAAACCAAAAAGTGATCTGGTTATCTAAGCAAGCTATAAATATATTACTGAATGATTAACAAAAGAAATTCCAAGGAAAAAGTCTCTCAAACATCAACACACCGGATATCCTGGGAACCCTCTTGCTCCTGGCTGACCCTAGATTAAAGATAAAAAAACACAAGTGGGGAGAAAAATTAATCCAATTCCTCGCCTTGTACTTGGTTATATATTATAGTACAAAGCAAGGCATTATTTTTTACTAGTTATGATTTTTCTTCTCAAGTAAGGTTTGCTAAACGATTAGTGAATTCGCACAACTTACTTGTATCAAAGCGCAAGCAAAAACCATTTCTTTGCAGCAGACCAAATGCTTTCTATATATAGTATCAGTAAGGTGAAAAAGTGAGTAATTGGAGTAGTTGTGTCAGTGATTTTACAATGTAAATATTTCCACCATCGTACACACTGAAAAAAGAGACATGTCGAAGCTTTTGCTCTTGCACTCATCAGGACACTTCGCAAGAATACAGATATAAGGGGAAAACAACAACTTATATTGTGTGTGAAGAGAGTGCTGGCTGGTTAGCAAGTGAACTCTGATTGGTAGAGGCATTCCCATGAAGAATGCAACAGTGATTGTAACTGACAGTTAACTGCCAAACATTTCTTTTGAAATTTAAGCCAGGCAGCTTGGCCCTGATTGGTCAAGGCATTAACCTGAGGAATGAGTCAGCGAATGGCTGTCACTTATTTTGTGGCTCATTTTTCAGGGCAATGCATTGACAAATCAGCGTCAATTTGCCTGGTTTAAATTTCAAACAATGCTTGGCAGTGGTGCATTCTTCATGGCAACGCCTCTACCAATCAAAGTCCACTTGCTAACCAATCAGCACGCTCTTCACATATAGTATAAATTACTGTTTTCCCCTTATATTGGTATTCTTGGAAGTGTCCTGATGAGTGCAAGAGGAAAAGCTTCAACATGCCTCTATTTTCAGCAATACTCGAGTTTTGTACTATCAAATGACTAATTGTACACACTGTGGTCAGTACATGTCATCAAAGGCCCTCCTCACTATCTCTGTATTCATTACAGGTTTCTGTACTTCAGCAGCTCAATGTAAACTCATTTATTCATATTTCTCCAATGGTCACTCCTAGACCAATACAGGAGACAGTTCATATAAGTGGACATTCAGTACACTGACAATAGCGTGAAGCTTCACTCTGAAATAAAAACAGAAAGTGTTAGAAAAAATCAGCAGCACTTTCTATTTTTATTTCAGGTTTCCAGCACCTGCAGTGTTTTGCTTTTATTGAAGCTTCACTGTTGTTGATTGCTGGAGTTTTAGTGACTAGATGAAGCATTTAATTGAAGATGGAAAAAGGACAAGAAAAACAGAAGCTATGAATCACTTGGAATCATAAAAGCCACTGGCTGACCATGGAATGAAATCATTGCCTGTCCTTTGCTTGTTGTCTCCCCAGTCTGCTGACACGACTCAACTGAAGCTTCACTCTTTCAGCCACTTAAGCCTGGAGTAACTGCACTAACATCATTCACATAAAACTTTATAAATAACGGGAGTCACTACACATCATTTAACTCAGAATCTCTACTTATTTCAACAACAACTTGTATTTATATAGCTCTTTTATTGTAGTAAAAGATCCCTAACCATTTCACAGGGGCATAATCAAGCAAAATTTGACACAGAGCCACATAAGGAGATATTAGGGCAAATTACCATAAGTTTGGTCAAAGAGGTTGGTTTGAAGGAGCATCTTAAAGGAGGAAAGACAGGCCAAGAGTCAGAGAGGTTTTGGAAGGGAATTCAAGAGCTTAGAGCTTAGGCAGCTGGAGGTGCGACTGCCAATGGTGGAGCGATTAAAATCCAGGCTGTGTGTGGAGTCCAGAATTGGTGGAGTGCAGAGATCTCAAAGGATTGTTGGGTGGAAAACGTTACAGGGAGGAAGGGACTGTTAATTCAGTGAACATCCATCTGGCAAAGAAAGAAGCCAGAGCCAGTCTGTTTTCAACATAAATTTATTCACAAAACTCAGCATAACAGAAGTGCAGACTACTTTTCCCTTCCACATAACTCCTCCCACACAGTTTTACTAGGGCTCCTTGATGCCACACTCGGTCAAATGCGGCCTTGATGTCAAGTCACTCTCACCTCACCTAATTAGTATCAGCTGCTCTTAATCGCAACTAGAGCATGCACTCAATTGTCACAGCATTTGCAATATTAACAAGGGCAAGGTTATGGAAGGATTTGAAAACAAGGATGAGAATTTTAAAATTGAGGCATTGCCGGACCATTGTGGGTTAGTGAGCAAAGGGGGTGATGGGTGAATGAGACTTAGTGTAAGTTAGGAAATGGGGAGCTGAGTTTTGGAAAAGCTCAAGTTTACTGAGGGTATTTTAAGGCATTAAAGGGTCATTTAATGGATGGAAAATCATGGGCTTTCACACAAATGTTTTACTTGCATCCCTACCATGCAAGCATCTACACAGGTAAAGTGGAGTGCAACATCTCAACCTGTGCCATGACACATGTTATAGGTCCTTCATTAGTTCAAAAGAAACTCAAGTACATTCTTGAAGCGTACAGAAGATCTGCTATTCTCAAAAGTTTTTTTTTAAACTAAACAACAAGGTATCACACCTAGAACTCTCATCCAAGCAACCATAAATCCATAAGCTTAGACAGGTCATATTGACAAACCATTCAGTGCAGGGAGGCATCATAACTAAGCCATGCTTGATATATGCATTCCAGCCAGTAGCACTAAAATCAGAAATAGAAGTGCCAGCTCATTTTGCCCACCTAACGCAGGGTGCGAAGGCCAATTGTACCGTCCTGTCATCACTGCACCTGAGCTCACACTAACTCAGCATCACTGAGAGAAATCAAGCCTCAAACTTTGCTGGTCTGAACCAGCTGAACTATCAGGGAAGACTTGTCACTCTTTATTGTGCAAAAGATATCCATGTGAAATCAGTTGTAGACATTAGTGTGACATTATAGTTAAATTGTAATTCTACTATCCATGCTCAGTGTTGTATTACAGCATTGTAATCTCAGCATGGGGCCGAATCTTCCACCCCCCACCCACCCCCACCCCCCGCAGCGGGGCCAGCGAGCCACTGAAATCTCCGTTCACATCGGCGGGACCGGAAGATCCCGCTGGCGTGAGGGGCTGGAAAATTCCGGCATCATGACAGAATTCTGTGAAATCTAATCTTTCTAAAAGTATCAAGTTTGCCTCAACTTTACAAATTACTAACAAGAGATTGCATGAAAATTAAGTGAATCTTGGCTTTTGAAGGATTTGAGTGGATTAATAAATCAATCCCATTTCAATTGCTCTTTGCAGAGACTTCAAATAATCACGTAAGATTAAATAATTAAAATGGCTTTTCAAAATGCTGTAAAGATAGGATATTGTGTGAAAGACACATTCTTCAAGCAATACTTTCTACAAATGACTGGCTCACTGTGTAACCATCTCCCTCCAACTACACCATGATAACTGAAGGCAGCTTAAATTCATTGTAATTAAGGCTACTGAAGAAAGGCAACTTCCTTTGAAGACAGTAGGGCCTGTTACTTGTTTGTTATTTGTCAAATGCAAAATGCAAGAACAAGTAACTGGGTTTCAAGCTGTTCCTCATTAGCAATGGTTTATCACACTGCTTCTGGTGGCTAACTGCAAAACCAGATGGTCAAACTATGTTGTCACATTTCTGCAGCCCTGACTTAACTCAATGAGAGTGAAAAACGCCACAAATAAATCAATTCTTTATGGTATTTTCAAACCGGAAATAACATATCAAAGAAATGAAATCCTTTCCTCTCATCTGTAAAAGGATGATGCCTTTTCTGGCACGTTGACATGTCCACTCTTAGCAACTCCTTTAAAGGCTTGGCAACATTCACCACGCTCTTTGGATTTAAGGAAACCCAAGTACAGATTGAATATAGGCAGACTTTTAATTGTCTGCTGCATCATTAAGGTGGTGATGCATTTAGTCACAAATCATTTGTTCATCATAAAATGTTCTGAATCACGTTGGCAATTTACACATTACAATGGGCCTGGTTAACTGAATTGATCCAAATTTGATTAATCTGGAAAAGCTAACATTTTAAACAAGAAAAAAGCTTTAGAATAAAAATTATATTGTATAAACACCGTTCACAAATTTTGCAAATATATTTTTTGACCTTTTTTATTTGACCCTCAAGCAGTCCTTTTTTCAATTAAGCTTCTAATCTATTGCCCCTTTAAAATAGGACTTATGAATGCACTTAATAAAAATCCTTAAAAAACATTAACTCATTCATTTTCCTCTGGGGGCGGGGGGCGCGGGCTGAGATTTCACAGTGCCATTACCGGCAGAAAGGCATAATCACATTGTGACAAGTTTACACGGACAATATGGATATAGGGATATCTAATGAATGTATATAAGATATATACACAATGTGCATACACGCTTACATATGTATCCAAGAAAAAGGAACAAAATCTATGGCAGAATTTTGAGTTTGGCAGGTGGGCGCAGTTGGTGGGCCTGGGAGCAGCTGGGACACAGGCCACTGCCCGCGATCAGCCCCTGACCGTGATTTCACACTGGTGCCGATTAAGGCCACCCAGCGTGAAACACGGCTCCTCACTGGTTGGGAAGAGCCGAGTGGGAGCAGAGCCCTGTCAGCCACCAGGTCCAACGGTGATCCAGCGGCAGGTTTAAAAATGGCCCAGGCAGCCGCTGGAAGGCTGCCATGGAAGAAGGTTTGTTCTGCGTTAGCAAAGCGATGGAGTGGAGTGCAGCTGGAGACGCCAAGCGGGAGGGCAGGTTGGGCAAGCACTCAGCCCCCTGCTTTTCGGACGAGTGCCTCACGGTCCTCCTGGAGGAGGTGGCTGCCAGGAGGGACACCCTCGTCCCCAGAGGTGGGAGGAGGTTGCAGCACTGGTTAGCAGCCATGACGTGGTGCGGTGCACATGGGTGCAGTTCCAGAAGAGGTTCAATGACCTGCTGTGCTCAGGAAGAGTGAGTACCGTGTTGGCATGGGTCAATGTGCAGAAGTGTTAAGGTGTGGCCATTCCCCTCCGTGGACCCCAGGGGTGCTGCAGTCTGAGTGCCAACTGTCAATGACGTCTGAACTGGCCAAGGGGGTGAGCCCTGACTGCTTGGACCGAGTGCCTTGCGGCTTGAGGGCTATGACTCCGATGTGGCCTGTGAGGTGTTCCTCAGCTGGGGTTGGCCAGGCTGCAATGGTGCTGCAGGTAGAGAGTGGACTCATCAATGCTCCTCTGTCATTTCAGGAGAAGACAAGCTACAACTAAGCAGAGAGATAACTTACAGGTGAAGGCCTGCCCAATCTGCTGCTGCTCAACAGGTTCAAACAGAAAGCCCTTGAGCTGGAGAGCCGGCACGCTCCATGTGCAACCAGGTGTGGAGAGGTGGGGGATGCCAGATGAAGGTCAGAGTGCAGTATACAGGGGTGAGAGTTTCAGATGGTGCAAACATTCTAGTGCAGTCTCTTCATTGATGGGAGCCTCAAACCTGGAGAACCCCAATGATCATTGAAAGACGATGGCACCATGATGCAGATCTCCACTGTCTCACCAGGGTGCCTGACATGCACATTGACAGTATGATGACTTTAACTAATGACATGTCCTTGTTCTCCCTTTTAGATTCCTCGCACACACTCGCTGTCTGGACACCGAGGGACCACCCTGACACTGGAGGATCACCGGGCTTCATTTGCACTTGCATCAAATTCTCTCTCGGCACTTGCGCAGATACCAGCACCTCGGTGGGCATTAGATCAGTGGCTAGAATGTCAGTGCACATTGGTGAGGGCACATCACACTTGTTTGTGGTACAGGCAGAGGCAGACAGTGCCCAGGACGCTGGCAGTCGGAGAACTGCTGGGGACCAGGATGATGCTCAGTCGATGGCAGATGATGAGCCTCTGGAGTCGTCCATTAGGCGGCAGCTGCTGGGTGTCCAGCGAGATGTGTGGGAGGATCTGGCAACCCCTCTGCCCCTCCGCCTGTGACCGTTGCATCTGATGAGGCTGCGATGACTGGGGAAATGCCAGCTGTGGCACTGGCCGCTCCCTCCCTGGTGGGGCCAGCACAGGTTCCACTGGCTAGAGAGCAACTGCCAATATCATCAAAGCCAACAAGATAGCAGAGTCAGCAGGCTGTCTCCAATGCCAGTGGCAGTAGAGGGGAAGGGGCATCAAGGCGTAACACTCGCAAATGTAAGTTAAAGGCATCATGAGCACAAGAGGGGCAATTCACGGGTGACTTTCTGTTCATTTATGTTTGGTTTATATGTCTGCTGGTGTGGACATCAACACCAGTAACGGTAATGTCATTATGTATTCAATGTGACAATAAGATTAAATTTGCTTTGGCTCTGATGGCCTAAGTATGTGTCACCATTTTTCTTTCTGGTGCAGGGTGCGCCAGTATGTAATGCTGGACGTGAGTGGCTAGATACTTTGTTGCACAGGCATCGAGTGGACTTTGGGTGCAAATGAAAGGGTCATTTCAGACATCCCGGGATGGAGGGAGCAGCGCTGGTATGAGGAGGAAGCTGATCTTTGGTAGCCTAGTTGAAGGAGCGTTGGATCAAGGCATCTCTGGTGTCTCTGCCTCTCTGGAGGTTACCGAGGTCTGCCTCCACACCCTCAACATTCTCCTCACTGTGCTCCTCTTCTGACTCACTACTGGATTCATCCTCTGTGGCCTGTGGAGCTGTGTCAAGATCCTCTTTCTCCAATGGCTCCCCCTTTGCCAGTGCCAGATTGTGGACAGCACAGCATGCAACCACTGTCAATGACACCCGCTCTGGGGGGTATTGTAATGCACCCCATGAACAGTCCAGGCATCAGAAGTGCATCTTGAGAAGAAATATGGTCCTTTCTATCACCGCCTTGTGGAGGCGTGGCTCCTATTGTAAAGCTGTTCTGCCTCTGCTCTTGGGTGGTGGAGAGGCGTCGTGAGCCACCTTTTCAACCCTGCTCACCCAGCAGCCATCCATCCAGTCGGGCTGGTGCACTGCAGAGCCTCGGCACCTGGGAGAGCCTCAGGATGTAGGCATTATGGGAGCTGCCGGGGCACCTTGCGCAGACTTGCAGAATCTGCATCCTGTGGTCACACACTATCTGCACGTTCATGGAGTGGAATCTCTTCCTGTTGATGAAGGCACCCGGCTCACCTGCTGGTGCCTTGATGGCCACATGTGTGCAGTCTATAGCACCCTGGACGCGGGGGAACCCAGCAATCGCTGCAAAACCTCTGGCTCGCTCAGCCTGGCTGGCCTCGTCCGTATGATAAAGAATAAAGGTCAGTACCTGCCTGGGCAGAGCGTCTGTCACCAGCTTCACACAACTGTGGACAGCTGATTGGGAGACTCCACACAGAACCCCCACCGAGCCCTGGAAAGAACCGGAGGTATAGAAGTTGTGGGTCATTGTGACCTTCAGAGCCACTGGCATGGCGTGTCCACCCACACAGTTGGAGCTGATCTCAGGCCCAATCATCTGACAAATGGAGGTCACGGTTTCCCTCGAGAGGCGGAGCCTCCTTCAGCATTGCACCTCAGACATATTGAGGTAGCTGCATCTTGCCTGTAAACCCTGGCGGCAGGATAGTGGCATCTTCTGCGGCCCCTTCTGTTCTCAACTTCCTGCTGACCCTGGGTCCCTTGTGCCTGCACCTCTCCTCCCACAGGTCCCTCCCCTGGAAACTGCATTGGGACACCCGGCCTGCTCTCTCTTCTGTCCCTCTCTTCCTCTTCAGAGAGGATGGCACCAGTGGAGACCACAAACCCCATTTCCAGGGTAACAGAAGGCTGTCTGATACCTGGAAGGGTCCACATGGTCTGAATCCTATGGGGACCTTGGAGACACCAATAAGTCCTGAGACGAAGCTTGGAAATACTAACAATGAAACCCCGAACAGAGATGAAGCTGCCAAGTATCAATAATCAATCAGCAGCAAACTATCTCTAAAACTCCTCACTGCTCACACTTTTTATCCTGCCCTTGGATGAGGTTTAGCAAATTGTCAGCTGCCTGCCTGTGTGACGAGAACGAAATCGCAGGGGCCAACGTAAAATACAGCTTAATTACCTTTTTAGTGGCCTTATCTGTCCTTGTAATTGATGGCGGGCACGGCTCTGACTTCTGTGTGCGCCCGCCGACCGAAATACTGCGCGAGTGCGCGATGTCGCTGGGACGCTCATCTGATACCATCATGCGTTATTTTATGCTCGAGTGAATCGGGCATGCGTCCGCCCACTCAGTGAAAAATTCTGCCCCTAGAGCTTTTAAAGTTGTGTTGGTTTTCCAGTTGTTTACTTACAATAAAGTTCACTAAGATGTTTGGCGACATTGTTTTGTATAATGCAAATATCATTAGCTGGAAACTCCAAGGAACATGTAAATAAATGACCAACTGAGAGACAGATGGTAACTGTATTATCAAATGTAAATTAATTATGACCGTAAAGCACTTTTATTATCAACAGATTGCTCAAAAACTCACTTTACATAACTTAAATTCTTCTTTGAAGGTTTTTCAGTAATATTGGTTTCAGTTAATGTGGTGCAAGTTATAGGTCTGAAAACTAGGAACTATGCTTTCCTACGTCCACTAATTTTAGCAAACTAAGTATAGGTGGGGATAAATCAGCAATGAACACTTTATACTTTAACCTACTTGTTTGCTACAGCTAATTATCGGAAGAAAGTACGTTCCCAAATTTTGTTCCATTTTTGATCCAATTTTTATTTTTCTACTCAATAAGGTTAGAAAGTTAAAAATTCGCTGGCCCCTAAAATTACATTTTCCCACAAAAAACAAACATAACTTTAGGAATTGATGGCAGAAAACACTGGGTGGAAGCGGGGGCAGGGCCAGAAGATGCAGCAAGCCGTTTAAAAGTCTGGTGACTTCAGCAAGACTGGAAAATCCCACTGGCGGGAGGGGCAGTGAAATTCTGCCCACTGTTTTTTTTCCATCCTGAACCTTACCAACAATAGTTAAAATTTTCAACAGAAAACATTTGACAGGACATACTGAGAATGAATATTTTCTCCTTCTCCCCATCAACAACTTGCATTTATATAGCACTATTAACGTAGTAAAACATCCCAAAGCACTTTGTGACCATTACCAAACTAAATATGACACTGAGCAACATAAAGAGTATTTAGGACAGTGATCAAAGTGGCAGGTTTTAATAAGCATCTTAGGGGAGAGAGGGTAGATTGGAGGAAAGGTTTAAGGCCTAGACAATTGAAGGCACGGCTGCCAACAATGGGGTGATTAAAATCAGAGATATGCAAGTGATCATAAATGGAAGAGACCAGAGACCTCAGGCAGCTGTAGGGATGGAGGAGATTACAGAGATAGGGAAGAGGGAACCATAAAGGGATTTGCAGCACAGAAATGGATCATTTGGCCCAACTGGTCCATGCTGGTGTTAATGCTCCACATGAGCTTCTTCTCACCCTTTTTCATTTAACCCTATCAGTCTATCCGTCTATTCACTTTTCCCTTATATATTCATCTAGCTTCACCTTAAATGCCTGTATATATCATTTGCCTCAACTACTTTTTGTGGTGGCGAGTTCCCCATTCTCACCACGCTCTGGGCTTTTTTTATTCATTCATGGGATGTGGGCATCACTGGCTAGGGCAGCATTTATTGCCCAACTCTAATTGCTCTTGTTCAGAGGGCACTGAAGGGTCAAGAAAAGAAGTAAAGAAGTTTCTCCCGAATTCCCTATTGGATTTATTGATGACTATCTTATATTTATGGCCCATAATTCTGGTCTCCCCCGCAAGTGGAAACATCTTCTCTATGTCTTCCCTATCAAACCCTTGAGAGTTGTTGACTAAGCCAGCATTTTTTGTCCATCATTAATAGCCCTTGAGAAGGTGGTGGTGAGCTACCTTCTATAACCCCTGTAGTCCATGTGGCATAGGTACACTCACAGTGCTGTTAGGGAGGGAGTTCCAGAATTTTGACCCAGTTCCTTTAAGGAATTCACAGCAAAAAATAATTTAGGATGATATAAAAGGCTGTTAGAGTCAATTATATCTTGATGTCCTTGGCATGCCAATAAACATCTGGATTTTATTGAAATCTTTCATACTGCACAGATTACCAAGATAAATTACTCCTCCTCAAATAAACTATGTTACAGCCATTGAAGAAGTAAAAGAAAACAAAATTTATGACAACAGCATGCAATGAGAGACTCTTACACCTAGAAAGCAATGGCTATGTTTACATTTCTGCTACATAACAGTCAACAGCTGCACTGGTAGATATTCCACTATTTCCTGTCCGAGCACATCACAACCAAGCACAATGTGGAACAAGGAATCAATAATAGATGATGGGACTCACAGGAGGGCCACGGGGTCCAATGATTGAGATGCCAGGATCTCCTGGAACTCCCTGTGGTAGAAGGGGAAAAGGCAATCAGAAAAAGCACCCATTACAATCCACACAAATAGATTACGTCTTATTGTGAATCTCCTTTTGCATGTACTGTCTCCTGATAGTTGTTTCCACCTGATGCTTAGATTTATTAGTGATTTATTTTAGCCAAGATTCCGATTAAATTGACTACATGCCCTAAAAGGGTATGGTTTGTGGTCTCTCAACGGAAGTTAGAATTTCAATACTGGTAAACCCCAAACTCTAAGTAAGCATCTCCATGAAGCATTAACTTAGCTCTGAGCTCCTGTGGTCTGCATTAGGTATGACATATGACATTCACCATAGTGGGCAACTCATCATACCCCTCACCCTCCATGACCGGCTCTCAAGGAACACAATGGCATCTTTTCCTGAAAATAGATACAGCTCAAGTACTTTTTGACTGTTTACAAACCAGAATGCATTTGATTGTTTTTTTACAATCTCTTAAAAGTTTTCAATCCCTTCCTTTGCTTGCCTTCCCCATGGTCAATGTATAACATTTACTTCCTATTACCCATGAAGGTAGTAATTTATGGTTGGGCATGTGGCTATGTTGTTCTAGGACTGCTTGTAAAACACATGTTAGAGCTTGTTTCAGTAACCCTTTGTCACCTTGCTCCTTTCTCTGTTTTCCTTTCTTGCGAAGGCAAATCACCAATTTTATACTCAGTACCTTCCCATGACTCTACTTAGAATTTTACAGCGTAGAAGTGAGCCATTTGGCCTGTTAGGCCTGTAATGGCTCTTTGAAAGAGCATTTGAATCACCAGGAACTATGGAACCCATCAAAGCCTCCTGCTGTTTTTACCTGGCCCCGATTACATGGATATGTCCAGCAGCTTGTTAGCAACTAGAGGTTCAAACCCAATTTCCTCCACCTTTCCAGCCCAGAGATACCAAGGAGAATGTTATCCCTTGTACTTCTATCATCTTCCTATGCAACTAAGTGAATCTCACTCAGCAAGGGCCAGGAGTTAGGTCCGGCAACATCCTGATGTGTATAGTTGTGTGTCATACTACATAATGCATTCCCATCCCAACTACTGGAAGATCTTGTAAACTAAGATTTATATTATGGCTGAAACCTCAAGAGCATCAAAAATCCAACAAATCAAATGCCTAATTACAGGACTATGTACATGGTGCAAATGAATGTGAATTGTGAACTGAAATTCTATAACTGGTTCACCTGTTGATTCTGAAATACAATCTAATTGCAGCATCGCAAAAGCAAAATGGACATTTTACCTAATTTTATTTCTAGAAATGGAAAAAATATTAATTGCACTTTTGCACCTTATTACCACTGGATGGCCAAGAAATGAGTTTGTATCTGGTAGTAGGTTATATAAGTTGCCACACCTGCTGATGCTTCATTTATATTTTATGATTTTAATAGATTAATGTTTTAAACAAAGTAGATTTTGTTTTCAACTGGTCAGTAGACAGTATGGCAAGAACACGTGACAAAAGGAGATTGTACTCCCAATTTCTAGGTCACAAATCTGAAATTGCGTGCATATATGTTAAAATAAGGCTGCAATCACACGACAACATAATGTCTGTACAAAATGATCTGGCTTTCCACCAAGGCTGAGTTGTTGTGTAAATCTGGAGTCGAGGCCTAAGCTGGCTCTAGAAAGAGGTAACGCTTTATGGTTTTTAAAGGTAAACTGTGCATACTTTGCTCGATGAAGACTTATTTCTCATACCTTTGCCAGCTGAGAAGCTGACAGTGAACAAATGCTGAATTAAATGGTTAGTAGTTCAGTTGGAAAGACACCAGCCCGTACTTAGCTATTTTTATTTAGAATGATAAGTGAAATTGCTTCTGCTCACAAGAATGCTTTTGCACTGAATCCTTTTTAATATTATTTAATATTTTAATATTAAATACCATCCTAGTTTGGTAACTATCAAAACTTCTCCTTGGTGATTCTTTAAGGTTTCCACTGTAACCATGCAACTTGGTACCGTAGTGCAAGATGCCCAGGGTATTTCAATACCTAAACCTTGAGGTAGATTAGATTTGGATCATCCAATTTGGACTAAAAAATTAGTAATGTGGACTCTCATGAAGAGGGGAATCCTGCTCTGCATTGGGCTGTGACTCCAGATTCACACTACATTGCAACATCAGAACAAAGTGAAATGCAAATATAGTCTAAGTTAACTTGCTTTAGAACACAATCCTCACCTAAAAGTTCCTTAAGGAAAGCAACAGAACAAAATTATCTATTGTTAGATTATGTTGCACAATGGTTGGAATCTTGTTCTTATCCCAAAACCAGGTTAAACAACTTCTAAAATTGTGTTATAAGTCAGTGTTAACTTGCAGTTATCAGTTTGCACTATAAGATGTTTTACTCAGTAATATGAATCTGAAGACCAGGACAGCCATGACCCATCATGATCTACTCTTTATTTAATTTGAGCAAACCAGGACATGGTGTCACAATTTCCAGCTTCCAGCATCATTTATATAAACAACCAGATCATGGGTTATATGTCTGGAATATTTCCAGTCTGGTGAAATTGCTCAGATCTGATAATCATTTGTTAAGTTCTACATAGTAAATAAAGAAGCGAATCATTTAAAACATGGAGCTCAAATAGCTTTATAAAGGTTGAGAATTAAGCTTCATCAGTTCACAACAGAATCTATCCCTGACGCACAGCTGAAATACCATTTATATATAGTGTATGTTTTTATTCTTCTTCAGCCAGTTTTAAAGCTGCCTGTAACAGTTGGTCAATCATGGCAATACTTTTGAAAGGATTCTATGTCCTCTATTTCTGAGGCTGTTTAAAATAACTGACATTACATAAATCTAGGAATAATCTAGAGTCAATTATCAGGAAACAATGTGCCAAGTATATATTATAACTCTTGGTACAAATCCTGGATAACATCCTGCTGCAATTTCAACATGGGCAAACAAACCTGATCTCAGTTGCACCATAAGTACTTGCTGGCGCTCACACTATTTAAAAAAAAAACATTTCTTTCACTATGTAGTTTTTGGGAGAGAAGGGGTATTATGGGTTCAAGCATCATCATTATGGCAGCTGGAGATGTGAGAGATTGAATGCGTTACCACCAGTTACTGTACAAAACTACAGGTTGAAGTAAAAGAAGAAACTACCAACATCAAAAATCTTATCTTTACAAGTTTAGAATTGTGCAACACATGAAACATCGATATACACATATTTCTTCTGTTTCATCATTTCCCAGTTTTATTATGACTGTTGTTTCAGGAATAATATTGTTTAGGTCCTGAATTTACATCAAGTAGTTACAAGTTAGTGTCGCATCCTGCATTATGAAAAGTTTGCACAATAGAGTAAGTTAATTAACAACGACTAATTAGTGAACAGAAATATTTCGAAGGTCAGTTTTTGAATGAATTGACCATGAGGGCTCTATGAGGTACTATTTTTGACCAACATTTTTGGATTTTCAGCGCATAAATAATCATTCGTCATACAACTAATAATCTTTTTGCCAGGTGTACTTCAAAGAAAGAAAACTTTCTGGTTGCGCTGCATTTCCGGACAACGATGATCTCATTTTCAAGCCTGGTGCTTGAAGGGATTTGCTTTTCACCAGTATATTTGCTCAACTTCGAATCAAACTAGCCACAAAAAAAAACAAGTCTGCAGCATGTTATAATTCAGGCTTGAACTGATGCCAATGTGGTTTACTTCAAACTCATGGTTTGGTCCAATCCCTTCAATGCATTATTAACCATTGCTTACAGACAGCTTTTGCGTAATCTTCACTTAATTATCTTTGGGCCAGGTGGGTTGCTTTATATCCTGAACACACTTCCACTTGGGTGGAATTAATCAAAGCTGAAAGACGAGACTTGACTTGATCAAACTTAGAATAGGGTTCATGCCAAGATTCGGTGAAGTTTGGAAGACCAAAATAATATGCAGAGTCTTTGAGATTACCTGTTCTCCAAGTTTTTCTAAGTCAGACTGGTATTCATCTTGTGAAGAGATATGTCACACTTTCCTCTACCCACTCTACACAATTACTAAGACAAGTCAGACAGAATGGTCAAATATAATTCTTGTCATTCCCAGCCAACAATTAAAATATTTATTGATTCTTTGGGTGGAATTGTCCATGCCCGCTGGCGTCGGGCATGCTTGGCGGTGTGAGTGGACAATATGGCAAGAAGGCCAGAAATCAGTTTCACGGCGTTGTGAAACCAGTTTACAAACGGCTGCTCAGCTCGTCAATGGCGGGCCACATTTCCAGCCATCGGGTGTCAAGAAACTCATTATGATACATCTGCACATCATTGTAAAGCCAATCCGCCGGACTCATCCCCCCGCGATGGATTGTCCGTCTAACACGACGACGTGTTTCACAACTGCACATAAGTGAAGTGCACCTGGCGAGCTGCACTTTGCTCAGGACCTGATGATTTGTTTGCCTATCTAGCTTCAGGCAGCACTCGTGGTCATCAGCACCAGGCTTTGCAGATAGCACTTTTAGGGGGGCTTAAGGGCAGGTTTCTACCATCAGGTGGGCGTGGCTCTGTATGGCTGCAGGGCTAGGGCTTGCCTGGGGAAGGGGGAGAAGTGGCCTCAGGCACGAGAAGAGGCTGCAGGCTGAGGGCTGTACTGGGGAAGGGGGGTATTCCAGCACATGAGAGGGGCACATGTTAATCTGTACAAGTAGCCTCAAGATGGTGAGGGCTGAGGTGGCAGTCTCCAGATCAGATAAGGTCAGATAGAGATGTGAGGGTGCGTGTGAAAGAGTGAGTGGTGATGTCCCTTGAGCTGGCAGTGAGTGAGATGCCAGTGAATGTGTGATGGTCTTGTGAGTGTGTGAGTTTAGAGTGATGAGATGGTTGCCTTACCCTGGGGGCACGGATGAGATCATTCATCCTCTTTCTGCACTGGATGGCCAACCTCTTTGGTGCAGCGTTGGCACTGACCATCACTGCCACCGCCTCCTAAGCTGGAGTGGTAACATTGCTGCCCCTCCTGCAGCCAGAGTGAAGGTAGAGGACATCACAGCAGGACTCCACAGCATCCAAAAGGTGCTTGAGGGCCTGTCACTAAACCTGGGGGCTGCAGTCTTCTTGCCTTTCAAGGCCATGTCTTACATACAGCAGTCCTGGGCAAGGAGCGCTGAGAGATGTGGGTGCGGCTGTACTTTAAATGTGACACCCGGTGTGATGAAGCAGTGAGGTGACAGCCTAGTGGATGAATTAGAGTCTGCCCGTCATGAAATCGCTATGCTTTCCGGGAATGCATAATTAATGCAGCAATTTTGGGATGCCGGCCAGCAGATAAAATGTCATTTTACCTTCGCTTAGTGCAAATCTGGGACAATGCCGCTCTTTATATTCAGTTGACAAATATTCCAAGGCTCTGCTGTTGGCATGAGAGATCTCATGGACAGTAGGAATTGGTTGGGAAATTGGGATTGTCTTAACCAACAAAACACATCTTTTCCACATAAACTGAGCTCATTGTGGACCTTGAGATCAAACCTGCTCAAATTATCTTCTTAAAGGAAAGTTATTTTATTTTGTTCAAGTTTGCTCCTTGTTTTAATTGGTGCTGCCAGGATACACGTTTTCATGTTTCTTCCTACTGATATTTTCTTTCATAACCTCTTTTTATGGTGCTATTTAAATTATCTTAACAGTACTGATGGGGGATGAGAGACAGTTGAATGATTCAGGTAATGAGACTTGTGGTGGCCAACAAATGGAACATGAACACAATTCACCTTTCACTACCACAGGAACTCTGTTTATGGAATTTATTACACCTCCCTGGACAGGTCTTGTTCATCACTCCTTCCAGAGAGTGGCTGCCACAGAAATGTTGGACAATGACCTGTAGGTAACATTTGGATTAGAGCAGGTCTTCCCATGGAGAGGCAAGTTACCACAGTACGAACGTTGATGTCATGGTGTCCTTCCAATCTAACAATAACATCATCTGCCAAGTCAGTCAGCCTGCACTGCACTCACATATAAAGTTAGTGACAAACATTTTGCTCAAAAGGTGAGGTAGTTCTTAACGTTTTCCACTGAATTGAAGTATCGTGCCATAAAAGTGCCAGGCAATGACCTATCTCAAACAAGAGAGGAGATTGCCTCGAGAGGAGAATGCCCCTTGACATTCAATAACATTAACCATTGCTGAATCCCCTACTAACAACATCCTGGGGCGGGGGGTGGGGGGGTGGGGGGGGTGGTTTCCATTGACCAGAAACTGAACTGGACTAGCCACATAAATACTGTGACTACAAGAGCAGGTCAGAGGCTGGGAATTCTGTGGCTAGTAACTCACCTTCTGACTCCCCAAAGCCTGTCCAGCATCTACAAGGCACAAGTCAGAAGTGTGTTGGAATACTCTCCACCTGCCTGGATAAGCACAGCTCCAACAACACTCAAGCAGCTTGACACCATCCAGGACAAAGCAACCCGTTTGATTGGCTCCCCATCCACAAACATTCACTCCCTCCACCACCGATGTACAGTAGCAGTAATGTATATCATCTCCAGGATGCACTGCAGCAACGTACCAAGGCTCCTTCGACAGCACCTTCTAAACCCGCGACCTCTACCCCCTGGAAGGACAAGGGCAGCAGACACATGGGAACACCACCACCTGGAAGTTCCCCTCCAAGCCACCCACCATCCTGTCTTGGAAATATATCGCTGTTCCTTCACTGTCGCTGGGTCAAAATACTGGAACTCCCTTCCTAACAACACTATGGATGTACCTACAGCACATGGACTGCAGCTGTTCAAGAAGGCAGCTCACCACCACCTTCTCAAGGGCAATTAGGGATGGGCAATAAATGCTGGCCTGGCCAGCAACGCCTACATCTCGAGAAAGAATAAAAAAAAAGTTGAACAGAGTGTATAGATTGCTACATTCGAGGGAGCCCTTCCTTGCAGCATGTTATGGGTGGCATCCATGTAGGAGGCAGGGATCTTAATTCTAACCTCAGGCTTGCATGAATGGAAAGGTTTTGAACTTAAAATACTGTTCTGGCGGTAAATAACCAGATAAATATTAATGTGTTTCTCAGGAAACAGCTGTAGTGCCTTCATAAGGCTGTAGGCCAACATGCATGCATTACTTGAAAGGTAAGAAAAATTGGAGGAATGGCTCTCTCCTTGCAACTTGTACCTATGCCTTTAATGGAGGTGGGATGGGCCATGTAGCCTTCAGACTTAAGTAAGGCCGTCCTCTTGTGGTGCATCTCCTGTAGCGAGACCGCCAGTCAAAAAGACAGTATTGTCCACAAGTCATTACTGTACCATCCTCATAAAAATTTTTTTTGTTCCTCAACCAAATGTGCCATACCACAGGCTCTATGGGCCACTTGTCAAAAATTTCTTGTCAAATGACAGATGAGTTTCCCATCAAAAACCTCAGAATTGCTTTGATTTCATCACGACTTGAATTCAAGGAGAATGATCAGAATGCAGGATGGTGTATTTGCCGATTGTGGCAATAAGTACAGAGAGCTCAGAAATGCATTTTTGTATTCTGAGGGGGAGTCAGGTGTTAAATTAGCTTTTTGACCTATCGGCGAAATAGTTCCATCTTGAATACTTGTGGATATTTTAAAAAAGAATTAAAGAGTTGCTTGACAAAAGAAGAAAGCTAGTTTTGGAGGAGCAGTTTCAGTAAATTTCCGTTCAGGTTGAAGGAAAATATCAAGAAACAAAAAAACGAGTAACAGTGAAGCCAAAGGTGATAGGACCTGTGAAAGACATGAAGGAACAGCCTTCAAAGAATTCAAAGGAGAAAAGTACATTGTCCCATTGGAGGACACAAAGGATATCAGGATGTAGTGTTGTACTAATTCCCTGCAAGAGGAACCCAGGTTTTGGGCACTGAAAGAAGGTGATAAAGTGAAATCATTCAAAAAGAGTATAAATAGAGGAGGAAGTCACTTGGGGAAGGGGAAGGAAAGCAGCAGGATTCAGAACAGAGCATCTAGGAACCCTTGGTTGATGGAAAAATGAAAGCCAATAGATGAGCCATCAAGTACACCTATAAGACACACTGCAACAATTCACCAAGACTCCATTGACAGCACCTTCCAAACCCATGACTTCAACCATCTAGAAGGACAAGGGCAGCAGACACATGGGAAGACCACCACCTGAACATTCCCCTCTAAGTCACAAACTATCCTGACTTGGAAATATATCGCCGTTCCTTCACTGGCGCTGGGTCAAAATCCTGGAACTCCCTCCCTAACAGCACTGTGGGTGTACTGTAGTGATTCAAGAAGGCAGTTCACCATCACCTTCTCAAGGGCAATTAGGGATGGGTAATAAAAACTGGTCTTGCCAGCGATGCCCACATGTCATGAACAAATAATTAAAAAGATGGAACCATAAGGGAAGAAATGAGAGAGCATTGAGTACAACTTTGGTGGAATAGCGCTGGTTGCAAAATCCTGTTTAAAAATCGACTGTAATGGAGCCTACATTACATTTATCCACTGGGCCTTGGGGAAAACCCATATAATGGTCAAAACCAAAACTTATTTCCTTTCACGTTTGTTTATCTAATTTAAATATTAAAAAGAATGAAATGTAATAAGCTTTCAATCATTGCATTATGAAAGAATAAGAATTACAAAGATTTGTTGCTCGAGGGGATACATAATTTAGTTTGATTTTGACTCCAGAACTATATCCCAATTGAAACATTTCTCATTTTTTTTCATAACCACTGAAGTTAAGCCACAGCTTGAAATTGCAATTTTAAGATTGGCTGGAATGAAATGTCTGTTCTACACTAATAGACAGTCATTCAAACAAGGAAGAGTTTAGAAGTCCTATTAACATTCTGCCAGAAATATAACGTAAGGACAGGTTTCCCTTTTTCTGCTATGACTCACCTCTTCACCAGGTTCCCCCTTTAGACCCTGGGCATCACAGCAAACACAGCATGCAGAAGTAAAGGAGAGACACAAATAGAGGATTAGTATTAGACCAAATAAAAGACAATGTACTTATCAGCACCTCTCTAAAGCAATCTACATAAAGATGTCTGCAGCCAAAATCTGTGTTTATGCATTAGATCATCCTGCAACAAACATCAAGCAAGCAGCACAGCAATAGGTTACACCCATCATAATCATTAATTCTGGACAAAGATAAAACAACCTGTATTAATACAGAGATAAAAACAAAAAACCTGCGGATGCTGGAAATCCAAAACAAAAACAGAATTACCTGGAAAAACTCAGCAGGTCTGGCAGCATCGACGGAGAAGAAAAGAGTTGATGTTTCGAGTCCTCATGACCCTTCAACAGAACGTCAGTTCTGTTGAAGGGTCATGAGGACTCGAAACATCAACTCTTTTCTTCTCCGTCGATGCTGCCAGACCTGCTGAGTTTTTCCAGGTAATTCTGTTTTTGTTCTGTATTAATACAGCTCCTTTAAGGTAGGAAAAAAACATCCCAAAGCACTTCACAGAGGCAGGACTAAGTAATGGGTGTCCCTGTGAAACACCGAGCTCATGTTTGCTCCCATAGGGCCAATTTTTTGGTTATGTCATCAAACAGGAGGCACCAAAAGTACTTCAACAGGCATCCTAATCCTGGTTCCTCAGTCCCTAGTGCATTGCACAGGAGCTGGTCATTGGTGAGGGCCCAGGGAGCAGGGGATGGAAATGCTAAGTGTGCTTGGGTGGAGGGAGGGAGGGAGGGACTCACAATGGACCTGCAAAATACAGTAGTGGGAGAGTCAGAAAAAGATCCAACAAACAGCAATCAGCTAAGAGGTCTACTTGTTTATTTTGGTGGTGTTACTTGAGAGAGGGAGGTCGACCACAACACTGGGAAGAATTCCCTGGTCTTCTCAGATATCACCGTGGAATTTTTAACATTCACCAGAATAGATAGACAAGATTCTGGTTTCACAAGTCATCCAAAGGATGCAGCATTCCCTCAGTATTATACTGAAGTATCAGCCTAGATTACGTGTCCAAATTCTGGAGTGGGACTTGAACCAATGATCTTCTGACTCAGAAGCAAGTACAATATCCACTAATGCAAGCTAACACTCACATCGATTACCATTAGATGAAACATGTTGAGGCAACTGCGGCCTTAATTCCTGGTTCAGGTTGTACCAAAATTTCCTTGATTATTTAGGGTGTAATCTTACCATGCTTAAAGCAAAGTTGCGAACATGTATCTTTCCATAAATTTTTACTCAGTCTTTTTGGAAGGTTATGCACATTAAAAGATTCAACAAAGATGTGGGTACAGGAATAAGATATTTTCCTTCTTTGTATCCAATATCAGGATCCTGCACTTGTCGATCAAGTATTGGGATTCCTTTACTGACCTCAACAATATATCTAAACAACAGCCATTTCAGTGTCTTTCCCTTCACACTAAGAGCCTCAATACTTGATTTGTGGAATGAGTAGCGGAGATGAATAATTTAAGAAACAACTGGATATGGAAATGGGGGAGAGGTGGGTCATATAGGGTGTTTCTCCAGAGATAAATTCAGACAAACGGGCTTCTTCACTTTTAATTATCTTGTCATTTTACAGCACTTCCTCATCCCTTTCCCGCCAATTATTTTCGAGAGGCACTGACCCCACTGGGTTGAGAGCACCTCCAATTTAAGTGGTCATACTTTGTGTGTGAACCTTAACAGTGAGTGTTGGTAGTCCATTCAACCATGGAAGTATCACAGCAGGGATAGAATCATGCCCTTGATACCCACACACTCACTTTCAGCTCAAGAGCTGAGAAGTGATCAGATTTTCTCAGCCTTGCCCAGCAGTGCTGAGGCTAACTGTGGCATCCCCAAATTACTGCCCCATATCAACCAGATTAACTCAGTGAGACATTTCTATTATTGACCTCAGGAGGTCCTGTTCATTCAGATTGTTAATCTAATTAAGCACTGAGTTGAAACTGTGCAATTTTGTTTCAGTTGAAGTCAGTGTAGAGAAACGTTTTCATCCTCCAGGCCTAATTTGGATTAAATCTTGAGGGCCTCTTGAGCATCCCGATTTTAATCACTTTTCCTGGCTGTATGATCAGCTGCCTGGGCCCCAAGCTCTGGAATTCCTACCCAAAACCTCCCTGCCCTCTACCTCTCTCTCCCTTGTTAAGAGGCTCCTTGAAACCAACCTCCTTGACCAAGCCATTGCTCATCATATTTGCACGTGCTTTGTTTGGTTACACTCCTCTGAAGTGCCTTGGGACATTTTACTATGTTAATGGTGCTATATAATTGTGAGCTGTTGCTGTAGATGTGCAAAGATTTGGTGAGTTAACCAACCCTTCACTTTTTCAGTCTGATTATAGGACTAGAATTCACATGAAATCTTTCAAAATCTGATAAATTCAAACCTGCTCACAACTTTGCATTTACATGCTAATAGTAATAAACATACAGCCAGCAAGTAAAATATAATGAATGTCAAACAAACTCTGCATTAATCATGCTTTTCAAACCACAGTTGTCACATTATAAATTGGAGAGCACTGAAAAATTCAGCTTCAAGTTTGACAATGCCAGATTCATGCAGCAAACTAATTACTTGCAAAAAACAAAATATGGCAAATGCTGGAAATCTGAAATAAAAAGAGAACGTGCTAGAAATACTCAGCAGGTCTGACAGCATCTATGGAGAGGGAAACAGAGTTAATGGGTGGAATTTTCCATCCCCTTCGCAGTAGGGGTGGGGCCAATGACTTCAGCAGGACTGTAAAAGCCTGCCCTAAGTTTCAGGTCGATTTTCTGATGTTTCATCAGAGCGTAAAGCTTAAGATGAAAAATCAGCAATCTGAAATGATAACTCTGTTTCTCTCTCTGTAGGAGCTGTCAGAACTTTCTTTATATACTAAACATCTAGTTGGTTTCCATCAAGCTAAAACTAAACCACTTCCGCAGATTGCAGAGGGTGGCAGATCATTTGGAAAAAGAGCTTGTACTGCTGTGAGTGATCAATCATGGAAATGCTGTCACGTAACAGGCCTGACCATCTCACACATGCATATTTATCCACCATTTCAGGGATATCTGGGAGACCCAATCAATTTATCAAACTTTGGTTGCAGCACTGGTGAGCTAAATGACATCTTACAAAAAAAACCTCAGCGTAATTAGTTCAAAACTTAGGGGTAATTTTGTTGAGGGGCTGGCACTACATTAGCTCCCTGTTCTGTGACCTGCCTGATATTCAGTCCTGTTAATGAATAAAATATCCAGCAGGGCATGTAATAGGCAGTCAATGCTTATATGGCTCAAGACAAATTCCTACCCCGTAACCTTATGTAAATCATTTGTGCAGTTATTCTTCCATCTGCCCAGTTGATTGGTCTTACTCTTTAAACGATTCAAATACCTGAAAATATAATATCTGATGCGTATTTTCCTTCTGAAGTGTGACACTTTAGGTTGCCTGTAACTGTGCTTTTGATTTGGGAATTTGGCAGGGCAGTGTGACAATTTATTAGTTAGAGCACTTTAATAGGATAAGTTCTCTGTGAGCCAGTATGTGATAACCCGCATTTACAGGCGGCAAAAATCAATGATTTTTGAGTCATTCCAATTTGAGGGCCGTCCACCAAAACCTGGGCTTACTTCAAGGAGAAAAAGAAAAGAGAAAATGTGCCACTAATGGCAGGAAGTTCTGCTGCAAGCACTTCCTCGCCCTAATAGAATGATCCAAAACAAGTAGGACTAAGGAAACTTTCAAAGTGATTGTTCTAAAAATAGTATAATTACTACAAAAACTTGTTGCCTGTTGCAAGAACGCCTGCAACAGTGTTTGTTCTTCCTTGCATCACAACCGCTCACCGGGATGTAGTGGTGGCAGACTAACCTTAAAAACCTAGTTGATCCCCCCTGGAATTTCCCCATTTAATGAGCTGCAGCCCACACACAGTTAGAACTTGTTTCCTTTTAAAGCAAGGGGGAGTTGGAGTGGGTTTGTTTATTTCTGCGAAATACCAAAGCTTTGTGATAAATGTGCTTATGAACTAAAGTATTCCATGTGCTTTTGCTTACATACAATATTATAACGAATCAAACCAGGCTCATGGCAATGAGATTAACCTACAGCATTTGCACAGCAATGAGTCAAAATTTTAAAGAGGCTGTTCAGGATTAGAGGGCAGTGAAAATATCCACAATATTACCTGCAGTGATCCTACCCTTTGCTCTTGACTTTTCTGTAATGTTAGTTAGAGATAGATAAAATTACATGTTTTTACGCATGTATTTTACCCCTTGAATTTATAAATGAATATTGAAAACTATTTTATAAGCCTTTTGTTTTCAGAAGGTATAAAAATAATGAGATATTGAAGAAATTGCTTGGTATATTCAAGAAGTTCAGGGATCACAAAGATTTCATTGTTTACAAACATTAAACCATAAAAACTCCATAATGTGAATTTTATTTTACTGTACATGCCTTTCAAATTGGCTGCAATTCCAGCTTATTTGCTGCTGCATTTATACAGTTTTGCTAGGAGGGGAGCAATGTTCACCAAACAGCCCATTTAATTGACCAATGCTCTTTAAAGGCAGAAGTTGCAATACAGGATAGTAGCATGTTTTAAAATAGATTACAAATCAGAACTGTCAAGCTTCACAGCAAGAAAACCTTGTATATTTCACAAAAATCTCACCCAGATAAGAATCTCACTTGAAGTCAACTTTACATTCATCTTAAAATGCATAGATGCATGTAAATTTCAGTTTGTGGCCCTGGTTGAATTGGTCCATTAATATGTTGTAAACTGGAGCCAGGAAAATGTGCAAAATGCTCTCAAAAAACGTGTAATTAAGTGCTGCACTGTCAAATAAATGGTTTAAGGCTGCATTATCCTGAAATTAAAAATTTAAAAAAGCTGCACAATGTCACTTTAACAAAAGACATCCATCTCTGTAAACCAGATGTTGTTCTGACCTTTTATAAATGTTTATACAATGATTCTTCAGGGAGAACATGACACTTCTAAAAATGGTGCAATTTTTTTCCCAAAGGTTATATACACAAACTAATTCTGTGCTTGTTAATACAGATAAAATATTGCAATTCAATTCAACTCAATTTTAGATGTGGTGTTTCCAGGAAAGGTGGGGGCTGAGGTGTAAGAAAGGATATTGCAGCTTTAAAATTATTTTCTTTGACAGTTCATTAATAAACAGCTGAAATGATCATTTATTGTGCCTCCGAAGCAACATAAGGCATCAAGTCTACGTAACCACAAGGCTAAAATTAGATGCAATAAGTAAACTTACCCTTCTCCCTGGCAGGCCCATGGATCCTTTGTTTCCCTAATAATCAATGTACAGTCAGAACTGCAAAGGAAGAGTTTTTGCGATTTCACCCAAAGAGATGTTCAGCCGCACATCCAGCAAAGTCTTTTGCCCCCAAATCACAGAGCAAGCATTCCAGAATTTAATGCTTGTTTACAAAAGCATGAAGGCTTCCCATTAGATGCTGCTATTTAGTGCTTTACACACCAAACTACCAGACTGCTAGGCCAAGAGTTAACTCTCAGAAAAAAGCTCTTATCCCAAAACAAAGCTGGAAATATGATGACTGTATGCTAAAACCACACCACCAGTTAAATAAGTTTCCATCCACAGCCTCAAAACAAATGTAGCGAGAGCCAAGGTAATACTTTTGGGGAGCAGTGTTGGTGAAACAGTTGATTAGAATGACAAAGGAGATGGCTATTAGGTGTGTTTTAATGTCTGGGAGGTCAATCCTAAGATTGCTCATCCTAAGAAAGCTTTTATTTTTTTCTGTTTTGTTAAAAGCAAAAATGGAGCAAATGAGACCAAGTGGGGATGGATAGAAAGTTAATAAGAGGCAAGCTCCACAATGCAGCAGGGAATGGGAGAAAGAATGATAGAACAATGCAAAGGAGTGCAAATACAGCTTTAGGAGAAGACAAGAGAGGGGTGCAGTTAAAGACTAATTACCGGAAAGCCATCTCTTCCTGGAGGTCCCTGAAAAGAACAAAAATCAGTAGCAAGGGGGAAAGAAATGAACATATTACATACATAAGCAAAGGAATAGAGCTAAGTTTATTACTATTTTGTTTAAGAAAGTGTGATGTTAAAATGTAAACTAAGATGCAAAAGATAGTGTTTCATCCATTATTATAGGTGCTTATCACTGACACAAATCATTTACAAGAATAATATTAAATGTAAATTCCACAAGGACTAAGGAAAGGTTATGATGAAACCGGAAAGATTTAGCAGAAACAAGTGAATATCTACAGCGCATTACACTGTGTAGAATCTTACTGATAAAAAAGTTTTTTTTAACCCAACCTGTTCCCATAGGCAATACTAGCCATTCTTGTACTTACAGCTGGCCCTGTGAACATAAGAACAGAAAAAAGAAAAATCTGTTATACTGCTGCAATGTTCTTTATAGAATTAATACAAGTTTTCTCCCAAATTTAATTCACTTTTACATTAACAAATTACATGTCCTAAAAATGAATTAAATTACAATTCAAACAGATGGCTGTGCAGAGAGAAGTGTTTGTGCTTATATAAGCAGGAGAGACCAGACTGAGGTCATCATCTGGTTTTCTTGATACTGCCAGCATTTTAGGATGCGGGACACCCCAGTTCATTTAGAACATAGGAACAGAGGAGCAGGAGGAGGCCATTCAGCCCCTCTAGCCAACTCTACATTCAACTAGATCAGGGCTGATCGTCTACGTCAACGCCATTTTCTTGCGCTATCTCCAGGTCCTTTGACGTCATTGGCATCAAGAAATCTACCGATCTCTGTCTTGACAATGACTGAGCTTCCACAACCCTCTGAGGTAGAGAATTCCAAAGATTCACTATTTCTGAGTGAAGAAGTTCCTCCTCATCTCAGTCCTAAATGGCCTGCCCTTTATTCTGACACTGTGTACCTGGTTCTAGACTGCCCAGTCAGGGGAAACATCTTTTCTCCATCTACCCTATCGAGCCCTGTAAGAATTTTGTAAGTTTCAATGAGATCATCTCTCATTCTTCGAAACTCTAAAGAAAAGAGGCTCTTACTCCTCAATCTCTCCTCACAGGGCAGTCCTACCATACCAGGAATTAGCCTGGTGAACTTTTACTGCACTCCCTCTATGGCCAATATATCCTTCCTTCGGTATGGGGACCAAAACTGTACGCAATACTCCAGGTACAGTACAACCAAGATTCTATAGAATTGAAGCAAGATACCTTTAGTCCTGTACTCAAATCCTCTTGCGATAAAGGCCAACATACCATTTGCCTACCTAATTGTTTGCTGCTCCTGCATGTTAACTTTAAGTGATTCATGAACAAGGACAACCAGGTCCCTTTGGGCATCAACACTTCCCAATCCCTCACCATTTAAGAAATACTCGGCACCTCCATTCCTGTGACCAAAGTTGATAACCTGATACTTTGGTATGAGGTCAGATCCAGCTTGCATCTTCCCTATAATATTCTGCCAGTAGGCCATTCCAATACTCAAACCACTGTGGGCTATTCAAGCCAACTTTATGACTCTGCCTCTCTCAGTGATGTTGGTACATTGCTCCCAATTAACCCTAATGGGGGGATAGTTCGTTTGCTGCAGAGTCCCATACACCCAGCACTGGATTGACACCTGCTTAAACCAATGTCATTCTGGAACCTTAGACAGATAATCACACCTGGACAAATATGCACACAGTTGACATGTGAAGCTTTTCCAATGGCAGACCTGAAGTCACATTTAGTGGCAGGTTTATGTACTGTTATCTGTAGCAGGGACCTGGACATCAATAACAATCCAGATAACCCCTACCAGCAGTTCTTATTTTAATCTCTTATACATGGATCAATTGTCCTTTATATATTCAGCAAACAATCCAGATCATGTGGTTTGATAACAAACAGCAAAACTCCACGACTTAAGACAGGTCTTTAATTTCAGAAAAAAAAATCGTTGGTGTGACTAAATAAGCTAGCCAAGTGATTTTTTTTCTGAAATTAAAGAGCTCCAGACTGAGTTCAACCCACAGTGTGTCATGAGGTGAAAAAAAGCAAAGCTTTTGCGATTAATCCCTCAGAAGCCAAGTAGGGAAAAGTGCTGTATAAATAGGGGGAAAACAAATTAAAAAGTATTTGGTTTAATAAATTTAACTAGTAAACTTCTCCAGACTGAGGGAATACAATGTGGTGTCCACTATACACACAGGCCTGCAGAGGGCCTGGGAGTTAGCTGTCCTCTGAAAGGATGAGGAGGGGGCTCTAATCAGTTACCCCTGTATTCATGGATTCAATCTGGAAAAAGACATCCAAATTATGTACAGTTTGTGCAATTTCAGCAACTAGCCCACACCTTGCAAAGGAAATAAATCACATTTCAGTAACTAATAGAATGTAATTGATAACAGATTCACATAAGTAACTCCTGTGCTGATTTCTCCAACTGCCTACCAGAAGCAACAGCTGAACTGAATTAACACTAAAAAGCACAATTTGGCACCTTTTGAATCCTATTTTATATTCAAGAAGTTTTTGACTTCATACATTTTGGAAGTTTGGGACTTAAAATAACAATGCAGCAACATTTATCCATGCTTCTGATATGTCTTTAATCCAATGAGCTATTACAGAGAATAGATACAACTTTACTGCTTCATAATTGTTATTCCTTCATAACAACACTGTGTGAATAACGTATCTCAAACAAACATGTTCCCCGTAGAGACACAAAATCTGGTACCAAATAAGTCAGGATAGCTTCCCTGGAATTCACTTGTTTCTTGGTTCCCTTTCTATAACAGATGCAAAAAGACCACCATGCTTACTATTTTAAAGATATACCTCAGACTTTCTGTGCCACATACCTGGAACACCTCTGCGGCCATGTCTTCCCTTTTCTCCTGGTGGTCCTAGTGTGAAAATAGTAAGCAGACATTACTGCAACTGTTAGCAATTTGGGAATGTGAATAGGTTTACCTGTGCATGCATGTACCACAACCTATTTATTAATATGACAATCAAAACACAAATTGGAGTCAAGGTTTAAACAAAGTTTAATTAAGAATCCACTGCATTTAAAGATCTTCTTGTTTGTCCCTTGGGGCAGAATCTTCTGTTCGGTGAGCGGGGGAGTGGGGCCCGCTCGCCGATGCGCAAAATGACGCGGGGCGATGTCAGGCTTGTGTCGCAATGTCACCCCGCGGCATTTAGATTTACAGGTTGGCCGGTGCGCAGCCGACTCGGCTGCACACCCGCCGACCTGTCAACCTGGCTATTACAGCCATTAAAAACCAATTGAAATCATTAGTGGACCTGCCTGTCCAACCTTAAGGTTGGTGGGTAGGCCGGGAGCCCTGGCTGGCTTCAGAAAAAGCATGAAAACCTCATCTACGGGCGGGGTGAGGTTTCATGAGTGATTTGAAAATTTTAGGATATTTCAAAATGAAAGTTATGGGCATGTCCCAACTCACATGAGGGGACATGGCAGTGAAATTTTTTTCTCATCTTTATTTTGAAGTTCCAAACCTGAGCCAATCTCCCTGAAGCAGCACTTAGCCTCAGGGAGATCTGTACGCTCTTTCGCGTGCATGTGTGAAAAAGCGCACTCCCGGCTCAGGGAATACAACCCTGCCCGCACAGGGAGTGCATAGCGCTTCCTGGCAGACGTCATGCTGGGAGGCCTTAATTGGCCCACCCACACCCGCTCCCACACATCCCCTCCGATGGGGGAAAAATGTTGCCCTTGGTATGGGGCACTACATTTTAATGCCGATCTAACTCATAAGTTTAAATACGGATGCATACATTTCTTCTAAAACTATGAGCCTTCAAGCTCTTAATACCAACAAAAATGTATCTATCTTTCATATTTCCACATATAATGATTCAGTGTGTCTAGTTAACTCATGGGGCTGAATTTTCCGGTCGACATGCAGGAACGGGCCCGACATGTAAAACGGCGCGCGATGACCTCAGTGTGTGTTCCAACATCATCGCGCGCCTTCGCAATATTTCATCTGGTGGGCGCACGCCGGAGTCGGCTGTGAGCCTACTAAATGTCAACGGCGATTAAGGCCGTTATGAGATTGATTAAAGTTGTTAAGAACGCGGCCTGTCCAACCTTAAGGCAGGCGGCAGGCAAAAAGCCCAAGCGGCCTTTGCGTTTTTCAGGAAACCTCATCCACGGGCGGGATGAGGTTTCCTAAAGCTTTTGTATAATAAATAAATAATTTTTCCCACCTTTACAAACATGTCCCAACTCGTGTGACACTGTCACATGAGGGGACATCTTTAAATAAATTTTACATCATTTATTAAACTGTTTTATTATCCATTCAATCTCCCTGAGGCAGCTCCATGTTTCAGGGAGATTGCTGCGCTCCTTCGCACCGACTCTCCCTCCTCCTCCCTGCCCGCACAGCTAGCGCTGAGCACTAGGGGCCATGTATTACGCTGGGCAGGCCTTAATTGGCCCAACAGAGGAAAAATCCTGGCCATGCTTTCCTTGGGTTATTGAATGACCCGTCTGGATGTGGGCCTTTTCTCAAATAAATGAAGTTTTATATTATAAGCTTGAAATAGAAACAAGTAATCTACATTTTCAAAGAATCTTGGATCTTTAAAACCTGCATCTTTCTACGTTGCATACAAAACATTGGCTCCCCCAAGCACATCAAACAGTAATTAATAGAAATCTTGCTGCCTTCAAATTAAGTGCAAATGAAAGCAGCATTTAATTGAAACAAAGTGCAGCACTCTAAAGGTGGAAGTACTGACTTAAATACACACACACATTCTTATAAAATAATCACATGCATTGATTGTTACAAAAACCTGTGATAACAGTTGACCTGGACCCAGAACCTTTCAGAAACAAATATCACCATGGCCTAGATTGTGCGCATATCATTCAGAGAACATTGTCAGCATTACTGAATTCGAGGTGCTAAGCAAATATTTATTTTAGAAAAGTGCAAGTGTTATTTATTTTATAGGCTTCTATTATTCCTATAAATAAATCACCATTCACAGTGTTAGGTATCTACAGCAATAAAACATTCCTTAAAGTTTTGGCTAAATGCTAGCAATTTTAATGTGGTCACATCTTGACATGACCTAAGTATGAATTGCATGTCCAATGAACCATGACTTGGCTACATAATGAACAGTTCATTCATGGTTTTCAGGGCATGTAATAGTTCAATCAGTCTGGTCTTACTGCTGGAATGTAACAATTGACACACTGATCTGTCCTATTTCTAAACGCAGCAAAAGTGTTTTCACAAGGCTCAAGTGTTGGATAGAAATATTTTCACAAGGTGTTTCAAGAAATTCCATCATCATTACACAGCATCTCTCAAACTGAATGTATCACAATCGTCAGCAACAGGAATGAATACAAATTCACAATTAAGAATAAATAGCGGGGGCTGAACAATTCTTCTCCAAACTAATATTGTATAAGAAAAGTTTTCTGGCAAACTCTTCTCCTGGATAAGACTTAAATACCTGCAACAGTAAGTAGTGGATTAATAAATTTTAAGATACCCCTGATATTTCAGATAATTGTTTAGGTATAATCCTATACTCTAAACATCATATTTTTCCAGTAAGATGTGTTAATTTTCCACTCAATAATTAGGAAGGAATGTGTTAAAGGCCTGGAAATTAGTGTGCCTTCATTCCTGGAAAAAAGACATTCTTTATTCTCCTTCCCTTATGTTACGCGATCCTCCCCCCCCTCAAATTTTCCTCTCTGCACTCTAGTCAGTCCATGCTTAACGCTCAGGCAATAAAGATGAAAATCTACCCTATGATATCAGTGTCACGTAAAGAATGCATCAGCCTACTCCCTCTGCAAAGAAAAAAGTTGCCAAGCACTTTCACCAAGGGGAAAATTCAACATTGGCGGGGATGCATAATGAGTGGGAGTGGATCAGTTACTCCACCCAACTTCCCTTCCCAATGACTTTCAATTTTATCTCCACTGTCCCTTTAAAGTAGGATTGTCCCAACCCAATAGAACTGTAGCAAGTCACAACGAGAAAGTGGTCTGTAGATGTTTACATAGAAACATGATACACAAAAATGCACAAAATCTAAACACCCACCTTATACCCAAAAATCCAAGACCCCCCCATAAAAACATTTAAAACCTTGTACATGAACCATCCAAACACTGTGTACAAACATTTAATCCCCTACACACATGTCCGAACCTCCATCGACAAACCATTCCAGCCTGTTGCATACAAGAATTTCAAAACCCTTCCATAGACAATATCAAACACCACAGACAAAACATCAAAGGCCCACGCACATTCAAATCCCTAACCTATGTAATCAATATTCATGTCTTCCTTCCTTCCTCTTTAAAAATGTGAAAACTAAAAAAATTCAGGCTTAACGCTTTAAACATCTTGGACCTGAAAAACTGGGAAAAGATTGAATCCTGACTGATGGAAAAAAGATTGCTCACTAATTAGACTAAATCCACCAATCAGGAGAAAGCTATTCCAGTCCTCCAGGCCTAGGGCCTTTAAGGAACTGAGGTTGTGCTAAAATCTAAATCAGCTTTGTGCACAAGCTTCCCAGAAATATAGAAAAATAAAAAAAGGCTTGCTTTCATATGGCACTTTTTTCTGAGCGCTGGACATCTCAAAGCACTTTTATAGCCGCTTAAGAATGTTTTGAAGTGCAGTCACTGTTGCAATGTAGGAAATGCAGCTGTCGATTTGCACACAGCAAACTCCTACCTGCAGCAATATGAACATGACCAAATAATCTGCTTTTGTGACATTGTTTGAGGGATAAATATTGACCAGGACTCCAGAGATAACTCCCCTCCTCTTCAAAACAGTGCCATGGGATCTTTTCCATCCAGCCGAGCAGGCAGAGGGGCCTCGGTTTAACAGGCTGGCCATCAACTCCACCCACCCACAAAGACCCTCCTCCCACCTCGAGGGGTCTCACTGACTGACTAAACTGTGTGGTCAAGCTCAGCATCACCTTTCAAACTCACTTCACCACCTTCCACCCTCCCCGTCACCCACCAACTTCCCCCCATCACCATGAACCCACTCAATATCACTATTCCCCTCCTCTCTGTCACCCTGGAACCTCCTCCCATTACCCTGGGCCCCATCATGGTCCACCTCCACATGCCTTTCCTCCCCTCAGAGCCGATACCCGTTACCGTCCCCATGCCCACCCTGATCTTGCACCCTCCCATTATCCGGGCCCCCTGTCTTGTCCCCCTCTGTGACCCACCCGATGAGACCTTCACCTACCAGACTCTCACCCTGGACTTGTCACTCTATTGCATCCCACTCCTCCATCTGATTGTGACTGTTCCCTCCTATCACCAGTACCCTGAGCTCTCCCCCCAGGACAACACTGTCAACACCACCAACTTCGCCCTCTAATACATATGCATGAGATGCTAATGCACGCAAATTGGGTTCCTGACATTGTTCATCAGGAAACTCGACCACTTTTAACCCTCCTTGAAAGTCGGGAGAACAAAATTTCAACAGTGTATCCCGCCGTCGGGAAACAGATGCTTTGCCTCCCACTAAATTACGTGCCCCTGTCCACCATGATTCCCGTTGCTTGCGGGAGGAGAAAATTCCACTCAACATCTCATCCAATAGACAGCACCTCCAACACCGTCAGTATCAGCCTTGATACTTGCTGAAGCCCTAGAGTTTGACTTGAACAACCCAGAACCTTGTGATTCCGAAGTGACAATGCAACCAACTGAGTCACAACTGAATGATTAATGGCCAGATAAAGCGAATTTGTGGGCCAAAGTTAGTCCTGGGCCATGGAATAGACAATGGTGCTCTAAATAAATCATCGCTTTCCAACATTTCTGCTATGTTATTCATGAATATTTAGTAGACTAGTTCTATAAGTCAAGGTGGTCAAAACCTACTGTGGGTTAAAATACCGGGAGCTGTGTTTGCAATCATCAATAGTGTCACGGAAAATTCCTGAATACCCAGGATACAAAACTGCATGAAAAATCCTGTTGAAACAAATAGCAGATGTGTAACTTCATTCTGTTTTTACAATAGAGGAGAGGATTTCCTCTACATGCTACGTGTGGCAAAATTGGAAATGCATTCTTCACAATGAAATTAACAGCTTTTTTATGCATTGCGTACACACACAGGGAACATCCTACACTATCATTAGAAATCCCTCACTGAAAAATGAGAGAGGTTATGTCTGAAAAGGATTTTCTATGGAAAAAAAATCCTACGAGCTTGCAGCAACATTTCAGTAGTAGAAGGTTACTATATAGAATCTGTTCAGTAATATATGGGGCTATTTTCAAATTGGCAAAGGTTAAGATACCTTAAGCATTTCTGCAGCTTAAAGTGCATTCACTTCAGCCCAGCTAAGAACCACAAATTAATTTACCAATGGCAACCAATTACTGTACAGCAAGTAGCACCTGAACAAACAGGAAATTAGGAACTTGACCCTTTAACTCACTTTGTGGGAAATGAGCCACTAGAAAATAACAACCAAAGCGTGAAGAGGTGGAAATGTCTAAGTTGGCCTTGGCTGTGGAGGAGGTTTTGGTCAGGTGGTGAGTAAGAACTGGAACTGGTCCCAAAAGGTCAGGGGCCTGAATGGCTGTTGAACATAATCTCCACAAACAATTGAACATGTAGCAGAGGCACTTAAAGATAATCAACTACCAAGCCAGGGCAGGAACCACAACAGCAACAGGCCAAAGAATTCTCAGACTCAGCAGAAGACTTCCCATTGAAATGTTATTGAGGCACTGGAGTGTAGAGTAAAGGGTTAACTCTAATAATAGCTACCGAGCATGTGCATAAGGCGCAATGTCATAATGATGTCACTCACTGAGACCAGATGTTTTGGAGAGGAGCTGTAGCTATGTCCTGATGTTCTATATCCTTAAATAGTGATGTATATAAAGGTATTTTGAATGAAAGATCATTACCTCCAGCATGATCTCTTCTACAGTAAGAAACCAAAGAATCCCAAGACAAATCCATAATAACAGATGGAGAAGATGCAAAAAAGATTTATCAGGACTGAGAGGCTATAACTATCAGGAAAGATTGAACAGACCAAAGCTCCTTTCTCTAGAAAAATGTGAGGAGTAACCTAATAAGGATCCTTAAAATTATGAAGGATAGATGTAGAGCAGATGTTTCCACATGTGGGGGAGACCAGAACTAGTGGACCAGAGAGTGGTGAGAATGTGGTACTTTCTACCAGATGGAGTAATTGAGACAAACAGCATAGATACATTATAGGCGAAACTATGCAAACACAAGATGGAGAAATGAATCAAAGGCTATAGTGATAATATGAGATGAAGGAAAGCTCATGTAGAGCATGAACATAATCAAACAAAGGTTTCGTATCTGTATGTATGAATATATTTCAATTGTTTCAGGAACTATTAATGGAAAAAGTGTAACAGTGATGGCACCCATCATGTCAAGCAGTACCTATTAATTAAAACTTGCCAGTTCAACTGCTGATGTTATTTTGGCAAAAATAGAGTGGATGATCCTCAGTTACTGAGAGCCCAAGAACACTAACTTAAACATAACTATTACAAACCACAAATACTAACATAGCAGTTACCAGAGGTTGAAGCAGCTATATAAGATATAATGCACGGTCACCATTACATACATGTTCACCTGTTATGGAGAATTATTTTGAAACAAATTAGAGTGGCCAGTTATAGGTTGCAGGCATTGCAGAATGGAAATATCAGAAAACATCCTTTACAGTCACCTGAGAGGGCAGACTAGCCCTCAGTTATGGGGCACCTCCAACAGAACAGTACACCCTCAGTACTGCACTACAGTAAGCGCATGATGTAGTTATAACATTACTGGATATGTCTTACGGTGCAAGATTTTCAGATTTCAACACCTCTGCAGATAATCTGAACACCATAAGAAGATTTTCCTTTGAATCATAAGGGAAAAACCATGTTTAAAGGGAACAAGGAAAGGGATTTGGAGCTAGGTGGACAGTTCTTTCAGACAACTTCAGAGAAATTCCATGATTTTAGCAGCTAAGTAACAAGATCTCATTTCTCATTTGGGCTGATTCACAGAACTACCAGAAATGAAATTTTAATTTTAAAGACACTAATTTTGATTTAAACACAGCAAAATATTTCTGCTAACAGCATGTAATTGTGAGCAAGAAGTTAATTTTAACACTACCTTATTTATTAATCTAACTGGATTTTATACCAATTCAGAAGAAGTCAAAACCTAAACTTTTTGCAAGAATCACCTACAGAAAAAAGCATCCTAAATAAGTTCCAAAACTAACCTCATAATTGGATAGAGGTTTCACTAAAATAAACTAAATATGAAATTTGATGCTGCGATGAAGGAAGGGGAGAAATGTTAAGTGTGCACATACTCAAGGCAAGTTCCACATACAATAAGTTAAAATGCTGAATCAAATGTATATTTTTTGATGATTGGTTTAATCAAGCTAAACCAGCAGTGAACCAAGAATACATGTAATTTACTGCACATCAACAGAACGGGAATATTTCCTGAAGTGAAAGTCAATTTGATCACAGAGGAGGTCTGAAAAGGTGGCCCTCCACTTTCAGGACCACCATGATCCCCAAACCCCAGAGAAAAGCATACAATGGAGGTTTCTGTGAGGTCAAATGAGATCTTTCGTAATAAGGGAGCCCAACAGGATGTCAGAAAATGGTTCAGTGACATCAAAAAGACCAAAGGAAAACACTGCATTCAGATGCTTGGCTTGTGTAGCTACTGGAGGGGGGGAACACCCACCTTGAGAACACTGGTACCTGCTGAGTGTTACCTTAGCGTGGTGAAAGCGTTCTTAATGAAGAATCTGTAAGAATCTGAAATTTATGACATTGACATTGGTGAAAGCACCAGAGATTCTAGTAAGTGAATCAATATCAATTCAAGTGTCACAGCCCATTAAAGCACACTGCTCAAAGTATTCCAAAAGCAATTGAATGTTCAACACTAGGCGACATTTTCTCTCTTATTTTTGACCTTAAAAACTGCATGGACTGTTGCTCATTTCTACTGGTTCTTGCACCATGACTTCAGTACTCTTATCTCTGTAAGAAACAGCTACTTCATTGTATTATCCCGGGCACACACAATCCATTGCTTCACTCAGGTCATCAAATTGGACCCGCAGGGATCACAAGAATACAATATTACGTAATTGTATGCCCTTATTCTAACCAAAGTATTTGCGATGAACATGTGCTTTGTGCAGGTACTTTGGTAGAATTAATACAATGCCAGAACTGTTTCACTGCCAAACCATATCTCACACAATGTTACTCTACACTTTCAATAAAATATCTCAAAAAGTCAAAATGAATTTTGATCCCTATCATATTATGTACACAAGAACTCAGTAATCCCTTGAGGGCACAACGTGTTGTGAAGTTTGGAACATGGGTAATGCACCTACTAAAGACACCATAATTATGAAAAACCAAAACTGTACTTAATATGATGCAACTTGAATATGAAATACCTTAAAACCACAACTCTAAACTTGAAAACCTTATTGGGTGGGAATGGGCTAGGTAGAGATGGATAAAGTTTGAAGCCACTTGAAAAGCTAGTATTACATTGTTCTGATCTCCATTATCAGGCTTTCTTTTGAGTAACTAACAATTAAGAATCAATTTTAGGTTTTACTTCCACCATATAAATCAGAAACTGTGCTTACATTGACTGCATGTGCTTCAACTCTAATATAAAATTGTAAAATTATATAACATCCAAAAAAGAACAGATAGCACCAAAAGAAGCAACTTGGACTGAGTCCTGAATAAAGAACATGAGTATAAAATTCAAAAGCCTCGAGCATAGGTAAAAAATTCCCTATTGGATAATAGACATGTGGGATAGACCTACAGAGAATGTAGTTGACTCAGGGTCAACTGATACCTTAAAAGAGGTTGAGAAGGGGATTGAGGATTTTAGAGGTATTTATAGTGTTGCTTAATTTCCATTCTTAGGGAGGAGATGGCACGTAGTATTCCTAAAAGTAGAAGGGGGTTAGTACCACAGTTACCCAAGAGTTAACTTTTCCTGGCTAACTATTCTGCTAAGAGAGTCGGAACCACCCGAAGTCTCCGATTTAAATCAGAGTGCTGGTTCATTGCAGGTGCAGATTAATTGCCCATCGGAAGTTTTTATTCTTTCGTGGAACGTAGGTATTGCTGGCAAGGTCAACATTTGTTACCCATCTGTAATTACCCTTGAAAAAATGGTGGTGAGCCATCTTCTTGAACCAGTGCAGTCCATGTAGTGTAGGTACACCCACAAGCTTTTAGGAAGCGAGTTCCAGGATTTTGATCCAGCAACAGTGAAGGAATAGCAATATAGTCCCAAGTCAGGATGGTATGTAACTTGGAGGGGAACTTGCAGGTGGTGTTCCCATCTGCCTGCTGCCCTTGTTCACCTAGGAGGTAGAGATCATGTGGCTGGACGAGCTGTCAAAGGAGCACTGGTGGATTGCTGCAGTGCACCTTGTAGATGGTACACATTGCTGTCAATGTGTGTCATTGGTGGAGGGGGTGAATGTTTAAGGACTGCTTTGTCCTGTATGGGTGCCAAGCTTTCTGAGTTTGAGCTGCACTCATTCAAGCAAGTGGAGAGTATTCCATCACACTCCTGACTTTTAAATGGTGGGCAAGCTTTGGGGAGTTAGGAGGTGAGTTACTCACTGCAGAATTCCCACTCGCTAACCTGTTCTTGTACTCATATGGTTGTTCCAGTTCAGTTTCTGGTCAATGGTAACACCCAGGGTGTTGATAGTGGGGGATTCAGTGATGGTAATGCCATTGAATGTCAAGGGGGATGATTAAATTCTCTCTTGTTGGAGATGGTCACTGCCTAGCGCTTGTGTGGCACGCCAACTTTCAGCCCAAGCCTAAATGTTATCCAAGTCTTGCTGCATATGGACACAGACTGCTTCAGCTTCTCAGGAGTTGCAAATGGCACACAACATTGTGCAATCAACAGCAAACATCCCCACTTCTGACGTTAGGACGGTGGGAAGGTCATTAGTGAAGCAGCTGAAAATGGTTGAGCCTAGGACACTGCCCTGAAGAACTCTTGCAGTGGTATCCTGGAACTGAGATGATTAGCCTCCAACAACCACAACCATCTTCCTTTGTGCTAGATATGTCTCAATCGGCAGACAGTTTTGCCCCTGATTTCCATTGACTCCAGCTTTGCTAGGGCTCCTTGGTGTCACACTCGGTCAAACGCAGCCTTGATGTCAAGGGCAGTCACTTTCACCTCACCTCTGGAGTTCAGCTCTTTTGTCCATGTTTGCAGCAAGGCTGTAATGAGGTCAGGAGCTGAGTAGCCCTGGCGGAATCCAAACTGAGCATCAGCGAGCAGGTTATTGCTAAGTAAGTGCCGCTTGATAACACTGTTGACGACCTCTTCCATCACTTTGCTGATGATAAAAAGGAGCTGATGGGACTATAATTGGCTGGATTTGTTTTGTCCTGCTTTTTGTGAACAGGACATACTTGGGCAATTTTCCACATTGTCATGTAGATGCCAGTGTTGCAGCTGTCTTGGAACAGCTTAACTAGGGACATGGCAAGCTCTGGAGCACAAGTCTTCATTACTATTGCTGAAATATTGTCAGGGCCTGTAGCCTTTGAAGTATCCTGTGCTTTCATCTGCTTCTTGATAACCTGAAGAGTGAATCAAATTGGCAAAAGATTGACCTCTGTGATGCTGGGGACCTCAGGAGAAGCCATGATGGATCATCCACTCGGCACTTCTGGCTGAAGACAGTGGCAAATGCAGCAGCCTTGTCGTTTGCACTGATGTGCTAGGCTCCCCATGACTGAGGATGGGGATAGTTGTGGAACCTCCTCCTCCTGATAGCTGTTTAATTGTCCACCACCGTTCATGACCGGATGTGGCAGGGCTGCAGAGCTTAGATCTGGTCATTTGGTTGTGGGATCGCTTAGTTCTGTCTATTGCATCGTGCTTCCGCCTTTTGGCATGCAAATCGTCCTGTGCTGTAGCTTCACCAGATTGACACCTCTTTTTTTAGGTTTGCCTGGTGGTGCTCCTGGCATACCCTCCTACACTCTTAATTGAACCAGTGTGAAAAGGAATATTAAGAACACTGAAATTGAGAAGGCTATTCAGCTCTGTCAGCCAAATATACCATTCAATGAGATCATAGCTTATCTGTATTCTAACTCTATCCATAGGCTCCATATCCTTTTGTTTTTTTGTCTAGCAAAAATTTATTAATCTCTGATCTAAATTTATTAATTGAGCTAGCATCTACTGCTTTTTGTGGGAGGGAGTTGCACACTTCTCCCACCCTCTGTGTGAAGAAGTGTTTCCTAACTTCTCTCCTGAATGGCCTGGCTGAGCTTAAGGTTATGTCCCCTTGTCCTAGACTCTCCCACCAGCAGAAAAAGTTTCTCTATTTCCACCCTTTCAATTCCTTTCCAAATCCTAAAAACTGCAATCAAGTCATCCTTCAATCTTCCAAACTGAGAAATATAAGCTAGTTAAAAAAAATGTAGTATTAACCCTGTAAATGCTAGTTTAGGAAGCACATTTTTAGATGCTGCAAACTAAAATACTTTAAGGACAATTCCTGGTAAATGAGCACATTATCCCTAATTAAGAATAGAACATGAGTATTTAGGCAACCTAAATTATACAAAATGATGGTTTAATGTTGAATTACATATTCAAGTTTCTTAAGTACTCTGCACTTTCTGAAAATTACAGCTTCTTCTGGTCTTAGCATTGACTAGGATATTTCATCTAATGGTTATATTTAATGTTGTTCATTACCAACAGCCCAAGTGCTTTTGTAAATAACTTATCTGCATGTGAAGCCAGACATATTTCTAAGAAGCATGGAGAGTGAAAATTTGTATAAAGATGATCATTAGATGAAATTACAAATGTGAGTAAAAAGTTCACTAACTGTGCTTATAATGGGCATCATTATGCTGGTCTTTAAATTAAAGCAATGCAGAAACAATCTATTATTTTTTGGTATCTGTCATTAGTCAGACTGTCAAACATGGACTGTTCATACTTAGGCTCCAGATGGGAACAGGAACATATAAGTCAACCTAGTTACCTTGAACCAGACACTTTAAATTTAGAACAAGGTCACGAGAAACCACACTAGATACAGCAGACAAGAGATGCGTGAGACAACGTGGTTTGCAGAACATGCACAGTTAGCACTAAACAAAGTAGGAACGACTCGCTGTGTCAATAAAAAGTGGAGAGAAATGAGTGGTGCCACAGGGGACTATTACGAGCAGATCATTGCAGTAATAGTTACAGCACCATACAGTTTTATTTTATTACCTTGCTTTGAACTTTTTATAAGCCAACTGGGGACACCTCTTTCTTTATGTTATTGGACACATCAAATCAGCAGTGCCAGAAAATGGAATATTCTCCTTCGTAACTGAGACATATCTTGTAAATCTGATTATGGCACAAGTTAGGCGTAATGTCGCTTTGCACACTGTCTAAACATGCCTTAAGTGTAAAACAGCATCCACTGTGGCACCAGCGTGACAGGCCCCATATACATATATCTGTTGACAAATCCATGGTGTGTGTAGATATCTAAAAAATTCTTATTCGTGCAGAATAATGTGAACATATACTGGCATTTCCATTATAAATAATGGAAAAATGAGGTGCAATCCTGCATCATTATCAAATCAACTTTAATATGAAGTTCCTGGGGGTTAAATTAGACATGGGTTGGAGAGTTAAACTTAGGGATTCCATCAGCCACTGACGTTAAAACAACTGAATGCTGGACATGTCATATTAGAGTCAGTGAATGGGACTCTACCTGTTTTGCATCTCCTGCCTGAGACCAACTCTACATCTGCAACACCTGCCCCCAACTAACCACCCCCTACTCTAGCCAACCGTGTTCATGTGTTAACAGAAATCAAAAATCCTAAATGGTTTAGTGGATGAATATGTAGCAATACATGGATTTAATGTCACAGAAGAACAATGCAAACCACACTGCCTCAGGCTGCATCCAACATGGAAGTAATTTCCCAAGCAGCTCCAAGGATAGGACTTACTGATATCAGAGAGAGACTGCAGTAAATGACATGGGAAGACTTGAAGGTGATTAAAGGGCAGCTCTGGGCATCATGTTAAGCAATTGCAAGATACTAGAATGCAAACAAAAAGTACTGGAAATACTCAGCAGGTAAGGCAGCAACTGTGAAAATAAAAATAAAATTAACATTTCAGGTTGACCACCTTTCATCACAACACTGACTGAAACATTAACTCTGGAGGGATTTTTACAGCCCCCCCCCCCTCCCATTGGCATTTTTGTAGGTGGGGTGGCACATAAACTAGAACAGATGGCTAGATCACCATCTTCCCGCCCACCCCCAGGCTGTTCCCCATAATAAAGTGGGCGGGTAAGGCATCAGCCAACCCGCCTACCCTTAGGCCTATTGAGGCCTTCAACTGGCCAATTAATAGTCCGTTAAGGGCCTCATTCCTCCTCCACCCCAATAATATGGTGGGCAGGGAAAAGTAGAACAAAGGAAGTCAGCTCGCTCTTTCACGGCCTTGGGCTCAAAGGTGTGAAGGAAGGGGGTACCATCTTTGGGAAGTGCCCTGTACCCAATGATGGTTCCCCCCCTCTTTGTGCCTTCCCCCAGGCCTCCAGAGCCCGATACCCCACCCTTCTCCCTAGGGCCCCCTGATCTCTCCCCAACCAAACAACCTGCACTTGTAAGTCCGGCATCCATTCTTTCTTCGTGGGATTCCTTGTATTCCCAGCAGCAACCACTACTGAGTTCTGACACTGCTGAGAATATTCAGCTGCTGGCAGCTCTCAAGGGCTGGATTTCCTTTCCATGAGAGGTGGAAGTCCCACACTCAGATTGTTAAGGCTGACCCCAGCATGTTATCTCGGCAGGGCAGCCTTTTGTAAAAATGAGTTGGCTCAAGACCAACTTTTCTACTGGCGGGCGGGGGGAAAGCAATACATTCCCTCCCTCCATAAAATTCATCTCTCTGTTTCTCTCTCCACAGGTGCTGCCTGACCTGCTGAGTATTTCCATCATTTTCTATTTTTATTTCAGATATCCAGCATCCATGTTATTTTACTTATGGAAGATAAGTTTCTGGTTTTCATATCAGTTACATGTCTGTGGTCAAGTCCAGCTTGAGTATTAGTGGAAGTTCCCCCAAATATACCAAGCCGTCTACAATGCACCAGACATTCTGCAGACACACGCTGCATGACTAACACTTCCATCATATCCACAACTCTGGAACTCCTTTCTCAATTTATAAGCGACTGTCAGAAAAAATCACATCAGGAACATTTAGTTTTAAAATTACACAAGGGTTCTTTGGTTCATCAAAATTGGCAAACAAATTTCAGAAATAATACAACTCTATTTTGTACTGAATCATCAAAATTAGAATTTGCATTAGATTGTGGAAATGCATCATTATGATACCCTTCATCATCGCTGGGTCAAAATCCTGGAATTCCCCTCCCTAACAGCACTGTGGGTGTACCTACACCACAGGGATAGCAGCAGCCAAGTGACTCACCACCACCTTCTCAAGGGCAATTAGAGATGGACACTAAGTGCTGGCCCAGCCAGTGATGCTCTATTCTTGAGAATGAATTTTGAAAATTTGTACACAATATCTATGATTGGGTTTCCACAACTGTGTGCAAGCTCACCTGGAGACAAAGGAAGGTTTTGTAAAAGTCGGGTGCACAAATGATCCCTGGGTGCAACCTCAGCATTGGTTCCAAGCTGAGTCAGTCTGTAATAAGGCAAACTTGACTCAGCAGACAAACAGTATGAACTTCATGTAATCTCACACTGCATTATGTTGAGACCATCTGGAATATAACTCTAATGTGACATTAAACCGGTCTGATAAAGGACAACAGGACCATTCACACCATGCACCACTTCACCCACACTCCCAACCCTGGATACTTCTTATACTTCCCTCAAATTCATTCCAGTGTTGGGAATGCCAGAGGTGCCATGCATCCTGTCAAAACACTGTGAATGTAAGCGTTGGCAGCTGAGCTTTTTACATTCTCTCCTAGGCTGGTCAGGAGAATCAGAATTCCAGCTGGACAGTGTAAGTGATGCCACTGTACACAAGGGCCGACAGCCTGACAAATCTGCTACTGAAAGAAATGCTGCTGTGCGTTGTGAAAATATGCATCAGTATGGAGGTTTCCTTCCTGGATTGCGGGCGAAGGATGATGAACGGATTGTATAAGAACTCAGCTTCTAAAATTGCTTCTTCAGCACAAGAATAGAATCTATGAATCCTGCTCTGGAACTGCATGATTCTTTAGAAAGGAAATCTAGAGAATATACAGGAAATGCTGCTGCAAATCTGAAATAAAAATGCAAAATGCTGCGGGCACAATGCTGGTTTCTAAGCACCTAAAGAGAGAAAGGACAGGTTGATAGTTTGGTTATAGATATGACGCCAGACCTGGTTTGTTGCCATGACAATAACCCGTCTTTTAAAAGTAAAATCTAAAGGTTCCCACATTGCAAACTTTGAAAAATAAAATTCAAGATATTTCAGCTCAAGGCCACGGTCTCTGAATGCAACTCAGCTCCAAAATAAAAACCCAAAATAAAAACCGATGGTCAGCTCCAGCACACTTTGGGCTTTATTTCTAAGCCAAGCGTCAAGTACAAATCGTGAGGTATATTGCTCTTTAAGTACAGTACAGTAGCATTATAGTGACTATATAACTGGGCTGACAAGCCAGAGGCTGACAGTTCAAAGGTTACTACTATGAAATTGAATTTGACAAATCTGGTAATTAATAGTCTGGGACTTTGAAAAAAGAAACCACCATGATAACTGCTGGCTTACTGTAAAAGACAACTGGTTCACTCATGTCCTTTGTAAAAGAAACTTGTCACCACTACTTCGTCTGTCTCTAAGCATGACTCTAAGCCCACACTGCATGGTTAAGTGTCAATTCCCTCTCTGCAGTTCCCTAATAATAAACGGACAATAATTGTATCCTTGCCAGCATCTCATTGCCCACATCCTGAGAACATATTACTTTCCTAAGGTTTTATTTATTGTAGTTTCGCAATCTTCTCCATTTCAGAGAACAGAGGTCCAAATGTTCAAATATAAAAAATGTAATTAACTTTTACACTCAGTGATGGCTCATGTGAGCCCTTCAAATGTATAGGTGTAAAACTGTAAAGCAAATTATATGTTTAGGTTTACTCAGGGCTTGAAGGGATTGTATAAAAAAATTAAAAACCACAAACACAACCAGCATGTATAAATGGCACCGACAGGTTATCAGATAAAACAGTGCTTATTTATAACAGTTTCAGAACATCAAACCAATTTAGCTTGCCTCCCAACTTGAAATGCCATTGGTATAGATGTAAAAATAAGTTCAGATGTCCAGGCCTTACAGTTGCAGTGGGGGTTGTGAGAGGTGGTGGTTGGTGGTGATGGTGGAATGGGTTTCACCACCTCCTTGAAAATATCAAAAGCCAAGAATTAGAAAAGAAAGAAGCTATCTGATAGCTTCTTCAGAACAGTTTTAGGTACAAATTATATACATCAGTAAGAAATTAAAAGTGGATTTAAAATTCATTGGAGCCGAAATCTGTCAGCTCCCCATTCCAGGCACGAGTCCAGCAGTGTATGGCGACAGTGCGCTGGGACGAAGAACTGGGGTCTGGGGGATGTGCTTGTTATCTGGAGGGGTTGGGGAGGTGATCTGGGACAGGCAAGTGATCAGTGTGGGTTAGGGAGGTGATTGGGGTTGGTGGGGGTGGGTGGATGTCGAGGGGTGGGCCAGTCTCGCCTGTCATTGCTTTGAAGAGCCAGAGGGAGCTCTCCTCCTCCTCACTCCACACAAAAAAAAATGTTATGGAAGTTTCCTGGCTTTTTTTAAAGTGGCCTCCAACAGTCCCATTCCATACCACTGGTCAGTCTTCTCAAGGCCTGGAAATTGAAAGCTCCAGTTTAGACAAACAAATTTGGGAGTCCAGGTCTCAAATGAGCTCAGCATCCTCATTTACACTATATAATGTTAAATTTTGCAATTTGAATAATACTTAGGGTGGGATTCTCCCATCTGGGTCTAAGTCCCATCGTGGGGATGGGGAGTATTCCCAACTGTGCATGCCACTGGGAAATCCCACAGAATCTTGCAGTGTCACTAATTATACAGTAGGGGGTTTGCCATCGCCTAGCGTGGACGGGGTAGGCTGGATGCCCCGCCATCATATCTGGGTGCCAAATTTAAAAGACGCCTGGAGATCCTCACTGTCACTACTACCCACTGAGATATCTGGAAAGGGAGGTGAAGGTCCAGCGCCCAAGTTCAGTGATGCCTCCCTGTGTCCCAGCCTCATCCTTGTCGAAGTCAGAAGGGAGGTACTCTACCCAGACGATGGGAGGAGGAGGCTGAGCAGGGAAACTAACCCTGCATGGGTGCAGGTAGCTGATGCTGTAAGTGCCCAGGCTCTCCAGCGCAGATCAACAACAGGGTAAGTAAAGGTTCAGCTGCTCGCATTAACCACAATGAGACCAATATGTCAGGGTACAAGGGTCTCAGTGGCAATGGCATAATCGTGCCTCATAGCCCCACTGCAGTGCATCCACTCTGCGGCAGAGTGACCACTGTGCCTCCTACGCACTTCCACTTACAGAGATCAATGCTGTGTGATAGGGGGGATTGGGCTCAGCTACAGAGCGCACCAGCAACCTCTGCAAATCAAATAGCTCTCTGAGCCTTCTGCTTGCACGTGGATAGGCTCAGCACTCTAGAGAGAACTAGCCCACAACCCTTCTGGATAACTTGCAAAGCAGTATTGCCATGCCACACAATCCAGTGGGCTACCTCAAGGGGTGGAAATAAGAGAACTGAACGTGAAACTGCAATGTACAAATAGATGCAATTCCTCTCAAACCCATCTTGTCTGTTATCTTCCAGCAGGAGAAGTTGAGGCACAAACGGTGAGAACGGGAGAGGACTGGGGGCGGAGCCCACATCTGAGGGCTCTCAAAGAGTTTGAAGAGAGGGCAGCCCAGCTGGCAGGCAAGGAGAGGGATTGGGCATTTGGCAATGGGGAGCTTGAACTTTGTCCTCCATCCAGTAAGGATCCATGTATGGTATAGAAGCCTGAGGGCCAAGTTTGCCTCCATGTTGGAGGTAGCTCCTCCTGTCACTCGCGCTCTCCTCTCTCACTTACAAGTGGCACCAGGAAGATGCCAAGGTCCAAGACTGAGGTCTCCCTGTCAGGCCTCAGCAGGAGCCCTAGCCCGGAGAGGAGCCAGGACAGAGGACAGGAAGAGAGATGTGCACCTGTAGAGGCATCACCAGCCCAGACCTCGGTGGGTATGAGCCCTAGCATAGGAAGGGTCTCACATTCTGGTGGTCATTGCAAGGACATGTATCCACAGCAGGAGGAGGCAGGGTCAGCTGAGCTCATTGGCACTCAGAGGACAGCTGGGAAAGAGGCATCTGTAAGGTCCACTGACGGGCCTCTGGAATCGGCCTTCCAGCTAATGATGGAGAGTCACCGAGAGGTAAGGGAACATCAGGCAGAGGAATTGGAGTCCCTCAACAGAGTGGCATGCAAGTTGATGAAGTCCGTCTGCCTGCTCTCTGATGAAGTGTTGCCGACCTCTGCGCACATCGAGGTCTTCATGGGGAGGACGTCAGATTGCTTGTGGTTACCTGTCCAACAGATCCTGCTGGAGATGTGCGCAGACCTGCACTCCACCATGGTAGCTATGGGGAAGCTTTTGCTGTTGGCATGTGGGAGAGGGAAACGTGGCACCTCGACCTCCCTCCTGGTGCCCTTCTCCTCAAGGAGTCAGGCCAAGGCACTCAAGTGCCCTAAAGGAGGAGGAGTGGCAGCTGGACATTCCTGGGTCATCTACTCAGGGATCTCAGACATTGTCCGGACCTTCCGAATCCCCTTTGCCTGTGACCCCTTCAGCCTCACCCTCTGGTGACCACAGACAGAGTAGCTGGCCCACAGGAGGACAGCCAAAGGAAGCTTGGGCCTTCCAGGCTCAGCTCTCCAGAGGATGGTTGCCAAAGTCATCCAAGGCAACAGGGCCAACTAGTCAGCAAGCTGCCTCCACCCCTGCTGCGGATATTGGGGAGAATCGTGAAGGAGTAGTAAGCCACAAAAAATAAAGACATTTTGATCACAATTGGTTGCACAGGTGAACAAATGATTGTGACAATTCTAAGTTGTGTAAATATAATCACTTTCAGTGCAATAATGTCGACTGTCTTATTTCAGCGTGGTTTTTAAGGCTTAACCCCCACCTCTCCTGCAGACACCCGGCCTTCCGAGTGAGTCCACAAGGAGAGGGGTAAGTGGCAAGGCTTTTGAGAGCCATGTTCAAGCACTCTCCAGCACACACTGACCTTCATCCATCGAAGAGTCATGTCCCAGGTCCCTGGCATAGTCAATACTGCCTGCTGGGGTTCCCTTACAGCTGTCCAATTGAGATGACCTGTGTCTCCGTCCACCCACTGACCCATGTCCCATGCAGCATCTTGAGACCTCCAACAAGAAGCTCTGCTTAGCGTCGACCAGACCAGCATGTTGGTTGTTGCATTCTTCCTGTGCTCCAGGACCATTTCCCCTCCCCAAGTCACCCACGCCCTTTCCCCCTTTACCATTGACTCCCCTGGCATTACCTTCGACCTCCCCACTGTTACCCTCCAACCCACTTCCTTTTGCTTTCGCAATGTCCACGTTCCCTTCCTCTCCGAGAATCCCACCCCTGTATACATTGACCTGCCCAACCCCAAGTCCGTGTGCATCTATGCGTCCCCATCAACGACCCTTCACACACCACCATCGCACCCTCACCCTGTCACCCGACCAGCTCCCTCTGCCCCCTGTAACCCTTACCATTCCCTTGTACCACGCCTACCCTGAGTTCACTATCCAGAGGTCAACAGTTGACTCCACTAACCCCTTGCCTGTGAGCCCCTTCACACCTGGACACACCCCCAAGCCCCTTCACACCTGGACATAAACCCCACCCCCACCCCAGCAACCAACACAGCCCTTCCCACCTATCCCCTCCGTTCCCTGTGCCACCTTGCTACACCCCTATAATCCCTTTTCTAGCACCCCCAAATGCCTCTGTCCCCCTCTAGGCCTCCACCACCCCTACCACATCTTCAGTGATCTCCTAGCCTTCGTTAACCTATCCCCCCTCAACTGAGCCTCGTTACCCAACAATACCTCCTGCTGCTTTCCAAATGCAGCTCGAGGATCCGATCACATGATGAAGTCCCTGGAAGAAGGTCCGAAGCCTGAGCGAGGTTGATGCATGGGGAGCTCCCACCTTCTGGAAGCCGCTTTGTGGAAGAGCCACATGGATGAAGCTCCGCCCACCCTGTATTCCATGTGGCACTCCAGGTTCCGATAGCTGGAGGCCTCCATCTTGTTGACGGATGTCCGTGAGTTGACCAAGGCCCTTACAGTAAGTCCCGAGTTTTGCATGCCATGTTGGTGTTTTCCCTCTGGCGTCCTGGGGAATTGGACGTGGGGGGAGGTGATTCCGGTCAGGCCTTCGTCAAATCAGTTTCACACCAGCCTCCAGCAGGAATAGCGATCCACCATAGCGGGCAGCACTGGAAGATCCCGCTGTTACTTCACGCTGGCATGGAACAGCTTTTTGGACCTCCCACCGACTTCTCCCTCCCTGCCTGCCATTGATCCCACTGACTGGGGCATGGGAGAACTCTGCCCTTAGTCTTCTAACAGTTTACCTAATTTAGCTTTGCCCAGTTCTTTGTACATCTGTTCTAAGTCATGGACAATAGTGATAGCACTATCAGAGATTTTGGCATTCTTAGTCACAACATCAACTTCAGTCAAAAAAAACACAGCAGTTCTTTTCCATGATCCTGCATCCTGCTTAGTTACATCAGAATGCTCCGACAGTTTCTTTAAACTCATCTCACTTTACAAGTGTTGGGTTCAGAACTGATCTAAGTCAGAAAGTTATGGATTCAAGGCACACGCCAAGATTTAATCTGGACTGAGAGCTGGATTTTATGCCCCCCATCCCCCCACCCTGCACCCAGGTGTGGTTTCAGTGGGGTGGGTACATAAAATATGTCAGGTGGCCAGCTGAGACTGCAAGAGCTGTGGGCCGATTAGATTGGCCGGCAGCACTCATGGGCAGGACTTTCCTAGACTGAGAGGCAGAAGTCCAACCCTCAGCTTGTTAAGGCCACCCCCCCAACGTGATAGCGCCACAAGGCAGCCTTTCTTTAAAGTCGGTCAGTTTCCGACAGACTTTTCTTCCGAGGTAGGTGAGCAGAGCAACCCCCCAACCCTGAGTAAAATTCAGCCCTGAGACTCTGATGTATTACACTGTTGACAAATAGGAACATGGGAACAGGAGGAGGCCATTCAGTCCTGAGCCTGTTCTGCTATTCAATGAGATTATAGCTGACCTATATCTTAACTCCATCTATCTGCCTTGGCTTCATTTCCTTATATACCATTTGCTTACAAACATCTATCAACATCAGATATAAAATGATTAACTCATCTAGCATCAATTTTTTGGGGGGGTAGAGAGTTGTACACTTCTACCCCATTTGCATGAGGAAATGTTTCCCAGCTTTTCTCCTGAATGGTCTGGCTCTGATTTTAAGGTTAGGCACGCTTGTCCTAGACTCCCACACCAGCAGGAAAAGTTTCTCTCCATTTACCCTATCGATTCCTTTCAACAGTCCTTAAACCCTTAATGAAATCACCACTTAACCTTCTAAAGTGCCAGGCTTGTGAGAAGCCATTAACCTGAGGCTCTCTGTCTGAGGGTGGACCGCAATCCATGGAACTACTCACTGCATATTATTTCTTCAACCAATGCCACCTGGAACAATTTTAACTGGTTATTCATCTCATTTATTGTTCTGGAATTTGCTATATATAAATTAGTTGCTGTGTTTGCCCACATAATAACAGCCATTGCACTTTGGGGCCATTGATCAAGTGTGAGGTGCTTTGGGATAATCAATAAGTATTTTAATAATGCAAGTTCTCTCATTATCAAGAAAAATGATCCAAGAGGAGTGTTGGAAATATTTGCTTTCAGATTTTCCCGCTTCAAAAGGGAAATTCTACCTTTTAATGGATGGGGTATGTTCCTGGCTGGTCACACATCTCTGCTAACATCTGTGATGGGCCATCAGTGGACAGTTGGTCTGTTTGAGTAAGGAATGGCATCTTTCTCCTTCCTAGTTGCTAATCCCCACTCAAAACAAAGACAGCTGCCCCAGCGGAGTGAGTTGCCACACACGGTCTGTCCCCCTGCTGGGAGACCCAACAAGGCAGGTCTAAGTTGCTTATAAATTGACAATTCTTACAAGAATCCCGGAAAATATCAGAAGTCTACAGCGCTGTGCAAGGCCAACTGGCCCAATGTACTATCCATTCTAACCCATTTCCCTGTGCTATCACTTTATTCTTTGTAAAGAAAGAATATAAAATACTTATTCTTGTAAATGTGCAGATGTCTACCTCAACAGTTGCTTGTGGCATTTAGTTATGGCATGATGGAATAGTCCTCTGAGAAATAATTTCCCCAAAACTATCCTGTTCATTCTGGTGATAATTCGGAGTCTCAGCCTCTCTGGTACCAATTCAACAACCAGTGGAAATAATGCTTATTTTTCAGCATCATTTTTACTTTAACCCCTCTATTTGTGGAGCTTTTGTATTTGGAAAATCCCATTTACTGAGTAGGAATGGATTCAACTGTAACTTAACCATCTTGCATTTAAATATCTGTCTGTTGTTTCATCTGTCTTTTTCCCAAGCCAATTAATGTGTGCTAGTTTCTCTTTCATCCCCTTGAAATTGGCTGATTTCCAATCCTTTATCTTGAACTCGTCCTTTTACTTCATCTGTTTTCAATGCGAATCTAATTGATTATGGCCCACTTGTTCTGCCTTCAAGTCATTTACTTTTCCTGCTTCATTACCTGGGCCTCAATAAGATCGATGTAAAATTGCTCTCTACAACTTCAGTAGGGTATGAAACCGGGCTCCAGAGTCAAAGATCTCCTGCTCCAAGTAACAGTCTCACCAAGAAGCCTGATCCCATTACACCAGTTTGTAACAGATTTAACACACACAATTACCACCAACTGCTCGTGTACACTAAAGTAACAGGAAAGGGGTTAAAAGGTATCAAGAAACTCCGAGTCTCAGGATGAGATTAATCAACTCCACACTTAAATCTCACAACTCAATGATAATAATACAACTCAGAGGCATTTTTATCCTCTCTACACCTGCTATTGTCATTCAATTGAGGAGTTAGCTGACACTTGTCAAACCACAGAACAAAGATTACCACTACAATGGATGCTGTTTCTGGGAGGTCTTCAATTTATGAAGGTGTAATCAGTATGTTTTAGTGAAGACCGTGAAGGTTGTACATAAAACTAGAATGGACCAAGGAAAAATAAAGAACTTGCTTTATATAGTGCCTTTCATAGCTTCAAGGAAGAACAAATTGCTTTACAGCCAATTAAGCATTTTTTAAATGTAGTCATGACCATAATTTAGAGCAATTACAGCAGCAAGGTGCCACAAACAGGAATAAGATGTCACCAAATAACCTGTTTTAATAGATGTTGATTGAGGAATTTTGACCAGAACATTTGGAGAAATCCCCTGCTCTTTGGCCGAATATATCTATCTGAGAAGGCAGACAGAGCCTTGATTTAACGTCTCATCAAAACGACAGCACCTCTGATAGTGCAGCACTCCCTCAGTGCTTCACTGAAATGTCAGCCTGGATGATGAGTTTAAATCTCTGCAATGGGGTAGATTTTACTGCTGAGTTTAAAGTAATGTGGCTGCAATCCAAATCAAGAGGTATAAATTCTCACAAGAACTGCAAAACAGATTCATGTTTACATGTCCACGGATGAATATTTTTAACTATAATGTATGTTTAGTTATGAAGTTTAAAGAAAATCTCATCATCAAAACTCCTTTTATAATCTGAACAATTGCAAAGAATTACAATTAGCAGTAAATTTGGTTAATGTGTTCCGATCACTGTGGTCAGCATTTTTTAGTCTCAGTAGTCAGTATTTGATAGCAGCATGGGACAATGGTTTAAAACTGTTATTGAGACCAAGAGCAAGGCAGTTTCACCATCATCAGATGGAAACCAGTATTCAGCAGCAACTCTTAATTCAGATTACTCACACATTTAAAACTTAGCAATCCTTCCAAATTTGTACCAATAAAAAAATATGATTCATTTTTTTGTAACAATCCAAGGTGCTGAACGAAGTTCAAATGGAAAGGCTCTGTAAAGCAACCTCTGGCAAATATGAGTCCTGATTGAACATTTCTGTTCCAAACCACTTGCTGGTTTCTACACTGAAACGTCTTCAGTTTGTGAACTTTCACCTAATTTAGCCCATGCCCTTGTTGGAAGTTGCCAGTGTTACTGAAACCTTCGAAATGGTGAACATTTGTTTGTAGCCTAATAACCAAATCACACTTTTTCACCCACTTTCCTCTCAAACCTATACATACAGATGTGGAAGTTCACATTTTTATATGCAAAGTACTTCCTGCCACCAGAGATATTTCAGCTTGTAGCTCAGCCTGGTTCAAATACACACTGCCTCCAATGAAAAATGTATTTGGCATGACCAGGGTAACCAAAATAACTTTTAAACATTCCTCTGACCCTCATGCTGAAGCTTTGTTGCAGCACATGAAGCTAAGTGTCCCTAAAGTGTTCTCACATCTCAGCAAAAGGAAATGGTAGACAGGCATCAAAATATCCAGGCGGTTGACCAATGAATGCTGAAAAGACTCTAAAGTCTCTCTCCAAAATTAATGCAAAATTATGCTTAAAGTACAGAGTTAAAGTTCCAAATAAAGTCGGACTAAAACCCACTAGGGTCTGATGGAATATCGTTTTTGTTTTTTTTCCACTGACTAAATTTCAACAACTTTTTAAGCTAGCCTGTCTATAATGGACATGCATAAGGAAAAACAGCTCACAGAAACCTAAAGCAAATTTTGCTTTGGCCCCGCTCACCCTCGCCAAAATACATCTTATCGGGAAAAGGAGTTACAGATCATTTTGCCACCTAGCCCCACCACCCCCAACTACCCCCAACTAGGAATAGCCTTGCGGGGGGGGGGAGGGGGGAACATGCAGCCATGCAACTGCCAGGCGAAAGGTTTCAAAACACACAACTGGAATGATCACAAAAATATCATTTTGCTGTTCATACTTGCTAGAGGTATTCTCCTTAAACAAAACGGCATAAATCCCAACCACTGAATTACTCTTGAAGGTTGAAGAGTTGCTGCCACACAGAGTAGCCTCATGGACCAATGGCACACAGTAGATCCCAACAGACAAGATGAATAACCAACTAATTAATGTTCTTAGTGATGTAGATTGAGGGGAGAATGTTGGCCAGGCCAATCCATGCTCTTCAAATGATGTTATTTTGAGTTATTTTACATTGCTCTGAACATTTCTTCCAAAATATGGCATGTCTGACAACGCAGACCTTCTTCAGTACTGTACTGAAGTATTAGCCTGGATTATGGGAATGAATTCTGGATGGAATTCACTAACTTGTCAATCGTAGCTTTGACAGATAAGCCGCAGGAACTCGTAAACAATGTAAACGGCTTTATCATATGAAACTTTTGGCAAAAAAACAAAATTAAATTGCTATGTCCTCTTTTAAAATTCCACAAAAGAGACTTTTAAAGCTTACAGAAGCTAACTTGCAAGTGATATTTACACATACATTTATTTTGGCTATAGTTTCAAGCAAACAATCTTTCAAAGATGTTCTATTTATATGTAAAATGATAAATGGACACATTTCAGAAATACAGCCAAATTCTCTGTTACTATCTTTTCAGCAATAATATGGAGCTGCTGTCAGCTTGCTTGCAAATGAAGTTATTTTATTGAGGACCAGTGTTTCAGTCTTTCATCACATATCAAGAAGAGTTATAAACCTTGAAATTACTGTTGGCAATATAAGAGAACAGAGTTAAGAGGACTCTGCTCGATGTACTCTTTGAGCAGAAATGCTAACCCAATTTAAACAAGCGCCTGTGTTGAAGTAGCTGACAAAGGAATGCTCTATGGACATGTTAGACTTTCTAGTTTATACTCGAGGGACTGGGGGGTAACAGGCAGAATTAGTCGGATTACCATAGCTCGTTAGGAGAGATATTTTTAATAAATTGAGGTCCACTACAAAACCAAAAGTTACAAAGAACTGTAGCCAGCATTTGTCCCGTCTGATTTGTCCCCTTCTAACAGCCAAAGCATTTCTCTTTAATCAGTAAGCGCTGATAGCAAGTGTTACTCAGGCTGACACTGTAAGGGAGTTGAGTTAACATCTGCTGACTCAGCCCTAGGTTTATGACTCTGTCTCCGTCTGTTAATCCTTTTCAATACACCCCTCCCCCAAACATTACTAAAATAACCCACTTCAGTAGATCTTCCGACCTCCACCATGTCTTGTGGTTTGCAATGCCGAGTAACAAAAAAGTAAATGGGAAATTTGATCTGTCACTCTGCCAGTCAAACCCCCAAAACTAATCACTAGGCTGACTGAAAAAATCAGATTTTAAAGAAGTTTTCAAACGATCGAAAAACGAACGTGGTTTTTGTCTCTTTGAATTGATTGAAAGAGAAACAGGTGCCTTTGCAAGATATGTAGCCAGCATATATGTAAAAACAAGAATGAACAGAGAAGAAATGTCATTAGAATAATGTACTCATTTAGTTTTTATGTCTATTAATAAAATGGTATGATAATTCCAACAAGTGGACAGCATTTAAATAAATCTTGTACATCAGTGTGTCATGAAATGCATCATGACATGTTTGAGCTTGGAGAACAAAAACTACCACTGACTCAAGGCCTGGACAACTAGTAAAACTGTGTGGGCCATGTGTCAGCTGGAGGGAGGGGTCCCCTCAACCTCCACTAACCTGTGGACTCTAACCCCTCGGTGGGGGGTGCTGGCTGCTGACAGTTATCTTGCTGCCGACCCCCATGGACCCCCTCTCCCCATGACCTGACACCACCCAACAGCAATTATCATTTTCCTGGGTTGTTCCGTGATCCTGGGACTATGGGAGTTGGTGGGGGTGCTGCTGTTGTTCCGGTAGGTGCCACAGCCTCCTCCATGGCATGGATGGCACCTGATTGGCTGGCACCTCTAGGTGGGTGGGACATCATATCCAGGGTCCTCAGTCAGGAGGAAGGCCTGCTGCTGTCCTCTTAAGAGTCTGATGGGCAAAAGATATAATGGGCTTTCCTCCTAAGAGTCAGCGTGAGTGCCTTACGATTTTTCAGGCAGCGAACGAGACACCTGCTGAAAATGGAAGATTCCACCCTCCACTACAGTAACCGAGGGAGTGCTGCACTGTTGGAACTGCTGTGTTTCAGATGAGACATTAAAACGAGGCTCTGTCTGCCCTCTCAGATAGAACGGACAAGAACCCATGGCATTATTTCAAGATGGACTGTTCTCCTTGATCATACCTTATCTAATGTCAATAAAACTAATTATCTGATCATTTATCACATCTCTGTTTGTGGGAGCTTGTTGACCACAAATTGGCTGCCCTGTTTCTTCTATTATAGGAATGATGACACTTCATTGGTTGTAAAGACTTTGGAAAATCCCAAAGTCATGAAATGTGTTATATAAATCTTCCTTTTCTACTGTTCTAAATTACTCCTTTTCTATTCCTTAGCACTAAGATATTATGTTTCTCAAATGGAAGAAACTCAATAACCCTCATGTGTAAAGTAATTCTTATAGTACAGCTTGTTCCTGTCATTATGATTCAGTGATGAATATCTACTTAAGTTTACAAATCAAAACTCTGTACATTCACATCTTCAAGAACCAAAATTCATAAATAATAATCTATGCAGCATTTCCAAACTCAAAAGAGATCAATAAGTTGAACAGTTAAAGTGAACAAATATGGAATTCAATTAGGTTTTAACTGGCAAATCAACTGGTAGATTGTTCATTTCTGCAGATGAACTATTAGTTGGCGATCCAAAGTAATCTTGAGCCAGTAACAATGTTCATAAATTAAAGTGGTGCTGTAACAAGAAGTAGTGGGTAAATGGATAGTTTGCTCATCTGATTTTCACTCAGCCAGGGCTACGTTGTTGGATTGGTGCCAGGCACTCTGTGCTTATATGATTTTGCTGTTCTATATATTTACAGTCCACATTTTACCAATGAGAGATAATAATGATTCAAGAGGCCCTACAATTTGCACATTGGACCTTGTGCCACATATGAAGAAAGAGTTGGATCTTGAAAGCTTGCTAAACAAAACAAAAAGTTGATTACATTTTTGGACACGATTTCTATTTGAGTTTCACTGAAGGCAAGCTTCAGATCTCAGTTTACTTCTGATGGAAGAGTACTGAGCCAAGGTCACATGCATCTTTCAGGCAAAGAAAACTTAAGCAAATTATGCCTGGCCATTCTTTTGTATCTGACCATCCAGTTACTGAATACACCAGTCATTTACAGAAAGCAGAAGCTAAACATCTAAAGGGACAAGAGTGAAAATAAGACAAAGGAGAAAAATGTTTTTCCATCAAAGCTGGACCAAGATCAAACTGTTGAAATGGTTTTCCATCTACCAAATCCATGATGAAATTAAAACTTGGCCCAGAAACAACTTTCTTTGACACTTCAAAAAAAAACACTACTAATTTGAAAAGAGAAGCAGGTATATATACCTAAAAATGAAAAAATGCAGGGCTGTGGGGGACAAGCAGAACAGTGGGAACTAATTGGATAACTTAGAGAGCCAGCAGAGATGAGCCAAAAGGCCTCCTGTGCTCTATGACATTGTGACTCCAGCCCAGATATAGTGGCCAATAGTCAGGCAGCAAGTTCAACTGTGAAGGTTTGCCCAGGTTCTTTACAGATAAGCAGTGATCACGTTGAATCTCACCAAACAGGCTGGTGGGGCTAGTGACCTTCTCTTGTTCCTATATTCACAGGCATGTCCCTTTATCCACATTTAATATTCACACCTTACCAAACTGATTCTGTGCATGGTGTACTAAGATTTTCACACTGTGTTCCTGTTGGCATCATTGTAAACATAACAGGAAATTCCAAATGTTGACTGATTGAATTCAAACTACAAGCTTCTCCTGCGTCATTTCAAGCAGAACATGAGTTCACACAATATCCCATAATACAGTTCATGACATGATTGCTCAAGAGTAGCAAATAATGCAGTAATCAGAAGAAAATCTGGAGAGAGTGCAGAGGAGGTTTACAAGAATGTTGCCAGGGTTAGAAAATTGTAGCTACGAGGAGAGATTGGATCGGTTGGGGTTATTTTCCTTAGAACAAAGAAGGCTGAGAGGTGGCTTGACTGAGGTGTACACAATTATGAGGGGAATAGATAGAGTGGACAGGATAAAATTGTTTCCCTTGGTGGAGAATTCTAGAACCAGGGGACATAGATTCAAGTAAGTGGCAGAAGGTGTAGGGGGGAACATGAGGAAGAATTTTTTTATGCAGAGGGTAGTGGGCATCTGGAATTCACTGGCCAAGTTGGTAGCAGAGGTAGAAACTCTAAACTCTTTTAAAAAGTACTTGGATCTGCACCTAAAGTGCTGTAAGCTGCAGGGCTATGGGCCGGGTGCAAGAAGGTGGGATTAGAAAGGGCACCTGGGTGTCCTCAGGCTGGCATGGACAAGATGGGTCAAATGGCCTCCTTCTATGCTTTAACTTTTCTATGGTTCTATGGTTCTAAGATTTCATGGTCAAGTCAACATATTGGGAACTCCACCTTCTCTTGAAATCCCTATAGATGGCTAAGGCTTAGGGAGGATAGGAAGATAGTGAAATTAGAAAGGGGGTGAGGGGAGCTGAAATGAAGACTGAAATCACTGAGCATCAGGTCATTCTATACAGAGGTTGAGGAAGCAAAGGACAGAGGATTTCTCAATTGACATACAGTTTGGTGCGACGGTGGACAATGAGGATTTTAAAAAATAGATCCGAAGGATGAAACAAGGCAAGATGGTCAAAGGGGTGAAGGAACCAGAGAGTAGGGGAGGAAATCAAGGTGTAACTTGATGATATGGGCCAGATCATGATCTCGCACTTTGGATGGGGCAGGTGGAGAAGGATCTGGATGCCCTAGTGCATGAATCACAAAAGGCTAGTATGCAGGCACAGCAAGTAATTAGGAAAGCTAATAGAATGTTATCATTTATTGTGAGAGGAATTGAATATTAAAGTAGGGAGGTTATGGTTCAGTTGTACAGGACACTGGTGAGACCATATCTGGAGTATTGTTGGCAGTACTGATCTCCTTACTTAAGGAAAGATGCAAGCAAGTGAGTTAGAAGCAGTTCAGAGAAGGCTTACCAGACTGATACCAGGAATGGGGTAGGAGGAAAGATTGGACAGATTAGGCTTATATCCACTGGGGTTTAGAAGAGTAAGAGACAACTTGATTGAAACAGATAAGATCCTGAGGGGTCTTGACAGAATAGATGTGGAGAGGATGTTTCCTCTTGTGGGAGACTCGAGAACTAGGGGTCACTGTTTAAAAATATGGGTTTGCCCATTTAAGGCAGAGATGAAAAAAGATTTTTTTCTCTCAGAGGGTAGTGAGTCTTTGGAACTCCCATCCTCAATAGGCAGTGGAAGCAGAATCTTTGAATGTTTTCAAAGCAGAGGTAGACTCTTGATAGACAAGGGGGCGAAGGATTACCAGGGGTAGGCAGGAATCTACACTCAGATCAGCCATGATCTTATTGAATGGTGGAGAAGGATCGAAGAGCTGCGTGGCCTTCCCCCGCTCCTAACTTGCATATTCGTGTGTAAGTATAGCTAGGGTGGAAACAAAAAACTGCGGATGCTGGAAATCCAAAACAAAGCCAGAATTACCTGGAAAAACTCAGCAGGTCTGGCAGCATCGGCGGAGAAGAAAAGAGTTGACGTTTCAAGTCCTCATGACCCTTCAACAGAACTGATTTTTCTTTACAAGGAGAGTTCCAAAGACTCACTACCTCTGGTGAAATATAAGCTGGTGTGGGGTGTGGGGTGGGGTTGTGGCAGGGGTGGGGGGTGGGGTGTGTGTGTGGTTGTAGGGACAGGCAAGCAGTGATAGGAGCAGATCATCAAAAGATGTCACAGACAGAAGAACAAAAGAATACAGAGGCGTTGAAGGTGGTGATATTATCTAAACGAATGTGCTAATTAAGAATGGATGGTAGGGCACTCAAGGTATAGCTCTAGTGGAGGTGGGGGGGCATAAAAGATTTAAAAATAATGGAATAGGTGGGAAAAGAAAAATCTATATAAATTATTGAAAAAAAGCAAAAGGAAGGGGGAAGAAGCAGAAAGGGGGTGGGGATGGAGGAGGGAGCTCAAGACCTAAAGTTGTTGAATTCAATATTCAGTCCGGAAGGCTGTAAAGTGCCTAGTCGGAAGATGAGGTGCTGTTCCTCCAGTTTGCATTGGGCTTCACTGGAATAATGCAGCAAGCCAAGGACAGACATGTGGGCAAGAGAGCAGGGTGGAGTGTTAAAATGGCAAGCGACAGGGAGGTTTGGGTCATTCTTGCGGACAGACCACAGGTGTTCTGCAAAGCGGTCGCCCAGTTTACGTTTGGTCTCTCCAATGTAGAGGAGACCGCATTGGGAGCAACGAAAACAGTAGACTAAGTTGGGGGAAATGCAAGTGAAATGCTGCTTCACTTGAAAGGAGTGTTTGGGCCCTTGGATGGTGAGGAGAGAGGAAGTGAAGAGATGGACCACGTGAAAATGATGGAGGGGTGGAGATTGGAAGCAAAATTAATAAATTTTTCCAAGTCCCGACGAGAGCATGAAGCAGCACCAAAGTAATCATCGATGTCCCAGAGAAAGAGTTGTGGAAGGGGGCCTGCTTCATGCTCTTGTCGGGACTTGGAAAAATTTATTAATTTTGCCTCCAATCTCCACCCCTCCATCATTTTCACATGGTCCATCTCTGACACTTCCCTTCCCTTCCTTGAACTCTCTGTCTCAATTTCTGGTGATATACAGTCCACCAATATCCATTACAAGCCTACCGACTCCCACAGTTACCTCGACTACAGCTCCTCACACCCCGCTTCCTGTAAGGACTCCATCCCATTCTCTCAGTTCCTTCGCCTCCGTCGCATCTGTTCCGATGATGCTACCTTCAAAAACAGTTCCTCTGACATGTCCTCCTTCTTCCTTAACCGAGGTTTTCCACCCACGGTCGTTGACAGGGCCCTCAACCGTGTCTGGCCCATCTCCCGTGCATCCGCGCTCACGCCTTCTCCTCCCTCCCAGAAACATGATAGGGTCCCCCTTGTCCTCACTTATTACTCCACCAGCCTCCGCATTCAAAGGATCATTCTCCACCATTTCCGCCAACTCCAGCATGATGCCACCACCAAACACATCTTCCCTTCACCCCCCCTGTCAGCATTCCGTAGGGATCGTTCCCTCTGGGACACCCTGGTCCACTTTTCCATCACCCCCTACTCCTCAACCCCCACCTATGGCACCTACCCATGCCCACGCAAAAGATGCAACACCTGCCCTTTCACTTGCTCTCTCCTCACTGTCCAAGGGCCCAAACACTCCTTTCAAGTGAAGCAGCATTTCACTAGCATTTCCCCCAACTTAGTCTACTGCATTCGTTGCTCCCAATGTGGTCTCCTCTACACTGGAGAGACCAAACATAAACTGGGCAACCGCTTTGCAGAACACCTGCGGTCTGTCCGCAAGAATGACCCAAACCTCCCTGTCGCTTGCCATTTTAACACTCCACCCTGCTCTCTTGCCCACATGTCTGTCCTTGGCTTGCTGCATTGTTCCAGTGAAGCCCAACGCAAACTGGAGGAACAGCACCTCATCTTCCGACTAGGCACTTTACAGCCTTCCGGACTGAATATTGAATTCAACAACTTTAGGTCTTGAGCTCCCTCCTCCATCCCCACCCCGTTTCTGTTTCTTCCTCCTTCCTTTTGGTTTTTTTTCCAATAACTTATATAGATTTTTCTTTTCCCACCTATTTCCATTTTTTTTAAATCTTTTATGCTCTCCCCACCCCCACTAGAGCTATACCTTGAGTGCCCTACCATCCATTCTTAATTAGCACATTCGTTTAGATAATATCACCAACTTCAACACCTCTGTGTTCTTTTGTTCTTTTGTCTGTAACATCTTTTGATTATCTGCTCCTATCACGGCTTGCTTGTCCCTACAATCACACCACCCCTTCCATTTGTCTCCCCCCACCACCACCCACCACCCCCCCCAACCTTAAACCAGCTTATATTTCACCCCCCTCCTTGTAAAGAAAAATCAGTTCTGTTGAAGGGTCATGAGGACTCGAAACGTCAACTCTTTTCTTCTCCGCCGATGCTGCCAGACCTGCTGAGTTTTTCCAGGTAATTCTAATGGACAAGGTGTTGGCAACTTTCAGACAAAACTATGATGTCAGTGCAATCATCCACAACAAGGTCACAGTTGTGGCTGGGGCTTTCTTCATGAGGGAGTGGGCATTCTGAAGGCAAATGCAGAGGGGGAGCGATTGATTACTGGCAGAGTCAAAGGGGGAAATGCTGGATGAAGTGAGGCAGATGGGAAGGAGTTTAGTTAGGTTAGCCCCCGAAACGTGTGTTGGATGGGAAGGTCAGTAAGAGGGGAGGATGGGGCAGTTGTGTATGTAGCTTCGGAGGAGTCAGTATTGAGTCTTTTAATGGGTCAACAGAGATATGCTGGTGTGGGGGTATCTACGGGCCTTTTCAAGAGGGATACAGTCTAGCATACCAGGAGAGTAGGAAGGCAGAGGAATAGTAATTAGTTTGCGTGGTTTTTCTTTTGGCGGGGGTGTAAAATGTCTGAAACAGAAATGCAAAATCGCATGACTGAGCAACAGGGGTGGGGTGAGGAATAGAGAAGGGGACCCAAGAGGGGTAAAGAGAGGGAAACAAATAGTAATGGCCTTGGATCTGCAACCATGACAAAACATGCCTGATAACAGACACAAAAAACAAAAGAAATAATGCCCCTCTTAACTTTTACAAGTATACACACCATGTTACTGATATCCTGGAATGCTCGACAGCTACCTGACCTCTTCGGCTTACAACGTATTTACATTTTACAGATCTGCTTGGTTTGTTTTGCGTGCTGGTGCTCTGGAACCCAGCTGGTTTACATTGTGACGTGAATTCTCGAGCGTGAACAGCAGCACACAAACAGCTATAGACTGCAGTTTTTTCACTGTTGCAATCACGACTTATGTTTTGGGCACCGATTGGTCGAACAGTTTGGGTAGGTCCATAGAGGCTGTTTTCGCTGGCTGGAGAGCTTAGTTCTCGAGGGCACAGTCCCAGGATAAGGGATCAGCCATTTAGGGCTGAGATGAGGAGAAATTTCTTCACTCAGAGGTTTGTGAAGCCCAGAGAAGTGTGGATGTTCAGTTGCTGAGTTTATTCAAGACTGAGATTGATTTCTGTTTGAGTTCTAAGGGAATCAAAGGATATGGAGATAGGTCAGAAAAATGGAGTTGAGGCATAAGATTAGCCATGATCTTATTGAATAGTGGAGCAGGCCTGAGGGGCTGTATGGCCTACACGTGCTCCTATTTTTTATGCTCGTATGTTCTAGCATTCTATTACAAGCCTCTTAATTATCTCCAGACAAGTATTTTAGGTTCAGCGCAACTCATAAACTGTCATCACTTCAGCTACATTAGGGTGAGGCGTGGTGCCCTCGTCAGGATTTTTCAATCCATTTCTCAGCCAATATGGGAAGAAAGAGCACACATTGCATTAAAAAGAGAAGATTAGTACATTATATATCAATGTTGTAAATTGCAAATACAATGATAAGCAAATCTTCAAAATACAATCAGTAGCACTGTTAACAAGCTTTATATTTAACCTGTGAACGTAATTCTGACAAGCATCTTACTGCAAAAGCTTTCTATAGCTTGACAAGCTGCACAAACATCGAGACCACAAATACTTATCCAAGACTATATATCAGTCATAAAACTCTTAGAAAATGCCCACTTTAAGTACACATACAAAATTTGATTTAGTTTATCGTTGATTTATTTTAGTTCCCATACAACAGAAATACATCAACCAATATTAAGCACAGAAGTGTTGTTATTTCAATACCTATAGTGTGGAATAAATTGACAGTTCTTTAAAAACTGCTAACAATGGGGAAATAAAAAGAAATAGCCAAAAGATGAAATAACTTCAAGCAGTTCCACGCCTGGAAAATTTTGCTTCATGTTCCTCATTCAGCAAAACTTTACAATGCTGTTATCACTTTTAAATTAAAAGAAAAGGAGATGTGTAGCTCCACGTGAGATCACTGGGCCTTTGTTTATGGGCTGTCTATTCACTATCAATCACTGTGCCCACTGCCGCTTATCACCAGATCCTTTCCCTGCCCAAATTTTTAACAATGTCACTGTCCTTTTTTCAGCATCCGCAGTTTTTTTGTTTTTATCACTGTCCTTTTGATTGTGATGGATTTTTGAACCCTGGTCATTGGGTCCTCCAACCACAGTAACCCCACCCACCTGTTCCAAATTAGGGAAATATGTATTAGCCACAGAATGTGATATTAGACACTGAGTTTTGAGAAGCCAAATGTTTGATGTTTGATATGCAAAATACAAGTGTTTTCCAGTAACGCTTTGAATGAAACTCTGCTTTTTGAACTTATAATATTGACCAACTCTATAATTTTCTTAAAGTGAGGGTGTGGTTGTATTGCATTGACAGAGTGGATTATCTTCAATTATCTGCAATAGCTACACCAGAGTTATACTGTCTTTCTGTTGTATTTTTGTATTCACTCAGGAGATGTGGGTGTTGCTGGATAGGCCAGCATTTATTGCCTATTCCTAACTGCCCTTGTTCAGAGGGCATTTAAGAGTCAACCACATTGCTGTGATTGACTCAGCTTTGAGATTCTCGAGTTCCTAGACTTGTTCGTATAGTTGGGGTGCAAGGAAAGTAACCAACGGTACCTTGCTGGATTGTGTTTTCAGAGATTCCAGCATTATCCTGACAAGACAAGTTACATTCAATACAAATCCTGCTATGACATTATTCACATGTAAATCAACAGAAAGCTGCAGCCTGTAACCCGGACTCGTGGCTACAAAAGGTTTCATTTCTCCTTCTATATGCTATAAGCTTCGAGTAATACCAACACTGTTACCACTGCCCACGTGAAACCTAATTCATAGCAATGTAAAAGTTGCAGTGTAGCTGCAGTCTTATCTTGTAATTCACAAAGGTTTCTCTGCTAAGTGTGATTCTGAGATATGAGCAAAGTGTATCAAAGGTTACTATTTTTTAACCATTTATTTAAAGGATAAGTGAATACCAGTGTTAGTGAAGTCACAGACGATGTATGCCTCTCACTGTACAATCCAGTCCTCTTCAATCAAAGCTGTTTAATTCAAACGATCTAATAATTTAACTTCAGTGCTAAATTCTCACTTTGCTGTGCCTGTTACATTATTTAATAAAAATTATTAGCATTTTTTTTTAGTGCAAACATTACATTGATTAATCAGCAATAGACTGTGCAGTGACTTATAGGATAGTCTGCACGAGTACTTAATACTAAAGCACAAACTAGTAATCGCACCAAAGGCCATACACTCAGAGCAGTCAGTGATCATAACAGTCATTTGCACAATTACATCTAATGCAGCTTGAATACTAATCACTTAAACTGACCATTCCAAGAGACTCTTTGAAAAGATCCATCTGAGACCTCATCACTGGAAACCGAACCCCTGTTTTAGTGCTAATGCTAAAAGACATGGTGCAGGTATCCATCACACAGAGCAGAATGACATTTGCAAGCTTACAGACCCTCTTTTGTCCAATCTGATGGTTAACACATTTCAGCAGGTCAAAAGTGGGTGAAACTGTCAGCACACGGGACCTGTTCCCAAGGACAGCAGAGGAATGAACAACAAAATAACTTTAGTGTGTGTGGGCCTGAGGAAGTTTCATGTAGGATTTGGGCAAAAGAACTAGATAACAGTAAAAGATATTCAAAAAAAAAATCCCTTATTATCCGAGAAGCTCAGCTTTTCTCTTTTTTCCCGGCATGTCCTACCTGAAACTGGTCTGGATTTTAACTCTGGGAATCCTTGCTGTTTAATTAAGATTGAACCTAAAATCGAAACCCCCCTTCCTTCCTACTCACCCGCAGCCTTGAACCTACACCCCTCCTCCCAACACTGCCCCCCTCCATGACCTACCAAGACCCTCCCCGCCAAGACCTCGGACTCTCCTGCTCCGGGAATTCATGGGCCCACTTCCTCCTTCTCCTGCAGTCCCGGTAGTCCTGGTAGCCGTTAAGACGTGCTCTTGGCGCCGCCAGGACGGATTGGCTGGCAGTTCCAGACGGTGTGACTTCTTCTCCAGTGAGAGATGGTGTGGTGGTGACTGTCACTTAAGGTCAGTTCACGTGATTTGTTCAACCAATGTGTGGCTAGCATGGGGGAATAAATTCTAAGGTGGGGTTTCCAAGGAAACAAAATGGCTAAACGAGGGGCTGGCTGGAAGCAGTCATGGAAGTTCTTGTGTAAATAAAGTTTGTTTTGTTTAGCTAAGAAACCTCCCAGAGCATGTTTCGACAGGTGGAAGTCCCACTTAGCCCTCGTTTAGCTACCCTGTAGCATATTATTGGCTGCAAGGCAGGTCAGCTCCACCAGTGAGGCAGTGCTGCTGCAGTGCACCAGAGTGCCGCTCTGGCACCTCCAACCAGAGCTGGGGAACGGGCTCAGAGAGCAGGGATGCTGCGGAGTCCCAGGTCGAATGGGGTTGGGGGGGGGGGTGATGGGCAAGGCGAAGAGACTGACTGCCATGTGTGTGTGTGCGCATGCGTGAGAGAGAACGTGCGTGTGTGTGGGTGGGAGTGAGGGAGCATGCGTGTGTGTGTGGGAGTGAGAGAGCGTGCGTGCGTGTGTGTGTGGGAGTGAGAGAGCGTGCGTGCGTGTGTGTGAGAGTGACTGAGTGTGCTTCGGGGGTTCGAGGAGGGAGTGAGCATGCTTGGGGGGTTGGGGAGTGAGTCTGTCTTACTCCCAGTCTCAGGTTTCTCACTTACCTCACCACCACACGCCAACACATACACACCCTCTCACAGTGGGTGAGGGTGAGTGAGTGAGCTGGTCACACACTTTCACACTCTGGTCTTTTTTATTAATTACTCCTTTTTAACTTAACATCTTATGGCTAAGACATTGCTTTATTTTTGCTCAGCAATTGCTTCTTAATACCTTAACTTATTTTTGAAATTTAGTTTTAAGTTGTGCTGAACCGCACCTTTCCGGCAGCCCCTTGAGGGAGAAAAAAATGGAAATGCGGCCTCCCCCCACCCAAAGCGAAAAGGTTGGACAAGCCTGTTTTAAACAGAGCCCTTGTCACCTACGCTGAGCAGCCAGACCTTAGGACATGATACAAAGGCTTATAGAAAAACCAGAGTGTTCAGGCTGAGTTCCAGCCTTCAATTTCACTTGTTGCTGTGCTGCTGCCTGGGGTGGGGTTGGGGGTGGGTTGGGGAGGGAGGAGGTGGAGGGAGGTGGAGGGAGGTGTTGGGGAGGTTGGGTGGAGGGATGGGGGTTACAGTGGAGGGGGTGGGGGTGGGGGGAGAGAGGTCCACTCCCACCCTGTATTATTCAACAGATTAACCTGGGAGATTTTAACAGCTCACCTGCCCAGTTTCAGCCAGATGCCTGGGGTTAAAATGTCCACCAATTTGTTTCTAAATGAATTTTCAACATCAGCATCGCCTCAGTAACACTCACCCAATTTTCAACAGCTCTAGTTGGAAAAAAATCATGGAGAGGGGAGATAAGAGGGGCTTTTTTTTCACCTTGCAAGTTATTATGATCTGGAATGTACTGTCTAATAGAGACATTGCAGCAGGTTTGCTAATAACATTCAAGGATATTGAAATAGATATTGAAAAAGTGAAATTTGTAGAGCTATCAAGAAAGCGCAATAAAGTGAGATTAATTGGATAGCTCTATCAAAGAGCCAGCACAGGTACGATGGGCCAAAAGGCTCCCTCTGTGCTGTATGATTTTAATAATAACAAATAAAAGTCACTTGCTATTCATGACTATTTTTAATCAGACACTTATCCGACATGCAGAAACCCATCACTGATTAAGAGTCTGAGCTAAAACTATTGAGAATTCAATATAAACAAGAGTTTCAGTTTCCCTGATGTGGACTACACAAAGGGGCTGAGCTTTCTAACCGGGGTGCCTCAATCCTGTGGACTCTGCTAACAGATTCCGAGGAGATTTGCAAGGTGGTCAGGTTTCTGCCCATCTGCATTTTCCTGTATTTGTTGACTTAATTGTACACAACATATTAAGCAGTGGGCTAAGTCAACAAAATGTTTTTGTTTGGGTAGCAGGCACTGTTAGGGCAGGGGGCCTCTGGGGATATATTTTCAAGGGATCAGATAAACAGTGCAAATAATGAGAATAGCGATAACTCAAATGATTTAGATTCAACAACAATTTCATTTATATAGCACCCTCAATATAGTAAAATGCCCCAAGGTGATTTGAAGGAGCACTTATCAAATAAAATTTAATCCTGAGATACACAAGGAGATATTAGCATAGGTGACCAAAAGGTTGGTCACAAAGATACATTTTAAGGAGTATCTTAAAGAAGGAGAGAGAGGCGGAGAGGTGGAGGGGCTTAGGGTAGGAATTTCTGAGCTCAGAGCCTGGCAGCTAAAGGCAGAGCAGCCAACGGTGGAGTGATTAATATCGGGGGCATGCTGGAGGCCAGAACTGGAGGAGCGCAGAGATCTCAGATGGTTGTACAGCTAGAGGAGATTACAGAGATAGGGAGGGCTGAGACCGTGGAAGGATTTGAAAAGAAGGATGAGAATTTTTAAAAATCGAAACGTTGCTGGAACGTGAGCCGACATAGGTCAGGGAGCACAGGGGTGATGGGTGATTGGGCAGAGTTTTGGATAAACTCAAGTTTACAGAGGGGGAAGTGAAGGTGCCAGCTAGAAGACACAGCTTGACATAAGTGAAGTCTCAGGAAGCCCTCCACACCCCCAACCTTCTCCAAAGAGTTTGCTGAGGCACAATTGGAATCTGGGCAATTAGATCTGAGCAGCTCGCCAGCAAAGTGTGCAAATAAGCTTCCTGCTTACTAGTTATAACATTGGTTTACAGAATTATCGAACGGGAAGAGTCCTTGCCTGTAACTGCTGCAACATCCATCAATGAGCCAGGGCGACTAACCAACCATGAGCAATGCCCTGGAATGTTGCCTACCTCAAGCATCACAACATCAAATCTGCAGCAAAGGACCTCCTCATTTCAGAAGATGTGAGGAGCCATGATTTTGTTCATCATTGTGCATCTCTCTGCGCCCTCAAGGAGACCTGAAATTTCTGGCTGGGGGCTAGCAAAGTGACTTATCTAAATGCACAGTGTCAGCTGTGGGCTCATTTATCTCTGCTTGCAGCGATATGACCATATGAGTTCTTGTTTATTCTTAACTCAGTATTGTCTGAGCAAACAGCTCTACTTTGTTGGAAAAGAATTGACAAATCGGAACATGACAGCCAAGAGCAAGAGACGATGGGGGTGCCATAATCAATTAGTCAATGCAAGGCTTGATGAGACAGCCTACAGCTAACACTATCTGCATGTCTTGTGGAACTTTTCTGCAAACTGCAAGGTCATGTCTCCGGTGGGGGAGCGGGGTGGAGGGGAGAGGAAAGGAGATAGACATAGCACAATGATTCAAATCATTATCTCTCCCAATAGGTAAGTGGCCTTTTTACCAACTATGTTTCAACCTCAATGAAGGGGATAGCTAAGGCAGCTGTGAATGTGTTTCCCTGTGGGCTATCTACCCCCATGTTAAGCCTGATAACTTCAAATGTTCAATTTCAGTCCATTACATAGGATTTGGAAAATATATGCTGTTTATAGCAAGTTACTTGTGCTGCAGCAAGAAAACAATTTATAAAAGAATCTCTCACAATTACTTTTCATTCTATTGTGACAAAAGGATGTAGCACATTTTCATCCTGATCAAGGGAAGATAAACCACAATTTTATCTACATTGTGTGATTCAGAGATAGGTCTCCCTTGTGACACATGCTTCCATTCGAGTGCTCGCTGAAGAACAAGGCCCATTCCGCCAGCCTGCAGCACATGACTGGAGAACAGCACAAAGCCACCTGCAGTATCACACAAGGCTGCATATCTTCCATTCTCACTCAAATAAGATTTTATGAAGTTTTCTTGAAAGCAACTTAAAGCACCATTACGCACTTGCTGGTTCTGAAATGCAACAGATACAATAACTCATAAACTGAACTGGGTAAAACTTTAGATTTAAAGTAATTTAACGCTTGGTTGTACTCCAAGCAATTTTATTGAAATAATACAGAATCTGGAATACATTCAATTTGAAGTAGGTTTAAGCTCCTTTGTGCCTTAAAATGTTTTAGTAAAGTATTTGTTTTTGAGATTAAAACTAGCCAGCTTTAAATCAATCACCGAACAGGTTGTACATTTATAAAGACCAGAAGGTGCAAGAAGGAGGGAGTGGGAGAACACAATAAAAATCTCACTTATGATTTTAGACTTGGATATGGAATTAATACTGATCCAAAAAAGGCACATGGAAGTTACCCATGTTGCAACTTATTTTTAATTTAGATACAGCTTAGATCAAAGATCTGGAAATTTTACATAAATCATTTGAGGAGAAATTCAACTAAAAAACCCAAGATTTTTCTGGAATAAAATTAATGTTAGGGTTCTGAATTTCACATTGCAATCTGTGTACCTGTGCAATGGTGGAATTTCATTAGACGCCATCTTCAAACAGGTGATTTAGGTTTTATAGGGAGCCCTGAAGCAGCTATTAGGTTTCTTAATTATCCAAATAGGACCTGAATACAAAATTCAGTTACAAATGGGTGGAGCTTGCACCATGCACATTCCGAATGGTTGCACCAGATGTTCAGCAACTTAACCCAGCGGTCATTAAAGGTGCCTGCTCAAAAACTGGCCCTGGAAATGTTCAGGTTTTATTTTTCTGGCCCCTGGTGAAGCAGGTATATACTTCTCGAACTCAAGAGAATTTCAATGGACCACTGCTGGTGCATTCAAAGCCCTCCCTCCACTGCTAGGAGCACCGCCCACAGCCCCAACGTGCCCCAGAACGGACCTGCCGGCTGAGCTAAGAGTCACCCGGTTTCACCCCTTCCCCCAGCCCATCCCTAATACCAGTGAACTTCAGAGTTACCCATTTGGCCCTCATAGCTTGCTAGTGATATTTAACTAAAGTTGAATATGGCTCGGGCCTCAGCATGGTACAGATTGGCACACAGAGCCAGTCACTGTAGCTGTTTTCAGGGCAATTCAAATTTCTCGGTCATTGTTTCCAAGCAGCAGAAAACCACATCTTTTGTTGAGTTTGAAACAGATACATTTTCTGCCAAATGATTCCAATTGTTCTTGAACACTGCACTTTAATAAAATGAAATCAGTTCTGATTAAAAGCATTAAGATAGCGAATCCAGATCCAGTCAGAGCTGGCTCCCTCCACACTGACTGTGAGATAGCTATCGTGGCAAACACAAGCCCCTGGAAACTGCGTCAGGCTGCAGGTGGGTGGAGACACACAGCTGCAGTTCTCTTCCATCCTCCCACATCGATAAAGCCAGTTCTGGAACAATAACAGCAGTGCTTTTCCAAATCTTGCTATCAGGAACAGAAATGAAAATGGAAAGGCCACAAAACTCATTTTTCCCCCCAAAGCACTCCCTCCCTTTTGCTTTATTCATTTAGGCAAACTGATGTTCTAGGGAAGTGCTTTGGCCAAAACATCATTGAGGAGTTCTTCCAATTTTTAAAAATTATTATTTAATTCTGTCTCTCTCAATTTCATGATGTAAAGTACCTCGTTGCCAAATTATTCAACTCAAAAAAGCAAGCTTCCTTCTCAATCTGAAGGAAAAGAGTTTGGCTTGCATGTGATATTTGTTTGCTGGCTTCATTTTGAAGCGCGGTAGAACTCGAGAAATGTTTCATTCATTCATGGGATCTGGGCTTCACTGGCTAGGCCAACATATTTTGCCCATCCCTAATTGCCCTTGAGTAGGTGGTGCTGAGCTGCCTTGTTGAACCGCTGCAGTTTCCCTTCCCCACCCCTAGGCCTCTAACAATGTGCCTGCTGGGCCTCACATGTACAACTATCTAATTTCTCCCCTATGTCAGAAGTCAACAAGTTCCCTCCAGCTGGTCAAGAAGAATGAGCTGAATCAGAGCAGACTATTCTACTGCCATCAGTATCAGTTGTCTGCAGTTAGCTTTCAGGTAAATATTGCACATCACAGTCTGCAAAACTTTATTGTACAGAGAATTCCCAAATTCTCTATTCTTTATTGTACAGAGAATTCCCAAATGATGTTCAGTTGCCTCCCATTGCATCCCCTAATTCCCAATATCTTTTAATATTAATAAACGCCAATCGATTGAGGTACGGCAAGGGTGCCTAATTGTGTCTTCCTGGGGAGCATGGATTTCCCATTACAGATATCTAAGGTTGTAGATACAATCAGATCTTTGGTTTTTGCATTACATGGAACCAGTGTGGAGAGAACCAATAACAGTACTAAAATTGGTCCTTTCCAAACCTTTCGGCCCACAAAATTCAATCAAGCACACCCATACATGTAGGATAGTATAGCCAGGTTACTACAATTCAGGGGTCATAGTGATATTGGAGCTATAGGTTGGATCAACCTCTCCTACCTCCAAACATATCCCATCCCCCACTGCAGTACACACAGCCAGAGATTCATCAAAGGTCTAGGAGTGACCAAATGGGAGCCAGATGCTTGCAAAGCATACAATTCTAAACTCAACTTCTAATAGTTTTACTGACCAAAAGTAACAACTGACTTGCAAGAACCATGTAGCGTTAAAGTTTAGCACTTGTAGTTGTATTGAATAGTAATATGTCATTATGTAACAAGCGTGCCTTGTATAGCAAGGCACATTTTGTACTATGCTGCATATTATATAATTATACAGTGCACATTGCATATTATTAGGGCTACCTAGAGCCTAAGCTGTGTAATTCTCTCCCTGTTCATCTCTCTACCTCTCCCCTTTTTAAGATGCTGCTTAAAACCTATCCCTTTGATCAAGTTTTTGGTCACATGTCCTAATGTTTCCTTCTTTCCTACATTACAACAGTAATTACTTTAAAATGCAGTCATTGGTCGACAAACTCTTTGGTATGTCTTGAGGTCGTGCAAAGTTCCATATAAATGCAAGTTCTTTCTTTGGCTCAGTGTGAACCTTGTACTACACTGAAGGTGCTATATAAATGCAATTTGTTGTAACCTGCATTGTATAGCAGTGTGCAAATTGTACATATTATATATTGTGCATCACATAGCAACGGCCATCATATCTGCATAATATAGGAGCATACAACTGTATCACTGAATATATTCAAGAAAGAAATTGATAAATTTTTGGATATTAGGGGCATCAAGGGATATGGGGAGAAAGCAGGAATATGGCATTGAGATAGAAGATCAGCCATGATCACATTGAATGGCGGAGCAGGCTTGAAGGGTCGAATGGTCTACTCCTGCTTCTAGTTTCTATGTTTCTATATTAGTTTGTACCACTGTCAAGATCATGTTGTTCAATTTACCTGGGCAACAAGTGTCTTTGCTGGTCGGATTCTCAAGAGGGGGGAGGAAGCTCATTTACAGTTTTTTTAAATTACTGGTTTAAGTGTCAGCAGTTTTAGTTCTCACAGTTTGTTGACTATCAAAGACAGCTATCCAACAAACCCCTCAAGCTGCAACAATAATAAATCAAATATGCCACCTTTTGCCAATGCACAATGCAATTTGTAAAAACAATGGTAATAAAGAAATTAATTTGTTAGCACTAAATTAATTGCTTCACCACTTTGTATAAATGTTCTTATTGGGTTATTCCATTCAATCCTGCAATCTCACATATATTCACCACAAGCTGATTGCTGAAATGTTTAAAACTTTTCTAATTAGTTACATTCCATTCCTGGAATATGCAGCCGACTCAATCTCCTGCACAAATGTTTACCAGCGCACCACAAACACTGGGAAACAAAAAGAAAATTTAACTGTTGGAGGATGTGTTTCCAGTAGTGACTACAAAATTAGCTCGTGCCCCGATGATCTCTGCTTTCAGTGAACTGACCTCCCCTATTGTTCTGCTGTCACTCCCCAGTCCTGCCTACAACCATGTACTTCCACTGAAGGCGACAGGTACACAAAAGAAAAAATATTGTATTCAGATGTGTTTACAACAAAATAGAAAGCCTTCATTGCAGAAAGGGAAAAAATAAACATTACCATCTCCCTTTTTTGTCTGGCACCACCTCGTTCTCCTGTCACTTCAATCCATTTAAAATTATGTCAGCATCATGTAAAATAAGCTGAAACCCGTGTACAAAACTTACTTCTCATTGCGCTGCATAGAACAGAAGCATTCTGTACACAACATAAAATCAAATGTCTGTCTTATTTCTATTTATAAAATGCCCCTTTCCACAAAGGAATAAGTTTTTTTGAATTTCTGCTGTAATGTAGAACTTTTCCTCTTGTACCCTCACTTTGACATACTGACACAATGAGAAGCTGGTGTCAAAGGAAAAGCAAAACATCCAATCGTAATTAATTAATAACTACCTTGTTTGTCCACCCAGTCCTGTAAAACATCCCAACTTCAGATTCTCCACATGTTACTTTGACATATGCCTGAGCTACAGTACTGACAGGAAGTGTGCAAAAGGTGATAATTACTGCTCTAAAAAATGCAGATAGAGTGGTCCTGGCTCAATGGGTAAAGTAGCCACCCCTGACAGGTAAATGAGGGTCAAGGTACATTGGAACATTGTAACACCTTCCCGAAACACGCTGTCTGGGAGCACGTGAAGATCAGAGCACTACTCAAGTGCACAAAGACATATTTAAGGATGGATTGGTACTCCATTCACTAAGTATTCCCTTAAGTCTTCCTTTCTCCTTGAATGGAAGATGCCTTTTCTGCATGGAGAGGTAGGTCCCAGGTTAACATGGAATGGGATGAGTGATGCAAGTTGTATCCAACTGCAGATTTTCCACTTATAAACTGCATTTATATCTTTTAGGTTGCAGCAACCTACTGAAGATCTATTACTGCTTCATACACAAATAATAACTGGAAATAAGTCAGAGGTTGCAAATAAATCAGATCAGACCATGTCAAAATACTACAGAACTTTATGCAGAATCATCAAAGCACAGATGATTTGTACCTGGTGCTTTGTGAGAGGTTCTACATTCCTAAATTCACAGAATGCAAATATAGGAATAACGGTCATTCCACAGTGCACAGAGAAATGCCTAGAAATTCAGAAGCACCCATCTTTAGATGTTGCCCTCCCCTTGCCACAACACGCAGGGTCCATTCCAACAGAGATGTCCATGGAGCTCTGGATATTGGACCAAACACCTCATTGCAAATGTTAGAAATCTGATTACTCGCCATACAACACATTTCGATGCAAGTGCAACATCTTACACAAGCCTTATTTTTGCAAACACTGAAATGATACTGATATTGCTTCTTGCCCTCCATTTTAGGGACTTAGGAGGCTGTGTAGCACCTAGGCCATTGTTCCTTGTCACATTGCTACATTAGATAGCTAAAGGCAACCCAAAAGAGCACCTGTACTCTTTTCAAACTTGTAAGTCGCAGTTAAAAAGTGGGCTTCATATAAATTGCAAACTGGCGTGGAGCTAAAGTAGTGAGAAACTACCATCACAAAATGATCCTACATTAAATGCTGAACCGTGACAAATGTTTGGCTGTAATTATCCCTCATATTTTACACTACTGCAACACCCTAAGCTACTTTTCAAAGACGCAAGTGTGGAGCACAACTGCACAAAGAAAACTTATTACTAGGCATTGAATAGATTTTGATTCAAGTACAAGCCTTATTTTGTAAACACTGAAGTTATAGTGAGAAAGTTTCTGACCTTCCATATTTGAACATGATACTTAAGAGATTAATAGAATACAGCACACAAATTTCTTGGCTCACAGCTGATTTATTTGTGGGACCTTCACAAAGAAATTCTACAGAAGCTCAGTCCTAGTGTTTACAATTCTGGCCCAGATTTGATTTGAAATTTAATGGTGCCTCACATTCTCTGTAAAGGAAATGGAGAGACTGTCAAGCTCAATAGTCTGTAGAAGCAGGGCTTGGAATCTCTCCAGAATCCTACTTTTAAAAGTGGCCAAGTATTTAAACAATAAGGGATACCAGCCTGGTCATGTTACTTCACCACATTGCTATCTGTGCTCAGCTCTGAGGGCGAGGTGGAGCTGCTATCCATCTGTTACATGAACAGAGCTATAGTACACAGCATTTTGCTCATCCCTCAGTCATATCTCCCATAAGTTTGAACGTGGGAAAATTACAAGTCAGGCTTAAACTTCTAAAAGCCACAAAACCAGTCAATATTTCAAAATGCAGACAGTTAAAATGTCCAGTTAAGGAGCAAGTTGCTGTTGCACTCTTTAGAAAGCAACAAGGGGTTAGCATGACCCTGTTCCAGTGATTGTTCTGGGAAGTATTCAATCCCTTGTCACTTATAAAACAAGTTTCCCTTAAATACACTTACTCACACCCTTAAGCTCCTCAAAATCTTATATTTAAGCTTGGAACCTTTCAGACCTCATTATCTTTGAAGCTTTTACTGGCAACATAAAGTTCCACATCATGAAGCCAAATTTCCCTTCGAAGAAGAGACTGCTGATCAATTGCAATCAAAGCAATATTTTTGCTCTGCAACGAGACACATTTCCAAGCTTGGGGCAATTTTAACTTAGCCTTCGGGTGACACTGGTTTTATACCCTGCCCGATGATACTCTCCATTGAAGTCAGTGTGAAATAATATTGGGGAGGGAACCACTGTTCCTCCCTGTTCCCATGGGATTTCCATCTGATGAGTCAGCTTAAAATTTACATTGAGTCTACAGCACAGAAATAAGCCACTTTCTGCTGGTGTTTATGCTCCACTCGAGCCTCCTCCCCCACCCTTTTCATCTAACTCTATCCACATATCCTTCGACTCCTTTCTCGCTCCTGTGTTAAATGCATCTTTGCCATTCATCTCAACCACGCCCTGTGGTAGCAAATTCCACATTCTCACCTCTCTCTGGGTAAATAAAGAAGTTTCTCCTGAAATCCCTCATTAGCGATTACAAATATCATAAATTTACCCAATATTTCTGTAAAGCTGCAATAAGTCATTATCTGGAATCTTACCTGACTAAACAATTTGTGACTGCTGCCCAGGGATGTAAACACCTGCTGATATGCCACCTACCCAGTTCCAAATGACAGGATGTATCAAGTTAGCTGGCTAAATCAATTTGAAGTGTACACTGTAATTCACACTTCTATCAAAGGAAGCTTCACTTATCAGTGAGCCAGTATACTAGCAACTGGTTTGATTTAAGTTAAAAAATCAGTGAATGGAATCTACCTTAAAATTTAAAACAAGCCCAACAGGACAACACATTTGCTTTTATCAAATCTCACAAGGAGTCATTAGACTACATGACAACAATGACTACACTTCAAAAGTGCTTCATTAGTTGTAAAGTACATTGGGAAGTCCTGCAGGTCTAACAGCATCTGTGGAGAGAAAGACAGTGTTTCAAGTCCATATGACTCTTCTTCAGAACTAAAAAGTCTGAAGAAGAGTCATACGGACTTGAAACGTTAACTGTCTTTTTCTCCACAGATGCTGTTAGACCTGCTGAGTTTTTCCAGCATTTTTTGTTTTTGTTTCAGATTTCCAGCATCTGCAGTATTTTGCTTTTATCTTGGGAAGCCCTGCAGTTGTGCAGGGTATTGTATAAATATAGGTCTTACTTTCTTCCAGGGTCACATGAAAAACATTTGGCAAATTTCTTTCTAGTAAGCACGGTCTGAAGTAATATAAAATGATGTGTGTTGTGAATCTTTTATTCGCCTCCTGTCTAATTTTTCCTCCCTCATAAATTCCACCCAAAATTGTTTGGATTTCCAGTGGGGAACTGTAGCTTTTGTATCTATTTTCCTTTGTTCTGAACAAAAAAACTTGCATTTATATAGCACCTTTAACATGGTAAATCATATCAAGATGCTTCATGGCAGCATTATAGGTGATACTAGAAAGCCAAAAGTTTGGTCAAAGATGTTAGTTTTAAGGAGTGTCTAAGAGCTTAGGGCCTTGGCAGCTGAGGGCACAGCCACCAACGGTGGAGTGATTAAAATCAGGGATGCTCAAGAGGCCCGAATTGGAAGAATGTAGAGATCTCAGAAGGTTCTAGAGCTTGAAACAGGAAAAAAACAAAGACTTTCATTTCTCAAAGCACTTCACAGCCAGTGAAGTGCTTTTTGAAGTGTAATCAGTGTTGTAATGTAGTTTAATAACTCCTTGTTGTAATGTAGGAAGCCTGGCAGCCAATTTGCACACAGCAAGCTCCCACTGACAGCAATGTGATAACGACCAGATCATTTGCTTTTTTTCAGTGACGTTGACTGAGGGATAAATATTGGTCAGGACACCAGGATTTTATGACCCCTCCTGTCAGGCAGGATATTACGGTGCCGCTGAATTGAATGGAGATTTAAATGGCTCGCTGCATCCGCCGGGAGAGACACGCTGCGGTGGGGCTGTAAAACCCTGGCCCAGGGATAACTCCAGACAGACAAGAACTTCAATTTAACGCCTCATCTGAAAGGCAGCACCTCCAACAGCGCAGCACTCCCTTCAGTACTGCACTGGAGTGTCAGCCAAGATTTTTTGTGCTCAAGCCCTGGAGTGGGACTTGAGCCTGGAGGCTTGTAACTCAGAGGCAAGAGCGCTACCAACTGGATCCACAGCTGACACAACTTGCTGGAGCTTACAGAAATGGGGAAGGGTGAGATCGTGAAAACTTTAAAATTGAGGCATTGCTAGACCAGGGGCCAATGTACATCGGCGAGAACCAGGGCGATGGGTGATTAAAACTTGGTGCAAAGTTTTGGATGAGCTCAAGTACTGATGGTTATTCTGCAGCTTTCTGATTAGTTATCTGTGACATTGCAATTGGTCTCATTGCAAAAGACAAAGGCCAATCACACTTCATATAACCATTATGACAATTTGGGGCCCAGCTAAAATCCAGCATTTTCTAGTAAAATTATGTTGCTCGTCAAAGCACCATGTCTGCATTCTTGCAGCAGCTCGAACATACACAAAGCTGCCAATCCTTCTCGAGACTCCAAAAATTAAAGATTAATCTCCTGGTCACTGCTGTGAGCAACCCAGCAGAAAAATCATAGTGCCTTAATTTAAAAATGGGTGTTTTTTTTCCTCATTTTCTTTGAATACTTTTGTTCATTAGTTATATAATATTGGAGATGAGGGGCGAAGAAAGCTGTTTGACCAGATAGAGATGTTGGATGCAGGAAGTCAGGAATGCATCCAACAGATAAGAGCAAAATACTGCGGATGCTGGAAATCCAAAACAAAAATCAAAATACCTGGAAAAACTCAGCAGGTCTGACAGCATCGGCAGAGAGGAACACAGTTAACGTTTCGAGTCTGTATGACTCCTGAGTCATATGGGCTCAAAACGTTAACTGTGTTCCACTTCGCCGATGCTGTCAGACCTGCTGAGTTTTACCAGGTATTTTTATTTTTGTTTTATATCCAACAGAGTTGGGAATCCTACCACTCTCTCGTTGGGGACGTTGTGCTTTGTTCACTAAGTGTAGCAAAGTAATAAAGGCCTCACTAAACCCAAGCTCACAGACAAAAGTGAATTTGCTTTTCAATAGGGAGGCATTTGGCATTAGAAAAAAGGCAACTCAGCATATTTATTCCCACAAAAAATCTGGACATCAGATGTGAAATGCTCCTATATTTAAGGTCAGCGGTATTTGAAACAGATTTAATTTTAATTGAAAAAAGCCTCCTAGGGTCATAAAATCTCACAGAAAATTGACGTGCAAATAAAGCTAAAGGGTTGAATATAAATTGGTACAGCAATATTGAAGCACCAAACATTACTTTTAACACACAAATGTCACAATTGTTTTCCATGGATATTGATGCTAAGACCTCCATTGGTAACCCTAAGTTTGTGAGCCTCTCAGGTGGTCAAAAAGGGCTACAGATGATGATATCCCAGCACGACATTCCAGAGTTTTCAGTACGAGTGCGGTGTAGACCCAAATGGTTAAAGTGGGCTTTAGACGGATTCAAATGGGAACCCAAGATCTCAAGGTCAATTCATCAGCTACAGGCAGGTATGGTGTAAGGAGCACAACAGTGGTGGGGGATGGAAAATCATATGTGCTGGAATATAAAGGGTTTTTAAAAAATTCATTCATGGGATGTGGGCATCACCGGCTAGGCCAGCACTTATTGCCCATCCCTCATTGCCCTTGTTCAGAGGACAGTTAAGAGTCAACCACATTTCTGAGAGTCTGGAGTCACATGTAGGCCAGACCAGGTAAAGATAACAGATTTCCTCCCCTAAAGGACATTCATAAACCGGATGGGTTTGTACAACAATAGCTTATGGTTATCATTAGACTTTTTAATTCCAGATTTTTATTGAATTCAAATTCCCACCATCTGCTGTGGCAGGATTTGAACCCAGGTCCCCAGAGAATTACTCTAGGATTACTAGACCAGCAACAATACCCTTACGCCATCACCCCTCCAATTGTTCCTATTGTGGGAACAATTAAAGGGAAGCAAAAGACCAGGGTGACCAAAATTTGGAAATTAGCAACCTAAGTTGAATGAGGAAAGGAATAAGAAGTAGCATGGCAAAAATAATGGGAAGGGCAATAATGATCATGCAGGCTTGAGTTTGCTGGCAAGTGCCAGTGTAGCCTAACACATGGTAACTGGCTCAAAGACTGCAAAAGTATGGAGATGCTACTGCATTTGATAGTCAAGAGGAGAGTGGCCTTTTCTTAATCTTTATGCATTGGCATCGCAGCATGTCTCATGGAAGTGGAGCTGGGTGGGATGTCACAGCTGGACAGTACTGACGTGGGCTGTGCAAGCCTGGTATCTGCAACTCACCTACTAGTAGATGGCACAGCTCTGCACCTGCCTCTCCTGTGAAGGTGGTTTGCAACGGTCATTGTCAAATAGGTGATATGATAAGGGTGCAACCAATCAGCGACATGACATATTATGATTGGGCTGCCTCTAAGGAAATTTTCAACATTGTGGTCAGTAATTTATTCACATATCTTCATAGCTTGCTTGGGAATAGGAGCTCCTGTCTGCAATAGACATCTCAAAGTGAGATTTGTTTACCTTTGTCTGCAGATGTTGGTGTGGAGGTACCAGTGATGGCTAAGAGCCTCAAGACCCTGGCATCGCTCTATTGGTCCTCTTTATCCTCCAAACACAATAGATAGAAGGATTTCCTTTGGAAAGAAATGATGCACAATTGTTACTGGCACCAATTCTCCAAAAAAAATCATGTAGCGTTTTCCTTAACAAATTTCACTTGTTTTTTTTTCAAATATTAAAAATGAAAACCCACATAAATGCTGTTTTTTAAGTCGGTAGGAAAGACAACTTTTAATGGTTCTACTGCTCTGGACAAGGTGAAACAGCTCGCCATGGCCCACACACGTAGTTAGTATAAATGTATTAAATGGTTCTACCAGTCATCACATTTCTCGTTTAAGAGGTACAATCTAAAAATTCTCCTGATATCAGGGAGAACGCCAATGTTCTTCTTCAAAAATTCATAGATTATACCATGAATGAAGCAGAATTTGTGCAGCCCATATATCTTGACTCAGAAAGATAGTATCTTACTTTGTAGAAGGAGCAGTGGCGTGTAACCTAAGGTAAAAAGATCAACTTCCCAGAGGAAAATTAAAACCCAGTAATGTTCTATGGTCTGAGAAAGTTAAACTTAATTAGGCCTGGGTCATCATTTACATCACAATGTCAAAATGCTGCATTAACAATTTTTGAAACGTATTGCAAAATAAAAGTTCACATTCAGCAAAAAAATGGGCAGTGTGGTGCAATCAGGAAAAACAGAATTTCCTTTTCATATGCAGGCCAAATAAACGTTTTCTTCTGGACACCTAATTAATATGTTATATAAATAAATAAAGCTGACTGCAAAAGAACAAACAGTAAAATAAAAAATCTCTTTCTGGTGCACTGAAATTCTAACTTCCTAGGTTTTTGTTTCAATAATTGCTTAAAAGGTCTTTTCTGAATCTAGCCTCCTTCTGTAAGGTTACTGTTGTTAACTGTGCTGAAAGGAAACCTGCATTTTTTTCCATCACCTGATACATGACCTGTACCTGCTACATGCAATAGCCATGCCTACACAAGTCCTACTCATAACATACAAGGCTATGGGCCAAGTGCTGGTAAATGGGATTTGGTAGGTAGGTCAGGTGTTTCTCACTTGTCGTTGCAGACTTGATGGGCCGAAGGGCCTATTCTGCACTGTGATTCTGTGACTCTGTGAGTGACAAGTCCAGAAGGAAATTCAGGAGAGACTTAACCGCCCAGAGAGTGGTTAGAATATGGAGCTCACTGCCACGAGGAGTAACTGATGTGAACAGCATACATGTATTTTAAGGCTAGGCTAGATATGAAAGGAATGGACAGATAGGCTAAGAGGATAAGGAGTAAGAAGAGGCATGTGTGGAACATAAACACCAGCATGGATCATTTGGTTTTAATGGCCTGTTTCTCTGCTGTACATTCTACATAATTCTAAGTAACATTATACAGCTGCAGCTATCTAACTCAGATATGGTTCCAGCAACACAATTATCATGCATGCAATTAATACTCGCCTATTCCAGAAAGTGAGCTGTACAGGACATATTGCTACCTCTAACCAAATCATGAAACCTATGTCTTTATGACCTTATTGCATTGATCATAGGAAATCAATGCAGCAAAGTTGGTGACAAGATCCTCAACTGAAATTCTTGCTAGTGCTGCAAAATTGGATGTAGATAAGATCACCTTTTCACTGCAAAAATCTCTGAGAGCACAGCATTACTTTGAAAATAGATGATTCCTTGTGTATTTAACCTAATCCCATACCAACCCAAACAATATCCAGCCAGGGTCCAGTGTTTAGACAAGCTGAATGAAACGATTATAAAAGGAACACATGTTAGAGAAACTCATGAATAAGTTCACACAATTAAAGATATAAAGTGGCAATTACATGCAACAAATATAAACAGTAGATGTAATGCAGGCCTTTGACCTATATGGCCTGAATTACTCTTAAAATAGCATGTGGAAAGAAAGTGATGGAGAACGTAGTTCCAATGCAATATAACAGCTGAGTCTTTTTAATGATTGCAGAAATTTACACAGAAATGCACTTTCAAGCTCCATGGATAAATCAGTAAAACTTAAGTAGTTGACCTTTCCATCAGCAAAATTAAAAATAAGTGGTCACAAAAACGGTCATTATCTGAGGTTGGACATTTAAGTTAGTATGTGACCAGAGACTGAAATGTCCCTTCTTGGAGTTGGAAGCTCATTCAATCATTTTTAGGGGCTGGATGAGGATTTTAGTCTGTGGTAAGAACGAGTGTAAAATGGATGCTCATAAAGTGAAACAAACTCAATTCATCTAGAATTGGCTGATTCCACATAATTGCCTTCCAGCAATTTACCCAAATGTCCATTATGATCTCGGGCAGTGCCTGATTTCCAGCTGATTGGGGAGCCTTAGCCAATTCTCTCCTAATTTCTACTCTCCAGGTGGAATCACCGTGCAGTTGGCCAAGAGTACGACTTTTCTATTGCTAACCCAAAGACACTGTGGGCTGAATCTTCTGGTCGGCATGCGGGGATGGACCCGACACGCCAACACATCAAACGATGCCCAATGACATCGGGTGTGTGACGGGAGCATCATCTCGCTATTTCATTCGGCGGGCGCACACCGGAGTTGGCTCCGCTGAAATGTCAACGGCCTAATAAGGCCATTAAAAATGCGATTAAACTAGTTAAGAACACTGCCTGTCCAACCTTAAGGTTGGTGGACAACCGAAAAGCCCAGGCGGCCTTCATGTTTTTCAGGAAACCTCATCCACGGACAGGATGTGGTTTCCTGAAACTTTTATAAAATCAATAAAATCATTTCCCCACCTTTACAAACATGTCCCAACTCATGTGACACTGTCACATGAGGGGACGTTTGAATAAATTTTACCATCATTTAATAAGAATTTTTGTGCTTAATTCAATCTCCCTGAGGCAGCTCCGTGCCTCAGGGAGATTGCTGCGTTCTTTCATGCGCATGTGCGAAAGAGCGCAGACCCCGACTCTCCTTCCTCCCCACCCCCCACCCGCACAGGTAGCGCTGAGCGCTACCGGCTGTGCATCACACTGGGCGGACCTTAATTGGCCCGCCCGCATAAAATGGCGGCACGCAGCCAATCGCGGGCAGCGATCGGCTCCGTATCTGCCCCCGCCCGCTCACACCCAGCCTGCCTGCCATAGGAAAAGTTCTCCCCTATGTTTGTGCTACACCTCATATCAACTAACTCAGCATTGAAACTGGGATCTTGCTAGCCTGCATGTTCAACAACTTCATCTCTAAAAGCAAGTTACTTGGAAATACTGAAACACACATACACAGGGATACACACTCACACATACACAGAAACATACACAAAGACACATACTGACTCACAGAGACACACACACAAACATACACAGAGATACATACACCCACACAGACATTCACATAGAGACACACACACAGACACACTCAGAGACACCCACACCCACACACACAGACATCCACACAGAGACACACACACAGACACACTCAGAGACACCCACACCCACACACACAGACATCCACATAGAGACACACACACAGACACACTCAGAGACACCCACACCCACACACACAGACATCCACACAGAGACACACACACAGACACACTCAGAGACACCCACACCCACACACACAGACATCCACACAGAGACACATAATGACACACATACAGAAACAAACACACACACACACACACACACACACACACACACAGAAACACTTAGAGTCACACACGCATAGACACATAAAAATACACATTGAGAGATGGACACATAGAGATATACCACATACAAACATACACAGAGACACACATAGCTACATACACAGAGACACACACACACAAACATACACAGAAATATACACACAGACAAAGACATACACGCAGATATATACATTAACAAGTATGCACAGACACAGTGACACACAGAAAAACACATAGAGACACACAGAAACACACACAGGGATACACACACTCACACACACACATACACAGAGACACACAGAGACATACACAGAGAAACATACACAGAGACACAGAGACACAGAAACGCAGACACACACGCACATAGAAACACCACAGAGACACACACAGAAGCACATGCACAAAGATACACACACAGACACATACACAGACACACACACAGAAACATACACAGAGACACAGATACACACAGAAATGCAGACACACATACACACAAAGGCACACAGATGCACACATACACACAAAACATACACAAGGACACACACAGTCATACACACAGAGATATACACAGAGACACACAGATACACACACATACAAACACAGACAGGCACACACACTTGGGAACACACGCAAAAAGACATACTTCTAATACAAACTAAACAATACTGATATTCTGGGAATTTTATGAACAAATCTAAGTTTTGTACAAAGTAAGTAATTAGCTGAAGTTGAATAAAAGTAGAATAAAAGATCAGGTACGTTCTTGAATTTAGCAGAATGTTGCTCAGAATCAGTTGTTCACCTCTTTGAACTGAAAACAGTTTAGAATTTGCACTCCTAGGATGATTGGGATTAGACAATGTCAAATTTGGGAGGGAGGCAAACAGCTAGAAAGCAGGGTGTTAATGTTTACCTTAAATTCATGTGGAGCAGACAATAGTTAATTATCACAAACAGAACTTGAGACCTGGCAGAGTCAAAGGGCACCAACTTTCCAATGAGGAAAGGGTTCTACCTCATCGTCCAGGCATAGAACAAAAGAAGCGTTTCCTTACACATCAGTGTTAGTATTACTGGCCAAAGGAGGTAATTGGTATTTCCGCAGGTATTGTCAAATGCTTCGAGATATAACCAGTCCTATTCACAGGTTTACTGATCAACAATGCCTAAAAAAATCAACTTCAATTTAGGATAGGCATTGAATCCCACACACACCATATTCTATCACTCAGTTATTTGCCCTTTCATGGGTGTTACACTATCCCTTACTGTTGCTGAAAGTATTTGTCTCAACAATTTAGATTTGTTCAGAGTTCGTCAGGAATCGACTGCAATGGACACTTTATTGTGCGAACATGGAAAACCAACAACACAAAGATGGGATTTTTCGTGCCTGCTGATGTCGGGTCTGTTTGGTGGCGCGAGCGGACAATATAGCGCAAACAGTTTCAGGATGGTGGGAGACCAGTTTGTGATCGTCCACTCAGCCCATCGATGGCAGGCTGCATTTCCCACCACTGGGCGTCAGGAACCTCACTGTCACACATCTGCATATTATTGTTAGGCCTACTCACCGGAATCGCAATCTCACCCCCGCCCAGGTCCCCCAGGCTGGATCGTCCACCCACGTCGGTGGGAAAGCACGCCGACGTGGTTCACAACAGCATATGAAAGACGTGCACTTGGCAGGCTGCATGTTGAGGGGAACTCGGAGGTGAGTACACAGTAATGTTGCACAGTGCTGACCCAGGTTGCCTGTTGGACTTCAACCTTCAGGGAGTTGGCAAGGGCAGCCCTGCGGTGGTAGAGTGGGTGAGGGAAGCGGCCACACATTAGGGACACCTTATACAAAGTGACCGTTCCTCTGCAGCTGAGACTGTTCAGGTTCAGCCATTGATATGACTGGAGTCAGGCCTCTAGCTTCCCTGCCCACTCAAGCAACGCAGAGGCATCAAAGTGCTACCAAGCTTTTCACCCCGTGGGCACAGACTGCAAACCAATGAGCGTTTTATTGGACTGCAGAACAGTTGGACAACTGGGCACATTGTACAATCTCCTTGCTGAAGCTGGGCCATGGATCAGTCACTGGTGGGGATGCTCACAGCCCCTTGTAATGTCAGCATCCTGGTTTGGACCAGTGTCCCCCATGGTTCAAGCTAACAGTGCAGCCTTGCAGCACAGGTTAGGAAAATGCCTGCACCTGAGCTGAGAGCACAGCACGCAGCGCAAAGCTGTCGCCAATCAGCTGGGTGGAGTGGGGCAGAGGTGGGTGGGGTTTCAGGCAGCCAAGCAGCGCACTAACCTCTGGCCATTCAAAGTGGTGGCCAGCAATCTCCGCGATGCATTAAGGGGCCTTCACATTAACCAGGACAGATTCTTAGTACACCCAAGCTAACCCACGAGTCTCTCTCTTTCATTCTGCAGGAGGAGCACATCAGGATCATGGAGGCTGGTAAACTAGCTGGATGCCTCATACAGAGAGCGGAGATGACTGAGAAGAGAGTGACGGAGGCTCCTGGCTATGCAGATGGAGGAGCAGCACCCTCAGGAAGAAGGGGAAGTTGGAGCTCCTGCACATGCCACCGAAGAGGCACAGTGAGCCATCGCTGGTCGGTGCTTAGTGACACCCAGGGTCTATATGCACTGCCTTTCATTCCTGCAGATGACTGAAATCTAGTGTTGCCAAAGAATGCACATGTCTAGGGAACAGGTCAGTCACATCTGCCACCTGTTGCAGGATTTGGTGCCATGGGGACATGGGAGGGCATCCACTGTCAATGGCCATGAAGTGATCGTGGTGCTCAATTTCTACGCCAGTGGCTCCTTTCACAGCTCCACGGGTGGCCTCTGTGGGATACCACAAGCCTCCATGCATAAATGCATCCATGAGGTCACGGATCCCACCTTTGCGAGGGCATGCAACTTTGTGCATTTTGCCTGGGACCAGGAAAGCCAGGATGTAAGAGCGATTGGATGTGCGCAGATCTCAGGTTTCCCACAGGTGCAGGGTGCAATCGACTGCACTCACATGGCACTCAGATCTCCATCGCAATACACGGTCAACAACATCAACATTTGCTGAATGTGCAGATGGTGTGCGACCACCACAAACAAATCCTGCAGGTGTGTGCATGGTTTCCAGGGAGTGTCCACGACCCCTACATTCTCAGTCACAGATCCCTGCAGTCTTCCAGGGTCTACAGAGGCTGCAGGTTTGGCTCCTTGGGGACAAGAGCTACCCGCAGAGGCCGTGGCTGATGACACCCGTGTGGTGGCCTCAGACTGCAGCAGAGCGACTCTATAATGAGGCTCATACTGCAATTTGGTGGAGCAGACCATCGGGATGCTGAAAATGAGGTTCCGGTGCCTGGATCAGGCTGGTGGAGCCCTGCAATACAGCCCACAGAGAGTGTCACACATCATCATCGTCTGCTGTACCCTGTACAACCTGGCGCTGCAACGGGGAGAGGAGCTGGCTGAGGAGGAGATGGAGGAGCTGGAGATCTCCTCCGATGAAGAGAACGCCGACAGGGATTGAGGGTGAGGAGGTCCTTGAGGGTGACAATGATTGGGGTGAGGCCCTTGCACTGGTCAGATGAGGCGAGTGTGCTCAGGAGGCCCTCACAGTTGCTAGATTTGTGGAGGATGATGATGACATGCAGTGAGGAGACACCATAGATCCTCACATTGCACCTGTGAACATTTAACTCCAGTCTGCCTTATGGCAGCGCCAATACCCTCTGTGAGAATGCTCCTGTCATGGAGACGCAGTGGAGGACGAATAGTTGCTCGATTGGAGGAGGATGATGATGCAATGAGGACACTCCACAGATTTTCACATAGCCTGTGAGAATGTCTGATTCCTGTCTGGCCGAGGGCAGCTCGCTTGCACTTGGTAATCAGGGTCATATCATTGAGATGCAGCCATGAAACTTTAGAAGCATCTGATCCTTTGTCAGCCTACAGCACCTGAGCCCTTCAGGAGCACAGCGTCACTGGTCAGAGATACTGATGAGATGGGGGGCCAGCCCCACCTTTAAAGGTGCTGAGAGCCACACAGAGAGAATGATGGAACTCTGTGACACCTGCCCACTACATTCTGGCAGCAATGATGAGTACCATTGAGGTGCAGGCATCAGTAATGTATCCAGGGATTGTGAGGCTGGACCATCACTTTGGTCTAAAGGCCACACGAAGCACAGGGAAGAGGCCCTGGACTGAGAGACCTGCCTTTATCTTGTGCAGAAAGGTTTCACATCTGAGTGACACAAACACAGCTCATCAGAACAAGGAGCCATGGGCAGGGAGACATTCTAGGGAGTTTATTGACAATAGTGAACAGTATGTACAAGTGATTAACACCCATGCCCAGGCTGTGCAGCTAGATTTTTTTAACTTTCCTAACGCTGCCGCTATGTTTTGGTGCTCCCCGGACATCCACAGCAGAAGTGGAGGCAGCTGCTGACTGCAATGCCCTGTCTGTGATGACGTTGGTGGGCATCCTCTGGAAGGCTGAGACCTGGAGGGTCCCAGCCTGCTTTCAGGGTCCTGTTGTGTGGCAGTGGCATCTTCCTCAGTCTGTGGAGCTGGAGCTGCTGAAACCACAGGAAGAGGGGATTTGGATGGGCCAGACACCCCCGGCATCAACTTGTTGCATGGGATGCTGATCCTCCTTCCTATGGGTGCCTGAGGGCCCCTGGCTGACTTTTTGAGGAGAAGGGGTAGCTGCAGTGAGATCGAACTGCCCAGCACCCCTCTCGCATACACACTGTTGGAGGCCAACTAATGCATCAGCGATGGAGTTGAGCCTGCGCAGCAGTGCAGAAGTGAAGTCCTGGACCAAGGTCTCCATGGCAGCCGCCATCCCACCAGTGTTGACTTCGATGCATTGGCATGCTGGCACTATCACCTCACCCTGAAAGCAGACAGATTCCCCCATCGTGCCTTACAATCTGAGGAGTGCAGTGGACATCCCCTTCCTGATGTTACCGAACTTGCCTTTGCAGCTCCAGCAACTATGACATGACCGAGTCCAAAGGCTCATGATCTGACTTGGGCTCAGCAAATGTCTGGCCTCCAGCAGTCCTCCGAGTGCCAGATGCCTGGGAAGTCCCTGCTTCCACCTGCTGTGGATCAGACAGTGTGATGTGCTCACCAGATTGTGATCCCGAGGCTATTTTAATTCTATAGGTCCAATCAAGGTGTGTGTCTCTGCGCTGGTGGAGGGTGTGGGTGAGCACTGTGATGGGACTTCAGGGAGGGTGCCTTCAGATTCATCTTCAGTGGTTTCTTCTGGGTTTGATTGGAGGACCCGGGTCAGAGACTCCATCGGCTGTTTCCCAAATGTGCCTGCAGAAGCAAGGAGAGATAATTAATGCATGGCACTGGCCTTTAAAACACAACACATCCCTCACGGTATGGTTGTCTGATGGATGTTGCGCTGCTGGATCCTCAATTGGTAGAGCACCAGTGACCTCACCGTCAGCACAGGACCAGTCCAGTTCCTCGCCGTCCAGCTGGATGACTGTTTTCAAAGCCTATGAGGACCTTGATTTCGGGTATTCCTCCACCGGTCTGTGACCTCTCCCTGTTGTTGTGTGCCAGCTTGTCCTGCATGAATAGAGATGGGGAGAGTGTAAGCAGGATGATAAGGATGCCTGGCCTGTGTGGGTGGTGAGTGTCCCATGGACAGGATGAGGATAATGAAGGTGTGTGTGAGAAAGTGAATGGTGATGTCCCTTGAACTGGCAGTGAGTGAGATCCCTGACGATGCGTGATGGGTTTGGGAGTGTGTGATTTGAGATTGTGAGAAGAGTGACTTACCCTGGTGGAACGGAGGAGAGCATTCATCCTCTTGCAGCATTGGGTGGCTGTCCTCTTTTGAAGGGCATTGGCGCTGACCGCAACTGTCACTGCCTCCCAAGCCTGGTTGGTCACGCCGCTGCCCATCCTGTGGCCACAGCGGGGGTAGAGGACACCGCGGTGGGTCGCCATGGCATCCAAAAGGCATTCCAGTGGCACGTTGCTAAGTCTGGGGGCTGCAGTATTTTTGCCTTTTGTGAGCGTCTTCCATGCAGCAGTGGGCTGGAAGCACTGAGATGTGTGCGTGTGGCTGGACTTTAAATATGGCGCCCACGTGCTGAAGCGGCGAGGTGATGGGCGTGGCTGGCGAATGGGAGCCCGCCCGCCACGGAAAGGGTGTGCTTCCCAGGCATGCACAAATAATGCTGTGGGCCTGGAACGATACAGTGTGAAAACCCGCCATCGTGGCTAGCGGGTAAAACGTCATTTTACCCGCCCATTACCGCACTTGGTGCAAATCTGGGACGATTCCGCCAAAAGTGTGAGGAACGACAATCAGGGTCCTCACCATTTTATCTCTGAACAAAGCAGGTATTTGCATTTTTTTAGTGAGGTATTATATTGTCACCGTGTGAGTCTGCAGCCTGCACACTCCGGCCTGCAGACATTAGTAGTTCGTGTGTGTCAATGAACTAGCATTGAACTAAAATGTGAAATTGCGACTATTATACCTGAAGATAAATCTTTTTTTTGGAACAAAGCAAATTTTGACAGCTTACTGGAAAGATGAAACCTGCCAAACAATCCTTTGTTTAAAAAGCAAGAATAAATATGTAGGCTAGACTCGTCTTTACCTACCTCAAAGGCAATAAGCTGTATAAAATTACAGGGCTGACACATGAAGTACAAACACTGTCAAATAAGCAGTAATGAGAAACACCTGTAAATTGAAAATTCCCTTGCCCATTTGGTGGTAGAAATAATGAGCAACTTGCATGGGACACTTCAGCCAAACACAAATGCCTAACCCTTAGAGCTACAGCACCTTTCTTTGTATTCTCTTTCTCTCACCCTCTGAAAGATGCTCTGAAGTCCTTGCATGAATTTCTCAGGTATTCTATTTCCTAACACTTCCCTCAGTATTAGCAATCACTTAGTATTGACAAAGCTCATGCATTAGTCAGAAAAGGTTTGACCAAACTGAAACGATAAATCCTTAAAAATCTTCTGCATGAAATCCACAAATTTCACAGAACGTGGGCTGACACTCCCAGCGCAGTACTGAGGGAGCGTGGCACTGTCAAAGATGCCATCTTCTGGATAAGATGTTGTTTGCCCTCTCATATGGATGCGAAAGTTCCCATTGCACTATTTTGATAAGAATAGACACAGAATTCTCCCCAGTATCCAGGATGATATTTATCCCTCACCCAACTTACTAAGAAAAATTATCTGGTCATTATCTCATTGTTCTTTGTGGGACCTTGCGGTACAAAATTGACTGTTGCATTTCATATATTACAACAATGGTTACATTTCGTAAGTACTTCATTACCTGTGAAGCATTTTGGGATGTCGTGAGATTGTGAAAGGTGCTATAGAAGTCTTTCCTTTTTTAAGACAAGGGTCCTTAAGCATCTTCAGGAAAATGTTTCCTGAAACATCCCTGGTGATTCAGCTGCTTAATGCAATGCGCAGTTTAAGCTTCCAGAGCAGGAAGGTCCCAGATACAATCTCCAATTTGTGTCCAGTTAGCTGATTGCGCTCTAAAGGAAGGGGGAGACAGGAGGAGATAGGGAGAAAAGGAGGGTGGCGACACTCGTCAAAGTCAATGAATAGAAAGGGGAAGAAGCAAAGAAGTCAAAACCAGAAATAAGAACTGAAGACACAGTCACCAACAAGGGGGTGAACCGAGAGGGGAATGAACTAGAGACCAGAGACGGAGAAATGGAGAATGCAGGGATGGAGGCTGTACAGTTGGAAGAGGTTACAAAGATAAAAAGGCTATTGAGAAAAAATTGATTTACTCTCTATTTGGTGAATTCTCCCTGACCAACATCCTCTCCATCACAAAAAAAGACACTCCTCAGTTTTTACAATATAGTCAGAGATTAAATTTGCACACAACAAAGTATAGAGTGGGAAAGGCTCCTACATAGATTTCTGTAGCAAAATCATAAACACATTCTTTTCACAATTGCCATTTCGCTATAAATAGTGAACAAATGAGATCTTTCCCTACAGCAGGCAATCAATTCTCACCATTTTTGCACTTAATTTACATCCTTTGTTCCCAGGAGGAGAAGGGGAAAGGAGCAGAGACCCAGAAAACCTTAGTGGGATCTACAGGAAAAAGGACCCGAGTGGGATTAAGGGGCACTGCATTCATTCAAAACTGGTCAACAAATTCTCATAATTAAAATTGGGCTAAAATAGTTGCTTGTGTTAGAAGGAGCCAAAAAAAAAAATCAAGCTAGTTCCGTGACTAAACAGAGGATGGGATTTTATGGCTTTGCATACACATTAGGTTGTCAAGAAATTCCAGATTAATTTGGTAACTTCTTGACAAATCCTTCAATGAAAAAGTAATTGACAAAACATCAATTAGTGACAAAGCTGTCCCGTTTTACACTTCCTTTGTCTCACTGACTGCTGACCATGAGCCTGGGATTGCTGGTTTCACGTGGATCAGTGTCAGTTACAGACACACACATCTGCACATGCCGACACATGACCAGCTGTACTTATCCCTAATCTCAGTCTCTCTGTCTACACATTAGGAGAGGAATAAACCAAAATATGGCATCCCTTGACGCTTCAAAACTTGTACACAGATCAAATGCTTCTTATATTGTTAGACCAGAACAGTGTTTACACTGACATGAGTCCAGTGTCATATGATAATGGACACAATAATAGGGAACACATTTTTGTACCAGTAGGTAAATACTACATAAGGGAGGCAGTGGGAAGAGGTGTGAGAATGTAGCATACTGAAATGCCACTCCAAAGTGGAGTCCATATCAAATTCACTCTGGCACAAACTCACCAGTATAAATGAAGTGAGATACTGGATAGGCAGCCCTATTTCAATGGTCATTGGCTATTGTTAAAAGGTTGATTGTACATTACAGACTGTTTTAGCTACATTTTTAAGACTATTTCAAGAACATATCACTGTCGAAATAGGGTTCATTGACTCTGGTGTTTAACTAGTGGTTTCTCTACCTCCACACAGACTAGAAGTCATTTCTGTTTATTTTACTGACTGTGAGATTACCCCAGTTGTATCTTTAGTGGGAGTGTCTAAAATACACAGCAAATGTAAGTGACTTCAGTTTATATTATTTGCGGACCAGTGTTTGGGAATTATAACTATTTTGCAATAAGAATAATCTCAGTCTATAAAAATGCCAAACAACTCTAAAACTATTGGAACCCTGGGCCTGAATTTTACCCTCGGCAGGCGCGTGTGATCAGTGGGCCTGGGGCTGGTTGGGAAATGGACTGCCGAATGCGATCAGCTCCTGACTGCGATTTCACGCTGGCTGGCCGATTAACAGGCAGCCAGCATGAAACATGCACTGAACAGCTCAGCGCTGCCGGGGTGGGGGGAAGCCTCAGGGAGCTGCAGGCTTTCAACTGGTTAAATAAAGGTTTAAAAAAGCTGCCACAAAATGTCCTCGTATCACAATCAAGCACCTGAAAACATACCGAATAAAAATGCCGTCCACAGATGTTTATTTTTATTTTATTTCATAATGGAAATTCCATCCTGCCCTTGGACGAGGTTTGATGAAAAATGCAAAGTCCGCCTGGTCAATTTGCCCATTCGCCAATCCTAAAGTCAGACAGGCCATGGAACATGGGAGACAATTCGCCAGTAATGGGCTGAAGTGCCCTCTTGATTGTCGGCGGGCACGCTTCCGACTTTAGCGCGCGCTGGCCAAGCGAAATAACAAGTGCGCGATGATGTCATCTTGTGCGATTTTACGCCCGCGGGTCATAAAATTCTGCCCCTGGTTGTCAAAATTTCTCACTGCAGGACTCACTGGGGTCAAATGCAAAATTGTATTAAGGCCTTGCTTATAACAGTGACTCGATTCCTCCTTCAGCTGCCCAGTTAGAGAAATGCCAACAACTGGAGAATTAAAGTGGGCACACTTATTAAAAGGTGCATTCTTATATTCACAAGCCCACTTGACAAGTTATTATCAGCACCTTCTATTGGAGCACTTCAGTCCTTTCCAAGGGGGGAATTTTAAGATGGCAACCAAATCCCCCTGGAGATCAGGGTAAGAAGTTCCCTAAACAATGAGCATTAATACTTTTTCACGTTTATAGTCACCTGGGGGAGAATTTTCCCCCCATCAGGGGGGGTTGTGCAGGAGCAGGCACGAACCTGATCGGCACCCCCGACTGGGTCCGCGCCACCATTTTACTTGGCCGGACCAACTCGCATGCGGCAAAAGTGTGCTGAAATCTCCGAGGCATAGAGGTGGCCTCAGGGAGATTAGTTTAAGGTTTAAAAGTTTAAATAAAGAAAAGAAAATATTTTAAGACATGTCCCCTAATGTGACAGTGTCACATGGGCTGGGGCACGTCAAGGAACATTAATGAAAAGATTCATTTAATTTATAAACCCTTCATGAAACCGCCTGTGGATGAGGTTCCATGAAAAAATGTGAAGGCCGCCTGGGCTCTTCGCCTGCTCAGTTAATAGTTTTAATTGAAATTTAAATGGCCTTAATAGGTCTTTGACAGTTCGGCGGCCCAATGTCACCCCACATTGGTGAGCGGGCCCAACCCCCCCTGTTCACCAACCCCAAAATTCTTCCCCTAGAGTCCTAAAAAAAAATCAAAATCTGTTATGATAATGTCACTTAGGTAAAGAGTGGGATTAACTCATACATAACCTCCAGCTTTTTTAAGAGTATATTGAATTCCCACTAGCACAGGATAAATTTGATTTGCCATGTTTTTAACAGCAGGTATTTTTCGATTGATCCCCTCTATAAAGCGAATGGCTGTAGAGTTTCACACAGACAAAGCTTTGGAGTGAGGATGCCTCAGCTGCTTTCATGATAGCTGTTTATTTTGCAAACACCATCTGATGTTGTGCCAAAAGCTCGCTCTCTCTTGCTCGATCTCTCTCTCTCTCTCCCTCAGCCTATTTGATCCCAGTAGTTTATCTTCCACAACATGAGAAACTTACAAATCAAGTGAAAATAAGTTTAAACAAAATCAGAAAATGCTGGAAAACCTCAGCAGCTCTGGCAGCATCAGTGGAGAGAGAAACAGAGTTAACCTTTCAAGTTCGTATGACCCTTCTTCAGAGCCTTCAGACCCTTCTTCAAAATAAACTTAAGATGTGTCCACAGAGATAAAAACAAAAAAACTGAAAAGTTAAGATGTGTCCACGTGGAGGCAATTGTCATAACACGCAAAACCTTAGATATAAAGTGAAAATGATGCAAAGTCTCTTGTTAGACATTGGCATTTAAAGGCCTAGTTATATATTTATTAACACAGTGATTTTGAAAACATGTAAACTGCAATGGCACTGAATAAACTTGGCTACTAATAGGCTGTAATCTAAACATTAACAAGTGTGGGCTGCAAACACAGTTTTGGATATGCATCAGAAACCGTGATCCTTATCAAGTGGAATGAGCAAGGCCTTTAGTTATGAAGTTGCAATGCCTTTAGCATATGCTGTGGTCTGCAAATCCCCTGCTTCATTCCAGGCTGCTTCCCCAACATGCACAGCACATCCTCAGTAAGGCAATCGTCTGGCACCTGCCACGAAAACTAATCGCGAAGGAAGGACAGAAGCCAACTCTTTTCCTGTCATCAGAGATGTCAAGGTTAACACTGGTTGCCTAAAAGGCATTCCACACTCTCTTCCCCTCCCTTCCACCCAGTCTCCCACATTCATATGTCATAAACTAGCCAGGCAATCGCTATGACAGATATGCACCGCAGAAAGGCTGGCAGGCTCCTATTACAGAAAATGTGTGCCAGTTCCCATCGGCCTGACTCCAGGTAAACTGACAAGTTGTATTTCCACTCCTCAGACAGCATTGTTTATAGTGCCAAGGAGCCTGACTGCTATTCAGGGTTGCTCATTTCTTTTCAAAGGGACTGCTACCTACTACATGAGTATGACATAGAAACTAAGGGCGGGCCTGACCCAATCTCCGGTGGGCGAGGAGCCGATCTCCGCCGGAGAAGCGGGCCCCGCCGCCATTTTGTGTGGGCAGCCAATCAAGGCCCGCCCAGCGTGACTCCCGGCGGGAAGCGCTATGCACTCCCTGTGCGGGCGTGGGGTGGGGGGGGGGGATTCCCCAAAAGCGAGAGTGTGCACTTTCCCGCATGCGCATGAAAGAGCGGACATCTCCCTGAGGCTAAGTGCAGCCTCAGGGAGATCGTTGACACTTTTAAAAACATTAAAAATAGAAAAAAATTCTTAACATGTCCCCCTCATATGCCAATGTCACAGGAGATGGGACATGTTCATAAATTACATTAAAACTTTATTAAGCTTTTTAAATCCTTACATGAAGCCTCATCCCGCCGGTGGACGAGGTTTCATGTTTTCTCTATTGCCCGCCGGGGCTCCTGTCCTGTCTGCCGACTTTAAGGTTGGACGGGCAGGTCCTTTAATTGTTTCAATGATCCTGTCAATGGCCTCAATTGGCCATTGACAGGTCGGCGGGCCCACAGCTGATTTCGCTGTGCCCCCACCTTCCTGAAAATTTAAATGGGGAGGGAAGACGGTTCCCCCGACATCATCCCACATCATTTTACGCATTGGCGAGCAGGCCCCGCCCCCTGCTCACCGACAGCAAAATTCTGCCCCAAGTACGAATAGCACACAGTGAGCCATAAACCTGCGTGAGCTGGATATGTCCGGCACTCTGTTTTAGCACAATTTTTCACGCGAGCATAAGAAATAGGAGCAGGAGTGGCCATTCAGCCCTTCGAGACTGTTCTGCCATTCAATGAGATCATAGCCGATCTTCTACTTTCGATAGCATTTTCCTGCACTATCCCTGTATCCCTTGATGTTTTTAATATGTAAAAATCTATCAACCTCTGTCTGGTGACTGAGCCTCCGGAACCCGCTGGGGTAGAGAATTCCAAAGATTCACCATGCTCTGAGTGAAGAAATTCCTCCTCATCTCAGTCCTAAATGGCCTGCCTCTTATTCTGAGACTGTGTCTTCTAGTTCCAGACCTCCTTCCCAGCCAAGGAGACCATCCTTCCTGTATCTTACCCTGTCAAGCCCTGTAAGAATTTTGGATGTTTGCACGAGACCACCTCTCATTTAAGTCACCAACAAAATAAAATCGATCTTTCACAAGTCAGAGGAGGAAGCAACAGAGTGTGCATGGATATCTGCCTATGGATGCAGGCAAAATATTGGAATAACCAATTGGAACAGCCAGTCATAAACATGTGAATAAAACACATGTCACTGAAACTGAGAAAGAAAGAAACTGTGAAAAACAACCAAGGGAAGAATTATCCCCCCTGTTGGGGGGAGGAAGTGTAGGACCGGGCGCAGGTGTACGTGCCTCCGATCAGCACACCGCCAATTAAGGCCCGCCCAGCATGATGTCTGCCAGGAAGCGCTATGTGCTCCCTGTGCAGATGGTGGGGTGGGGGGGGGGGTGGGTGGGGGTAATCCCTCAGCTGAGAGTGGGTTCTTTCATGCATGCGTGCAGAAGAACGCACTCACCTCCCAGAGGCTAAGCGCTGCCTCAGGGAGATCGGCGCCAAATTTAAAATTAGTGAAGTGGCAAAAACAAAATTTCCCAGACATGTCCCCTCATGTGACACTGTAACATGACTTGGGACATGTCCATCACTTTAAAGCATACATTTATTAAAATTTTAAAAACCCTCATGAAACCTCACCCCGCCCGTGGATGAGGTTTCGTGCTTTTTCTGAAGCCCACTAGGGCTCCTGGCCTGCCCGCTAACCTTAAGGTTGGACGGGCAGGTCCACTAATTATCTCAATTACTTTTTAAATGGCCTCAAAAGGCCGTTGACAGGTCGGCGGGCACACAGCTGATTCGGCTGCGCCCCCGCTGACCTGCAAATTGAAAGGACGCGGGGGTTCCGCCCGACATCACCCCGCGTCATTTTACATGTTGGTGAGCGGGCCCTGAGCGCGCGCCCCACCACCCCCCCCCCCCCCCGCCCCCCACCCCCCCAACCGACCTAAAGATCCTGGCCCAACTTGCCAAATAGCACATAAATTGGTCATTTTGAGATCACTGCTGTTTTAGAGTCTGAAGCTCAGCTGGTTCCAATGATCATGTCAGTCTTAGCTCAGTGGGTAATGCTTTTGCCTCTAAAACTGAAGGTTGCTTGTTCAAGTTCTGCTCCAGAGGTAGGAGCACATAACCTTGCTGACGATTTAGTGCAGTATGGGAGGAATGTGTCTTGTTAAGAATGCTATCTTTAGGGTAAGATGAGACATTGCACATAGTGATTATTAGAGTACTTTATTGGCTGTGAAGAACTTTAGAATGTTCTAAGGCTGTGAAAGGCGCTACAGAAATGCAAGCATTTTACTTTTAACAGGCACCTTTTTGCTGTGTTGGTGGGGTTTTATAAAGGAAAATGAAGAAAAGATTAAATCTGGATGCCATGCATTTAGATAGTTTTTCTTCCATGGTTTATACTTCTGTTTCTGGAAATTAATAGTGTTTTAGCTGCCAATTCCATTAAATCTTTATCAACATATAAGAAATGCCAACCCACGCATGGGAAAAGGTAAAGAAGATGAAGTATAAAAATTACATGCTTAATTGTTATCAATTCCTGATTTTGTGAAAACCACAAAAAGAGCTTGAGGGATGGGAGATGACAAAACTCCAGCTCACTCCCATCCATTACCATATTTGGAAATCCATTTGTAGCAGCCATGTGGGTAATTTGCCTAAGAATAAGCCCCAGTTATTCAGCACTGAAAGTGGCAACTGAAAATCCAATTAACCTTGGGTTGCTGCATTTTGTATGCACATCTGTGTAAAATAAACTGACATTTCTGTTCTGATACTCCCCATATCTTTTGCATTTCAATTGATATAGGATCACAGTCAGATGGTATGCTATTGTTGGATAAGGCAGTGTTTGCATTAAATCTCAGAGTAGAAATGTGGCTGCTCTTTGAATTTAAATCTGGTGTCTAATTTAAAAAGACGCTTTCTTTGTGCTTGCAGAGTAAGAATGACTAAGACAGTCATACATTGTCTGTCACAGTAATGGTATGCGCCTGTAATATGATAACGTGTTTCAGTAGAGTGTTGTTCTGATGATGGAATGCTTTAAAAACATGGAAACTATGAAATGCTTTTTAATACTGACTACGTATTTTCAATGGCAATGCTTTCCAAATATATTATTTTTTATTATTGCAGCAATATTTTTATTTATTTAGAGCACTGCAGTTGATGGGGGCAGGAGGTTACAAAAGGACATAGCAAATTAGACAAATTAAGCAAGTGGGCAAAACAATGGCAGATGGAGTTCAAGGAAGGGACGTGTGAGAGGACTGAACTGAAATGGAAAAAACCAGAATATTTTCTTAATGGCGAACAACTAGGAACTGTACAAGAACAAAGGGATTTTGGTGTCCAAGTATAGAAATCACAAAAAGCTAGGTGACAGGTTAAAAAAAGTAATTTAAAAGACTGATGGAATTCGGTTGTTATCTCAACAGGATTGGAATTCGAAAGTGAAGAAGAGACACTTCAGCTGTACAGATCTATGTCAGACCCCATCTGAAGTACTGCATTTATTATTGGGAACCGAACCTCTGCAAGGATATATTAGCATTTAAGTGGGTATATCAGAATGATGCCAGGGAGTGGTTGCATATTCTTGGCTTGTATTCTCCTGAGTACAGATGGTTGATGGGGTGATCTAATCAAAGTGTTTAATTTGACAAAGGGGTAGATGCAGGGAAACAATTTCTTCTGGTTTGGAATGCCGAGCAAGTGGGCATAATCTTAAAATTAGACCCAAGACATTCAATAGTAAAGCCAAGGAGCAAAAAAGGGTAGTGGAAATCTGAACTTCTCTCCCCCAAAAAGCTGTTGAAGCTAGAGGTCAAATTTCAAAACTAAGATAAATATTTTTTGTGAGGTATAATTATTAGGGATATGGAACCAATATGGACAGGAGGATGGAGTTGAGATACAGTTCGGTCATGATTTGCTGGAATGGCAAAATAGATTCAAGGGGCTGAAAGGCTTCCTTTTGTTCCTAGAGCCACCTAGAATCAAAAACACAAAGATGAAATAGACAATTGAGAAAATTGTACAGAAGGAAAAAGTACAGGGGACACCAACCTTCATTAAAGGATTAGGACATCCTGCATCTAACACAGGCACACACAAACAAGCTGAATTTAAGCAGTGTGCACAGTTTGTACCTGTAAGTTATAAAAAGATTGCTCATGATCGCTAGAACTTTTTCTGACCTTGCTGTTGTCCATTTCACAATCAATATAACCTGACTGTAAATGAAATTTACAAACAGAAATAAAAAGTTTGATCATATGCTTCACGAGTTTGCATAACTTCCTCAGATCTTTAGATAATAAAACTTAAGGTTACAGTCTGCCAGTTTCCACAACCTCAAAATGTTGTGATATGAACAAGAGACTAATCTTACCGCAAGCCTCTGAAAACTCCCTGTTGTGAATTTTACTTTATGCCAAGTATGGTCTGGAAATACTAATGTTTTCCTTCAAATTAGAGTATGCATTCTCATATTCAAGCAGCACCTCTCTTGACAATTATAAGGCACCACACATAATCCAGTTATTTTCGACAATGGTATTGGCAAGGCAAATACTAAGTACAAAGATGCAAATTAATGCATTTTAAATCTCTGGATAGGTTAATGCAATTTCAAATTAATTTTGTACAAATGCATACACGTGCTTGCAAGTGCACAAAGACACACAAGCAATGGTAAGGGCACATTTACAGCACAAGTTTAGTGCTGACAAGGATCAGTTTTGGTTTTTACACCAGTACTGAATTTACACTGTAAATCAGATGTAAACCCAAATTAATCCCAAAGCAAAATGGAGTGAAATTCCCTTCTCCCAGGAATCTCACTCCAATTCACTCTGCTGTCAGGCCAGGTCAGCCCTCAGATTCAGGTTACATCAACACGTTGGCCTGGATTTTGTGATCAGTGACGAACAAATGGTGCTTGCCGTTCATTCCAACTGCACTTGTTTGCAGACTGGGATTTGCACTGCAAATTGCTGTGATTAAAGGGCCAAAACTGCGTAGTGCCCTCTACAGGAGATATGGGGCCTATGTGGACAAGATAAGGAACGGTGCATCTTGTTAACCAATCAGCCTGAAGAATCTACTGAGACAAGGGGCGGAATTTTCCATGCTGGGTACTAGGGCAGAATTGTCCCAGATTTGCACTGTGTGACAGCTGGTGTAAAAAACAACGTTTTACCTGCCGGCCACTTTGGCAGGTTTTCCCACCATATAGGCTGCTTCCTGCCTCATTAATTATGCAGCCACAAGAAACTTGCTAGCGGGCGGCCTCTGAATTTCCCGCCACACCTTTACCACGCCGTTTCCTCACTCCGGGTGCCAGATCCAAACTGCAGCGGCGCACACAGTTCTCAATGCTTGCAGCCCAGGACTGCTTCAGTGAAGACATGGCCCTAAAAGCCAAGAAGAGTTCCGTGACCCATCACCGGGATGCCTTGTGGAGGCCTGTGGTGATATCCTGCACCCCCACTCTGGCCGCAGGAGGTCCAGCAATCTCACCACTCCAGCTTAGGAGGCGGTGGCAGTGGTGGTCAGTGCCAACGCTGCACAGAGGAGGTTGGTCATCCAGTGCAGAAAGAGGATGAATGATCTCATCTGTGCCGCCAGGGTAAGGCAACCATCTCATCACTCTAAACTCACACACCCTCAAGCCCATCACACATTCACTAGCATCTCACTCACTGCCAGCTCAAGGGACATCACCACTCACTCTCTCACTCACCCTCACATCTCCATCTGGCCTCACCTCCTCTGGAGACTGCCTCCTCAGCCCTCACCATCATGAGGCCGCTTGCACAGATCAACATGTGCCCCCACACGCACACCCTGGGATACCCCCCTTCCCCAATACAGCCCTCGCCCTACGGCCTCTTCCCTTGCTCGAGGCCAATTCTCCCTCTTCCCCAAGCAAGCCCCAGCCCTGTAGCCATTGAAAAACCACGTCCACCTTATGGCTGGCCTGGTAGGTAGAGACCTGCCCGTGAGCCTCCCTAAAAGTGATGTGGTGCTGCCTGCTGTGAATCCTGGCGCTGGTGACCTTGAGTGCTGCCTGAAGCAAGGTAGGCAAGCAAACCTCGAAGTCCCAAATGAAGTGCAGTTGCGCGTCGTGTGCGTTCAGTTCTGAAGCACTTCGGAGCGCCCAGATGATCCAGTGTGTGGGGGTGGGGGGTGGGGGAGGGGGATGATTCTGGCGAGCACGGCTTATAATGAGATGAGAAGTATTGAAATTAGGTTCTCAAAGTGCACCAGCGGCCCACCATTGACGGATGGAGGGGACGATCACAAACTGCTTTCACAACAGCATAAAACTGATTTTTGGCCTTCTCGCTATATTGTCTGCTCACGCCCACCATGGCCCCCGATGCCAACAGGACCAGACGATTTCGGCCTAAGTCTGGTGGTGGACAGGAAAGTCGGCTTGATTCCTGCTGGGTGGCAGGGTAGTTGAGCACATGCAATCTACCGCTTTTCAGCTCATTAATTAGGCATTAGCCAGGAGCTCAGCCAATCCCGTGGCAGGGTAAGCAGGATAGCACCTGCCCCACTGTTACCTTATGGGGTCAAAGGCCCTGGCGCCCCATTTAAAGGGCACCTGGACACTTTCACTTACTGCACGCCAGGAGCCCCACATTACTCCTCCAGAGTCCTTGAGGCCAGAGCTCCTCCTGGAGAAGCTAAGGGACGTGAGCAACCACATCCCGGGACATACAAGGCTGCCTCCAGCACTGCCTTTCACTCACCCCTAGATAAGAGCGTGGCTGGTGACCCACCCATGGTTGGGCCAATGTTTGCCATTGCAGTGGTCCACATTCGCTAGCCTCTTGACCTTATAGAGGCCCTGCTGCCTCTTGCTGTCCAGGCCTTGGCTCTTCCTGGCCCTGTGCCAATCTGCAATGAGCCCTCCTTCTCCTCATCTGGATGAGAACCAAAACCAAAGCAGGGTTGCCTGCAGCCTCGAGGCCTCGGTGGATGTGTGAACGAATTGAAGTGATACATTAAGTCATTCTGTCCTTTATAGGTTTCCTTCCATCTCAAGGCAAAAAGACAAGTGCTAAGCTTTCACCTGGCCTCTGTCTCAACATGACAACTCCTCCCCACCCCTTCCAGGTAAAGGACATCCTGGAAAACCAGAGATGGATAATCCTCCTGTTCATACATGAATGTGTAACGAGACATTGCTCTTTGACCAGGGTGATGAGAGCCACATCCAAGAAGCCTCACGCAGACACTTTTCCGCTTGTCTCCACTACCCTCATGACTCTATAGGGAGAGACCACTGCCTTGGCAGAATAGAAAACCTAACCACATGAGCTCTTGTCAACCGTGGCCATTCACCCAGGAGGATGGAGGTTTGGAGATGTGAGTTGGCTGCCCTCCACCAGCTGTGCCCCTTGGAGGCATCCACCTCCCTCTCTCCCTCCATCCCTGCCTCCGACCGCAGCCAATGGTAAATGGCCCAGGATGAACAGCAGCTCCACACCATGCGGAGATCTCGATGATATGAGACCTGTCAGTCAGGAACAAACCTGCTGCAATGTGGCGTTCACCACAGAGAGCAGAACACAAGTGAGTATCTTTGACATCCAGTTGCCTCATAATTATTAGGGGGCCTTTAGTCGGCCACATGTGCTGACCTTGAACTCCACCCACCTGAAAAGGCCCTCCTCCCACATCGAGGGGTCTCACTGACTGACATACTGTGTGGTCAAGGCCAGCTTGATGGTACACGTCACCTTTCAAACTCACTCCACCACCCTCTACCCTCCCCCTGTCCCCCACCAACTTCCCCCCATCACCATAGACACACCCAACATCACCATTCCCCTCCTCTCTGTCACTAGTTTTGTGCAGCCTAAACGGCACCACTTCGAAAAATAGCACTGCTGAATCTTCTGTAATTGATGCACTACGTGTTGAGCTTACACAAAGTGGATAACAATCACCTTTTTAAAAAGTACATACATTACTAGGTAGGAGGTATAGATTGAATGAGGAATTGCACTGTAGCAACATAATCCCCACAAGTAGGAGTAAATGATGTCTGTGCCCAATGCAGAACAAGGTTAACAAGGTTACCTGTGGCCAGGTGAGTTTAAGTGACCCTATGCTTCCTTTTACTGAACTCCACACACAAGACATTAGGAATACCAAAGATGAAGGCATACATTTGAAAATAGAACTTACTGGGATCAATAAAATTTCATTTCACAGCAATATTATCAGAGAGGGTACACACTTTAAAAGAACCACAAAGAGTAATGTTTGTATTGCAAAACAGTAATAGTTTTAGAAGAAATTCACCAGCCTGAAAAAGCTTAAGCATAGCTAGCTGTTATATTGTCAAACAACTGAATCAGGGTAATTGATGATTTTTTAGGTAAAATATTTGAATGGGTGCCCATTTATAATTTGTGCCCTACAGCAATACAGCCATCATCGAACCCCACCCTGCTTTTATTAGCTGAAATGCAAAATAACAATTCCCAGGAAGTTCAAAAATGTTCTGTTTCTCAAGCAAATATACAGCATATATTAAACTACAAAAGATATTTATGTTTTGTTTCTTTTAGACCTCTGCAGGTACATTTGATAGAATAGAAACCAAGGAGCAATAAATCTTTCTTGGAAAAAGGTGCATCATCTCTACAGGTGTTTGAGAGTTTGGCTTATAAATCTTTTCTGTATGAACACTGGCACACTCCCAAGATCCACTGTAAAAAGGGATACATTCACAAATTACTGCTGCAAATTTGGGTACACACTCATACCTGGCCCTAACTTCCAAAAGACAGTATTAGCTGCCTAAAGGGAGACAGTGCTTCTTTTCATTAAAATGCTTGTTAATATCCAGCAACAGAGACAACTTTCTAGTAAGTCATCAAAAATCAGAATTCGTGAGAACTTGTCCTTATGGGGATGCTGGACCCTGATTGACAGAAACCTGATGGCCTTGAGGATCCCCTAAGGTATGAATTGTCCCAATGTCAAAGCAGATAGCTAAAGGACATTAAGCAAGAAATGTGCAAAGCCAATCAGACCATAAGAGATCCACTCAATTAAGAATTTTAGCCAACCCACTCCATCTCCCAAGGGATCTTGCAAGTTATCTATTTGTCAGCTTGCCTCATCAATCTAGCTACAAATAGAAAATTTCCTGGTGTTTTATGTAAACAGCTATTAAAATATTAAATGTATAATAAAAAAATCTAACGGCAGAACTTTCGGGCCGGCGGGCTCAGGAATGGCTGGGCAAGGGACTGCCGATTGTGATCGGACCCCCGACTGTGACCGGCCCCCCAACTGTGATCGGCACCTCGACTGTGATCGGCTCCTCGACTGTGATCGGCCCCTCCAACTATGATCGGCCCCTTGACTGTGGTCGGCCCCCGTCCGTGATTGGTCCCCGACTGTGATTTCACACTGGCTGGCCAATTAATAGCCAGCGTGAAAGGCACGCTGAAAGGCTCAGCGCTGCCGGAGTGGGGCTGGGAGAAGGGCAAGCACTGAAGTCAGCATGGGCACGGGGAAGTGCGTAAGGAAAGCATCCTGCAGAGAGCTGCCTCGGGAGCTGATGAATTTAAAATCAATAAAAGCAGAATTTAAAATTGGGAGAGAATGTCCACACGTCAGAATGAGACAACTCAACATACTATAAGATGAAATTTTTTTCAAGATGTTTTTTTTAAAGTAATCACAGAAACCTCATCCCACCCTTGGATGAGGTTTCCTCAAAAATGCAAAGGCCGCCTGGTCGATTCGCCTGCCCAGCAACCAAAACATCGGACAGGCAGTGAAAAATCACCATCAATTGCTACTTTAATGGCCTTACTAGGCCTCTTAATTGTCAGCAGACGTGCTGCCAACTCTCTCATCCAACCAAAGTATCGTGCAAGTGCGCGATGACGTTTGGACGCTTGCCCGATGCTATCGTGTGCTATTTCACACTCGAGCATGTTGGACACGCACTCACACACCGAGGTCAAAATCCTGCCCTAAGTATGCAATATTATCCTACAAAGCCTCTCTTGATCATAGTTAAACTTGAGGAAGGGGAAGATCTATGAGCCAATCAACTTCTTACATTGGCAAGGGATTTTGCACATCAAAAAAATACACCAATAGTTTAAAGTGTGAAAAATAACAGCTATGAACTGAGATCGAAGCAGGCAAATGGAATTAGTGGATTGTGCCAACAACTGCAGGAGAAAAGCTTTAAGATAACCTCTGAAAGAATGGAGAGGGCAACCAATGGAGCGGTTGTATGATCTCTCCAGTTTATAAGATCCTATTTTACATTATTTCAGAAATGTCCCCACAATCCAGTACAACAAGGTTGTCTTTATTTTGAGAAGATGACACAGGAGGAAACATTTTTTCCATTATAAATTTACATTTAAACACCTCGTGGCATCAGCACCTACTGATTATTGAGGGCCATTATTTTAAATTGATAACTACTGTGTTAATCCTCAGCCTTATTTATTTGTCTGACTGAAAATCTGACTCTGACAGCCAGATAGGAGCTCTGTACATATGTGCTTACAGATGCTTTCATAGCCTCAGTCCCAAGCTGTGAATCTTAACATATGTGTCTCTGAGCACCACTTTCCCAGAAGTTTTCAGTAAGGTATCCTTAAGTTTATGAAGTGCCGAAGTGGACCGAATGCTAAGCTTGTCACTACACTGGGAACTATACAGTGTCAAGGCAAAGCAGCGTAAGACTGCCTCCTCCAGAGGTCTTGCACTCCTCACTGTCATCATCAGCTGTTCCTCGATTCGAGGATGACGTCTGCTCAGGGTCATGAGTTTCTGCCATAGATCTTCATGTGGCTGAGGAGGCAGATGCTCAACCTGCACATCTTTGGGTGCATGGGGCAGCTCATCCCACGAGGTAGTGGGATCAGGAGGGCAGGATTTGCTTCCTTTTCTTTCCTTGCACTGTAAAGTTAGTGCCCCCTGAGCTGTAGCATCACCTTTGCAGCACAGTACCACACTCAACTTATCCATTTTAAGGGAATCAGTGAATACCAGTGTGCTTAACCAAAGATGTCTCTGTGCTTCTGATGCAAAACTAGATGCCTGAAGCAACCTGTAAGACTGGTTCAGGAAAAGGAAACAAGTAACAAAACAACGCTTTTTGTTGTTGATTATTATATTTGGTTTACCTTATGTTAGACATCTATTTAAAGACTAAATGGTTAACGTAGCTACTTTGTCCTGTGAAGACGAGCGCACCATTTTATCTACTGCTGTGGCATTGCATACCATGAAGCACTGAAAATACCAAAAAGAATGACAATAACGCTAATGGCATCTGTTAGGTGAGTGATGTCTAACAGGTGCCCTGAATATTGATAGCATCATCATTCAATCACCATCAATACATATGACTGGTAGTAGTTGGTATTGGCGGCATGTCACTGACAGGTCCTTGTTAAAAGGATAGGAGCCTACTGCACACTTGATAGATTACTGAAAACAGGTGGGTCAGTCCATACAGTTATTTATTATGCCTCTAATCTGAAACACTCCCTGCAACAGCTTCAGGAGTGACCCTTTGGGACAAAATTAGTTCACTATTGCTTCTTAATTCACATATGTAGGATGCAGAATGGTGACCAATGCATGGGAAGCTCAAAACATGTTCTAATTGAAAGCAAAAAATGCAACAGAACCACTATCATCAAGCTACTGTCCCTTGTGTTACAGGAATTACTTTGAGTGTCCAGTAGTATCTGTAACAAATTTTATGTCACCTTTATAACTTTCAAGTTAACTGCCAAGGACAATGTACTCTGGTGGGAATCCAGTCTGCAAATTAAACACAACATACAATAACTGTTATTGATGCTAAGCTGTAACCTTCTGAGGATGACACAGAGCTGTAGGATGAGGTAAGAACCTGCATGAATTTACACACTAGTCTGATCTTCGGTGCTCATGTTCGGGGTGGGAAGATGTGCACTTTTTTTTAAATAGAAAATACGACACAGCACTTTTAACACAGAAATATGTCCCAAGGAACTTTGTAGGGACATGAGGAAAACAGTTGCTGAGCCAAAAAAGCATATTAGGTTACAAGAAGTAACAAAATGCTTGGACAAATTTAAAAAAAATCATAAAGCCAATCTTTATAAGCAAATTCATAATTTTTCAAGAGCGCATGGGGTTTCTCTCTCTCCTATTTTAAAAGGGTGTTCCCTGATGATACTTCCTTTCCATTGCTAATTCATCTTTTTTCCACGCTGCTCGAATAGGGTCATACTCTCTTTTCTCCCCCACCCCTTGCCAGTCTCTCTCTGCAGTTGCTCAGTGAGTCTATACGGTGTCTCTGCCTTTTCCATTTGAAAGAATCCCTCTTCACCCATCCCCATCCACTCCTTTCCATTTTCTTCAAGAGAAGTAGCTTTCAAAAGTAATCTTTACCTAAAATGCGGCAAAAGGGGATTCCACAGTTTTAAGGAAAACTTTCTTCCCAGCACTATTATCTTAGAAAGTGGAGAGCTTATTTACAAACACCACTAACCTCTGCTCCTTACCCTGAATTCCTGTCAATCATGTCAAGAGAACTGGCATGAACAGCGGAGGTCAATGAATTCCTGAAACTGAGCCCTAAAGCACTACTTTCAGGGGAAAATGTAATATTCTAATGTCTTCACCTCCATGTAGTAATCAGTTTTGGTTATATAGCAAACAAATCAATTTGTAGTAACCAGCATATTACACTGTTTAAAAGAGTCAAGATTTAGAGGCAGCTCATGTATTTTCTCAGTATTTAGACTTGAATATATTTATCATGGCACCACTACACGGGTATTTAGATCCATGGGTTTTAAAAGCAAACTGCAGATCATATGTTTCAAGTTTTCTTCTGTATCCAGAATCAATCCAAGCTGGGAGATAAATATCTGTTTGAGAAAATCCTGTTACTGCAAAGAAATACAATTATTTTTAAGAAAAAGCTTTTGTAAATTTGATTAAATCAGATTTTAAAAGCTTAGAAATTACTATTTGCCATAAATAGGATGTGAGTGCTTAACATGTTCATATGATACTTGTATTTCCTATTTTAACAGACGTGTTCACTTCCATTAAAAATAGCAGACATACTAATAAGCTGAGTGTTCATGTGTTAATATGCCAACTAATTTCTACACTTAAGTCTTTATTGGGGTTTTTGCCAAGTAATATTTGAGTTATACATCTTTAGCATTGCAGAATCTAGCTGCAATAAAATTATAAAAATAATTTTGAAACAAATTTCAAAAAAAAAAAATAATTTTACTTTCTTAAAATAGTTTAAAGTTATTCTGATTCAGAAATAAGTATACAAGCTTAAAGGGTGCGTATTTTAGAAGCATCTTAATTCTTAAAGAACATTTTATGGGAAGTTTTCACTGCAGTCAGTTTATCGATGTTTGTTCCAATTGTACTTCATGCATAATCTTGCCATTCTCCTACATTGTATTACTTTAGCTTAGGTGGATGCCTGAAATGTAACAATCCCTTTAAGCCACCAAAAGGACAGGCACTAACTTGAAGATTTTGACACTACCTGACCTAGCCTAAAGAGGATGTGTCAAAAGTACGTTGTAAGGGGTCATTACTGCAGACCCCAACAGATCACAGCTTTGTCATAGAATAGAGCCAAGAAGGCACAGCTTGGAAACTGGGTGGATGACAGGGGTGGAGATGGTATTAGAACAGTCAAGATGAACTTCCATCAGCTGCTATCCTGATAAAGTCAGCTACAACCTGTGAAACATTGCCGCATGCACATGTTACAGCTTACCACTGCTTGATCAGTCACCATATGACCAGTGTGAACTGGACAAAAAAATACACCGGCAAAAAAAAGATAGTTGAGGGAAAATGTATCCAGCTCCCTACTTTCACTATTATTTTATTATTACTATTTATTTCCCGCCTAGTCAACAGAGGCAGAGACAAACTGCTGTGTCCACATTGCATTGCTGACCAGGTTAACTCAGCACAGATATGGGACACTTTGTAGAATATTTTTCCATTGGTTATTAATACAACTTGCCTGGGTGTCATGAAGCTATGAATGTATATAGTATATTTTAACCTGTGTAAATTATTAAAATGTTTCATTTAGTTTAATGTAAAACCTCGAGAACTGGTGGTCTGATTCCTGAATTCAGAGTCGCACCTCAAACATAACACTTACAATTATAGGTTATGACAGTTGTTTAAGGTTTCCCTCTGGGATTTTTAAATAAGTCAGCTTTACCAATTACATTGGTCATAACACTGGGCCAAGAATTTTAGACTCTAGTAGACTCTTGAGTTACCTGAACTTTCTATCCAATTTTATCTGATCACACCCACCGGATCCACCCTCCAGTATTGTTTTCAAATACAGACAGAACTGCATATGGAGGCCACATCAGAACAAAATCTATAGAGCTTGTACCATTTTAAAATACAGGAAATATGCAAGATTTGCACAAGAAATTATGCTAGGTCTTTCCAAAGAAAAAGAACAAAATGTCAACTGCTTTTCATCCTTTTTATGAACACAACCGCTCTTGTAACTGAAGGAATGCACAGCAAGCACTGCATGTAGCACTATATTGACTTGTATCTCAAATGTTGTTTCGGCTTCCTGCGACTCAACAGGGAAGTAAAAGAAGGAACAAAAGGAGGACGATGTACATGCCACATAAGAAAATATATTTTATGTGTGCATGTTTTGGGTTAAACATACTACCAACAGATGTCCAAGAATACAATCAAGAACACTTGCAATGCAATTGTTTCTGTGTGGACACCAGTACCTAATCCCTCCCCATCTTGATCTGATCATTTATTCAGCTGCTAACACTCTTCCCTGCACTTTGCATCCAACTGCTTTCCTCTCATTAGTTGCAAACATCCAAGTAAAACTCTTCAGTGCCAAGCTGGTCTAGTCAGATGCTGTGTCTAATATTGAAAGTCAGAGCAAGCAGTGATTTAGGGGATGAGTGCAGAAAGGAAAGACATAAGGGAGACAAGAACCGTATGGGCAGACCCAAAAAATGCAGAAGCATTTTGGAAATTCGATGTTAAAGAGAAAAGCAGTTCCAGGGCAAGGAGGAGCATTGAAATGAAATAAGTTATTTATTATATTTAGTAACAGAACATAATTGGACTGTGTCCATTTCAGCCCAGGTTTAATCAGTTCCAGATTCTTAAGGTCCACAACCTTTGAAAGGCACAATATTAAAGGTCTTGTTCATTCTTCATTTAATAACAAAGGATTCAAATTTATACAGTTGCCTCCAAACATCTCAAAGTGCTTCACGGCCAATTAATTATTATGTTGCTTGAGGAATAAATGTTGATCAGACAACAGAGCAACTCCCTTGCTCTTCTTCAAATAGTGCCGTGGGATCTTTTACAGCTACTTGAAAAGACAGACAGGGCTTTGGTTTAGCCCCACATCCTTACTCATTATTACACTGAAGTTTCCAACTAGACTATGTGCTCACGACCCTGGAGTAGATCTTAAATCCATAACACCTGACTCATGGCACAACTTCTGCAGTTAATTACTCTAAGCTTGTTAGCTCAACCAATCATTCAAGCAATGCAAAGTAATTCATTATTTTCTTAGATATATGCCACTCACATGGTAATAAGAGACATTCTGTACAAATACTGAAAGCTTGAGAAAAACAGTCACAACCAAAGTCACTTTACACCCAACTTACCATTGAGGCCAGGTAACACAAACCTTCATAAGATTTTTTTTTGCACTAGCTAATAGTGATATCCATTCATACCAGCCATTTCTTTCAATCACTGTGGAATTCTTTATGCATTTGAAATCAACATAGAAGATTTTGCTTCGTGAGTGCAATCTGATAAAATTGGATAAGAGCTTCTGGTAACTTAAGAACTTACAAGAGACTCTTGACCTGAATTCTCAGGAGTGCCACCGGAAATTCTCAATACTCTGAACTGTTGAAATCATGTATACAGATTTTTCTGAAGTAATATCTTTTGGTGCGGACCTACCTTGGTTGATTCTTAGAAGTATACAAACATTTTAAAAAGAGTTCTGGGATTCTGAAAGTTAAGGATTTTTATGTTCTTGTGTAGCAATACCCAGTTTCCAAAATATCCTCAAGTTAATCGTAATGTCATCATTCACAAGTTTAATTTGAAAACAAGGGAGAAGCATATTCATTATGTGTTTACAACCAAATGTAACCTACTGTATCTAATAAATTTCCACCATTACAGTGCAATTCTTAAAAAATTCCTTAGCCAATCAGAAACAAAGTAGGTTATTTTTTTTTGATGATAAGCAAGTAGTCTGTCCATCGGCTCAGCATCAACTGACTTTAGGACAGCTTATATTTTAAAGTAAGATCAGAGGTTGTCTTTAGTGTTCAAATAATTCACACTGACAGCACCTTCCCTAACAGTGCTGTTCTCATTAGAGGCAAGTGCAATAAATCCACTATTGATGAGTGGTACCTTCATTGTCCAATATAATACAGGGCTGGAAATAGTCGTGAGTCCCCACATTCTGGTTTCATGCATATGGTGCAGCAATACTGTAAGCACTGAATGAAGACAATGCCAAAATAAGTTGAAGCACAAACAACTAAATAAACTTGAAGAGGGTCAAGTACTCACACAAGGCATTGCCTACTGAAAATTCTGACAAATATGTATGACTGAGACTGTTATGTTGGCTATTCTAGAATATGATCTTGTTGCAGAATTTTTTTGACAATGCATTGTGATGGTAATTTGACCTCCTCACTGGTTTAAAAACAGAAATGCTGGAAACATTCAGCAGGTATGAAAGCAACTGTGGAGAGAGAAACGGAGTTCAGGTCTGTGGCTTTTGTCTGAACACTGGGTTCAGTGACCTATGACATTGAATGGAATTTTCCGTGCCCATTGGCAGCAGGCGTGTTTGGCGGTGTGAACGGACAATATGGCGAGAATCCAAAAATCAATTTCATGACGCTATGAAACCAGTTTGAAATCATCTGCTCTGCCCATCAATGGCAGGCTGCATTTTCCACCATTGGAAATACATTATAATACATCTGCATATCATTATAAGCCTAGCTTGCCGGAATCATACCCCCCACGCTGGATCGTCCGAGCAATCACGCTGATGTGTTTCATGATTGAACATATTCAACATGCACTGGCGAGCTGCACTTCGCTCGGGACTTCGAGGTTTGTTTGCCTACCTTACTTTGGGCAGCACTCGCGCAGTCATCAGCGCCAGGCTTCACAGGCAGCACCCATTTTAGCGGGGCTCATGGGCAGGTGTCTACCTACCAGACCAGCCATTAGGCGGGGGTGGCTTTTCAACAGCTGCAGGGCCAGGGCTTGCTTGGGAAATGGGAGAAGTGGTCTCAGGCAAGGGAAGAGGCTGCATGGTGAGGGCTGTACTGGGGAACGGGGTATCCCACGGTGTGTGTCGGGGCACAAGTTGATCTGCTCAAGTGGCCTCAAGATGGTGAGGGCTGAGGAGGCAGCCTCCAGAGGAGACGAGGCCAGATGGAGATGTGGGGGTGTGTGTGAGAGTGTGAGCGGTGATGTCCCTTGAATTGGCAGTGAGTGAGATGCTACTGATGTGTGAAGTGCATAAGTGTGTGAGATTAGAATAATGGGATGGTTTCCTTACCCTGGTGGCACAGATGAGATCATCTTACTGCATTGGATTAGCCAACCTCTTCTGTGCCATCGCCTACCAAGCCAGAGTGGTGAGATTGCTGGATCTCCTGTGGCCAGGTCTGGGGTAGACGACTACACGATGGGTTTCCACAGCCTCGAAAAGGCATTCCAGGGATGTACCACTGACTCGCAGGGCTGCAGTCTTCTTGCCTTTCAGGGCCACTGCTTCTGTGCAGCAGTCCTGGGCTGGAAGAACTGAGAGGTGTGCGCGTGGCTGCACTTTAAATAAACGCCTGCCGTGATGAAGCGGTGACGTGATGGCATGGTGGGCAAATGAGAGCCCACCCACCATGGAAATGGCATGTTTCCCAGGAATGCTGCACGATTAATGAAGTGGGATTGGGACAACATGGTGTGAAAAGCCACCGTTGCAGCCAGCGGGTAAAACGTTCTTTTCCTGGCTGCTACCGCACTCAGTGTAAATCAGGGACAGTTCCGCCCATTAACTCCGTTTCTCTCTTCACAGATGCTGTTAGGCCTGCTGAGTATTTCCTGCATTTTCTATTTTATTTCAGGCTTCCTGAATCCACAGCGCTTTGCTCTTGACTAGTTTGTTTGTTTTCAGTGTGAAGCTGTGTAGATCCAGCGCAGCGATATATAGTTAGGTAGAAGTGCGACCAAAGAGAGGAATTCCAAATGCAGCTCATGACCAATCTGGAAAATCTTCACATATCCAGCTTAATTCCAGAATAGTGGGATCAAATAAAGTCACCTGTACTAGAATCCTGTGCCCAGATAATTGGGTTCGAGCATCGTCATCACTAGGACTGGTTTAAAATAATGCTGAAATATGTGACCTCCAAGAAGGTAAATGAATGGTCTTCATTGCCTGTCAGAACCAAGCTACAGGCTAGTTTCCATGTAATAAACTAAACACTTATAAAATAAGTGAGTTGGCTGTTGACAGGAGAATTATTTACAGCCTTTACTCTGCCAGATCCATTACAGGAAAACAGATTTTTCCAATGGTTAAAACTTTAGAGAAATTAAATGTCATAATGAGTAATATGTTAGCAATGGACTTAAAGTAATATACATTTCTTATACATTATTATTACAGGATATTTTTGTAATTGATTTTAATTTTATTAATTTGAACATTTATATACAGGGCTGATGGGCAATAAAATAATTTCTTCCTTCTAAGGCTAACCAGATTTCTAGTATGGTATAAATATTTAACTCAGTTCCAATCAGCTATCTGCCAAACTACCCCATCATAATACAGATAAACATCAGGTTTCAGCTTTCTACTGCAGATAGTGAATCTTGAGACAAGCCAATTTTACCAGCTTTACAACTTCTCTTGCCGAAGAAGTCTACTTTATCTGTCACTGTAGATTTAGAATGCAATTGTTGCTTCCCAATTCACTTCTTGTGGGTGAACACAACAAGCACCGCTTGGGTCACACATGCATTCATTCAATCAGTGGCTGTGGTCATGTGGTCTGGGTTTGAAGTAATTTTTTCTGACATCAATGATACCTACTACCACAAGATCCAAATGTGGGTGGAAAAATTAAAATAAAACCCAGATGTGTACCTAATGGACTGTATAAACTGTATCAAAACAAAATTATTGCTGAGGTCCTTATCAGCACAGTCAACATGTGTTTTTCAGGCAAAATGTTAGTAAATTTACATTTTAATCTTTCAATATAGAAAAGCACAATTCTCAAATGACACACGGCCAATAAGTCAACTTTGTTCCTATGCTTTTTAAAAAAAATACCAGTGAGGAGATAAAATATACAAATCTAAAGCATAAACACAGAAGAGCTGTAAATATACAGCAAGTCAGGGAGCACCTGGTGGAAAAGAAGGTTTAAACACTGTGGGTAGAAACTCTTCACTAACGCTGCAAAGAGCAAGGACTGATCTAAGCAAAAGGAAAGAGGTGAGGACTGGAAGTGAAGATCACCTAGCAGTATATTTCATTTTCATTTGTTGTTCTCTTTTCCTTGAAGTCAGTTTCATGGCTCAGTTTCACGAACACAAAAGTGTTTTAGTAACCAGCAAAGGACCACCAAAAATCATCTTATTGGTAGTACAGAACTTGAGTATTGCTGACGAAAGAGACATGTCTAAGCTTTCTGTCTTGCACCCATCAGGACACTTTGCAAGAATACTAATATACTTAGTACCCTTATATTGGGATTCTTGCAAAGTGTCCTGATGAGTGCAAGATGAAAAGCTTCGACCTGCCTCTTTTTTCAGCAAGACCACTAAAAAGTTGATAAAAAGGGAAAAACTAGAATATGAGAGTAAACAAGCCAAAATATAAAACAGATTGTAAGAGCTTATATAAGTATACAAAAAGGAAGAGGGTAGCTAAAGTAAATGTTGGTCCCTTAGAAGCAGAGACAGGAGAAATTATCATGGGGAATGAGGAATTTGATGGAGGCATTGAACAAATATTTTGTGTCTGTCTTCACAGTAGAAACACAAGTTCCATACCAGAAATAGATAATAACCCAGGGGCTAAAAAGAGTGAAGAAATTAGGGAAATTAATATCAGCAAAGATAATATATTGGTGAAACTTAAGGGACTAGAATCCAACAAATTCTCAAGACCTGATGGCCTACACCCTAGGGTTCTAAAAGAGATACCTGCAGAGATGATGGATATGCTAACTATGATCTTCCAAAATTCCTTAGATTTGAGAACAGTCCTACTAGATTGAAAATTAGCAAATGTTCAAAAAAGGAGGGAGAGGGAAAGCAGTGAACTACAGGCCAGTTAGTCTAACATCAGTTGTTGGGAAACTGCTGGAATCTAATATTAAGGAAGTCTTAACAATGCACTTAGAAAAGCATATTGTGATTAGAACAAGACAGCATGGAGTTACTAAAGGGAAATTCTGTTGACAAATGTATTTGACTTTTTTGGGTATGTAACTAGTAGGGTAGATAAAGGGGAACCAATAGATATAGTATACCTGGATTTCCAAAAGGCATTCAATAAGATGCCGCACAAAAGGTTAATAGGCAAAATAAGGGCTCATGGAGTTGGGAGTAATATATTAGCATGGATAGAGGATGGTTAATAGATAGAAAACAGAGTGGGCAAAAACGGGGCTTTTTCAAGTTGGCAGGCAGTGAATAGTGGAGTGTTGCAAGGATCAGTGCTGGGGCCTCAGCTATTTACAATCTATATTGATGACTTAGATGAAGAGACAGAGTTATGTATCTAAGTTTGCTGATGATACCAAGCTAGGTGGGAAGGTAAGCTGTGGGGAGAACACAGAGGGGCTGCAAAGAGATATAGACAGGATCGGTGAGTGGGCAACAAGATGGTAGAAAGAGTATAATTTAGGGAAATGTGAAGTTATTCACTTTGGTCATAAGAATAAAAAAGCAGAACATTTTTTAAAAGGTGAGAAACTTGTAAGTGTTGTTGTCCAAAGAGACTTGAGTGTGCTTATACGAGGAATGCAAAAGGTTAGCATGTGGGTGCAGCAAGCAATTAGGAAGGCAAATGGCATGTTGGCCTTTATTACAAGGGGATAGGAGTACAGAAATAAAGAAATCTTGCTACAGTTGTAAATACTTTTGATGAGACCACATCTGAAGTACTGTGTGCAACTCTAATCTTCATATTTAAGAAAGGATATACTTGCATTGGAGGCGGTACAGCGAATGTTCACTAGATTGGTCCTTGGGATGAGGGTGTTGTCCTATTATGAGAGGCTGAATAAATTGGGATTATTTTCTCTGGAGTTTAGAAGAGCAAGAGGCGATCTCACTGAAACCTACAAAATTCTGAAGGAGCTTGATAGGGTGGATGCTGAGAGATAGATTCCCCGAACAACAGAAACAAAAACACAGGGACACAGTCTCAGGATAAAGGGCTGATCATTTAGGACAGAGATGAGGAGAAATTTTTTCACTCAAAGGGTTGTGAATCTTTGAAATTCTCTACCAGAGGGTTGTATATGCTCCATCGTTGAATACATTTAAGGCTGGGATAGACAGATTTTTGGTCTCTCAGGGAGTGAGCAGAAAAATGGAGGTGAAGCCCAAGATCAGCCACGATCGAACTGAATGACGGAGCAGGCTCAGTGGGCCATGTGGTCTAGTCCTGCTCCCATTTCTTATGTTCTTAACAGTCTCAGCAACTTTCTCTGTCCATCTCTGAGAAGCTGGTCCCATGACCTGTTAACCCATCTTTCTTTTCAGACTGTAGCAGACATGACCTATACTTCCAATATTGCGTAGTTTCAAATCCCTACCAAGGACGGAGAGTTACACCAGCGGGGTTTTACATTCCTGCCAAAGTCAATGGAGTTTAGAATGGCTCGCTGCATGCTGTGATGGGGCCGTAAAATTCCAGCCCATATTGGGAACTGTTCTAGAAAAGAACTAATGAGCTAATAATACATCGCCAAAACACACACCTCTCTGCAGCCCCAGGAAATGTTTCCTTTACTGTCTACAAAGCTTCATCATTATTTTAAATGACAGATTTTTACAGCACAAAAACAGGTCATTTGTCCACCGGAGCCTCCTCCCACCTTACCTCATATAACCTTCTGTTCCTTTCTCCCTCATGTACTTATCCAGCTTTCCTTCACTATTCACCTAAACCATATTATCACCACTCCCTGGATAAAGAAAGTTTCTCCTCAATTTCATTTTGGATTTATTATTGGCCATCTTATACGCACAGACCCTAAATCTGATATTTTAAAATAGTAAAGTTCAGACGACTACTGGAAAAGATAAGACTTGCATTTCTATAGCGCCTTTCATGACCACAGGATGTCCCAAAGTGCTTTACAGTCAATGAAGTACTTTGGGAAAGTCGCTGTTTTAATGTGTAGGAGTGCAAGTCTTTAATTTGTAACCAATACTCTTGAAGTTTGCCTTCTTAAACTGTGTTATACCTCAAAGTAATCCAATATGTGAAGTTATTTGGGAAGTGAGAAGAAGACTTGCTTTACACTCTGGAATTATCCCAGTCCTGGTCTACTTCCTCACTCAATCTCCCAACAGATCCCTGATGGCCTCCCTCTGGAAGGCAACGGGCCAGACCGCCTGCAGGCAGTACGGTCGAGAGAACCACCTCGGGCCCCATCCAGACAGGAGGAGCCTGGCTTTAGGACCTGAGCGGCAACACATGCAGCCAGCTGGAGAACTGATTGAGGAAGAAGGCAGCAGCAATGTGAATCTATTCATCTGCGCAAATACTTAACGACATCTTTATATTCATTCAAGGGATGTGGGTGTCGCTGGCTAGGCCAGCATTTATTGCCCATCCCTACCTTCTCTGGGAAACTACAAATAAAAGTTTTCTTTACAAATTAACAAGGGACGAGGCTGGTTAGTGCAATCTTCCATTCTGTGTTTTATAAGAATTTACTTTCAGCTTCCAATGACATGGACCATTAAAATCAATCCATCGTGTTTCATATTAGGTATGATGTAAAAGCAGTGAAAATGGGAGTACTTTTGTGTGCAGCAAGCCCGGCTGATATAATGATGATAATTACTGTAAGGTAACAGATAGCTTCAGCGGTAGATTTTATAGATTGCTGTCGCAAGAGGGCTAGAATAGCATTTCCAACCGTGCCAACAACCAACGCTTTAATCTTTTCCGCAACTATAATCTTAAATCCAACTCTAGACACCCTACACCACATCAAATGTTAACCCTCTCGGTACTATTGCAGCTTTTCGAAATATTCTCGTATTTTCTGTCGCGCGTTTGCAACATTGGAATTTGGTGATATATGTGGAGGTGATTATTCAATTAGGGATCTATCCCAACTTTCTCTGGCAATATATTATTACCACGCCACAGTGAAAAGGTTATCCTCATCTATCAGTGTGTTGATGATAGATGGAATTGGGAAGATGTGCAAATATTTTATTGAGATCCTCAAAGGGGCTTGCCGCCCCTTAGCAAAAGTTTACCACCAAACCTTTAACTGGAGCTTGGAAACTGACTGTACTGCCCTCCCTCACCCTCATTGTAATAAATGTGTCACTGATACAACGCTGGGTGCTTCAGTTCACCCCCTTTGGAGGGGACCCTCTGCTACTGGTGAGATGCTGAACAGTTAATGGGAAAGGGATTGGAAGTGGGATGCCTGGTCAGCACTTACCTGGGGGACACACACAGTCACCAGGAACATTGCGAACCACTCGAATCTTGGGTAAACGTGCCTTCAGTTTCTGGAATCAGACAAATACTAGTTGGAGCTTTGCACGCACTGTTTTGCAGCAAATAACCACCCCCCACCCCGCAACCCCACCAGCCACTCAAATAAATAACCTGAATAGCAATTTCATACAACGGTTAAAACTGTCATTAAACTATCATTGTTCTGCTAGCATTTTGTTGCTGTAAATAAGCAGATCTTTAAAATCCCAGCTGCTGGGGGCTTCACTGTACTCTCAATATATTTAAGAAAATGGTATTTTTGGGGGCGGTGGGGGGGGGGGAGTGAATGTGTTTTTGGCAGAAGGTGGAAATGCTTCAGTGCGATATTCTTTAAGCCGATGCCAACTGTGATACAATAAAAGCCCAGGCAATTCTTTTTTTCTGCGTATTTGCAACAAATATTTGGGCATGTGTTTTGGACAAAGTTGTTGGAAACCTAAGTATTTGTTTAACTTCGCTTCAGGGTTTGGCGGAAAAGATTATCTTTTATTTACGAGCTGTAATTAAATATACAATTTGCAATCACACTAACAATGCGATGCAATGATAAACGATAGCTTGCAAGGAATACTTGCAGTTTCGGAGTTTTAACACTCTTGCAAGGCAGTCACTGCACCAACCTCGTCCAGTAGCTGATCTACTCTGTTAAAAATAGCCGGTTCCATTTGGTCCATTGAGAGCCGGGTTGAGAAAGCCTGCCTTTCTGCCTCCAAATGTGAGACACGAGTTTGCAGATCTGAAGTCCTGTAATGCACCAGAATGCAAAACCCGAGAGACACAATTGATAGGAGACAGCACACGACCCCAGAGATGTCTGGACAGTGTCGCCAACGCTGGAACATCTGAGATGCATTACAGGTCCTTCGGAAAGCCGGGCGACTCGCCTCCCGTGTCGACTTCGGAGAACCTTCCATAGTCGCTCAACTCGCACACAGACTTCTGGAGCCGAGACTGGCAGTAAAAATCCTCAACTCATGGGAGCTGATCCAGGGGAATTGGCCGTGCAAATGTCTCCGAAAACAACTACGGGGGGGAAAAAAAAAACAGTGGCTAATTTTATAGATTCCCCGTCGGCCGCGGTTGTTCACTTGGATACACACTGGAAATGAAGCAGAAAAGTTGAAGTCTGAAGTCTCCCACAACTCTTGCTAAGAGCAGCAACTCTGCTACAGTCAGCGTGATCCACACAGATGGCAGTTAAGGGTCAGCAATGAAACCATCCCCAGTCTTAACGGGAACCTAACACAGTCCTTCACTGCTCTGGTTTATCAATGCTATTTCCAGCCATACGTCTGTTTAACATAATTTATTTATTTTTCAACGTGACAGGGCGGGTTTCAGGTCGGAATCTCCACTTTGATCGTGAGTGACGTGCACCTTCCCTCCTCCTCCACCCCCCCTCCCCTCCCAAACACATCCGATTATTTTTAAACTGCTGTGAAGGGTTTCTTTTTAAAGGGCCAACAAGCACGGGGCAGAAATTTCAAATGCTGCAGTCTGCTCCTGAACTGGTCAAACGGACCGTTATAATCCGAGTTACAAGGAGAGAGACAGTCAATACTGGGACGCAAACACCAGCAGCACTTTACTTAGGGAACTGAAATCAACGTTAAAAGTGCCGCAGCTTCACCCGACACCTTTCGACACCGTCACTCACGACCATATCACACAAACATGAAACACAGCCATTTGGCAGCTCCCGAATTCACACATGGACCGAAACAGACTGCTCACTCGACACCAATGAATAACAGTCTCCAAATGCTGGAAATTGCAGTGCTTCCTAACGTTTTGCCTGGAGGTGACCCAAATTAATTCTGTTTGCTATCCGCACCTTGTTTCCACAACTGGTTGTGTAGCGTTGGTGGTTTTCTTCAGCTCAGATTTATTTGCAGTGGTTGTTTTTTTTTATAACCCAGTCCCCCTGGCATAGCCTTCATACCACCCGGAGATTTTACTGGACAGTGGCTGCTTAATGGATAATCCCAAGGAAAGCTTTCAGCTATTAGAAAAGGCTGGGTGGGGTTCCTTTCTCTAGAAAAGGCTGAGAGATAACCCAACAGAGGTCTTTAAAATTCTGAAGGGGTTTGTTAGGGCACAGTTGGAGGAGGTGTTTCCACTTAACACTTCTCAGCAGGTCTGACTTTATCTGAGTGATTGCCTTTTTCTATGTTCATTTATACAGTGTACATTGGAGGGTGATATAGAAGGGGTGGATGCCAAGTTGGCATTTCAGCACTGAAACAAGTACTGGCCTGGTTTATATCTTTTTGTCAGTATCCTGTCCGTACTTTCAGTAGGCATCAGCTCCTGAGAGCTTCTTATTAATTGACCAATTGAAAGATAAACCCTAATAAGATTGTTACACCACAACGGTGTAATCTGCAGTGTTTTGGGCAGTGAAGGCACCTCAAGCTCCTTAGGGAAGAAATGTGAGACTGTTATCAGCAAACAAGCTCAGAGCCGCTCCGTTGGACCACCTGGGAACAATCATGTCCATGGAACATTACAGCACATTATTTCTGCCATTTGCCCCATCCCTGCACCCCAACTCCTTCCCCCTAAGTGTCCACATTATTTTTCTGCATGAGTCTTGTCTAATCCCACTCTTCAGCTAGCTCCCTGTGCTGTTTAATATTCCATTTTTAGGCCACTATCTTATTCCCTATTAAAATAACAAACAGACTCTGCTTCAGCAATGGATTGTGGTGGAAAGTTATAACCAACCTTCATGTGAAGATTTTTTCCTCTACTCTTGTCATTTAATGGTTTTTGGGTTTATTTTAAATTTCAGGCCCCTATTAGCTATCTGGTTGACCAGTGGAAACAGTCTATCACTATTTGCCTTATCATAATCTTCCTAATCTTTGAAGACCTCGATCAGGTAATCCCTTAACCTTCTCAATTTAAACCCAGTGCTCAAAACTGGACCCAGTACTCAAACTATGGCCTAACTAACCTCTTGTACAGATTCAAACTTTTGGATTCAACACCTCTAGTTACAAAACTGAGGATTCTGCTGTCTTATTTTATGACCTTGACTATTTGAGCTACCACTGTTAGTAGTCTATATTCCATTCTTCTGCTTAGCTTCATTTAAAATTTTACCATTTAAAGTATGCTTTCTTTCAAATTCTTACTTATCATTTTTTTGTGCATTGAACATCTATTAGCATCTATTGCGCATCTTTCTAAATTGTGCTACAGTTTTTCCACAACCTTAGTCAATATTCACTATTTCCCCAAATTCCAAGCACAGGTCCTTCAGGTAAATTGTAAATACAATGGATTTCAGCATAGAACTCTAATATGCCACACCGCACATCTTTTCAATCATACAGCTTTGTCTTATTCTGTTCTTTCCCATCTTTCGTTCAATTATATCCCTCTGTCTATGGCTACATTTCCTTTATTTTCATGTACCCAAAGTTTCTGTGTGGTACCAAATGCTTTCTGAAGATCAACATAAATTATAAATTAAAGGTTTCTTTATCTAACCTCCCTGTTAGATTGTCAAACAATTCTAAAATGTTGGTGAAGCTCAACTTACCTTTCAGAAAGCCATGCTGATCAACTTATGTTTGTCCAAGTCCAACTTTATCCTATATTTATGGACTCCTGGATGTTAAGTAAGAACAGAACTATAAAGACCTATAACTTTCTGGCTTAGCACAGTCTCCCATGTTGATCAGTGGAGTCACATTTATCACTGTTTAGTCCTCTGGTACTGTTTTCTTCTTGGTGAGTAGAATACTCTGCACAGGCAGAAAAAAATGTGTGCAGAGTTCTGTTCTTCCTAGAAATAATATAAGAGTTGGCAGTAGAACTTGGGTCACATTGCTCTATACGCTTACCAATATGAGGTCAGTACCTGTAGTATGACAATGCTTGAACATTCCAGGGGTATCTTTCATCTTGTTCACGGCTTCTGTTAAAGTCTATGACTGGGAGCAAACCATTCTTATCTTAATATGATATGGGAAAAGAATACTGATGATAAAAATACATTAGTGCAACATCAGTCAGACTTGTACTCCCTTTCCCAATTAGCATTCATGCCAGAATCAATAGTCCTAATTCTATTTGGAGACTCACAAATAGATCATAAACATCTAACTCCATGAGTACATTGCAAAGTTTCTGAATTATGTCACTCCACACCACAATAGACAAATTGATACTCTGCAGAAGTTAACTCTTTTTTGTTCTTTATTTACAATAGTGCAGTAGCATTGCAGCATCATAGACAATGTCTAAGGACACAATGGCAACAAGAAGCAGCTGATGCATATTCCCAGTAGGATGGAATTCTTGAACTTATTGTAACTTTTTTTGGACAATAGGGATTGTGGAAGATTGAGAACAGGTCCCCAGTATCATGGTAAAGAGCAAGCTTGTATAATCAAGTTTTATTGTACCATGTGACATCTGGTTTTATTTTAACTCCTGAAACTCGAGCAAATACACATGAATATTTTATATTAAAATCTTCGAAAATCTTAATTTTGTTCCATTCTGATTTTCCCCTGAAGGGCAACTCATGGTCATGAAGTAGGAGTAGAGATTGGGTCCAAGTTTCTGTAGAACTATCAACAACTGTGCTTTGTGATTAGCCTCACAAGAGCATGGTGAGAGAATCTGAGAATGAATACTCTGCTTCCATTTTATAACAAGTCACCCATTTAAAAACTTGCACAGGTTATGCAAATCCTAGCAGAAAGACTTGATTTTCAGACATCCCTTGCCCCAAAGAAACAACTACCTATTTAATTAGGATATATTTAAGATCCTAAAGATAATAGATAAGGTAAATAACTATGTTTCAAAAGTCACATTCTAAAACAAGAGGGCACAGCCTCAAACTTAACAAGGGAAGGATGAACAGATAGTTTAGATTTAGATTTATGCAGAGAGAGGTTCATTTATGGAATGAATCACAAAGAGAGACAATGGGAGCTGATTGTATTAACAAATTCATGAAGCAGTTAGATAAATTCTTGGAGAACGTTTAGTAGATGGATATGAAAAATATCATGGGATATGATATTTTCTTAATAATGGAGCTGGATAGATGTACCAAAGTTCTATTTTTCCAACCCTTTTCATATTCCACGATACCAGACAGTTAGCAGAAGGCCTAAGATAGTCTTCGCACAGGAACTGTAAATTCAAAAGCTATTTATAAGCAACTCATTACACTGAAAGGCACAGAAAACAATGTTTCATATTCTGCATCATGATTATAGCTTACGTTTATTCAGTTGATAGCTATTTGTATAATAACAGCCAGGATGATACAAATATTTAGCAGCCTGTAGCAATGAACTGCTCACTGATTATTTCTATTCCTGAGTGTGAAGAGGGTAATGTGTGGCAGAGCAGAGATTAAACATTATGGAGTTTGAAGACCTTTCTTAAGAACATATCTGGTAAGATTGCTTTTCTCTTAGTAATCATTTTCCTAGCTGTGCTGGTGTATTACTGTTAACTCATTAAATACAGAAAAATCTTTTACACCATGTAAATGAGATTTCTGACATCCAAACAGCTCAAACATGATTTTCAATTACTACGGCAATGTAATATTGTTGCTGGGGGAGTTGTTCCCTTCGCTTCGTTGATCAAAGTTGTATACTGTGACAATATCGCCATGTTGAAGATAAGCTAACTTGTATTGGGTCAATTTGCTAATGTTATCAATGAAATGCTCACTGAAATGAATCCCAAGTCGAGTATTTTGACATAAACTCAAGTCCAAATAACTGACATAAATTCAAGGCCAATCAGATGTGGGTACAACGGGTGTTATAGTAAGAGCAGAATCTCAGTTTGCAACTGTACTGCATCCAAATGAACAACAGAGTTTCTACCATTGTTGTATTGATATGTGGACTGCTTGCCCTCCATTTGGAAATGAATGCCAGGTTCAACTAGAAACATATATTAATCTTTTTGGTTTAATTCTCCCCTGAGGGTTGTAGAACAAGTTTGCCTCCATCTGAATTCAACAGCTGTTAACAAGCCCTTAATGAGAATCTTGTTTCTCTTCTCTCTGTTTGTTATTCACCTTTCAGCTTGATACTTATGGGAGGAATGCTCAAAATGGTAAGAATTATGATTTGGTTACACTTAAGTCTGAGGATAGCATTATCCATATATTTCTCTTCAGCTCAGTGTTACTTCTATAACTTTACACATGCTATAAAACATCCTGATGCCCAATGGAAATATTAAGAAGAAATGTAACTCATAAAGAAACAATACATAAATTATTTTGTATATTTTTCCTCGTTACTGTAGTGTTGGTTGTGCTTGATTGGTTAATGCATTATGTGTTGGAATCCATTTAACATTGGGGTTAAAAAAGTTCATAGTTTCTAAGCAGAGGCCAAGTCCAGTGTCAAACAACTCAGTCAAACTAGTTCACACAATCAGCTCATCAAAAAAAATCACATAGCCTTGGATTAAAATGAGTTATAACTAATTTTCTACCATCCCTCCATCCAACCCAAAAAGGTCTCCAACTATAGTGTGGTTTATGATCACACAATTAGCCTGTTGTAAACAGAATTTAATTAACAGATTGACACAGAATGTGGTGCTCACCATTAACCGTGCTAATTTTGGTCTTGTGCACTCTGCACAAATGGACATTGCCCATGTTCACTGTATACACAAGTTTTCCTTTACAACTGTAAAAATGTAGCCAAGCTTGCTATAATGATTGCTTTGGGTTTTTACTGAAAGCAACAGCAAATTCTCTGTTGTGCAGAGAAGGTGAGTATGACCAATTATATGTTTTGTTTTGTCAGCTGAAGAATACACTAGTCCATCAAAGTGGTGAATGTCTTCAATCTGGTAAGGAGAAGGTTAAAATAAATTTTATTGGGATTAACTGCTGTGTAACTCATTGCTGGACAAGAAATCTACTTGACTTTGAAAGAAAATAGAACAAAAAGCAAATATCCTGCATTATACCCAAGCTGCACTCCTAACAAACTTCAACCTCCTCCATTTTGGTTCCATGCATCAAATTGATGTTTGGTCACTGATATCTTGTTTGCCTGCCTTTATATCTCATATCTGGAAAAGCGGGTTCAATATTTTTGAATATGCTCAAGGTTCCCCATGCAAAGATTAAGTCTGGGGCCCCGTCATAAAGTTGAGATCAATGTATTGCAATGGTTAAACTTATTACTGGATCTGTTCAGGCCCCTGACATATTTGAAGCTTTTTGTCGTTGTATGGGTTAACATAAGAACATAAGAAATAGGAGTAGGAGTAGGCTTTGCAGCAACTCAAACCTGTTCTTTCAATAAGATTTTCTACCTCAACTCCATTTTCCTTGATCCCCTTAGTGTCTAAAATAATATTGATCTCAGTCCTCAATATACTCAAAGATTAAGTATCTGCAGCTTTCTCTGGCAGATGCTCAATCCCCCGAGTGAATAAATTTCTTTCTTATCTAAGTCCTAAATGGTTGACCCCTTATCGTGAAATTATGACCCTGTGTTCCAAACTTTCCAGCGGCAAGAGATGGTGTCTTAGCATATACCTGTCAATTGTATACATTTCAGTGAGATCAGCTCTTATTGTCCCAAACTCCAGATAATATAGGCCTAATCTAACACCAGCCCAAATATCCTACCTTTATTATTGCGCAAAAGGGTTTATTGAATCTACATGTCTGAACAACAATTAACAATTAACTGATTAACAATTAAAATATTCAGCTGTACTAATGCAGTCAGGAATGAAGCAAGGGACAATGCATTTGAATGTATTTCCATACCATAACATTCAGAACAGGGGACATGAAATTGACTGTTTATAGAATCATGTACTTTTAAGAGGAAGGAAACTACAAAAGTTTTAGATAAAATTGCTGATGTCATTTATTTCACTAATGGTATCAGTGTAGACTAATATTAACTTTGGACAATGAAACAAAGGAACTCTTGAGGTTACAATGTATTTGAATAGCTGGATCATCTTGAAGTGTAAAACAATATTTTTAAAAGTAAGCTCTCTGCATTCTGGTGCACCAGTTCTTCACACTTCACACATTCCACACATAAGCTGTAATATAACAAAAATTGCTTATGAATTCCCAATCACAGAGAGCTAATGATTGAGAAGCAAAGCCCTGTGGAAGGCTTTGTAAAGATAATGTGAGAGTGAGGGAATTAAATTCAATAATTATGATGCCTTTAATGATTGACCAGCATACCAACACCGAGAGCTTCGACTCATACATAAAGAATATCCATTGGACATGAGAACTGGAAACCAATAGAATCGTGGTAACTAAGAACTTCAAGAAGTGAATTAAAAGGAAAATGTGGAGCAGACTATAAACTGCCTTTAGAGTTTTCACATAATGTTATGCAAAGTGATATGGCAGCAAATAAAAATAGAAGTCCTTTATATTCACCTGCAATTGATTTCAGTACTCAGTTTAATATGATTTCAAGATATCCATTTTCCTTATACCTATTTTGTGATTGAGAAATCAAAACTCTGACATATAAAAAGACATCATAAATGAACCTCTCCAGTCATCCAGCTGGGTGGGATGCTCTGGCCTGGTTCCATTCTTATCTTTCTAACCAGAGCCAGAGTATCACTTGCAATGGGCAATGGCTTCTCTTCCTATTCCCTTACTGTTATCTCTGATGTCCCCCAAAGATCAGTCTTTTGCCCCATCCTATTTCTCGTTTACACTCTGCCCCTTGGCAACATTATCCTAAAGCACAGGATTAGTTTTCACGTGTATGCTAACAACTACCTCAGCACCATTCTGAGGCCAACCAAAGCTCTGTTGCTCATGTCCTAACTTGCACCAAGCCCCGTTCACTTATCGCCCCTGTGCTCACTGACCTACATTGGCTCCTGGTCAAGCCATATCTTGATTTTAAAAATCTCATTCTTCTTTACAAATCCCCCCATAGCCTCACTCCTCCCTATCTCTGCAATCTCTTAGCTCCACAGTCCTCTGAGCTATCTGCGCTCATCTAATTTTGGCCAGATGAGTACCCCCCCTACCAGCTTAATCACCCTGCCATTGGCAGCCCATCTTTCAGTTGCCTAGGCCCTAAGCTCTAGAATTCCCTCCATGCATCTTTCCATTTTTCTACCTTGTTTTCCTCCTGTAAGGCACTCCTTAAAAACTTCCTCTGACTGAAGATCTTCTCATGTGTCTCGGTTCATATTTTATATGATAACACTCCTGTGAACTGCCTTGGGATGTATTACTATGATAAAGGTACTATATATAGATATAAGCTGTTGTTGTTGAACATTTGAAATATTTTCATTTGAAAAGGAATGTGTAAACTTATTTAGTAGTGGGAGAAGAATAATTTCTGTTGAATATCACTCACTCACATGTAACATTGATTCCAAGCATAAAACTGTCACCTCAGGGCATCTAAGGTGTTAATTTATTAGTGTGATTCATAAGGTAATGCTGGACATTCTGCAGGTCTTGAGAGAGTTTGTACATAACTGCACTAAATGGGCACTGACGTGTGTAAACGAAAGCTTGATAGCTGCTCTATCTGAGGAAGCAACAGAAATCCTAAGTCCGCAGACTACAGACAATTTTATCATTGCTCTCTGATATACAGTGTGACACCTTCTCACGCACACTAGCATGTCTAAAGATGGCAGTTTATCGTGATGACAGCAGAATTTTCCATGACTATATTTAACAGTGTGGAATTTTTGCTGATTGAATGAATAACTCAACTGATTAGATTTATGGTTGTTACAGATTTTTAGGACCAGAATCTTAGCAGAAAATGCTTCCTCTCTAACCTGATCTATTTATTTATCTTGGCACATTTTGCACCTCTTTCCTTTCTCTACCCTTCGCCAAAGTGAACCAATTCAGTGTATAAAAGCAGCTTGGACCTCTCACTTTCCCTCTCCCCCAGGCGTGTGTGACTGATTTCCACATTATTTGCTTTCAGAGTTACAGCATCATACAAGAATTATTCAAAACTTCACTGCTTGTATTCTAATTCGCACCAAGTCCTGTTCACCAATCACCCCTGTGCTCACTGTCCTCCACTGGCTCCTGGTCTGGCAATGCTTCCATTTTAAAATCCCTATCTTTGTTTTCAAATCCCTCCAAGACCTCACCCTTCCCTACCTCTATATTCTTCTCCACCCTGACAACTCTTTGAGATTTCTGCTTTTCTCCTGTTCTGGCTTCTTGCTTATTCCTCACTTCCTTCACTGGGAGCTGTGCCTTCAGCTGTCTTTATTTAATTTAATTTATTTTTTCAAGGGATATAGATGCCACTGGCAAGGTCACCAAATATTGCCTATCCCTAATTGCCCTTGGGCTGACTGGTTTGCTTGGCTATTTCAGAGGGCATTTAAAGTCAACCACATTTCTGTGCATCTGGAGTCACATGTAGATCATACAAAGGATCAGGGATTTCCTTCCCTTAAAGGAGCATTAATGAACCAGATGGGTTTTTACTACAATCACTGTCAGTTTCATGATCACTATTACTGAGACTAGCTTTTCAATTCCAGATTTTATTAATGTAATTTAAATTCCATCAGTTGCTATGGTCAGATTTGAACCCATGTCCCCAGAGCATCAGCCTGAGCCTCTGGATTACCAGCCTGGTGATATTACCACCATGCCACCATCTCTCCTTGTCTGGGCCCTAACGTCTGGAATTCCCTCCCCAAATCTATTTCCTTCTCTGCCTCTTTCAATTCCTTTAAGACTTGGCTTAAAACCTACTTCTTTGTCTGAGCACCTGTCTGATGTATTTTGCCTCAATGGGAACTGTTGTCTGATTATGCTCTTGTGAAGCGCCTGGCAATGTTTTACTAAGCTAAAAGTGTTATATAGAAACAGGTTGTAGTTGAATGTGCCCCACAAGTCTGTGATGCTGAAGTAGATTTAGTTTCAATTTCTTCAAAGTAAACTTAAGACACTACAGGCAGCTTTTTTCCTTTTGTTCAACAAATAGAGACAGGACCACAGCAGTGAACCTCTGACCACATATTTAAGTTCTGAATAATCAAAAAAATCTCCTCTATAAATATACAGGGGGATAATGTGACCCAAGCACAGAGGGATTTTTGGGAAAGCTCGTGTCTGTAGCACAATGAGCTGACCACACGTTACAACGCAGTGGTTAGCTTGCTCAGGGCATCAGGCATTAATGTACACGAGTCTGCATCTGGTCATTGAGCAGCTGCACATTCATGGTAAGAAATCGAAACAAAGAAAGCAAGAGTAAGATAATGAGAGAAAAAAAGAGAGGAAGAGAAAGGAAGAAAGAAGCAGCATCAGCAGAAGCAGTGGTGGAGGAGGCTGGGAGTGCTTGGGGAACCTGGAAGCTTCAGAATCGCATTAATCAGTAGCTTTTTAATGCAGTTACTGCATTTGCATTTGACTTCCAGGTTTTCTGATCAATGAGAACGAGGAGGTGTGAGGACAACCCACATGAGTCAGTTTCAGCTGAAATATTTGAAGGATTCCTGCTAGGATGAAACTTGAAAGATTGTCCAGGTGTCCACTGAATGGTGCCCCCAGATCTGTCCAGGCACCTAAAACGCACCTCAGCATCCTGAATGCTTGCTCTATGACAGCTTGCATGGTCAGGTGACTTTGGTTGTCTCTCTCTCTCTCTCTCGGGCATCATTGTTGGAGCTCTGAATGGATGTCATCAATTTTCCAAGGAACCATCTGTTAAATCTGCTTTGAGCTGTGAAGAGCTCAGGGACGTTGGACTTGGGGTATGATGAATGCATCATTGCAGCTCTCTAGGAATCTTGCACAAACAAAAATGATGATCATTTTGTGGTTGCACACAAGTTGCAAATTGATGGACTGAAAGCCCTTGTGATTGATGAAGACTCCAGGGTGATATGGAGGTGCCTTGATTGCCACATGTGTACAGTCAATGTCTCCCTGGATCTGTGGGAAGCCAGTCAGAACCCAAAAGCTGAGGGCTTTCCCATTCCGACTGGTCTCAGCAGTTTCAAAGTGCACATAGGTCCCAGCCAGGGAAGCACGGCATCAGCCATCTGTGAGATGCATTTGTGAGCAGCAGATTTCAAGATTCTGCAAGTAGCTCCTGCTGATCCCTGGAAAGAGACAGAGGTGAAGAAGTTAAGGGCCATGGTGACTTTGATGACCACCGGCAATGCATGCCCAGCTAGTTCACTTGGCAGGAGGTCTTCATCCAAGAGGCTACAAAGTCAGCAACCACCTGACATGACATCCTAAGCCTCTGAGTCACTGGTGCTCAGACATGTGCAGGAAGCCGATCTTCTGCCTATAATCCCTGTGTTGGGGCTATCACGCCTAGTGCGCTGGAGCTTTGCCCTCATCCCCCTTCCCGTGGAGCGGTAGCTGGCTGAAGAGAAAGTTGCTGCTCCTGTTGTTGCTAGTGCACCTCCTGCTGCTGCTGCTGTTTCTGCTGATCTTACTCCTCATCTGAGGTTCAAGGTAAAACTAACTTAGTGGCACCCAAGCTACACTGATGTTTGACAGATGGGAAGTGTGGATCAGAAGCACTAAATTCCAAAGTAGTAGAAATGACCTAGAAAGTTTGGAAATAACCTTCAAAGCAGTGAAACACACTCTCAGACCTGTGAGCAACAGCTTTTCACTTGCACAAGGAAGTAAATGTGATGTCTGAGTCCTTTTTGGCCATCATTTGTTCAGCCCTCTCAAATCCCGCAATCCTCTCACTTTGATTCCACTGGCAAGTGCTATGGAGCTCAGGAAAGCTGCGCACATAGTTAAAGTTCAAATCCAAGATCACAACAGTTGTAAAGGAGCACTCTATGTATTATAATTGGCAACTCGCCTCTCCCAAAGGGTTTTCCCTCTCACAGCCCAATGCTCCAAAGTTAAAGGTGAAAGTTGGCAGGTTTCTTCCAGCTTCCTGATATGTCATTAATTTCAGCCCACTCCCAAACCTATTCACTGCTCCAGCTTAAAGTTCCCCATGTGGTCTCTGTTACAATGTTGGAAACACAGCAAACAGAGTTAATTGAGCCTCAATTTCTGATACAGCACACAATGACTAACCTAGAGAAGCATTCACTGTGAGCAAGTTCAGATTTGGCAGTGCAGCATAGAACAGCACAAAATAGATGTCCACTTTAAGAGAGAGGAACCAGCATGCTCCCTGTGGCTCCCTCCCCTGCAGCAGCTGGAGCATTACTCAGGCACTTGCTGTATCATAATTCAGCACTTCATTGCCATTGTTTCCGGGGCCTTAATGAGACTAGCACATTACAGGCACAGCCCCTGCAAGTAATCCAGTAGGATTTACAAGGGGGTGCTGAAGAAATCTCAAACCAGCAATGTTGCTGCCATACTCCTGACCCATGCTTCCTTAAGGAGCAGCCTTGCCATTGGGACTGCAGGATTACTGAATGTACCCTATACTGACCAATGGAATTATTTTAAGTACATTACTCTCTTTTCAGCAAATGGTCATGTGCTCCAACCTATCACGGCAGACAGTGACAATGGCTCTCACGTGAACACGCTTGTTTCTGGGACACTGGTTTGAAAGAGGAAACTAAGAGCCGAATTTTCCAGCCCCGCTGGCGTTGGGTGTCATGGCGGGTGTGATTGGACAATATGGTGAAAAGGCCAAAAGTTGGCTTTGCGCCATAGTGAAACCAGTTTGCGATCGACCACTCCGCCCACCAATGGCCTTTCCCGCCGTCCAATGTTAGAAACCTAATTTCAACGCATTTGCATCTCATCATCTTGCCTGCTCACTGCAATCATCCCCCCCTCATCAAACTTACTGCCAACGTCAGGAAACCACACCGGCCCAGAACACATCTTGACAAGTGTGAGGTGCAGAAGTCGGGATTTACCGTTAGGGCCTCGCTCACAGCGCGGACATCCGAGGAGCAGAAGTTACTGGAGCCCAACAGCTACTGGAGCCTGGAGGCACACGTGCATCGTGTGCTGGGTGGATCCTCATGGACATGGCTCTACCACCAAGCAGCTCTTGGGTGGGACGTCTTTGTTGATGTCTGGGGTCTGCTTTGGGACATCATGGTTTTGGCCATGGGCTGCTGTGGGTGATCTTCGGTGGGGGGAGGGGGGGGAGCGTGGAGAGGAAGGTCCAGCCGGGAGTGGGAGAGTAAGGTGGTACCAGTTGGGGGGGGGATGGGATTTGGTGTCGTGGGTGGGGTGAGGTTAGGAGTGAGGGAGGAGGGTATACAGGGGTGGAGGGTAGGAGGTGTAAGAGCAGGGAGGCAGTTCGGAGGGGGCAGGACCTCAGGGGAATGAAGGAGTTAGGAGGGGTTTCTGGACTTCGGGGGGAGGAAGGAGTTCGGAGGGGGAAGGAGTGCAGGGGGAGGAAGGGTTTGGAGGTGGGGGGGAAGGAGTCTTGGGGGAGGAGGGAGTAAGGGCAGAGGAGAGAGTAAGGTGGGGGGAATGCCTGGGTGAACATACAAGGGAAGGGTCTGTGGAGTCAATGGCTGCCTCCTGGGGAATGAACTGAGGGTGGGCATGATGGGAGGGAATGGTAAGTATGAGAGGGGGCAAAGCGAGTCGTAAGGGTGGGAGGGTGATGGTGTGTTGGTAGCGGTAGAAGGGACGGCAAGGGTGGTTGGTGGGGAATCGGAGGTAGACATGGATCCTGTGGGTGGGAGGGAGATCAGTGTGGATGGGGGTGGGATTCTCAGGAAGGTAGGGAATGTGCACGTTCACTTGGACATCCTGGAAAGACAAGAGTTCGGGTTGGTAGGTGATGGTGGGGAGGTGGAAAGTGATTCCAGGGAGTCAATAGTGATGGTGGAAAGTACATGGGTGACTGGGGGAGGGGAAAGGATGGGGGAGCTGAGAAGAAACTATGATTGCAAATTGAAAATGAATGGACACTCGTGTTGGGTGGGCATAGGTGCTGCATGGGGGTGTGATCAGTGGGTGGGCGGAGATGCAGGTCAGATGGACAACTGAAAGAGAACCCCAGCAGGCAGCATTGAAAATGCTCAGGACATTGAGAGGAGTGTGAAGGAGGAAGGTCCTGCTTGTGTGGCAGAATGCTTGCACAAGGCTCCGAAAGGCCCTGCCCCAAACACATTTCTTCCCCCAGAATCACTCATGGTCTGGCTGCCTGGAGCTGAACTGCTAGCGGGGGAGGGGGGTAGGGGAATGGGGCGTGGGCGTGGTGGGGTGGGGGGGATGCAGGGGGAGGACTCACAAAGCCTGTAAATGAAGCTGAAAGACACCATTACACGTTACTCAGTAAAAGTGAATATATTTTCAGATTATAAAGTGACAAAATATGTTCACCCGTGCAACCACTTGCGATCAGAAGTTCTTAACTTTGAGGTCCACTTCTTCCAGATGTTGCCCTGACATCCGCAGCAGGGGTGGAGTCTGCCTGTGCAATGGTTGACTCTGTTGCCTCTGATGACTGCAGCCTGGGTCTTCTGGACAGCTGAGGCCCTGAGAGCACCAGCTTGCATTGACTATCCTACTGTGGGCCAGCTGCTCTCTCTGCAGTGACTGAGGATAAGGTTGAGGGGGGTCAGGCAAAGGGGACTCGTGTTACTCACAATAAGAGATTGTGGTGGAAGAATTAATCCAGGCTTGTCTTTTGGTTCAAGCTGGTTTATTTTCAAGACAATTCCTCAGCGCTACTGACTTCCCAAGTAGCTTCCACATAAAGTGTTCCAGCTGTATCGTTTTATTCTATTTAGATGGGATAATCAATGCCCATCACCCGTTTAGCTAGCAATTGGTTTTAACAAGGCAATTGCCATATTAACAACTCGGAGGGAGAGGGCAGCTTCTGAGATTCCTGAGTGGATGACGTGGGGTGTCCAGCTGCCACTCCTCCTCCCTTTGGATGCCTGAGGCCCTGACATCTTGAGGGGAAGGAGCACCTGGAGGGATGTCGAGTTGACCCGTTTCCCTCTTGCACTCCCGGAACTCACACATGGCTACTGCAATGAAGTGCAGGTCTGCATGCATACCAGCATTCTGCTGGACCAAGGTCTCCATGGCATCCACCTTCCCTCCCATGGAGACCTCCACACGCACACATTTGGGCACCACTTCATCAGGGAGCAGGCGGACGCACTCCTCTGACTCACACGCACTCTGTTGAGGGCTTCTAACAGCTCTGCATGATTTTTCCCCGGCTTCTGCTAACTCCACTATAAGTTGGAATGCCGAAACCAGAGGTTCGTCCTCTGACTCAGACCTCACAGATGCCTTTTCTCCAGCAGCCCTCCAAGTGCCTCAGAGCTTGGCTGAACCAGCTTTCTGCTGCTGCAGACAGGTGCCCATGTGGTAACCACCAGATTGTGAGCCCAAGCCTGCTCTAGGTCCCACTGAGGTGTGTGTCTCCGCACTGGTGGAGGCTGTGGGTAAGCACTGTGGCAGGTCTTCCAGGCTGCTTACTTCCAGCTCTTCAGTGGAGGAGGTCTCCTCTTGGCTGCAGCTGAGGACGTGGATGGAGCTGAGGGACTGGCTGGCTGAGGGTGTCGGTCACTTGGTAGAGCTCCCTGTGAACCAACGTAGAGATAGTTAGTGCATGGCAGCAGAGTTAAAACCAGGAGAGAGAGCACTCACATTTCCATTGAGAAAAGGAAGGTGTGGTACAGGATCCTTATGTGGGTGTTCGCCGTGGACCACACCGTCACCACAGGCATGGTCCATGTCCTCACCAGTCAGCGTGATGGGCACGCTCCACATGGTCTAATGTGCCCCCCCCCACCAGGTCTGGGACCTCTCCCTGCTGTTGTGAGCCAGCTTCTCCTGCATGAAAACAAATGGAGAGAGTGTGAGTAGGACGCATGGCACTGTGTGGAATGTTTGTGTGGTGAGCGGAGAGGATATGAGCCTGATGGGGATGTGAGGGTGTGTGTGAGAGTTAGTGGTGTTGTCCCTTGAGGTGTGAGATCCCCATGGAAGTGTCATGGGTTTGTGAGTGAGTGAGTTGAGAGTGATGAGGTTGTTGACTTGCTCTGGTGGAACGGATGAGATCATTCGTCCTCTCCCTGCACTGGATGGTCGACCTCCTCTGTGCTCCGGTGGCACTGACCACCGCTGCTACCGCCTCCCAGGCCGGATTGGTGACTCTGGTGGACCTCCTGCGGCCAGAGTGGGAGTAGAGGACATTGTGGTGGCCTTCCCCTGCATTCAGCAGGCGTCCCAAAGAGGTGTCACTAAATTTGAGGGCTGCTGTCTTCTTTGCTTTTGGGTCCACCTATCGCCTGGAGCAGTCCTGGTCTGAAGACATGAAGTAGGGTGCGCTTTAAATATACCGCCCAGAGCAAAGAAGTGCTGAGGTCTTGGTGTGGCAGGCAAGTCTGAGCCTGCCCACCAGCAAGCCGGCGCATGACCCCTGAATGTGTTATTAATGAGACGTGACGCACCCAGCATGGGGCAATATGGTGCGGAAAGCTGTCATTGTGGCCAGCGGGTAAAACATCCTTTCCCCTCCCGCTACTGCACTTAATGCAAATCGGGGATGATTCCACCCTAAGGGCCTGCTTTAAGTCAAATTTTAATACAGTTGGTGAATTCATATCAAAATATTTGCCAACAGCATACTGGCATGGTGCAGATCTGTGCAGTGAACCTTCCTGATTGACAGGTGATGGTAACGGTCGGTGCATTATTACTACAGTATTCCTGACATGGTTCTTGGATTTAGTTTGTGTCAACATTTCTGATTGCTGCCTGAATGAACCTCTGTCTTTACACAAAAGATGAGATGAAGACCTGTGATAAGAAGCCAGGGCATGTCGGGTGTGAACAGTTCTGAATGAATCCCACATCATTCTCAGTCATTCATTTCCTTGTAGCGTTTTTGTGCTGGCACAGCTATTGTGACACGTTGGTAAAACACACAGGTTGGTTGTTTTGTAACTATTTCAACAGTATACTAATAACCACCCAGCACTGACTCAGCTCTTGTTATTTTACAGCAGGATGTCTGAGCAGTGCTGTGGGTGGGTGAAAGTGAATAGAGTCTGAATATTCAAAGTGTTTCTCATTATGCCTTTCCTTCAGTATAGTTCTGGCCTGCTTTTCTTGCCAGTATCTGCTACAGAAATTAGTAGGTCCTTCCTGTATTATTCTGTTTGGCTTGTATTTTATTCTCCTAAATGTGCTTTTAGTGCTGGTTTGTGCAAGAATTCCTTACTGCTGATTGAAATAACACTGACTGCCTTTATATCCTGTGGGAGTAGCCTTCAGCTCTTCATTCATTTTTATTTGAAAGACAAATGCTCCTCAGTAATTGTTTAAATTAATTGACTCATAATGAAAATTAGTGCCACATCCAGTTTATCTGACCGGAATAACCTGGGAGTGATCAAATAGGATTGTCCACAACCTGTCATTCAACCCACACCGACCTATATACTTTCTATCAAGACAACCTACTTACACCTCCCTACCATTACCAACCTCCAGCTGCTGCCTGTGCTGCTGAAACCCTCAATTTGCATTTATCATCTTCAATCTTGTCTGTCCTCCCAATCACCACCCACGTAAACTTTAACTCATCTAAAACTCTGCTTCCTATATTCTATCCTGCACCAAGTCCAGCTCACCCGTCTTTACTGCTCTACATTGGCTCCTTGCTCCCCAATGCTTCAAATGCAAAGTTCTCATTGTTGTGTTTAAATCTCTTCAGGACATCCACCGGTCCGATCTTCCTATCCAGTCTAGCACTCCTCTCTGAACTCTTTCTCTGACTCTTCTGTATCCCACTCCTTTGCTGCACCAGTGGGTGTAGGGGGCATCCTGGCATGCAAAGATTTTGGGCTGAGGCTCGATATGAATAACTGGGCCTTTACGGCCAACAATCTGTGTTGATAAAGCCAAATTGGACTATCTACCTGGCTAGCAGGGGAGGTGGAGTGGTGGGATGGAGGAAGGTGAAGGACAAGGGGGGTGTGCAGTACACCAAGCACAGGCCAGCCATGGCCACAGAAAAGTGCTGTGGAGGTGGGAGCTGTGAGTCAAATAGATTGGACAGGGTCCGAGTATTCACCAGCAGCAATCACAGCTAAGCACTGGGGCCAGGGGATGGGGAGGAGAGTGATAAAGATCTGAGCACAGGCCAGCAGTGACCTTCACAATTGCTGTGCGACCAGGACAAGTATTACTATTCCTCCTGGCTCCATAGAAAGTTTGTCTTTCCTTTTCAGCTGTTATATCTGGTGCTAAGACAGCAAAGTGCAGCAGGTACAGTGCCTGCTTCTTTTAGGGCAGACCAATCTCAGGATGGAGTCTAGAAACAGGCATTAACCCTCTCAGCACTTTATGGAAGAGAGCCAGCACCAGGAAACAGGAGGGTCAGGGACACCTGAAAAATCTCCTGATCTATATGGGGTGGACTTCTTTCAGGCAGCCTTGGAGCATGGCTTATAGCCCTATGAAGTTGACCTTTTTTATCTCCATAATGAGCACAATGAGGTCCAATTTCTTCTCCACTGAGTCATCAGTGAACATCAGGTGGTCCACTTTAATACAACTATGATATTGTTTTCAGCCATGCTCACTTCATTTTGTTTTAATTTCATTGAGGTTTAAACAGGATTATTCCGCCTGTATGAATTGTTATTCTATATGCTGTGTCTCCAGCTGGCACAGACCAGCATTAATAGGAGAAATATATTCAAAGAAATGCTGCAGTGCAAAGCACAATGTCTTTCTTCGTTATATCAGGGACTCCATGCAAAGGCAACTTTTGAATTGCAGTTTCAAATGAATTACATACTTCTGATCGAGAAGAGTCTCTAACCAAATCAACTTTCCACAGCAGGTAATAAGCAAAGTACAGCACATAAGAGAGAAGGTTTTTGATACAGGACATGTGATGCTAGTGGTTGCAGTCACAGGCTAGTTATGAAGTGTAATATATGTGTAATATACATGCATACTATATTACACTGGACTGTGATAATATCCTTTATGATTTAGCAAAACCTATTGCATTCATTGCAGTGAGGGATGAATCCATGCTAGATACATTAATCTAAACACTAAATAAGTTAATTCTACAATTGAAGTTCCAGTTGATGAAACAGTCCATCCCTGAAGCTCTTCATTGACAGATTCACTTTTAGTTATCCTGAGAAGGGAGTTCCTTTCTAAAAGATTTCCCTGATGGCCAAATCCACATCACATACAGACATGCTGCCTGTTTTTTAGATTCTTACTTTGTCTGGTTGGTCACTGACCACAACTGTTTATCTAACTGATTAGTTTGTCTGGGGATTAAACAGAGCACTAATTCTTCTCTAGCCTGTCATACATCTGAATGTTCAGATTGACAAGACTTTATATTTATGTGATAGCTTCCATTGGCCCATAGTATAAGAGACAACAAATGATTTTGCACTCAGTAAATTGTGAGTCTGTAGAAAGAGGTTTTAAATCAAAGTGCAAAAGTGATATGTAAATAAGGACATACTAACCCATTTGAACTTGTTGCTACTGTTCCATCTTTTTGGAAGTTTATAAACAATACCACTCTGCTGTTGAACAGTCAGAAGGGAAACTTAGGCCAATGGTGAGATATAACAAGGTGTTGAAGTATGGCTTGAAACCTTCTCTGGGATATAGCTGCATTCATTAAAACAAAAGGCATATTAGCAAACATGACCTGAAGGAATTCAATTACTTATACATCCAATATTATCTTACACACATTCTTACTTATTCACATTAAATTCTGTCTTTTATTCTCAAGTCAGTACAATTATATAAAATCCTTTAAATGTATCATTTCAATGTATAAATACTTTCCCGCCACAGTTTAGTCTAACTTTTTGCTTTACACTTTTTTTAACCATCATTTCCTTTATTCCCAACAATCTTTAAAGTATTCTGCCACAGTGATATAATCTCATTGTTGAATGTATTCTCCAATTTCCCCAAGTGCAAAGCCACAACAGATCCATTATGTATTTACAAACAATGATTTCTAAATTCCTGGGGCCAGAGAGGATGGAGAGCCTAGCTGGGAGTCCCAGATTTTAGGCCAGAGTTCAGTTAGGGTGGGATTGTCCCTGGCTCAGGGTGTTCCTTTAGATTCCAGTTTGGGGAAGGTTCCCCCATGGGGAAGAATTTTCCTCCTGTCGGGAGGGAAGTGCGGGAATGGGCGCATGCAGGTGTGCCTCAGATTGGCGTCCCCAGTTGGGGGTACGCTGCCATTTTATGCACCGGGGCCAGTTAAGGCCCGTCCATAGTGAGGAAAGAGCGCACTCATCTCCCTGAGGCTAAGCGCTGCCTCAGGGAGATCGGCGCCAAATTCAAAAATGCTTAATGCACAAAATTTAAATTTCCCTGAAGTGTGACACTGTCACATGAGTTGAGACATGTCCGTCACTTTCATTCAAACTTTTATTACATTTTTAAAACCCTACGTGAAACCTCATCCCGCCGGTGGATGAGGTTTTCACGCTTTTTCCAATTCCCGCCGGGGCTCCTGGCCTGCTCGCCAGCCTTAAGATTGGATGGGCAAGTCCTTTAACGACTGCAATTACTTTGTAAATGGCCTCAATCGGCTGTTGACAGGTCGGTGGGTGCACAGCTGATTCGGCTGATCCCCCGCCGACCTGAAAATTGAAATGATGTGGGATGACTTTGGGAATTCCGCCTGATGTCATTCCGCGTCATTTTACGTGTTGGTGAGTGGGCCCCCCCCCACTCACTGACCTCAATATCCTGGCCCATAAGTCAAGAAGGAACAATCTGGGGTGCAGGAAGGGGAGGGGGAGGGGGACGGGTGCTGTTCTCAGGTTTTCCAGAGGATTCCAGCTGAGAACTGGCAGGAGTCCCTTCAAGACCATTTTGAAAGACTCAAACTCATACTTAGACTAAGATTATTCCCAGAAGGATATCAATGGATGACCTTGTTTGGGGAGAAAATGGCTCCTGATGGAAACAAGACTCCAAAAAGTTTAATTTGTCCCCTTTTGGGCCATGTGACCTTAGGCTGAATGGTTTGGGAGCCATTAGAAATCCTGCACCACTCCCAATCTTGCAAATCACCCTGTCCCTGATAGTTAGAAAGGTGCTCTTGCCTGGGGCTCTGGTTCCCCTCCACTGCATTTGCTCTGGTGGAGTGGCCTATATTTTAAATCATATATATTATGTAATTTTACCGTAAAATCACCACCGCTTCAATTTATTTATTACTTTTCTCAGTGAATGGCAGTACAGAGTGATAACCGGTAACTAATAATAGTTATAAAAACAAAAACAACAAAACTGCAGATGCTGGAAATCCAAATCAAAAACAGAATTACCTGGAAAAACTCAGCAGGTCTGGCAGCATCGGAGGAGAAGAAAAGATTTGACGTTTCGAGTCCTTGTGACCCTGTCGAAGGGTCATGAGGACTCGAAACGTCAACTTTTTTCTTCTCCGCCGATGCTGCCAGACCTGCTGAGTTTTTCCAGGTAATTCTGTTTTTGTAACTAATAATAGTTACTGACCTCAGGAAAGTAATCACTGCAAACATTAGAAAGTGATATTTTGCTGTGGGTGCAAACAACAATTTGAAAATGTAAAGTTAAAAGCTTCTCATGCAACATATAATTACTAAAATAAAAAAATATATGCTTGGCATGAGCTTGAACAGTTCTGGCTCATCCAGTTCTTTTATAAATAAAACAAAAACTTCTTATTTAAACAATGTTGTCCATTGTTTTTAGCTACAGTGTATACAGAGATAATTGGCACCATGCCAATTTTTAATCAACATAAACATCAGTGATTGCTATGCAAGTGAACACTACAAAGTATCTCAGTGACTCCATAAACTGGATATCCCCAGTAGAAATATGGGCCTCCTCATACTGACATAATTATTTTGAACACATTTGTTACATGGAAATGTAATATTGAATGTTGTTTGATCTAGTTTGACAACAATATGACTGTTGCTGTTGTTACTGCAGGATACAGAGAGGCATTTATGACAACTGACAAAGCAAAATCAAACATGTGGTTCCCCCAAAAAAAATCAAAAAGGAGCCCAATAGAAAAAGAATGGAAACAGGAGGAAGTCATAAGCCTGTCCTGTCATTCAAGGAGACCACAGCTGATCTGTGACCTAAGTCCATATATCCACTTTTGCCCCAAATCCCTTAATAACTGCTTACCAAAAATCTGTCAATCTTAGATTTTAAATTAATAATTGGCCTCACATCAACTGCTATTTGGGGAAGAAAGATGCAAACTTCTACCTTCATTTGCATATAGAACTATTTGCTAATTTCACTCCTCAAAGATCTGTCTCCAATCCGTTCCCTAGTTCTAGACTTTCCAACCAGCGGAAATAGTTTCATTCCAACTGCCCTACTGATTCCGCTTAATATCTTAAAAACTTTGAACAAATCACCCTTTAACTTTCTAAATTGCAGGAAATGCAACCCTAGTTTGTGTAATCTATTCTCGTAATTTAACCCTTGGAGTTCAGAGATCATTCTGGTAAATCTACATCGCACTCCCTCCATGGCCAATATGTCCTCCCTAAGGTGGGCGGAACAAAGGTAACCATGCGTGGATTTGAGATTCCTCTATGAGAGAAAAATATTCAGCCAGTCAGCAAATGCAGCTGAATGGGTCTAGACTTAGAGGATCAGGTTAGCCTATTAATTCTGCTACATTCCCTTCTCTCCCTCTCAGTATTCCCACGTTGCTTACACATTCCTTCATCTTCCATGAGCAGAGTGGGAGTGCAGACAATTATGGGTGCTTCATGAGCACAGAGCCAATCACTGAATTTTGGGGCAAGTGTGGGGAGCAAGGGTTAGGGTCAAATTATGGCTTTCTCCCAAACAACAAGCATCATCTCTCTTGTGAGGTGAAGTGTTCCATTAAAGAACAGTGATGAGGATCTGATATATCCTCATCTATCATGTGGAAGGTGACTTCAAGCTCTGGTCCCATATAGTCATAGCAATGCGAATCAAATATCCGTTTAATTGATGTGGTACTGGGACACTCTGGAGATCAGAATGATTTAACTAATGCATTTTATTCATCAAAGAAGAAAACAAATGTCTGCAGACACTTCGATGGGATAGCTGCTTGAAACACAGGGCTGGAGATAAAAGGGCATTCATATCAAACTCTGTCAGGTCCAGGAATTGTTTGTGCTCCTTTATTAAAAGCTACAAAACTTGAACAACTGAAGGTGGCAAGATCCACATTAAATATTTCTTCTTTGGTGGTCTTAAGGATCTTAACTTTCTGAACATGAAAGCATTTAAAAGTTCTCCCAAATGCATTGGAATTGCACTAAATGGCATTTCGACAATTGTAGTTTGCAACTTTGGTGTCCTGTCAAGAATATTCCCAACAGTAATTTTGCATCTTTGCATCAAACTGAATGTTACCTTTCAGTAAATTTGTTCAGATATGATGGAAAAGTATATCATTGTTTGAAATTATTTCTGCATCTAACAATGACAATCAATGGAGAGGTGGCCACATATCCTCCCTGTGCCTCCTTCTGCCATTGATCAGGGTGGTACTGTGTATATTAGTTACTGATTGGAATTTCAGAGGGAAAGCAGTGCTGAGTTTTGGAAGTGTGACCAATAAAGCCAGATATTATTGTGCTGATGGTTTTAGGGGTTTTCCAAGACTTCTTTTACTATGAAAACGTTCACCACACAATATAAACAAACACACAGAGAGATGAGTAGAATAATCAATATAAGGCACATACCTATTGGAGGAGGCCTTTTTTCAGGAACAAAATGTTGCCAGATTGCAATTCTACTCTCCACCTAGACAGTGAGAGAGTGTTGGGTGTTCCATTAAACACAATGAAGGTGTAGCTGATTTGGTCAACCGAGATAATTGCAGAGCAGGATTCTGCTGAGTGTTAATACAAAAATATCATGGAAGATTGCAGCCATCAACCAATGTTATTTAGAAACATTTGCAGAAGCATTGCATTATTTTGGTGCAAATGAAGATAAACAGCATGCAATATATATAGTGTCGGCGGAGAAGAAAAGAGTTGACGTTTCAAGTTCTCATGACCCTTCAACAGAACTGAGTGAATATTAGGAGCAGGGTGAAATGTAAGCTGGTTTAAGGTGGTGGGGGGTGGGGTGGTCGTGGGGGGAGAGAAGTGGGGGGCTGTGGTTGTAGGGACAAGCATGCAGTGATAGGAGCAGATAATCAAAATATGTCACAGACAAAGGAACAAAGAGATGTTGAAGGTGGTGATATTATCTAAACAAATGTGCTAATTAAGAATGGACGGCAGGGCACTCAAGGTACAGCTCTAGTGGGGGTGGGTACAAGATCACCACGTTCATCACCTCTTTGTTCCTTTGTCTGTGACATCTTTTGATTATCTGCTCCTATCACTGCTTGTTTGTCCCTACAACCACCACCCCCCCAACTTCTCTCCCTCCGCCACCTCCCCCACCTTAAACCAGCTTATATTTCACCCCTCTCCTAATATTCACTCAGTTCTGTTGAAGGGTCATGAGGACTCGAAAAGTCAACTCTTTTCTTCTCCGCCGATGCTGCCAGACCTGCTGAGTTTTTCCAGGTAATTCTGTTTTTGTTTTGGATTTCCAGCACCCGCAATTTTTTGTTTTTATGCAATATAGATAGCGTAGGTTAAACTGGGAACTTAAACGTGGAATGGGAAACAAACTAGATTTACATGCATAAAATCACAAAGAGCACTTGAATCCATGAGGTAATGATGTAAGGGATCTGAGCATTCTACTGATGGTGGGATAACTTCCTTGAGCTGATTCGATTTAAATGAAATATGTCCTCATTGCACACTTAAATCTTACAACCCTCATTGGATAAATCTTTGTGCGGTCGTGATTATAAAGCTGTTACCTGGTTTCGGTGAGGTATCAGAACACAAGTGAGGACTAAACTGCACAATCTCTGGACTTTTCTCAAACATTTCCACTCCAAGGAACCTTTTCTCAACTTAGAATCTAAAAATATGAAGTACAGCAAAAGGATTGAGAGCAATCCTTCCATCAGTAAACACAATAGAGATGACATTGTTTTATTAATTATTAAAAAGGTTTTAAAAAAGATCAGTAACATATTGATAATTAACTTATAAAAAGAGAAGTTCCAATCTAATTTGGTTTTAAGAAAGCCTAATGCTTAGTAAGATTTTTTACCTCAACAAATTTTAATTGATTTTATTAATTACTGTTGGTAATCTTCTTGTGAAGCAATCTAGCCTATTTTGCCCATTTGACAAAGTGCATCAAATAAGATTTTGTTGTAATTGTGATTATTTAAAACTTTGGTTTAGGTGATGTGCTTGTAAATTAGGCCATGGTCTTAAAATGGTTCAGGCAACATGGTGATAACAGTGGACAGGTGATGGCCACACTCTTCGCCTGTTTTGCAGCTCAAGTTCAAGTCACCCCTTCTATCTCAAGTGTTACATATGAACATAGGGCAGAGTTTTGCCCCTGGTGGGTGGGGTCAGGCAGGGGCAGTCGGGAAGCTGACCAACACCTGCGATCGGGGCTGGAATGTGATCTCACGTTGGTGGGCCAATTAAGGCCCGCCCGGCATGAAAGGTGGCTGGGGAAGCTCTCAGAAGGGGCGGGCAGGGGTGGAGGTGGGGGCATGCTGTCCGCCGGGTTCACTGCCAACCCGGTGGCCGGTTCAAAAGCGGCACAGGCTGCCCCAGGGAGGACTGGCAGCATTGCTCATGTCACCTGCATCACAAATGCTCACTAACCATCTCGTTTCGTTACACAGGACAAGTTAGCGCACAACAGGCGTGAGAAAGAGAGAAGATGGGAGGGGGCATGCCCAGTCTCCGCCCCCTCACACAGTACTGGCAGGGAAGGACTGTGACCTTTCCTGTGGCGACAGCGAGGTCAGCCTCCCCAGCCATCCAATGAGGGAGTATGCTTAACTTCTGCTCATCAAAACCTGGGGCTGAGGCTGTGTGCAATGTGGGAGGCAGCCCATACAGTGACTCATTCGCTCCCCCTTCCATTACAGGAGGAAAGGGATGAGGCCAGACCCCGATCCTGAGCACAGCCTCAGCCCACAGGGGACTAAGGACAATAATGACGATCACTATTTCTCATCTGTAGACCTGTCACAGCAGTCACCTGCACCCTCTACCAGCCCAGTGACACACACCTCAGTGGGTTGTTGATCTAGTTTAGGCTCAGGCTCACACTAAGGTGGTCACTGCCATGGTCATGTGTCTGCAGCAGGAGGAGGCAGGGACAGCCAAGGTCATCGGCACTCGGAGGACTGCTGGGGAAAAGGCATCTACTAAGTCTGAGTCTGATGATGAGCCTCTGGGAGAGGTCCTGGACAAGTTGCTGGAGATGCAGCGAGAGGCAGGGAACATCAGGCAGAGGTGTCAGAGGTGCTCAACAGAGTGGCTCGTGAGATGGAGGAGTCCGTCTGCCTGCCTTCTGATGTAGCAGCATCGAAATGTATGCGCATTGAGGTCTCCATGGGGAGGGTGGTGGATGCCATAGAGAACCTGTTCCAGCAGAATGCCCAGTTTCTGCTGGAGATGTGCGCAGACCTACTCTCCATTGCTGTAGCCGTAGGCGAGCTATTGCTGTGACTATGTGAAAGGTTTATGGGGAACATCAACCTCTCTCCAGATGCCCCTTTTCCTCAAGGAGTCAGGGAGGGGCCCTCAGGCACCCAAATGGAGGCGGGACATAAGGCGGACACCCCTGGGACCTCCAATCAGGACTCTCCAATAGTATCCAGGCGTGCCAAGTCCCCTCTGTGACCCTATCAGCTCCAGCCTCTGGGACTGCTGAGAGTGCACCTGCCCCAGAGCAGGAGACCCAAAGGAAGCCAGGGCCCTCCAAGCCTCGAGCCTCCAGAGGCCACCTGTCAAACCCATCAGAGACAAGAGGGCATGGGGTCAGCAGGCTGCCTCCACCTCTGCTGTGGATGTCAGGGAAGCACTGAGACGTTGTGGTAGGGTGAGGAAAATTAAGAAATTCTGAGTTCACTCTGGTGGCACAGGTGCATTATCATTGTTCATTGTTGCCAAACACTAGTAACTGTGTTTAAAGTTGCACTTAATGGAGCTTCGCTTAGTTTTTATTTCTCCTGTTCATTTGAATGCCTGTGGGCACACTAACCCTGACTGCCCCACTTCCACACTAACCCCTGTTCCCCTCCTTCACAACATCCCTGCTGCTCCCCTATGCCCCCACTGTCCCCAATGCCTGCACAGCCCTTGCACTGCTCTCCGGTCCCTTCCCCCACCCATCCAACCGAGACTCCGGCAAAGCTTCATGCTTACATCACACCCCCTCGCACCGGCATCCTCACTCGCCCCAACTATGTCTGCCCTCTCCTCCCCTCCCTGTGCTCCATGAACACTCCTGTCCCCCAACCCGATTGCCATGCGCCTTGTATCTGCTCCAGCTGTCCATCTGGGAAGACCCAACATGGATGTGCACATTGGTCTGGTCATGTTTCGGGCCGGTGTGAACTCCCACTGGTCGGCCGGGCAATCGGATGGAGGGGGACAATTCCAGTCGGGTGATTGTTTGAACCCTGCCAATAATCCTGCTTTTGGTAGGAATGGCGACCTGTCATTATCCCGCAATGAAGGTTGGGACAGCAAGTACCCACCATCATTTCTAGCTATCAGGAAACTGATGTTTCCCTTCCCACCATATTGTCCACCGCTGCCTGTCATAAACCCCACACTGGTGGGCGGGGATGATTCCACCCTCTATGTTTCCATCAAATCGCCTCTTACTCTTCTAAACTCCAGTGGATACGACAAATGTCAAGAAGAAAATACAATGGCGAATCAGGCTGAATATAGAAGGACCAGAGGGGAAGTGAAAAAACCGATTAGAAATGAGGCTGGCAGCAAATATAAAAGGGAATCCCAAGGTCTTCTATAAGCACATAAATAATAAAAGGGTGGGAAAAGCAAAAGCAGGGCCGATTGTGGGGAGGCGATGGCGTAGTGACATTGTCGTTGGAACTAGTAATCCAGAGACAGGACATACCCAGCAGGGGTGCCGGCACAGTGGTATACAGTCCAGAGGGATTGGCCTGGGAATCCTCAATATCGACTCCGGACTCCATGAAGTCTCATGGCATCAGGTCAAACATGAGCAAGGAAACTTCCTGCTGATTAGCACATACTACCCACCCTCAGCTGATGAATCTGTGCTCTTCCATGTTGAACACCAGTTGGAGGAAGCACTGAGGGTGGCAAGAGTGCAGAATATACTCTGGGTGGGGGACTTCAATGTCCATCACCAAGAGTGGCTCTATAGTACCAGTACTGACCGAGCTGGCTGAGCCCTAAATGACATAGCTGCTAGACTGGGTCTGCAGCAGGTGGTGACGGAACCAACAGGAGAGGAAAACATACTTGACCTCATCCTCACCAACCTGCTTGCCACAGATACATCTGTCCATGACAGCATCGGTAGGAGTGACCACTGCACAGTTGTTGTGGAGACGAAGTCCTGCCTTCGTATTGAAGATACCCTCCATCGTGTTGTGTGGCGCTTCCATTGTGCTAAAAGGGATAGATTTTGAACAGATCTAGCAACTCAAGACTGGGCATCTATGAGGCACTGTGGACCATCAGCAGCAGAATTGTACTCAAACACAATCTGTAACCTCATGGCCCAGCATATCCCCCACTCTACCATTAGCATTAAGCCAGGGGATCAGACCTGGTTCAATGAACAGTGCAGGAGGGCATGCCAAGAGCAGCACCAGGCATACCTAAAAATGAGGTGTCAACCTGGTGAAGCTATAACACAGGACTACTTCCGTGCCAAACAGCACAAGCAGCAAGTGATAGAGTTAAGTAATCTCGCAACCAACGGATCAGACCTAAGCTCTGCAGTCCTGCCACATCCAGTCGTGAATGGTGTTGGACAATTAAACAACTCACTGGAGGAGGAGGCTCCACAAATATCCCAATCCTCAATGATGGAGGAGCCCAGCACATCAGTGCAAAAGATAAGACTGAAGCCAAAAGGCGTTTGATAAGTTACCACACATGAAGCCACTTAATAAGTTAAGAGCCCATGGTACGTGGGTAGTATATTAGCATGGATAGAGGATTGGCTAACTAATAGAAGACAGAAAGTTGGGATAAGGGGGGCATTTTCAGGATGCCAACCTGTAACTAGTGGAATGCCACAAGGATCAACGCCGGGGCCACAATTATTTACAATATATATTAATGACTTAGATGAAGGAAGTGAATGTACTTTCACCAAGTTTGCAGATGACATAAAAATAGGTGGGAAGGCAAGCAGTGAGGATGACACAAAAAGTCTACAGACGGATAAGTGAGTGGACAAAAACATGGCAGATGGAATATAATGTGGGAAAATGTGAGGTTATGCATTTTGGCAGGAAGAATAGAGGAGCTGAATATTATTTAAATAGAGAAAGACTGCAGGAGGCTGCAGCACAGAGGGATTTGGGAATCCTTGTTCATGAATCCCAAAAAGCTAACATACAAGTTCAACAGGTAATAGGGAAGGCAAATGAAATGTTAGCCTTCATTTCAAAGGAAATGGAGTATAAAAATAGGGAAGTCTTGCTAAAACTATACAAGGCACTAGTTAGACCACACCTAAAATACTGTGAATAGTATTGGTCCCCTTATCTAAGGAAAGATATACTAGTGTTGGAGGCAGTCCAGAGAAGGTTCATTCGGTTGATCCTGAGTATGGAGGGATTTTCTTATGAGGAGAGGTTGAGTCGGTTGGGCCTGTACTCACTGGAGTTTAGAAGAATGAGAGATGACCTTATTGAAACATATAAGATTCTTAGAGGGCTTGACAGGGTAGATGCTGAGAGGTTGTTTCCCCTTGTGGGAGAGTCTAGAACCAGAGAGCATAATCTCAGAGTAAGGGGTCACCCATTTAAGTAAGAGATCAGGAGAATTTCTTCTCTCAGAGGGTAGTTAATCTGTGGAATTCTTTACCGCAGAGGGTTGTAGAAGCTGGGTTGTTAAGTATATTCAAGGCTGAGATAGACAGATTTTTAATCAGTAAGGGAATCAAGGTTTATGGGGAAACGGCAGGTAAGTGGAATTGAGGACTATTGGATCAGCCATGATCTCATTGAATGGCAGAGTACACTCGATGGGCCAAATGGCCTACTTCTGCTCCTATATCTTATTGTCTTATGGTCTACAATCTTCAGCCAGAAGTGCTGAATGGATGATCCATCTTGGCCTCCTCCGGAGCTCCCCAGCATCACAGATGCCAGTCTTCAGCCAATTCGATTCACTCCATGTGATATCAAGAAACAGCTGAAGGCACTGGATAATGCAAAGGCTATGAGTCCTGACAATATTCCGGCAATAGTACTGAAGACCTGTGCTCCAGAACTTGCCAAGCTGTTCCAGTATAGCTACAACACTGGCATCTATCTGGCTACATGGAAAATTGCCCAGGTACGTACTGTGCACAAGAAGCAGGTCAAATCCAACCTGGACAATTACCGCCCCATCAGTCTACTCTCGATCACCAGTAAAGTAATGGAAGTGGTTACCAGCAGTGCTATCAAGCAGCACTTGCTTAGCGATAACCTGCTCACTGATTCCCAGTTTGGGTTCCTCCTGAGCCATTGAGCTCCTGGTCTCATTGCAGCCTTGCTTCAAACATGGACAAAAGAGCTGAACTCCAGAGGTGAGGTGATAGTGACTGCCCCTGACATCAAGGTTACATTTGACTGAGTGTGGCATCAAGGAGCCCTAGCAAAACAAGTCAATGGGAATCAGGGGGAAAACTCTCCACTGGCTGGAGTCATACCTAGCACAAAGGAAGATGGTTGTGGTTGTTGAAGGTCAGTCATCTCGGTTCCAGGACATAACTGCACGAGTTCCTCAGGGTAGTGTCTTTGGTCCAACCATCTTCAGCTGCTTCATCAATAACCTTCCTTCCATCATAAGGTCAGAAGTGGGGATGTTCACTGATGATTGCACGATGTTCAGCACCATTCACGACTTCTCAGGTACTGAAGCAGTCCACGTCCAAATGCAGCAAGACCTGGATAATATTGAGGCTTGGGCTGACAAGTGGGAAATAACATTCATGCCACACAAGTGTCAGGCAATGATCATTTCTAACAAGAGAGAATCCAACCATCGCGCCTAGACAGTCAATGACATTACCATCACTGAATCCCCGACTATCAACATCCTGGGTGTTACCATTGACCAGAAACTGATCTGGAATAGCCATATAAATACCATAGCTACAAGAGCAGATCAGAGGCTAGGAATCATGCGATAAGTAACTCACCTCCTGACTCTCCAAAGCCTGTTTATCATTTACAATGTACATGTCAGGCGTGTGATGGAATGCTCCCCACTTGCCTGGATGAATGCAGCTTTCACAACACTCAAGAAGCTCGACAGCACTGTGGGTATACCTACACCACATGGACTGCAGCGGTTCAAGAAGGCAGCTCACCACCACCTTCTCAAGGGCAACTAGGGATGAGCAATAAATGCCGGCCCAGCCAGTGAAGCCCTTATCCCCGTGAATGAATAATAAAAAAATTAGGGATAAAAAAGTGGACTTGCATAAGGAGGTAGGAGAAAGAGCGGAGGTATTAAGCGAACACTTTGTATCTGCATTTACAAAGGAAGAAGATGCTGCCCAGGCTGAGGTGAGAGGGGGTAATTGGTACATTAGAAGAATTTATAATTGAGAAGGAGAAGGTTTTAGAAAGGCTATCTTCATTTAAAATTGTTAAGGTACCTGGACTGGATGAGATACATCCAAGGATACTGAGGGAAGTGAGAGTGGAAATTGCAGAGGCACTCGTAATAATCTTCCAGTCTTCCTTAGACACAGGGGTGGTGCCAGCGAACTGGAGAACTGTGAATATTACACCCTTATTCAGAAAGAGGTGTAAGGATAAACCTGGCAACTGCAGACCAATCAGTTTGACTTCAGTGGTAGTGAAACCTCTGGAAACTATAATTCGGGACAAAATCAATAGTCACTTAGACAAGGTGCAGGATAATTAAGGAAAGCCAGCATGGATTCGTTAAGGGAAAATCATGTTTAACTAACTTGTTGGAGTTTTTTGAAGAGGTAACTGAGAAGGTTGATAAGGGCAATGCTGTTGATGTGCTGTATATGGATTTTCAAAAGGCATTTGATACAGTGCCACACAACAGACTTGTGAGCAAAATTCTAGCTCATGGAATAAAAGTGGAAGGAGGCACTTGGATAAGAAATTGGCTGAGTGACAGGAAACAGAGAGTGGTGATAAATGGTTGTTTTTCAGATTGGAGGAATGTTTGTAGTGGAATTCCCCAGGGGTCAGTGTTCCTTGCACTTCCTGACATACATGAATGACCTAGACTGTGGTGTGCAGGGCATGATTTCAAAATTGCAGATGATGCAATGATTGGAAACCTTGTCAACTATGATGAGGATAGTCTTGAACTTCAAAAGGACATAGACATGTTGGTGGATTGGGCAGACAAGTGTCAGATGAAACTCAATGCAGATGATTCATTTTGGAAGGAAGAATATGGAGAAACAGCATAAAGTAAAGGGAGAAACTCTAACGGCGGTGCAGGAACAGAGGGACCTTGGTGTTTATGTACATATGTCATTGAAGATGGCAGGGCATGTTGAGAGAGCAGTTAATAAAGCATATAGTATCTTAGGCTTTATTAATAGGGGCATTGAGTACAAGATTAAGGAGGTCATGTTGAACTTATATAAGATACTGGTTAGGCCTCATCTGGAGTACTGCATCCAGTTCTGGGCGCCACACTTGTGGAAATACGTGAAGGCATTGGAGAGATTACAGAGGAGATTCACAAGAATGATTCCAGCGATAAAGAACTGTAGCTATGAGGATAGATTGGAGAGATTGGGACTGTTTTCCTTGGAGAAAAGAAGGCTGAGAGGAGACTTGATAGATCCTCAGGGGTATGGACGGGGTTTTTTTAAAAAATCATTTACAGGATGTAGGTGTCACTGGCTAGGCCAGCATTTATTGCCCATTCCTAATTGAAAAAGTGGTGGTGAGCTGCCTTCTTGAACCACTGCAAACCATGTGGTGTAGGCACACCCACAGTACTGGTAGGGAGGGAGTTCCAGGAGTTTGACCCAGTAACAGTGAATCAACAGTGTTAAACTTCCATGTCAGGATGGTGAATGGCTTGGAGGGGAACTTCCAGGTGATGGGTAAAAGTGATGTGAGGAAAATGTTTTTCACCCAGAGGATGGTTGGGGCCTGGAACGAACTTCCTGAGAGGGTGGTGGAGGCAGGTTCAATTGAAGTATTCAAAAGGGAATTGGATTACTATCTGAAAAGAAAAAATGTTCAGAATTATAGTGATGAGGCGGGAGATTGGGACGAGGTAGAATGCTATTTCAGAGAGCCAGTACAAACACGATGGGCCAAATGGCCTTCTTCTTCACTGTAAAGATTCTGTGATTCTGTGATAACACAAGTAATGCCAGAGGAGATCTGTTGGTGTTAACAAAGGATTGCAAAGGATATTCGGCACTAAAACAGCCATTCGACCCACCCAGTCTATGTTGGTGTTTATGCTCCCCTTGAGCCTCCTCCCATCTTTCTCATCTTTTTCTACTATCATAGACATGTCACTAAAAAAAGGGTCCTCTTTTGAATTGTATAATCCTATGAAGTTATACATCGACGTAATCTCTGTTTTATTAGCAAACAGTTAAGATAGAAATCTGCACCCCCTTTTCACTGAGCATGATAGAAAATCTAGTCATTACAGAAAATGACAGATTAGATGAAAATAAAAGATGAGCAAAGGAATCACTTTTGGGGAAGATTTACAGAAAAAGGTTATCAAACAAAAGAAATCAGAAACATTCATCCATATGGAATCATTTTGGCAATCAGAATTCAAGGATTGATTCTACACATGCGGCCACCCTGACAGCGGTCCTGTCGCTGTGGATTGTGGATATATAATATGTTGCAGGACATTAGACTGAGGCATTAAAGGCGTTGAATTTTGCAACACGTAAACATTGTTTTAACTGATTTGGCCAGGGTGAAATCTGGTCAACCGTAATACCATCACTGTAAAATATTGTATTTTTTTACAGAAGATTTTATCCGTTCTACGGAGGGAAAAAGAATCCATTCCCAAGGATCAGAGAAGAGAGGGGAAGACATCTGAATATAAATGTTGTGATCTTCTGTGTCTAAAGTTCTAAAACTTTTTATATATTTCATGTTAATTTTCTGATATCTAGAATATTTAAGTACAGTGATGTTAGGAACTAGCAAAGAAAAGACTGGAGGCCACATGATTGATAAGGATGTTGGCAAGTGATCAAAAGTAATGCATGAATGGCACTATGAGATTGCATGAGATTTCCTGAAGGAATACATTTGTAAGAATAGCAGACTCAACAATTAACACAAAGATGCTTATCAGATTTTCACGCTTCTATTGGGCTGATACAGAAACCAAAATGCAAGATACCACATACCGCAAACATGTACACATACATAACACACAAACAACACGCATACAAACACCTACATGAATACATACATACTGCACACAAACATACACGTGCATACATAAACCCCGCATACACATTAACACACAGACATGCGCAAATCGCGCACACAGAGACATACAGATACATGCATATAAACTCACATATATGCATGCACACAGACTGATTCCATTATCAGTATAACTGTTCATTCCCCAAGAGACCAATGTTTCCGGATTTCATACAGGCAATATCAATATCATAAAAAAGCACAATACAAACATGAACCTCTTGCCTTGCATGTACTGGTGAATTTTATCACAACATTCAAGCTATTGCAAATATATACATCTCTAATACCGACTCGCGTGTCTGGTGTGATGAGTCAGTCTCATGGTTATCAGAGTTACAAGTCTAGACTGATGACCATTTCATCATGAAGATTGATTGGCAATATCTTTTCAACCTGATTCACATCAAAAGATAGAAAACTACTAACAGTCTGGTCAAAGCAAAAACAAAATAGTAAATTCACTTATTAGACATATTTTTTGAGTGACCCCATTGTAGTTTTAATTTGGTCATAGCTCTCTGAAGCAGTTACTGAACCGGCCTTGACCTGTTGAAAAAGCAACTAAAGGCACAACCTGTTTTCACTGTCCCTGTTTTGGGAGAGTGACTTCAGTCTCCCCATTTACTCATAGCCAGGTGCTTGGTACATAGGGTTTTGTTGTTGAGTACGGAGACCCAATTGCTGCATCGATGAATATGTTGGAGAGCCGCATCCTGCATTTACTTTCCCCTTTTCCTCCTTTAATCCACTGGTGCACACTTTAGATGCTGTGACATGAGCATGATGGTGTTTATATCATATTGTTACCAGAATGATACCAGAGCTGAAATGGTTAAAGTTGTATGGACTATGTTGAATTCCCATGAATATACACAACGAAGGGGTGATCTAACTGAATGTTTAAGATGTTCAAAGGAATTGATAAGGTAGATGTGAAGAAATGATTTCCTCTGGTAGGAGAGTCCAAAACAAAGGGCATAACCTTAATAATGGAAGCTAGGCAATTCAAAGATAATGTCAGGAGGCTCTTTTTTTTACACAACAGGTAGTGGAAATCTGGAAATCTCTCCCCGAAAGGCTAAGTCAATTGAAAAGTTTATTATTGTAATAGATAGACTTTGTTAGGCAAGAGTAGTGAAGGCGGGTAGATAGAGTTAATATATAGATAAGCTATAATCAAATTAAATGTTGAAACAGGCTTGAGGGGCTGAATGGTCTCCTCCTGTTCCTATGTTCCAATGGCTGTGCCCTCATAGCTACCCACTTCAATTTCTATTGGAAAGATCTTCTGCTTTCTGTCAAAAGATTAAATGGTTTGTATAATGCCCAGGACAAAATAGATTGCATATCAATGGGGAAGGCCAATTGGATGGTCTAAATGGACTCATCTCATTTTATACTTTCTTCTCAACATATTGACTGCACACAAACAGCAATTATTTAGAGCAAATGCCAGAAATGAGAAAGCGACACAAAAGATTAAATTATTATAAAGCAAAGCAGAAGCTCTCATCAGTTAGAAGGTGAAGCTGTGGAACAAAGCGAATCAAGCTGATAAGAGTTAACTTATGTTAATTCTATGCTTCTCCGAAAAGGAGGTTGGAAGGAGTTGGAAAACAGCATCTAGAGGCTGGGTACCACAGAAGAACCAAAGTTACCTTTTTTGTGGAGGAGTAAAACAAGCAAAAAATAAGAACAAGTAAATGAAACCATCTTTAAATGCTTTTCACAAGGCCTTAGGTTACTCAATGACTTTGGCAGAAATTCTGTCTGAGCTCATATTACTGATGGACTGGAACAAATTTGATAATAGTTTGCATGTGGCTAATTTGGTAGGAGAAAAGACATTTAGTGAAAAAAAACACATTCTACATCTTAATATTTTGCTTGGTACATTTCACCAATCAACTTGACTTCTCTGTCATCTGCTTTATGGAGTGACCATAGAATCATAGAAAAGTTACGGCACAGAAAGAGGTCACTCAGCCCAGTTATGTCTGTGCTGGCCAAAAAAGAGGACTAAAAGAAACTAGCTGCTCATTTTAATCCCACTTTCCAGTCCCTGGTCAGTAGCCTTGCAGGTTACAGCACTTCAGGTGCAGATCCAGGTACCTTTTTAATGAGTTGAGCATTTCAGTCTCAATCACCAATTCAGGCAGTGAATTCCAGATGCCCACCAATGTCTGGGTGAAAAAAAAAATCCTCATGTCCTCTCTGATCCTTCTACCAATCACTTTAATCATATGCATCCTAGTAATTGATCCCTCAGCTGGGGGGATCAGGTCTTCCCCATCAACACTATCTAGGCCCCTCATAATTTTGTGCACCTCAATTAGGTCACCCCTCAGCCTCCTCTGTTCTAAGGAAAACAACCGTAGCCTATCCATTCTTTCCTTATAGCTGCAATTTTCAAGCCCTAGCAACATTCTTGAAATCTCCTCTGTACTCTCTCCAGAGCAATTATGTCATTCCTGTAATGTGGTGACCAGAACTGTACACAAAATTCCAGCTGTGGCCTAACCAGTGTTTTATACAATTCCAACATTACATCAACAAAAACAGAATTACCTGGAAAAACTCAGCAGGTCTGGCAGCATTGGCGGAGAAGAAAAGAGTTGACGTTTCGAGTCCTCATGACCCTTCGACAGAACTTGAGTTTGAGTCCAAGAAAGAGTTGAAATATAAGCTGGTTTAAGGTGTGTGTGTGGGAGGCGGAGAGAGAGAGAGAGAGAGAGAGAAGTGGAGTGGGGGTGTGGTTGTAGGGACAAACAAGCAGCGATAGAAGCAGATCATCAAAAGATGTCAACAACAATAGAACAAAAGAACACATAGGTGTTAAAGTTGGTGATATTATCTAAATGAATGTGCTAATTAAGAATGGATGGAAGGGCACTCAAGGTATAGCTTTAGTGGGGGTGGGGAGAGCATAAAAGATTTAAAAAAAAAAATAATGGAAATAGGTGGGAAAAGGAAAATCTATATAATTTATTGGAAAAAAAAAGGAAGGGGGAAACAGAAAGGGGGTGGGGGTGGAGGAGGGAGCTCACGACCTAAAGTTGTTGAATTCAATATTCAGTCCGGAAGGCTGTAAAGTGCCAAGTCGGAAGATGAGGTGTTGTTCCTCCAGTTTGCGTTGGGCTTCACTGGAACAATGCAGCAAGCCAAGGACAGACATGTGGGCAAGAGAGCAGGGTGGAGTGTTAAAATGGCAAGCGACAGGGAGGTTTGGGTCATTCTTGCGGACAGACCGCAGGTGTTCTGCAAGAATGACCCAAACCTCCCTGTCGCTTGCCATTTTAACACTCTACCCTGCTCTCTTGCCCACATGTCTGTCCTTGGCTTGCTGTATTGTTCCAGTGAAGCCCAACGCAAACTGGAGGAACAACACCGCATCTTCCGACTTGGCACTTTACAGCCTTCCGGACTGAATATTGAATTCAACAACTTTAGGTCATGAGCTCCCTCCCCCATCCCCACCCCCTTTCTGTTTCCCCCTTCCTTTTTTTTCCAATAAATTATATAGATTTTCCTTTTCCCACCAATTTCCATTATTTTTTTTAAAAAAAAAATTTTAAATCTTTTATGTTCTCCCCACCCCCACTAGAGCTATACCTTGAGTGCCCTTCCATCCATTCTTAATTAGCACATTCGTTTAGATAATATCACCGACTTTAACTTTAACACCTATGTGTTCTTTTGTTCTATTGTTGTTGACATCTTTTGATGATCTGCTTCTATCACTGCTTGTTTGTCCCTACAACCACACCCCCACTCCACTTCTCTCTCTCTCTCTCTCTCTCCGCCCCCCACACACACACCTTAAACCAGCTTATATTTCAACTCTTTCTTGGACTCGAACTCAAGTTCTGTCGAAGGGTCATGAGGTCTCGAAACGTCAACTCTTTTCTTCTCCGCCAATGCTGCCGGACCTGCTGAGTTTTTCCAGGTAATTCTGTTTTTGTTTTTGTTTTGGATTTCCAGCATCCGCAGTTTTTTTGTTTTTATCCAACATTACATCCCTGCTTTTGTATTCGATCTCCCATCCCATGATGGAAAGCATTCCATATTTCTTTACTACCTAATCCACCTGTCCTGCCACCTTCAGGAACCTGTGGACATGCACTCCAAGGTCTATCGCTTCCTCAACCCCTCTCAATAACCTCCCATTTATTGAGTATTCCCTTATTTTGCTTGCCCTCCCCAAACGCATTACCTCACCCTTTTCCGGATTGAATTCAATTTGCCACTTTTCCACCCACTCAACCAAACCATTGATTTAAGTCCAAATCATTAATAGATATGACAAACAGCAAGGGCCCCAACACTGAGCCCTGTGGAAAGCCGCTGGAAACCACTCTCCATTCGCAAAAACATCCATTGACCATGATCCTTTGTTTCCTGTCACTGGGCCAATTTTGGATCCAATTGCCACCATCCCCTGTATCCCATGGGATTTCACTTTTCTGACCAGGCTGCCATGTGGGACCTTGTCAAATGCCTTACTAAAATCCATGTAGAAAACACCCATTGCACTACTCTCATCAATTCTCCTTGTTACTTCCTCAAAAAATTCTATTAAGTTAGCAGGATGCGATCTTCTCCCAAAAAAACCGTGCTGACTATGCCTGAACAATCTATGCTTTTTTAAGTGACAGTTTATCTTGTCTCTCATAAGAACATAAGAAATAGAAGCGGGGTAGTCCATTTGGCCCCTCAAGCCTGCCCCACTATTCAATAAGGTCATGGCTGATCTGCCCTAGGCCTCAACTCCTCTTTCATGCCAGTTCCTCATAGCCCTCAATACCCCGGTATTTTTAAAATCTATCTACCTCCTCTTTAAACACGTCCAGTGACTTAGCCTCCACAACTCTCTGGGGTAGAGAATTCCAGCTATTCACTACCCTCTAAGAGAAGAAATTCCTTCGCATCTCAGTTTTAAATGAGTGTCCCCTTATTCTGTAATTGTCAATTATGTTATCAAATGTTATCATTATTAAATAATGTTCAAGATTCCCCCACTAGTGGAAACATCTTCCCAACATCTACCCTGTCAAGCCCCCTCAGAATCTTGTATGTTTCAATAAGATCACCCCTCATTCTTCTAAATTGTAATGAATAAAGGCCTAACCTTATTAGCCATTCTTGATAAGTCAACCCCTTCACCCCAGGAATCAGCCTAGTGAATCTCTTTTGAACTGCCCCCAATGCCAGTATAACGTTTCTTAAATACGGGGACAAAAACTGTACACAGCACTCCAGATGCGGCTAAACCAACACTCTGTACAGCTGTAACAAGATTTCCCTATTTTTAAACTCCAACCCCTGAGCAATACAGGCCAAAATTCCATTTGCGTTCTTAATTACTTGCTACACCTGCATGCTAACTTTTTGTGTTTCACGCACAAGAACACCCAGATCCCTCTGTGCTGCACTTTTTTGGAGTCTCTCTCCAATTAAATAATAGTCTGCCTTTTGATTTTTCCTACCAAAGTGTATGACCTCACACTTTCCTACATTAAACTCCATCTGCCAAGTTTTTGCCCACTCACAACCTGTATATATCCACTTGCAGTTTCTTTATGTTCTCATCACAACATGCCCTCCCACCTATTTTTGTATCGTCAGCAAATTTGGATTAATTACAATCTGCCCCCTCCTCCAAGTCATTAATATAGATAGTAAATAATTGAGGCCCTAGGACTGGTCCTTGTTGCGTCTTTCCAACCTGAAAAAGACTCATTAATCCTGACTCTCTGTCTTCTGTGTGTTAACCAATCCTCAATCCATGCTAATGCATTACCCTCAATATTGTGAGTTTATCTTGTGCAATGATCTTTTATGTGGCACCTTATCGAATGCCTTCTGGAAATCCAAATACACTACATCTACCTTTTATCAACTCTTCTTGCTATATCCCCAAAGAACTCTAGCAAATTTGTCAAACATGATTTCCCTTTCACAAAACCATGTTGACTCTGTTTGACTGCATTAAGCTTTCCTAAATGTCCTGCTATTTCTTCCTTAATAATGTACTCTAGCATTTTCCCAACGACAGATGTTAGGGTGACTGGCCTATAGTTTCCTGCATTTTGTCTCCCTCCCTTCTTGAACAGGGGCATCGCATTAGCAGTTTTCCAACCCGCTGGGACCCTCCTGGAATCCAGTGAGTTCTGGGATATTTTGACCAATGCCTCCACTATCTCTGTGGCCACTTCCTTTAAAACCCTTGGATGCAGGCCATCAGGTCCTGGTGACTTGTCTGCCTTTAGTCCCATTAGTTTCTCAAATACCTTGTCCCACATGATAGAGACTATTACAAGATCTTTCTTCCCATTAGCTCCTTGCTTGTCTGATATCTTCAGGATGTTTATAGTATTCTCCACCGTGAAGACCGATGCAAAATATTGGTTTAAGTTATCTGCCATTTTCCTGTTCCCTGTTATCAATTCTCCAGTCGCATCCTCCAAGGGTCCCATGCTCACTTTAGCTACTCTCTTTCTTTTTATATACCTGTAGAAGCTCTTGCTGTTTGTTTATTTCTGTCTAGCCAATTTACTTTCATAATCAATTTTCTCCCTCTTTGTTAACTTTTTAGTCATTCGCTGCTGGTTCTTAAAAAATTCCCAATCCTCTGCCCTACCACTAGTTTTTACCACTTTGTATGTCTTAGCTTTTGATTGGATTCCCTCCTTGACCCCCTTTATTAACCATGGGTGGTTTATCCTTCTCCTCAAGTCCTTCTTTTTGACCGGGATAAATTTTTGCTGAGCATTAAGAATTATCTGCTTAAATGTCTGCCACTGCTCATCCACTGGCCTTCCCCTTAGTCTATTTTCCCAGCCCGCTTTAGGGCCGGGATTTTCCAGCCCCGCCATGGGTGAGGCGGTGCCCCAGCCAGAAATCCATTGGCTTGTGGTGGGACTGGAAGATCCCAGTGGTGGGCGGGTATGAAAAATCCCGCCCTAGACAGCTCCTTCTTCATACCTCTGTAATTTCCCTTATTTAAGTTAAGGACATTGGTTTGAGACCCGAATTGCTCGCCCTCAAAGTGAATTTGAAATTCTACCATGTTGTGATCGCTACCCCCTAGAGGATCCTTAACTACAAGATCTCTTATTAATACCACCTTATTACACATTGCTAGATCTAAAATAGCCTGTTCCCGGTAGGTTCTGCAATGTATTGTTCTAAGAAGCAATCCCTGATGCACTCTACAAATTCGTCTTCCATGTTACCCCCGCCAATCTGATTTGCCCAGTCAATATGCAGATTTAAATCACACGTGACAATTGTAGCACCCTTCTTACACACCTCCATTATTTCCTGATTTATACTTTGTCCTACAGTGAGGCAATCCTTATTCTACACAAACTGGTTCCACATCATGATCTGTTGCACTGCACTGATACCTTCCTTTATTAACAAAGCTACCCCACCTCCTGCACCTCTGCTCTCTTGTTTCTCTTTGATTTTTTTAAAGTTCCTTTCAATTGAACCCTCCCCCAACTAATTAGTTTAAAGTCCTATCCACAACCCTAGTTATAGGATTCGCTAGGACACTGGTCCCAGCATGGTTTGAATGAAACCCGTCCCAACAGAACAGCTCTCTCCTTCCCCAGGACTGGTGCCAGTGCCCCATGAATCGGAACCCATTTCTCCCATACCAATCTTTGAGCCAGCATTTACCCCTCTAATCTTATTTGCCGTATGCCAATTTACTTGTGGCTCAGGTGGTAATCCAGAGATTATTACATTTGGGGTTCTGCTTTTTAATTTAGCCCCAAGATGCTCGTAGTCCCTCAGTATAACTCCTTTCCTAGTCCTGCCTATGCCATTGGTAACTACATGGAGCAAGACAACTTGATCCTTCCCCTCCCATACCAAGTTCCTCTCCAGTCCAGAAGAGATATCCTTAATCTTGGCACCGGATAGGCAACACAGCCTTCAGAACTATCTGTCGTTGCTGGAAAGAACTGTATCTATTCCCTAACTATGTTATCCCCAAATACTACGACATTTCTCTTTTCTCCCCCCACTTGAATGGCGCTCTGTTCCACGTTGCTGTGGTCAGTTTTCTCATCCTCCCTGCAGTCTGTGCTCTGGTCCACACCGGGAGCAAGAACCTCATACCTGTTGGACAAGGGCACCAGCTGAGGCTCCTCCAAAGCAAAATTCTGGATCCCCATACCTGCATCACTCACAGGCACACCCTCCTGTCCCTGACAAATTTAATGTAACTAATCTAAGGGGTGTAACTGTCTCCTGAAACACAGTGTCCAGGCATCGCTCCCCCTCCCTGATGTATCGCAGTGTCCGCAGCTCAGACTCCAGCTCATCAACTCTGAGCCGAAGTTCCTTGAGCAACCAACACTTGCTGCAGATGTGGTCACCGTGGATTGCACTGGCATCCACCAGCTCCCACATACTACAGTAACAACCTATCGCTTGCCCAACTATCTCTATTCTATTTAATTAATTAATTTGGATGTTAAATATTTTATAAGTGAATTTCTTAACTGTACCCTTCAGCTGTAATAATGTCTCCTGATTTAAACCACTTGGCCAATCAAAAGAGACATGGAAGAGATACCCACCAATCACCTACCTGTTTTCCTGTGACATCACACTTTGGCTCTGACAGGTAGAACAGGTTGAAGGGGCTCTCTGCTGCTGGTTTTTTATCTCTGACTGCTGCTCCCTTTCACAAGCAGGTCCGCTCTCTGTGAATCTGAATTGATTCCAATAATTTGCCCACCACCAAAGTCAGACTGACCAGCCTATAATTTTCTGGCCTACCCCTCGCACCCTTTTTAAATAATGGTACAATGTTCACAGACCCCCAATTCTCGGTACCTCGCCTGTATCTAGTGAGGATTGGAAAATGATCTTCAGAGCATTCATTATTTTCTCCCTGACTTCCTTTAATAGCCTGGGATACAATCCATCTGACCCTGGTGATTTATTCACCTTCAAGGATGTCAGTCCTTCCCGGACTTCCTCTCTCATTTTGCTTAATGTATCTAATACCTCGCACTGCTTTTTAATTAGAATGTCTGCATCAAATTATTTCCCTCCTCTCTTTGTAGATGTGTTTGTCATCATGCACGCTAGGTGATCTAAATTATAATTGAATTATAGAGCTAAACTTATGCATTGTAGAACATGGTAAGTTGGTATCCTATCAAATACTACATAAAATAAGGAACAAAATTGCAGAACTTGTAACTGAGGCACCCAGACAAGTGTATTTAAAATGGACAAATGGGGATATGGAAAGTGATGTGCGTGCTAACAATTTTGTTATAGTTTCCTCAAAATGGAAGATTACGAATTAAAGCTGGATTTAAAACTTAAGAAGCACAAAGACTGCACAGTATCTGAAGAGTATCTGTTCTGAAGAAGAGTCATATTGGACTCGAAATGTTAACTCTGTTGTTTTCTGCACAGTTGCTGCCAGACCTGTTGAATTTTTCCAGCATTTTCTGTTTTTATTTCAGATCTCCAGCATTGACAGTTTTTTTGCTTTTATTATTACCTGAAAAAGAAAGACAGGTTGAAGCAAAGGGTACATGTGGAATGTGAATTCAGTTTAGTTGGATTCTCTGGTTTGCCTCAGTTGCACAGTCTGAAAATCGAAGCAAAAAGCAGCTCTTAGGATCTGGGCTGTAAGAAGCTGGGGATTTTGTTCTTCGGGAGATGCTTTCTAGATACTCTCTTAAGGAGACTTAACTGCTTTGAGGATTGCATGCCAAATCAAGCGATATTTGGTAAAATATTATAAAAGGGCCTCAGAGAAATGGGATGCAATCTTTTCATTTGTGACAATGTTGCTGGAAGGCTGAATGTTACCTCCAGATGTTTTTAAATTGGGGTGGAACAACCCAGAGCAGCATAGGATGAAATGGTAGAACTTTATTTTGAAATTGATGTGAAGATCACACAATTTTTAAAAATGAAAACTCAACTTAAAAACAATCCTTTGAGTACAAAGGCTTATTTTTAGATAAACCTTTGGGTGCTTGCCAGAGGATGATTGAGGCCAGGATATTGGTCTGATTTAAGAAACAGTTAGCTGCTGTAATAGGAAGACCATATAATTGGTACTCTAGTTGAAGAAAATCAAATAGGCTAATAGGCTTTCAATGTCCAAACTTACCCAGTGAGTTACCTTTGGCCCTGAATATCCATGGCAATTACTTTCAACATCTCCCCTCTGGCACTATCTGTGGGTGTGTTTTCAGGACAGACAACCACTAGTTTGCTAACAAAGAATTCTGGTAATTGATTGGACCAGAGTCCTTAAAAACCTATGTGTTGCCTCTGAAATATTAGAGGTTGCTAAAGAATATCTCAATGGCCCAGATTTTGCAGCCAGTGCACTTTCCATGGAATTTTGAACTGGACCTTGCTGTGATTGGAGAAACAAAACAACCTGGCACCTCATACAGGGGATCTAGGACCTGTGTTATCAGGGTAATGAATGGCTGTCTCCTTATCCAATCAGATTGAAGAATATTCCCCAAAGCACATTTGGCTGCAGGTTTGAGACCTGAGGCTGTGGGCCCCCAATTTCCCACCACCAACAGGATCAGGGTGAGGGTGGGGGTCGGGGTGGGGGCGGGGGTGGGTTTTGATGGCTACTCACCACAAGTGGTAGGTAGCCAATTAGGCCAATTAAAGGGCCTACTAAGGCCACTCTGTACAAGCTGACATGCAGGCCCTCTGCTCAGACCAAAACACAGCCGATGGATGGAGACAGCCTCCCGTGGCGGACTGAGAGGGGACAGCATTCTATCCAGCTTGTAAATACCTGCTCATTCCACACCTGCCATAGCCACAGGGCCAAGCCTGCAGCTGCCAGTCATCCAGTGGAGGGATCCCCTGTCATGATGGGGCTGCTCATCTCAGTGCTGTAGGGCCTTGCGTTGGCCCTCCAGCCTTGGGAGCCTGCTGTCATTCCTTAATTAGCTGTCTCCTCAAAAATTGCTCCTTGGGTCCTGACTTGCATTTCTTCCCGATGGTGGGGTCAGGACCCACAAATGAAAATCCAGCCTACAGAGTCTAAACCAGGAAGTGTAAACTAGAATATTTCATTCATTATAGGATCATCTACAGAAAGCAAAATAAAGAGAAGGAAAGAAAGATAGGATTAAGAGAGTGCGATGAAAGAGACAGAAAGTTTAATTAAAATCTGAAGGAATGGAGCTCCACACTTGCAAAAGTAACTTTTTCAGGGCTAGAGGGCATGTTTGGCAGTAACAAGACTTACAAGTTTGGTAAATATTCACCTACACTTGAATGGTGAAGCCCTGACCTTTGCTGATGTGTTAAGTTGGTGTATATTAGATAATTCTACAACTTCAGCATTCCCATGTGTTTCAATGCCGAGACCCTTGCGGAGATATTATTAGAGCGCAGTTCCTGGAAACAGGTTAACTCAGATAGCAACTGCCTAGATTTTTTATTTAATTGCGCATAAGAGGTCACTGGACATTGCTGCTGAGTTACTCCTTAAAGCCATGGGGAGGATTTTTCTCTTGTCAGGTGGGTTCGGTGGGGGTGGGTGAGGGCACCCGGGAAGCTGACCATTGCCCGTGATCGGGGCCGGACTGTGATTTCACACCGATGGGCCAATTAAGGCCCGCCCAGCATGAAACCGCAAGCGGCAGTGCTCAGTGCTGCCTGTATGGGGGGGGGGGGGGGTGAGGAGGAGGGTGAGCATGAACTTCATGTGTGCGCATGGGTATATGCTTAAAAATCTCCCTGAGGCACAGAGAGCTGCCTCAGGGAGATGAACATTTTTCAAAATGTCATGAAACATGTCCTCTCATGCGATTCTGTCACATGAGCAGGGACATGTTATTAATTCAATTTTTAGATTCTGATTTTATTTTTATTTGCTGTTGGAAACTTCATCCCACCCGTGGATGAGGTTTCCTAAAAAATGCAAAAACCGCTTGGCCTTTTCGCCTGCCCGTCAACCGTAAGGTTGGACAGGCAGTGAAAGGTTTCGCTCAATAAACTTTTTAATGGCCTTAATAGGCCTTTTAATTGTTGACAGGCGCTAGTGTGCAATGATGTCAGGATGCTCACCTGATGTTATTTTACACTTGGTTGCGTGTGTGCATGCCGAGCTAAAAATTCTCCCCCATGAGTGCTGGCATCTTGACTATTATTCTTAATGGAAAACATAGGCCAATAATTGAAGAGTAAATGAAACCAAATTTATTGGTCCTAAAAGCAAGACCTGTAATGGGGCTTGAATCCCAGACCTTCTAACTCGGTAGCAAGAATACTAACAATGAGCCACCCTTAAAGCACCAATGTCTTAATTTATATCACATGCCCTGCCTCCTGTTTTGTCATACATGCAGAATAGTGGCTGAGCTGTAACTACAGCTCTACTTCTGAAGTAACTGGCTCATTACTTGTCTAAAATGTAGCTGTTGTGTCTTTCAGGTTGCAAATCCCGAATATGAGAATTAAAAAGTCAGATTGGCCCCGGAGAAGATCTTTGGCCTCTAGGGTAGAAGATTCAAACAACACTCTCGAATATTAGAAACTTTAGATACATGAGGAGCCATTCAGCCCCTTGGCTGCTCCGCTATTAAATTAGATACTGGCAGATCTATACTTCAACTCCATTTACCAGTATTTGCTTCAGAACCCTTGATACATTTACCTAAAATAATCTATCTTAGTGTTGAAAGTCCAATTGTTCCAGCATCCGCAGCCTTTTAGGGAACATATTTCATATTTCTACTACCCAGCATGTGAAACATTGCCTCCTGATTTCACTTCTGCTTCTAAATTTAAGATTATGGCCCCTTGCACTGGAGGAAATACTTGTTCTGTATCTAATATATAAAACCTTTGTGCATTTTAAACACCTCAATTAGATCACCCCTCAACCTTCTATACTCAAGCACATAATCCATGCTGGCACGTTAGTCCAGTAAAGGAGAAGCGCTGCATTGTTAGATGCGCCACCTTTCCAATGAGATTTTAAACTGAGGTCCTGCGTGTCTCTTTAGATGGGTGTATGGATCCCAACAATAGATTAATCATATGCCAACCTGACTGCTGTCTTTTACACTTTGCTGTGCACCAATTATCTGCCGTGTTTGACTATGTAGTAAAATTGACTTCACCTCAAAAAGTAATTTACTATAAAGTGTTTTGGGATATCCTGGGAACACGAAAAGTACCATCTAAAAGCAAGTTATTTCTTGGAATGGTGTACAGTTGATAATCTACGACAGATTAAGACAGGCTAAAATGGAGTATAATGTGGGCAAATGTGAAATTGTCTATTTTGGCAGGAAGATTAAAAACAAAGTTTTATCTAAATGGTGAGAGATTGCAGGGCTCTGAAATTCAGAGGGACTTGGGTGCCCTAGTGCATTAATCACAAAAGGCTAGTGTGCAGGTACAGCAGGTAATTAGGAAAGCTAACAGAATGTTATCATTTATTGTGAGGGAAATCGATTACAACAGTTGGAAAATTATGCATCAGTTGTACAGGGCAGTGGTGAGACCACATCTGGAGTACTGTGCACAGTACTGGTCCCTTATTTTAAAAAGTTGTAAACGTGTTCAGAGAAAGTTTACAAGACTAATACCAGGAATGGGTGGGTTGTCTAAAGAAGAAAGGTTGGACAGGATCCATTGGAGTTTAGAAGCGTAAGAGGTGACTTGATTGAAACCTTTAAGATCCTAAGGGGTCTTAACAGGGTGGATGTGTAGAGGGTGTTTCCTCTTGAGGGAGAATCTAGAACTAGGGGTCACTGTTTAAAGATAAGGGGTTGCCGATTTAAGACAGAGATGAGGAGAATTTTTTCTCTCAGAGGGTCGTGAGTCTTTGGAATTCTTTCCTCAAAAGGCCGCGATGCTGAGTCTTTGAATACTTTTAAGGCAGAGCTAGATAGATTATTGATTAACAAAGGGGAGAAAGGTTATAGGGGGTAGGCAGGAATGTGGGGTTGAGTTTACAATCAGATCAGCCATGGTCTTATTGAATGGCAGAACAGGCTTGAGGGGCCGAGGGCCTTCTCCTGCTCCTAATTCATATGTTAATATGTTTTACTTCCCCATTAATAGTCTGTGAAAGACTTCCATTGATCTTAACACTAAAACAATACAAAATTTCAATGATTTCATGACTGGTGGCTGCACCTTCAGCTGCCTGGACACTGAGCTCTGTAATTCTCTCTACAAACCTCTCTGCCTCTTTACCTCTCTTTCCTTCTTGAAGAAGTTCCTAAGATCTACTTCTTTGAACAAGCTTTTGGTCACCTTTCCTAACATCTCCTCATATGACTTGGTGTTAAATTTGTTTGCTAACATTCCGGTAAAACACCTTGGAACATTTTCTTACACTAAAAGTGTGATATAAATGCAAGTTGTTGTATGAAACAGAATAAGAAAAATATTTGCATCCTGCAAAGGAGCACAACTGAGTGTCATCAGACTAACAATATTAATTGTCAAAATGGCATTTAGGGGCAAATAATATAGACCACTGCCAACTGAGCTCATCTGTATTCTTGTGCTACTTAGCAAAATGCTGTAACCACTTAAGCATTTCTGTATGGATTTTCTTTGTGCTGTATGACTGCTTAATATGGCACTTGCACAACCGGAGGGCAAAATCCAGTCAAAGCATCGTGCATGGTAACTATAGGGTTTGAGAAGTCCAAGTTGGTTCTTTGAACCAATGCCAGGTAGAATGCCAAAAATCAAAGGAATTATTTAAGGCAAAAATATTTGCTTCCACATGGATATTCCTGGAATAATTTTAGTGAGCTTGTTTGTGATCCATTTTAGTCCTCTTTTGGGTGTGGGACTTCAAGGCATTGTATAAAACTTTGCCCAGTTAAGGAAAAGCTTCTGCTTAAGTCTTAAAATAACCATGGATTTGTGACAATTTCCCCTCAGCTTACATACCATTTTACAGTCTGTCCCTTGTTAATTTGTAAACTATAAAATTGTCCCATGACGGAAAGTGAAACATGCACACCCCAGAAATAATTTTCTCTATTCTCTGTAAGTACAGAAAGGTAGAATTAGCAGAAACTTATGATTGTTGCACTGTTGTTTTGGAAATAACACCAGACATTTGCAAAGAGGCAGACATTTGAGGTGTCTTGGTTGTGGAGGGAAAATATTATGCTCACGGAATTCTGCAACAAAATCCTAAACTATGTAAGCTCTGCACACATTTTCGATGGTTTCTTTTTTTAAGTCAGGCTCGAGAAGCAACAAATCAAAAACCTGAAAGGTAGGAGTACGTCAAGATTTTACACACACCAGCTGGTGACAACTTTAGCATGTGGCTTTTCTGTGTGAGGGCATTCAAATGTGAGGAAACATCTAATAATGGTACACTCCTTTGTTATTCTATAATTTGCAGCCAGAAAATGTTGTGGTTTTTCTAACTTCCTGATGCCCCATTACATCATGTACCCATATATCAATAAAGCGTACGCTATGCAGAAAGAGTTCAAAACAATGAAAGGACAATTTTGTAATGATGCAGAGGTTGACTAATGCAGCAATACAAATTATAGACATACATTGTTATTCCACAGATACATCCAACTAGGTTTTCATTTCAGATCTTACACTGACAGGTATAGAGGACTATTCTGATCTAATCCATATTATTCCAAATTTTTGAATTATTATCATGTTTCTAATGTAAAATGCTAGCTGTTGAGTTTGAATTGATGAACATCAATTTATTCAGATTTGAAGAAAGAAAAAATTTGCATGATTTAGCACCTTTCATGATGCCACAATGTCCCAAATTGCTTTACATCCTATCAAATACTAATGAAATGCCCCCCATGCTGGATCATCCGGACATGTTGGCATGATTGTCTGCCGACGTGTTCCACAGCTGAACATGTGATGTGTACCTGGTGAACTGCACTTCGCTCAGGACTTTGAGGTTTGTTTGTCCACCTTCGGGCAGCACTCATGGTCATCAGCTCCAGGCTTTTCAAAGGCTGCAGGGCTAGAGTTTGCTTGGGGAAGGGAGAGAAGTGGCCTCAGGCAAGGGAAGATGCTGCAGGGCAAGGGGAAGAGGGGTATCCCAGGGTGTGTGTGGGGACATACGTTGATCTGTACAAGTGGCCTCAAGATGGTGAGGACTGAGGAGTCAGTCTCCAAAGGACATGAGGCCAAATGGAGATGTGAGGGTGAGTGAGAGAAAGTGAGTGGTGATGTCTCTTGAGCTGGCAGTGAGTGAAATGCCAGTGAATGTGTGATGGCTTTGTGAGTATGTGAGTTTAGAGTGATGAGATGGTTGTCTTACCCCGGTGACACGGATGAGATCATTCATCCTCTTTCTGCACTGGATGGCCAACCTCATCTGTGCAGCATTGGCACTGACCATCACTGCCATCGCCTCCCAAGCTGGAGTGATGAGATTGCTGGACTTCCTGCAGCCAGAGTGGGGGTGAAGAACATCACGGCAGGCCTCAAAAAGGCATCCCAGTGACGGGTCACTGAAATCTTCTTGGCTTTTAGGGTCATGTCTTCACTGGAGCAGTTCTGGGCTGCTGTTTAGATATGGCACCCGGAGTGAGGAAATGGTGTAGTAATAGTGTGGCGGGCGATTCAGAGGCTGCCTGCCAGTGAGACAGCGTATTTCCTGTGGCTGTGTAATTAATTTTTTTTTATTATTCATTCATGGGATGTGGGCTTCGCTGGCTGGGCCAGGATTTAGTGCCCATCCCTTATTGCCATTGAGGAGGTGGTGGTGAGCTGCCTTCTTGACCTGCTGCAGTCCATGTGGTGTAGGTACACCCACAGTTGGTAGGGAGGGAGTTCCAGGATTTTGACCCAGTGACAGTGAAGGAACGGCCGATGTATTTCCAAGTCAGGATGGTGAATGACTTGGAGGGGAACTTCCAGGTGGTGGTGTTCCCATTTATCTGCTGCCGTTGTCCTGGATGGTGGTGGTCATGGGTTTGGAAGGTGGTGTTGAAGAAGTCTGGGAAGGGGACGATATGGCACAAAAACCCACCATTGTAGCCAGCAGGTAAAATGTCATTTTTCAAGCCTGCTACAGCACTTAGTGCAATTCCGGAATGATTCCGCCCATAGTCTGGTCATTCCAAATCAAAATCCACACTCATCTAATTGTAATCAGCTGTACAGTTTTAATGAATTGACTGCCCTCACCAAATGGAATGAGGAGCACCTATAGCTGAAGATGATCATAGTGTTTTTGACTTATGGAAGTGAAATAATGGGTTACTGGGAACGACCAGAGGAAATGAGAATCTGATGTTCACAACTGATGCAGATCCCAAATGCCACCTGGGCTACCAGGCATCAGGTTCTGAAAACATATCCATCCCAATGGCTGATCTTAGGCCTTTGAATGTAGCAGCAGAAATACCATGCAGTCTGAAGCTCAGTGGTGAAGATTCATTTGGCATAAAATTCCTCACCTCAACCCCCACTCCTAATGCCCCCATCAGGAGCCGGAAATGGATCAGCAATCACCTCTCATCCATAGGCAACCAAGGAAAGCAAGTCCAAACCAGAGGTCCCCAAAATAGCAGGATACATCCTTGCCAGTTTCTTAACCCTAATAATCCCTAAGAGCAACGGCAAGGTTAACTTCCACTGGTATAATGTCTTCAATGGATATTAGGAAGGTGAACAAAAGCGTGGTCAAAGGAATGGATTTTATTGAGGAAAAGAGGTGGAGAAGTTTAATTGCTTCAACCTTTAAAACCCACATTGCTTCAAATTCAAATACAACTGTGACAAGAAACATTATTGTACCAACGTAGTTGTCCTGAAAATACTGTAATCAAAATGTACAATGGTTTCTTAAAATATATGGAAACATAAGAGCTTGAAAAGATGATTAAAAGACTCTTAAAAAAAGATAGAGGCAGATACAATATTGTATTGTTTCAAAATGACAATCAGCCTGCACTACAGAATCTTAACTCTGTCTCTGGCGTCAGAGTTGTATCTTAATCTGGTACTGATTCCACATAAAACAGCATAATCAAGTATTTGGTGATTGCATCAACTGCTTTAGTATTTCTATTTAAAATGACTGCAATGATAATCTGCAATTAAAACCACATTTACCACATAATCAATCAGAGCACACAACTGAAAAAAATTATGGAATTGTTGGGTGACTTTCTTTTATGTTTTTAGTGTTGAAAGGAAGTCAAATATGAAGATAATACAAAGTGAAATATGGAGAATAAGGCCTGATAAAAAGATAAGGTCCGCAATTCTGAGCGTGTGCAAAAGAAGGTATGTGCATGCCTCAGATTTAGGATGATGCTTCTTCCTTCTTTATTTGTACCTTACACACTTTAATCTCTCTTATTTCTTTTTTTTACTTTTTTCAGGTTTCTTCAACCACTCCTCCTCCTGCTTTTGGCGTGTTGCTTTTCTGTGCATCCATTTTGAACATATCCTTTTACCCTGCCAAATATTGTAAGCCAGCAGTATCAGGGACTGTTCTGCAGCGAGGCATTCAAAATGACATGCAAAACAAAATGGATGGATTTGATATGAATGTCAAGCCACAAACCAGAGATAATTGGAGAATAAACTTTCTCCAACAAACAGACTGCCTGTGTGGTTATCTGATTGCTTGGAAACCCGACAGGGATATGAACGGAATGATTCCATTAAAATAAATGTATCAGTAGCATAGGGGTCACACTACTAAACTATAGTTTTAATCAGAGACGGGCTGTATGAGTTTCCTTTTAAAAGTTGCCGATTAATTGCCTTGAACTCCATTCAATGCCGGGATCAGCGAAACCAGAGAAAATCCAATTTGAAATCCCTGAGTTCGAGCAGCAAGTAATCTTATACAACAAAAACAAAAATTACTGGAAAAATTCAGCAGGCCTGACATCTGTGGTGAGAAAGACAGAGTTAACATTTCGAGTCTGCATCGGACTCGAAACGTTAACTCTGTCTTTCTCTCCACAGATGCTGTCAGACCTGCTGAGTTTTTCCAGTAATTTTTGTTTTTGTTTCAGATTTCCAGCATCCGCAGTATTTTGCTTTTATTCAAGTAACCTTATACCTTCAGATACATTATCTATATCTGCGGTTGAATGGTTTGAGCAGAAACTGTGTCACTTTATATACATATATTCACTTGATATTGGTGAGAATGTAACCACATCAGTTGAACTCCTCAATTAGGCTGTTTTGCAGCCTACCTGTCTAATTTATATTTATTACCCAATGTTTTATTCATTATCCATGTATAATAATGGTACTGGTGACCTTTACTCTCCCTGCTTTCTGACATTTATTGGCGGTAAAGTGTGTACCATGATTTCAGTACTCTGATGTACTCTGGCAAAAGCTTAACTCATGGATTTTTTATTTGTGAGAAGCTTAGTAAATTGTGAAATGCTTTCACTTTTATGTATCCTGATTTGAAGACAAGCATTTACGATGCAAAGCCTTAAATATATCATTAAATTCTAAATTAGGAGAAACCATGAAATCAAATTAGCAGGAGAGAATGAGAGACAGCAGCAACTATCAGATGATGTGCAAATGAGTGTATATGTCTGCAGCTTGGTGCTAGCTTCATTGAAGTTTAACATTGAGTAACTACTGACAAGTGAGAGTTGACAGCAAAATCCTTTGCTGGCTGTTTCTAAAGAGCTTTCCCTCTAAGTGCCGGGAGCTTTGTTGCATAGATTAATGCTCCCCCTCCAAACCAAGAAACCTTAGAAATACCCTTCTCACACAGCTCTCCAAAAACACAACAATGCTGTCAATTTGTAGTCCTGAGGGTTAATGTTCATAATTCCTGCACCTGAACAAGGAGGGAAGAGAAGTTTTGGAGAGTAAAAAGACAAAACTAAGAAAATCTGATGCGGAAAGACTACAGGACAGGACATTAACAGGATCAATGTGCATGAACAACATGTCTTAAGATTCTGGTCCATTTCATGTCTTGCAGATTCAGAGACCTGAAATCTATTTTTGCAAACAACTAAATCATGCCTGAGGTATGCATTAATGACGCAATTAAGGTATATGCCATTCTTAGTGACCTGCCAGGCCAACTACAGCTTGCATACATATAATGCCTATAATGTAGATATCTTAAGATGTTTTGCCAGGAAATGGCAGAGGAGTTGAATAAATACTTTGCTTCAGTCTTCATGGTAGAAGATACTAATAGCATTCCAAAAATACTAAATAATCAAGGTGCAAAAGTTGGGAGAGAAGAAATAAATACAATAACTATCACTCAAGAAAAAGTACTAGGGAAACTAATGGGGCTAAAGGCCGATAAGTCTCTTGGACCTGATGGGTTGCATCCTAGGATATTAAAGGAAGTAGCTACAGAGATAGTGGATGGACTGGTAGTAATCTTCCAAGAATCCCTGGATTCTGTGAAAGATCCAGAGGATTGGAGAACGGCCAATGTAACACCCTTATTCAAAAAGGGAGGGAGACAAAAAACAGGTAACTATAGGCCAGTTAGCTAAACATCTGTAATTGGGAAAATGTTAGAGTCTATTATAAAGGATGTACTAGCATTTAGAAATATGTAACCTAATCAAGCAGAGTCAGTGTGGGGGTTTCATGAAGGGGATATCATGCCTAACAAATTTATTAGAATTCTTTGAGGAGGTAACATGCAGCATAGATAAAGGGGAACCAATAGATGTAATATATTTAGATCCCAACAGGCGTTTGATAAGGTACCACACATAAGGCTGCTTAATAAGATAAGAGCCTATGGCATCGGGATTGGTATGTTAGCATGGATAGAGGATTGGCTAACTAATAGAAGACAGAGAGTTTGGATAAAGGGGGCATTTTCAGCATCGCAACCTGTAACAAGTGGAGCACCACAGGGATCAGTGCTGGCTCCTCAATTATTTAGAATATATATTAATGACTGGGATGAGGGAAGTGAATGTACTATCACCATGTTTGCAGATGACACAAAAATAGGTAGGAAGGCAGTGGTGAGGATGACACAAGGAGCCTGCAGAGGAATATAGATATTTAAGTGAATGGGCAAAAACTTGGCAGATGGATTATAATGTGGGAAAATGTGAGGTTATGTATTTTGGCAGGAAGAATAGAGGAGCTGAATATTAACTGGAGAAAGGCTGCAGAAGGCTGCAGTGCAGAGGAATTTGGGAGTCCTTGTGCATGAATCCCAAAAAGCTAACATACGAGTTCAACAAGTAATAGGGAAGGCAAATTGAGGGCTGAATTTTCCCCCCAGTCGGCGGGAGGGAAGTTGATAGGTGGGCGCGCATAGACGCGCTTCCAATTAGTGCCCCCGATCAGAGGTGCAACGCCATTTTATGTGGGCGGGCCAGTTAAGGCCTGCCCAGCGTGACGTCTGCACAGAAGCACTATGCGCTCCCTGTGCAGGCGGAAGGGGGGGTGGAATCCCAAAATTGAGAGTGGTCTCTTTCGCGCATGCACACGAAAGAGCTCACCATCTCCCTGAGGCTAAGTGCAGCCTCAGGGAGATCGGCTCAAAATGTTAAAAACCTAAAAATAGAAATGAAAAATTTCCCTAACATGTCCCCTCATGTGACAATGTCACGCAGTCCAGAGAAAGTTTACTAGGTTGATCCTGGTATGGAGGGATTTTCTTATGAGGGAGGGCTGAGATAGACAGATTTTTAATCAGTAAGGAAATCAAGGGCTATGGGGAAAAGACAGGAAAGTGGAGTTGAGGATTATCAGATCAGCCGTGATCTCATTGAATGACGGAACAGACTTGATGGGCCGAATAGCCCACTTATGCTCCTACATCTTATGGTCTTATGGTCTATACAGATAGAAATGGTCAATGTCACATGAGTTGGGACATATCCATAATTTTCCCAAAAACTTAATTAAACTTTTTTAAAAGCTACATGAAACCACATTCTGCCTGTGGATGAGGTTTCACGCTTTTTCTAGTTCGTGCCGGGGCTCTTGGCCTGCCCATCAACCTCAAGGTTGGACGGGCAGGTCCTTTAATTACATAATTGAATCTGTCAATGGCCTCAATTGACCACTGACAGGTCGGCGGGTGCACAGCCGATTTCGCTGCGTCCCCACCTTCCTGAATATTTAAATGGGGTGTGGTGACATCAGGAGTTTACCCCAACATCACCGCGCATCATTTTACGCATCGGTGAGTGGGCCCCACCCCCGTTCACCGACGCGTAAAATCCTGCCCAGAGTGTTGGCCTTTATGTCAAAGGGAATGGAGTATAAAAATAAGGAAGTCTTGCTAAAACTATACAAGGCACTAGTTAGACGATGCTGAGAAAACTGTGAACAATTTTGGTCCCCTTATCTAAGGAAAGATATACTAGCGTTGGAGGCAGTCCAGAGAAAGTTCACTAGGTTGATCCTGGTATGGAGGGATTTTCTTATGAGGGAGGGCTGAGATAGACAGATTTTTAATCAGTAAGGGAATCAAGGGTTATGGGGAAAAGACAGGAAAGTGGAGTTGAGGATTATCAGATCAGCCGTGATCTCATTGAATGACGGAACAGACTTGATGGGCCGAATAGCCCACTTATGCTCCTACATCTTATGGTCTTATGGTCTATACAGATAGAAATGGTCACTTCAATAATAATTGGAAAGAATTAGAAGGACTGGTCAAAGTGATAAGATCTGAGGAGAGTTGCTAGACAGACAGGTTTAGGGAGGGAACTCCAGATTGTAAGTATAGCAGCTTTTAGTCTTCTTCTTAAACTCTGCAGAGTTGTTACTTTATGACTTCTAAATTTGAAGTTACCATCAAATTATTCAATGAAATGCAAAAGCAAAACTGGCAGTTCAGTGGGTGAGCACGCTTTTCTTTCACTTTGTCAAATTCTGAATCCAACACAGATTGATGGGCTGAAAGTTTTGCCTGTGAAAGCCAAAAAGGGATGAAATGAGTTTGTGGAACCTCAAGCCAGTTTCAAATGGATGAGAGTTCATGTTACAGAACTGTCCACATTTAACACCTCACTCAGAGAAGGCTGGAGTGGCAACTGGAAAAATCAGAATGGCACAGTATAAGCTGACAAATATAGTGAGATTGAGATGAACATGTAGTTTTATATCCAACCAGATCATACTCATTGCTCGTAGATGCCATTGTTTCCACCAAAACCTGGGACGCAATTGATCGTGTACAGTCACAGATACATCACTAATCATATACAGGCACAAACACACAGTATGTCTCTTCATGTTTGGAATTATGTGTAAAGGAATTATATATAGGCTGCACATATACCTATAAAAATAATTCAGTACCCAAAGGTGCCTAGATTAGCAAGAGCTGGAAGATACAGAATAGTGTCTATCACATCATCACACTTCACCAGTAAATGTCCTGGACTTCCTTTTAGGTCAGTGATGGCAATTCACTTGATTCCTGGAAGCGATCATGCACAGTTTCTTTCCAGTACTATACACTATTCATCTGCTTCAGCAAACAGAATCTTGTCCATCCATTCATGGATAGTATGAGTTCCACACCTGGATTCATCCACCCACTTTAGTCAAGTGATTGATGGCCAATTCGCTTCCATGGAAATATTTTGTAAGATCTGGCACAGCATTATTATGTATAAGCGTTAATCTTTCCACTCTAATACGCTGGAATGTCTCGAAGTCACTTTGATGTTTAACAGTTTTAAGTACTTCTCTTTTATAATTAATGATTCCGTTCTCAGTTTTCACTGGACCTCAAGAGAAAACTAATCTTAGTTATCCATCATTCAGCGATTAAAAAGAAAATGATAGCTATTATGCATATTTCACTCACAAAGCACACATTATGGTTGCAATAGATTGAAATTCAACTTTGTGGCAGCAGGCTCAAAAAGATTGTTAGCAATTGGCAGTCCGAAATAACTCCCGCCCAAATTTTTATTCTGTTGACTTCAAGTCAAGAGTGTATAATGGGAGATCGATCCCCTACTTACACGTTTGCAGCCACTCCCATAGTTGGATTTCACCCCGATATTGTTAATACAAATGACAGTGTGTGATTTATTTGGCATTCCCAGTGGGAAGCTATGCGCAGGGAAGGTGCAAGTCAGAGATGGTTTATTTTTGTCATAATGATGAAAATTGAAACACTCTTTGCCTCCAAAGAATATACAAGAACAATTCGCTTCCCCTGGAAGTTGATAAAAAAAATTGAGAAACATAATTTGAAAAGAACAGTGAATAATAAATACCACCTTTATTCCCTCACATAGTTCTTTCAATGTTTAAGTTTTCCATTAACATGTTACAGGTGTGTGCTTAAATGGTCCCTTTAACAGGTTGCAGTCTGTTTTAACAGGTTGCATATGTGTCCCAGTCTCACACTAACATGCTGAATCTCCATTAACGTGTTTCAGATGAGCCCAAGTGCACATATTAACAGCATGCCGGTCACTCATACTATCTTCATTGACACCATGTGCGTTCATAACTGCTTATAAATTTCAAATCTATTTTTCTGCTGATCTTGGTAAGAATAACATCTGTCATCTACAGCTATGATGCCACTTACTGTAAAATAAATGGAGGTCATTTCCCTTTTGGTGGAGAGAGAGAGAACAGAAAAGCTATCTGTCAGACTCATCACACTGATACCACATGGAAGGTAAGAGTCCCCCTCTGCTCTGCACAGTGGAATTGTAGCCGCATTCTTCACAAACAGGTTTATAATTGTTACTCCATGCAGCACAGAAAGCCAATCACACATATGAAAGCTTCATCATGTGACTGTATATTTTTTATCTTTGCAACATGGTGATCATCATCATATTCGTGGCGTACAAACATCTTAGAAATGTTTTCCATTCTTCTTTGGTGATGATTCCCTTTCAAATCTGTATGCAATTACAGCTAGAATAATCATTTTTAAAAGATATACTTTGACCTGAGTTGGTCAGATCTGTCAATCAAAATTACTCATGTAATAGGCAAATCACTAAAACTCCAGTAAATTAGCATATCCGTGCCAACATCATCATAGGGATTCTCCTTAGAGGGGCAACTTCGTTTGGTAACTGAGGGGCAGGTGAGGTAATGGAGACGATCACAAGAGCGTCTTTAGTTAGATATATTTTATGGGAAATTCCTGGAGTAATTGAGAAGAGTCCTTGGTCTATTTTTGGGACAATATTTTATGCTGAGCTTCACTGTAAAAGTATTAGGGCAAGTAGGTTTGAAAAACACTTGGCTGAATTCTCGCATGCCCCCATTGGCAGGATCAGTAGTGGGCAGAAAGGGTGGGAGAATTCAGTGGGAGATCCAAAAACCGGTTTCACACCGGCATCAAATGACAGTGGGATCTTCCAATACTGCCCACCATGGTGGATCGTGATTCCTGCTGGAGGTCAGCGTGAAATCGATTTGCATCTGATTCTTCCCGATGCCAGTGGGAAAACACAATGGTCTGTACCAAATGGCATGCAAAAGTCGGGACTTACTTTAAGGACCTTGGCCAGCTCGTGGACATCCAACAATAAGATGGAGGCCTCCAGCTACCTGGAGCACCACATGCAACACAGGGTGGGTGGAGCTTCATCCATGTGGCTCCTCTGCAAAGTGGCTTACAGAAGGTGGGAGCTCCTCAAGCAGCAACCTCGCTCATACTTCGGACCTTCTTCCAGGGACTTCACTCAGGCCTCGGACATTCTTCCAGGGACATTGCCATGGGATCAGTTCCTTGAACTATGGGATGGAGGGCAGCAGGAGGTAGTATTGGGTGGCGATGGAGTGTTGGGGGGGGTTGTTTAAGAAGGCTAGGAGGACTGCAGATGTGGTGGGGGCATGGGGGCCTGGAGGGGGCATTGGTGGCTGCGGGTGCAGGAAAGGGTTTTGCAGGGATTGGGAGGCTGGGCAAGGGCTATGTTGTTTGCTGGGCAGGTCGGGGAGGGGGGTCATTTCCAGGTGTGTGAAGAGTAGTGGGGTGCCTAACGCCTAGGGCCTGAATTTTTAACATGGCAGGAACTTTGCCCCCGCTGTCCAAGGTAAATTCAACAATGCCTGCAATTTTCCAGGCTAATTTCATTTGAAATTTGTCTATGATGGAGGGGAAGGAGAGTGAGGAGGAGGAAGAAGAGAGTGCTGGCCCTCAACTAGCATATTTCAGTATAGTTATGTGTTCCTACTACACTTAGACCCAATAGTTGAGGAGAGTTTGATGGACAAACTGTATAGTCCTTGACTTGTGTTTGGAACTGGAGGCTGATTTAGAAAGGGATGCTTCAGTTAAGAAAGAACCATGGTGAGAATGTAAGTGATGGGTGTCTCCATTCCTGCTTTGCTAGTCCATGTAATATAAGGATGTTTGGGCAGAGCAAGGGTTAATGTGGGACTGGGGAAACAGTACCGCCCATGATATGATGTAGAGAGTCATATGATGGACTGAGTGTAGTACAATCTGACAGAAGCCAGCATGGAGACAGCTCCCATGTAGGGCTGTACCTCAGGGATTTATTTGGTTATGAGTTGTTAATAAACAGCTTATGTTCAACCATACAAGCCTTCAGATCTCTTAATGAGACACTAAACAACCTTACAACATGGTGGCAGTGAAGGATGGACCCCGAAATCCTGAAAGCAGGGAAAAATAAAGAGATTGCAGCCTGACCTGCGAGAAGAACACCTGGATCAAAAATACACCTGGAGATCACCCATAAAAGCTCCATTGCCAGAACAAAAGGCTGAGCAAAGTTCAAAAAAGAGAAAAGGATAAAAAGACAGATGAAAAGAAAAATCTGGGTGAACGCAGAGTCAAGATACAGATCACAAAAAATGATGAACTAAATCCAGTAAAAAGGCAGGAATTACCTTTTAAAATGCACAGCAATCGGGATCAGCACTAGCATTCCAGAGAGCAGCTGGAAGAAAGCTGCAGCAATGGGTCCACAGCTGATGCCATAATACGTGGTGGTTGAGCTCCAATGAATGAAAAGAGAGGTTTAAAAAAGGAAGGCAGAGCTGAAAAATCGCCTTCCAGTACATTTCCTCTGATTTAAATGTTCACTAGAAGGCCCACACTTTTTGTTTTGAAGTTTCCTGCAGAGAGAATAGGTTTTATAAAAAAGGCCCCATCAAGAGCAACGGGAGGCTGCTGAAACTGACAAGCATGGGAATAACACAGAAAAAAAATGGTTACTGCACAGCCATTTTTACAAGGGCAACAAAATTTAATGCTATACTCCTCTGTGTGAATAAACAGCCACGGATAGCAAAATAACATTACCAGACTAATTTAGGTTAAGGCAAGAGCCAAACCAGACCGAAAATTAAGCGTCATGGAGAAAGGAATCATTAGATTACAGGAATACATCAGGATTAAGCAAGGAATCAAAAGAAGTCCAAGTTAATACATTGTTATATTTGTTTGGTGTATTTGTTGATGAGGTAATCCTAATGCAAGCCAATGAGGAATCTTTAACCATCTTTGTTGAGATATTAAAAACCTTTGACAAGTATTTTAATTCTAAGTAATGGAGAGCGCAGACTTTAAAAAAAGGGATAGAAAGCCTACAGTAAAGCTACCAAAGGGAAGAAGACAATACCCAAACAAACTGTAAGATATTCACAGACCATGTCGTGCAATGAAGTGCATGAGCTGAAGAGTTTAGTGCACAAGATAGAAGAGGCTGAGAAACAGCCGAAAAGCTTAAAAATATATCTTTTTGGAAATCCCAAGACATTAGTTGAACTGTAACAGCAGGTGGCAGTGCAGAGCAAGCTGCTTGCTGTGAATGAAGGAAATGTATCTGATGCAACCCAAAGGAAAGGAAGCCTGCAAAAGGAAAATGAAATAAGTTTGGAAAATGTTCATATCAGAACTGAGTTAGAAGACTTAAAATACAAGATTCTAGCAGAGTGTATATCTTTGAAAATGCATGATAATCTTCAATGAACCAAACTGTTCAAGATCTGAACACACAAATTTCTGAGGTGTCACAAATGCACAAAGAAGCTTTTGAAAGTAACATAGAGGTTGAATGTTGAGAGGAATGCAATAAGCAACAATTTGAATCATGTGCAAGTTCAGTACATATCTCCAGAAAAGCACATGGAGGAAATAACATCTCTGAATTCCATTGTTGGTAAATAAAAGCGGGAGTTATAAAAGCTCAACCAGAAGTACAGCCAGAAACACATGCAGGCAGAAAATGCACTCAAATAAGTTGCTGCCCTGAAAGGCTTTTTAAAGAATCAATATGTAGCCCTGGAAATGAGGAATTGAAAAATATGTTGAATATTACTTCAGAAAAAGCTGTGTTGGAACTACCAGTAGCAACAAAGCAAAGCTCTGAAGCACAGAGTGAGATGGCAAGAGCTGAACAAGAAAATAAATAGTTGAAAGGATAGCTGATTGTCCTTCAAGATCAAATGCAAAAGGAGTACATAACCCTTCAGCAGCATGAAGAAATGAAGACTGCCTAGAACAGCAGAATGGAGGAAGAGCAGAAAAAAGTTGAGAAAACTCTATTGAGTTACCAGAAAACTTAAGATGAAGCAAATTGAGCTTCACAAAGAAAAGGAAAACCTACTGAAGGACCTTCACATGTGACAAGGATCCCTCAGGTCAAAGTTTGTTCTTCTGGAAAATTGTGAGAAACCGCAAAGTAAATTTAATGTGACTTTGAAAGAACTGAAGAACCAATTGGCAGAGAAGGCTCAGCAATGTCAGTATTCCAGGAAGATGCCAAAAGGTACAAGAAAAAGCTTGAAGAGCTGAAGAACCAGCTGAATGGAAAAGAGGAGGCATTGAAAGGAAAAGCTGTAGAGATTTCCAAGCTGAGAGTAGATACTGAAGCCATGAGTAACACAATTACAAAACTGAATCAAGTGAAGTCTATGTCGGAGACAGGGCTAGCCAACAGTGAAACTAAAATGAAGGACAAGGACTCTCGCAGGCTCTTTTCTGGAAGGTCCGCTGAACCACAGCTAATCAGTTGTGATGCCAGCGGTGGGCCTTCCTCTGGATTAAAGACCCCAGGGTTGGAAGTCTTGCCTAGTGCTGCTGGGCAATCAGAGGCTGGTAGCTCTTATGCTCAGCTACACCACGGAAGAGGCCATGGCTGCAGCCAGAACACCACTCACCATAGTTCCCAGGATCACAGTGTAACGCTGGACAAAGATAAATGTTATGTGGGGTGGGGGAGGGGTGTGGGGGGAGTTTAATTGGGTGGGGAATCATAGGGAGAGGCATGCAGAGGAGTTCAGAAGCAAGGGCAGGGGTATGGCTTTCAGCACCCACTCCCACTTCCTGATGTTCAGTCCCTCAATCAGGCACTGAGATCCTTTGATCAAGGGGCCCCAGAGGTGACAAGCTGCCCCCAGAGTAGCAGCTGTCATTCACACCGGTCCACCTGGAGCTTGTTTAATACCAGCAGTGGCAGGATGAGGCCCTTAAGAGCCTTAATTGGCTACTTACTTATCAGTTGGTAGCAGGGCAGAAAGGCAGCAGGGTTCAGGTATGCTACCATCCCATCTAAGTGCACGCTCTTCCCACCTCCAAGCCTGCCACCAGCGAGAGCACAATATTCCACCCATCTTCTTTTGACACACAACCCAGTAACTGTTGTCTAGCAAGAGGTAGCAAGAAAAGTTTTAGGTTCACCCTTGGATCGGAACAAAACCACTCAATCTTTTACAAAGTTAGAAACAAATAGTAGTGTCCATATAGGAATTGGGATTGATGTAAGTGAGAAAGCCAACTCTTCATTTACATCTACCAATCAATATAACTCAACTTTCACCTCATAGGAACATAGGAACAGGAAGCCATTCAGCCCATCAAGCCTGCTCCGCTATTCAATGCGATCATGGCTGATCGAACACTTCAGCACTATCTCCGTAACCCTTTACGTTACTGTTAATCAGAAATCTATCAATCTCTACCTTAAATATAGTCAATGGGCAGGATTTTCTGCTCAGCATGCGGGTGTGCGCCTGACACACCCAGTGTGAAACAGCGTGTGATGATGTCGGGCGAGTGTCTGACGTCATTGTGCGCTTGTGCAATATTTGAGTCAGTGGGCGTGCACGAGAGTGAGCAGCACGCTCGCTGACAATTAAGAGGCCTATTAAGGCCATTAATTGAGATGTGTTTTTTGCTACCTGTCCAATGTTACAGTCGGCGGGCAAGCAAATCTGCCAGGCGCCCTTTGGATTTTTTGGGAAACCTCATCCATGGGCAGGATGAGATTTCCGTAATTAAATTAAAAAATATAAAAATTTTTGGGCAGTTGTGGGGACACTTTTTTTCAGATTTTCAAAATCTTTATTCTTGATTTTAAAATTCCTCAGCTCCCTGTGGCAGCTCCTTGCCTTCAGGGATCTTTCAGTGCGTGATCCCCCCCACGCAGGCGTAGACTTTTGCATTTGCCCTCCTCTCGCCCCCACCCTGGTAGCACTGAGCATTTCACACGCGTTTCATGTTAATTGGCCGGCCAGCGTGAAATTGTAGTCGGGGGCCGATCGTGGGTGGCAGGCCCTTTCCTGGCCGCCCCCGGCCCTGCCTGCTGTGCCCGCCCGATGACCCGAAAATCCTGCCCAATGACTGAGCTCCCACTGCCCTCTGGGGTAGAGAATTCCAAAGATTCACCACCCTCTGAGGAAATAAATTTCTCCTCATCTCGGTCCTAAGTGGCTTCCCCCTTGAAATTGTATCGCCTGGTTCTAGACTCTCCAACCAGGGGGAACCATCTTACCTGCATCTACCTGGTCTATTCCCTTAAGTATTTTGTGGGTTTCAATAAGATCACCTCTCATTCTTCAAAACTCTAGAGAATACAGGCCCAGTTTCCCCAATCTCTCTTCATAAGACAGTCCCGCCATCCCCAGAACAAGTCTAGTTAATCTCTGTTCCACTCCCTCTATGGCAATAATATCCTTTCTGAGGTAAGGGGACCAAAACTGCACACACTACTCCGGGCTTATATATCATATCATAGACTAGATATTCCTCACCAGTCATAACTATTCAAAACACACCATAGGGTAGTCCTGATCTTGAGTTCCCATTAGAATGTTTAACATGCTGATAAAAAGTCTTTGTTTGTCACTTAAAAGCAAATTGTAACCTACTTATTTTAAATGCGTTAACCTCTTTATTGAAAAGGACAGTGAGAAACCTAATATGAGAATAAGTACGGAAAATGCTGGAAATACTCAGCAGATCAGGCAGCATCTTGTGGAGAGAATGGGAACTCAGTGCTAACATCAGTCAGAAATACCATCTGTCAGAAAATCTTAATGCCACTTATTCCCAGGTTTAAAACTATCCCATTAGAGTTTAGGTGTATTTCTGGACATTGTTTACACGTGTGTGTACAATACGTGTGTTGTTAAGTAGTTAAATATCTCTGTAGCTAAGTACTCTCCAACTACAAACAACTGATCTTATACATAACTGTATGAGCATACATGAGTGAACTGTGAAAACAGCAGTGCACCATGAATACACCTAACATTTGCCCTTCAGAGTTCTTTTATCACAGTTTTTCTAAATTGTAGTTTTCCACGATATTTCCAGTATATCATTATATTTTACCATTTTGTTGCTAAATTTTTTTTCCTATTCTTATTGGGCGAGTTTAGAGGTAGGATGGGAGTTTAGAGGTAGGATAAGGAGAGTGGGATCTTTCTGTCTTCCAGATTTTAAAAATTACTTTGAAAAAATATTGATAAATGATAGGCACACATTTGTCCATATGGTGCACGAGAGTAAATGGATGGCAGACGGAAACCTGTCAACTTTCCTTCTCATCTTGGAATATTTTGCAGGCTGGCAAGAATAAAGACACAGGAGCATAGAAAGATTGCATATGTACTGGTTAGGGACGCAACCCAATAAGGCAAGTAACGTTAAACCTGGTAAGTATTATGGGACTGATATAGATGATTGACTGCTAGAGTCCAGCAAAAAGGGGACTTTTAATCATGCAAATGAGTATGACTAGACTATACATCTCAGGTAATCTGAAATGATGGTCTTTGTTTGGAATGTGTGGATAATTCACTCCTGATGTAGACATGGATTCTGTTGCCACATGACTGATATGTAAACATTTTGATAGGTTAAAGGTTTTGCTGTGCAGAGATATTGCTACACTGCAGGCAGCTACAGTAAAAAGACATCCATACTGAAAAAAAATCAAGGATAGTCTATCCATATCCAGAGGGGTTTAACACTTTCACGGAACAACAGGATATAATTAGCTCTTTAACCCTTTCAGATTCAGATCTATCCTGTCCTCTCATCAAATATCTTGAAAGTGCCCAATGAATTATGATGATACGATAAAATACTGTGGTATCCATTTGAGCTGAAGACCATATCAGTTTTTACAAAAATAAACCAGAAGTGAGGCAACATGTGGTTTGGGATTCATGTTTGCTACCCTGAATGGATTGGGAATATAATGAGATAATTTCATTTCTTCAAGAAAAGCAGCTCTCAGGACTGAAGGACTAGAAATTTCTGCACGTGCTATTTAAATACAAAGATATCTATGTTGTTTCTTGTCTCAAACCCTAACTGAGCATGCAATTCAACTTGAGACTCCAGAATTGAGAGAGTGTTACATTGTTGGAGGTGCCGTTTTTTGGACAAGTCTTAAACTAAGAACCTGTCTTGACTAATCAGTTAGACATAAAAGAATCCGTGGCAATATTCAAAAAATAGAAGGGGGATTTTCCTGGTGTTTTGGCCAATGTTTACCTCTCACGCAACACCACAAAAAACTGATGAACTGGGAATTCATCTCATTGCTGTGTATGTGCACATGGGCTGCCACATTTCCCTTAAAGTTTACCCAGTGTTCATCAAAATGGCATTCCTTTATTTATCATAATTAATTAAAATATGTCAAAGTTTTCTGTTAAGACATGCTAAATGAGTTTCAATAAATCTCTAGTAAAGGCAGTTAAGAACAAACTCCTGGTTAAAGGTGCAGGCAGATAGCCAGCTTTCCGATCACACTGCTCTTGAGCTAGTAATAAACAAAGTACATAGAATAGCTTGTCCTATTCCTCTTCCTCACCCCTTCCCTCCCCAAAAGAAAATCACCCCAGCATCTAATCTGCCTCCGTGATATCTCAGGAGTGAAATTTAACCTGTTGATAATTTTATCAATAAAAAATAATACACGTCCTAGTATGAAACTGGAAACCTATAGCCAGAATTTTCAGGATGGTGGGGCTTGGCCTCAGCCATCTGAAGGTACCCCGCAGGCTCCAGCAGCCCCGCTGTCATTTCACGCCCTAGTGGCCATTGATTGGCCGAAGGCGAGACTTCTGCCCGTCCCTGGAGGGAGTCCCATCCGTGCAATATCCCTTCCCCACCCCGCCTCAGAACCCGCTGGATTGGAGGGGCCGGGGGGCGTAAAATTCTGGCCAATGTACGGTCACTGGCATTTTCCACTAAAATTACTGGCAGGAGGATTTTCACTTCTTCCATTCCATAGAATCAGCACTAAGGTATTGATATTTTTAATCTGGGTTGAGGTTGTAAGGCTAGTGAGTGGTTTTGCAGATACAGATTTGAGCCACTGGGTAATGAAACCACACAGCAAAATACATTCAAACTTTTTCTAATCCATTATTTAGCTAGGAAAAGTTTCATGCACCCCCCCCCCCTAAAAAAAACAAACATACAATGTCTTGCCAATCTTTTTATGTACACTTTTCATTAAAAACGTCAATAGCTTAAGATTCTATCACATATCAAAGCCATTGTAAGTCACAACACAATCAGTACCATTTCAACATCTCCCCTACTCCATTACAAGCTCATTGCGGTTGATTTATTCTCCCCCCATCCCCCATTCCCCCATTATTATTTATCAGACATCTTAGCCCGCTTCAGACAGCTACACCAGTTACGCTTGCAAATTGGTTCCGGATCACAAAATTGTGAACATACAGCCACAGGGACAAAGGTCACTCAGGGTCAAGTCTAAAAATGAGGTACTTGAAGATGAAAGGTTTCCCGCTCCCCTGCTCTTTGAGTGGAAACAAGGCAAAGAATAAAATCTGAAGCCACATTGCTGAGGAAAGAACATGGAACATTCTGTGAATGCTTACAGTAAACATGGACTCTTTGCTGCTGGTGAAATCAGCAATGGCATAGAATTATGTTGGATGTATGGGAGAAGCATAGCCATTCAGCCCAACTGGTCTTTGCAGTTGTTTATACTCCACATGAGCCTACCCTCACCTTATCTCATATCCCTGCATCGTATTCATTTCTTCCTCAAGTTTATTTATCTAGCTTCCCTTTAAATACGTCTACTTTATTTGTCTCAACCAATCCCTATGGTATTGCGTTCCATATTCTCACCCCTCTCTGGGTCAAAAAAATTCTCCTGAATTCTCTATTGGATTTATTAGTGATTATCTTACATTTAAGGCTCCTAGGTTTGGACTGTCTTAGAATGAGCAGTTTGTGATTATATCTCACATGTTTTTGGAGTAAAATAAACAAAGAATGGATTTTCCTCTGTTAGCTAATGTTTGTGAAAATGCCATAGAGGAAGATTCACAGGATGTCCCACAGAGCTATTTTACTTTTTACAGATACACATTACAAATCAATTGTTGACAAGTGAATCAGCCCACCTTCAGTCTTCAAGCATTCTCATGTATTAAACTTGACTCCCAACTGACCCATTTCCCATTCAGCCCTTCCCAATTCATCCATTCAGAAAGACCCCAATGTCCCCCCATTGAAACATCCAATTTGGTCATGCATGATTCAACAATTTTCAGTTCCACTGCTCTCTCTGGGAACCCATTTAAAAAGTTGAAGATACTTCACCTGAATCATGCAATACCAATCCTAAATTTACCTTTCACTATAAGAACAAAACTTGCATTTACTTTCCCTGAAGTCTTATCAAACAAAATTAGGCATCGACCCACATGAAGAGATATTAGAAGAAGTGATCAAAAGCTTGGTCAAAGAGGTGGATTTGTTAAGGAGCATCTTAAAGGAGGAGACAGAGGTAGAGAGGTGAAAGTCGAGGGAAGAAATTCCAGAGCTTAGACCAAGGCAGCTGAAGATATGGTTGCCAATGGCAGATCCATGAAAACTGGTAATGTGCAAGAGGCCAGAATTGGAAGGACACAGAGATCTCGGATGGTTATAGGGCTGGAGGAGGTTACAGATAAAGGGAGGTGTGAAGCCATGGAAGGACACAAAGGCATTGTTGTACTATGATATGACCATCATCTTATGACACAAATTATATTCACACATAGCACATTTCTAAATAGAAAGGATAATTGCATAAATGCATTCTGTTAGAAGGCACAATCATTTTTGTGGTTTAAAGACAGGTTTAAAGCTGCAGACCACAAAGTAAGTGTCTCACAAATCAGTGGTTTCATACCTATTGCAAAAAAACAACTATACCAGAGCGTGCAAATTACAGGGAACTGTTCAGCACATTTGAACACAACCAGGCATCACACTGAAAAATAGACTGAACTGTAATATTGAAACAATTAATCATATGATGAACAGTGTGTTGGGTATATAGAATTAGATGAGTCCAGCCATGATCTCATTGAATGGCAAAACAGGCTCAAGGAGTTAAATGGTCTGCTCCTGTTCTTGTGTCTTATTCTATTCCATTCAGTCCATGAGACTGAAAGCCTAGCAGGATGAGTGGGTGAATAGACTTTCCTCTTGTAACTAACATACTCACAACAATCAGTGTCAGCACAGGTAAGAGTATGGGATCGCAGGATTGGTATTGGGCTGTTCTAGCGAAGAGCATACACATGCACAATGATCTCAGTGGTCTCCTTCTGAACTGTGAACTTATATAGTGCTATACGCACAACTAGTAGTAGTTACAGTAGTAATAATACAGTGGTAGTTTGTGTAAATCTGGAGTTAAGGGCCAACCAGACCCTGGAGTTTCACTCTGGTGTCAGGTTTTACTCTAACTCCGGATTGACTCTGCATTTACAATGTAAGTGTAATCTTGGTCTAAAGTAGTGTCACTGGACTGTGGTTTTAATGTGACAGAAAAATCTTAGCACCAATGATACTGTTGTGGAGCACATACTGCATGAATGTTTTGCACTAACTTTTTCACTCACCTTAACAACCCAATGAAAATATAGCAGGTAGCATACTTAGCATCAGCTGTGACTCAGTTGGTTGCACTCTCACCTCTGAGTCTGGAGATTCTGTCTTCAAGTCCCTGTCCAAGACTTGAGTACAAAAATCAAGACTGACACTCCTGTGCAGTACTGAAGGAGTGCTGTACTGCTAGATGTGTCATCATTTGAATGATATGTTAGACCCAGATCCTGACTGGTCTTTCAGGTGGATTTTCCATGGCATTATTTTGAAGAAGCTCAGGGTAGTTATCCCTAGTGTCTTGGGCAATATTTATCCCTCAATCAACATCACAAAATACAGGTTAACTGGCCATAACGACATACTGTTTGTGGGAGCTTGCTGTGTGCAAATTGACAGCTGCATTTCCTTCATTACAACAGTGAATACAGTCCAAAAGTGTATCATTGGCTCTAAAGTGCTTTGAGGCATTTGGTGGTTGTGAAAGGCTCTGTATAAATGTAAGTCTTCTTTACGGAATCTTGTACTCTTTATTCAATACAGCAAGCCTAGAGCAAAGTGCTCAATAGTTTGCCTACAAGTCAGTGGAATTAATTATGTGATGATTCATTCCACTCAGCATCATCATTCAAAACTTGGAACAGAAATTGAGCATTTTCTTTCAGTGGTTTGCTTGCAAAATAGCGCTCTAATTTTCCTGCAACAATTGTAAAATTCTGGCATATATCTCCATGGTAACATTAAAACGTTTTATACAAGGTATTGCACGACAAGCTCAAGTTACCATGACACAGAATAGTTTCTCTCAATTGTCCCGGTCTAATAACTACTAAATCAGAAAGACCCGTGAATTCTTTTGTTGGCATTGGAAGAGGTTACCTCACACTTTAAAGTCTTCAGCTTTCATGTCTTGTGTGGAAGTCTTTAACCTGCTCCCACCCCACAGAAGTCTTTGATTTGCAGGCTAGTACAATGGAGCTGTGTTTCACACTGCAGCGTGAAAGCTGTCACTTCTTACTAAGTTATAGAGAGTCACAGCTGCAGATGGACAAGCTTCAATGAGCAGCTTGCAGGGAGTGAAGGACCTGCAGCTACAACCTAAATCCGGTGAGAAAGAGGCACTTGAGATTTGAGCGTAACAATTAATCTGGAGATGTCCTAAGTACAATTTATTTTTTTGATTGGGGTAAACACTGACATTCATTTTTCATATTCAGAAATGACAGTGTTTACCAGTTGAACTGAACCTGCTGAAAAATAAGTGTTTTTCATTGCTGACAAAAATTAGCTGAAATGGATAGTTCACTTACTGCAAGGAAATTGATGACAGTTCAGTCCACTGGTGTAGTGTGCGTTGATCAAGGCAGTTTTAAAACTCTTTTCAAAGCTGATCCTAATGCCAAGAAAACAGAATTGTTGAGTCCTGTCACAATGATAACCAGCTTGGATGAGAATATGTTGTAATATCTGACGTGATTTTAATGGTTGAAGGTTATGATTTTGTTTTGTCGACACACCAGTTTTTAGAATGGAAATCAGTAATTGTTATGATCACCAGACTACCATCTGCTATGTGAACCTATCAATGCAATAAACCATTACTTTTTACAGAGTACAGATTCAAATAACAAAAACTCAAAGTAAAGAGCAAAACAGCATGGTCAGTGTAACCAACTCAGGCTACTGTTGTCTGACTTGATTAATAAAGGGATGCTTGTGGGCACGGTTAAGTTTTTAAAATGAAAATATGATCAAATGGAATTGTGTAGCTGCAATTTTTAATACCCCACATCCCTGCTCTGACCCATAGTACACTTTGAGGGAGCTCTGTGATTTAAATGACTTTGCACTATGGTGCACCTTTACCTGGTTTCATCTGTGGAATGGTAAACTTAACATTGGACAGAGAGGACAAGTTGCCCTGTGCTGACAGCATCCATTTGATTAAGTGTGGATAAGGCACATTGATTAATGTTCGCAAGTCATTTTACATGAGGCTGCAAAACTTTAAAATTAAACCTGAGTGTCAGGAGCTGTGTGTACGATCAAGTTGATTCAGTCACAAATACTAAAATACATCGCAATGGATTCAGCTGGTAGACTGAAACTTCCAGGACAGGATCTTCTGGTCGGCGAGCGGGCGCGGGGCCCCTTTGCCGATGTGTAAAATGATGCGGGATGATGTCGGGTGGAACTCCCGATGTCACCCCTCATCACTTCCATTTTCAGGTCGGCGGGGTCCCGCTGACCTGTCAACAGCCTTTTGAGGCCATTGAGAAACCAATTAAAGTCATTAATGGACCTGCCTGTCCAACCTTAAGGTTGGCGGGTAGGCCGGGAGCCCTGGCTGGCTTCAGAAAAAGCATGAAAACCTCATCCACGGGCGGGGTGAGGTTTCACGAGGACATTTAAATTTTTAATAAAGGTGTCAATAAAAATTATGGACATGTCCCAACGCATGTGGCAGTGTCACATGAGGGGACATGTCAGGGGAATTTTTCTACCATTTGTATTGCAAATTATAAATCGGAGCCGATCTCCCTGAGGCAGCACTTTGCCTAAAGGAGATCTGTGCGTTTGTTTGTGCGCATGAAAGAGCGCACCCTCGGCTGAGGGAGCCCCCCCCCCCCCCCCCCCCCCCGACACAGGGAGCGCATACTGCTTCCTGGCGGATGTCACGCTGGGCAGGCCTTAATTGGCCCACCCACGTAAAATGGCAGCACATCCCCGAATGGGGACTTCCCGATGGGGAGTTAGTTTTTCCCCTGATGCTCACAAGGCAGCATTTTATACACCTAATAAGAACATAAGAGCATAAGAAATAGGAGTAGGAGTAGGCCATTCGGCCCTCCATGCCTTCCCCACCATTCAATAAGATCATGGCTAATCTGCCCCAGGCCTCAACTCCTCTTTCGTACCAGCTCCTCATAGCCCTCAAAGATCTATCTACCTCCTCTTTAAATACTTTCTGTGATCTAGACTCCATAACTCTCTGGGGTAAAGAATTCCAGGCATTTACTACCCTCATGGAGAAGAAATTCTTTCACATCTCAGTTTCAAATGAGTGTCCCCTTATTCTGTTAATATGTCCACTAGTTCACAATTTCCCCACTAGTGGAAACATCTTCTCAACATCTACCCTGTCAAGCCCCCTCAGAATCTTGTATGTTTCAATAAGATCACCCTTCATTCTTCTAAACTAATGAATAAAGGCCTGACCTGTTTAGCCGTTCTTGATAAGTCAACCCCTTCATCCCAGGAATCAGCCTAGTGAATCTCTTTTTAACTGCCTCCAATGGCAGTATATCCTTTCTTAAATACGGGGACTGAAACCGTGCACAGTACTCCAGGTGCGGCCTCACCAACCACCTGGACAGTGGCAAGAAGAATTCCCTATTTTTAAACTCCAACCCCCAAGCAATATGGGCCAAAACTCTATTAGCCTTCTTAATTACTTGTTGCACCTAAATGCTAACCTTTTGTGTTTCATGCACAAGAACACCCAGATCCCTCTGTGCTGCACTTTTTTGGAGTCTCTCTCCATTTAAATAATAAGCTGCCTTTTGATTTTTCCTTCCAAAGTGCATGACCTCACACTTTCCTACATTAAACTCCATCTGCCAAGTTTTTGCCCACTCAGTCAACCTGTCTATATCCACTTGCAGATTCCTTATGTTCTCATCACAACATGCCTTCCCACTTATTTTTGTATCATCAGCAAATCTGGATACATTACACTCTGTCCCCTCCTCCAAGTCATTAATATAGATAGTATATAATTGAAGCTCTAGGACTGATCCTTGTGGCACTCCATTAGTTACGTCTTTCCAACCTGAAAAAGACTCGTCAATCGCAACACCCTGGGCAGAATTTTGCCCTTGATGGGTGGGTGGGCCCGAACGACTCGGTGTGGGTGGGCCCGAACGACTCGGTGTGGGTGGGTGGGCCCGAACGACTGGGTGGGCCCGAACGACTCGGTGGTGGGTGGGCAGCCGATTGCTGCCGCCGAAACGGGCCCCGCCGCCATTTTAAGCTGGCGGGCCAATTAAGGCCCACCCAGCGTGTCACCTGACGGGAAGCGCTATGGACTCCCTGTGCGGGGGGAGGGGATTGCCCAATCGCTAGAGTGCGCTCTTTCACACATGCGTGCGGAAGAGCACACATCTCCCTGAGGCAAAGTGCTGCCTCGGACATCGCTGAAACTCTGCGAAACTGTAAAAATAGAAAAATTAAAAAATCGTTAACATGTCCCCCTCATGTGAAAACTTCACACGAGATGGGGCATGTTAGTGAAGAACCCAAGCACTTTATTAAAAGTTTTTAAACCGGATATCAAACCTCATCCCGCCACTGGATGCGGTTTGTAAAAAAAAAAATCACTTACCCGCCTGCCCGTTGGGCCTGTGCACCAACATGAAGTTCGCACGGGCCCCTCAAAATCCTAGTGGATTGGAGAGTTAATGGCCTTAACGTATAGTGTGCCCGCCGGCTGAAATATCGCGATGCCGCGCACTGATGTCAGGACACTCGTGCAACGTCAGCATGCAACATTTTAAATGCTGGCATGTGGACCAGGTCACCTTCAAGCCAGCCAGAAGATTCTGTCCTCTGTCTTCTGTATGCTCACCAATCCTTAATCCATGCTAACACATTACCCCCAATACCGTGAGCTCTTAACTTGTGCAATGACTTTTTATGTGGCGCCTTATCAAATGCCTTCTGGAAATCCAAAAACACTACATCTATTGGTTTACCTTTATCAGCTCTGCTTGTTATGTCCTCAAAGACCTCTAGCAAATTTGTCAAACATGATTTCCCTTTCACCTGACAATATCCTATCTATTTCATTAAACTGAAGCCAATCACTGCTCAAACAGGATCCAGATTTCAGCTCCCATCCCAGTCTCCTGTGTTCAGTCTTCTCCAACTTCCAATTATGTAGCACCTTAACCACAGTGAAGTATCCCAAGGTACTTCATAAAATTTGACACTGAGCCACATAGTACAATATTCGGAAGTTTTAAGTAGTGACAAAGGAGGAGAGAAAGGTATAAAGTTTAGGGATGGAATCCCAGAGTTTAGGGACTATAGGCAGCTGAAGGCACAGCCCACAGTCATTGCCTGACATTTGCCCAGGCTTCATCCCCAGCTTCTGTCAAATGATAACTGTCTCCAACTTGCTTACTCCATGCTCCCTACTTAGGGACTTAACCAAACTGTCTGTCCCACTCCATTCTCAGCTCTAAAGGAGCCATCAGTTCAAAAGTGTAACTCAAATGTATTGTGACTTAGCATGAGGAGGTTGAGACCTTACAACTGTACTGGTCGTTTTAATAAAATTATTTGTAAAAAGAAAGTAGTGATTTTTGGGCTGAGGAATATGTGCAGATTCTTAACACTCCTCACAGACTCTAAATTGTCAACTTTTTAACTGATGCTGCATCTTTACTGACATGCATTAGTTATGCATGTGTAAGTTGCTTATTTACTTCTATAAATAGGATCAGTGTGCAATCATCCTGGAAAGTCCCCACACATATTTGGTACGCTTACATACACTAAATACGTTTACTGAAAAAAATGTTGAATATGACCACGGAATAATATTGGATTGCAAGATGAACAGCCAGTAATGAAAAGGCAAAAGAACACAGGACTTACTTTTCACATGAATATTTCCGACCCTTGTAAATGGATTGGTTTTGTCTCTTGCTCTTCCTTCCCTATGCAACAGCTTGAATAGAAATTAATTTCAGTTGACATTTCCATGGTGCAAGTGTCAACTGTGGCCTGTCGATTCCCTCTTGTTATCTTTCTGGCTTTTTACTATTCCTCCCCAAAATTTACAGATACAGAACTTGTGAAGCTCCTGTAAAATTTAATGGTACTCTGCAAGGAGTAGAGTTCAGAAGGCTAATTGGCAGCAAGACAGGTTGAAGAATTGAGGCAAGTCAACAGGGTTCTGCCTATCTACTGGTCTGTGCTCCTAAAATAAATGCGCACAGTGGGATTGTGTAAATTGAACCACATACAGGTTCAGATCCATCTGGACTTAAGATCATGAAGAATTTCAATACCATTTTGGTGTAACTCAAATGAATAATCGGGACAAGTTACTATTTTGGAAATGAAATGGACAGGATTCATTTATACCAGTGTAATGCCCCAAAATCATTACCTTCTCACAATTTCCTTTGTACATTTTGGCTCTTTCCCTGTGATTCACCCATCAAGACCTGCGTCACTTTAGTAATATCAGCTGTGGCTCAGTAGATGGCATTCTTACCTCTGTATTAGGTGTTCTGGGTTCAAGTCCCACTCCATGGCTTGTATACAAAAATATTAAGGTTGATACTGAGGGGGTGCTGGAGGTACTGTCTTTTAGATGAATTTGAACTGAGGTCCATTTTCCCCCTCAGATGGATGTATAAGATCCCATGGCTCTTGTGATAATTATGGTTTTATGTAATGTGCAGTATATCTTTAAGAAGGATGTTATAAAGGAAGATCACATGATCTTGTGCAATCAATAGAGGAATAGTGCGGGCTACCTCTGTAGTGAGTAGTCTGTAGTTAGAGTCAGAAGTAAGGAGATAGGGTTTGATGTAGGAGCACACATATGTAGCTGCAGAGTACCTTGTAAACAAACAGAATGTGTCCCACCTAAGAAGTGTCTACTGATCAAGTCTATCTATAGTACCAACACGGCCACCCCATAACAAGTGTGCAACTGAGATTCACAAGTCCCAACAAACTGGCGACAAAGATAAAGTGAGGATAAAATAAGGATAAAGCGAAGACACACCAAACTTGCTACAAGGACCGAACAAACTGGCGACAAGGAAAAAGCGAAGATAGAGGAAAGATAAAATGAACTAGCGTAAACTAGAGTAAAATCACTTAACGAAAGAAATCGAGAAAAACAAAATCAGGCTGAACGTCGCATGATAATTGTAAATAGAATTTCCAAATCATTGAAGTAATCCCCTCATTGAATGCTGCAATTCAGAAGAATTGATCCTTTCAATCCAACCTCGGACGATTGGTCTCATTGTATTGAACGCCTTCTATTTCCAAGCAAATGACATTACAGGGGAAGAGAAGAGGCGGGCGATCCTCTTATCTACAGGTGGGAATAAAACCTATGGCTTGATTCGAAGTTTGGTGGCACCCAGTGCCCCAGATTCTAAAAATTGTGATGAATTGGTGGACCTCGTGAAGAGTCACTATCAACCAAAGCCCTCAGTAATGATGCAACGGTTCAAGTTTAGCTCGAGGACTAGAGCCTTGGGGGAGTCAGTTGCTTGTTATGTGGCAAGCTTGAAGTGGTTAACAGAACATTGTGAGTTTGGTACATCTTTAAACAACATGCTCAGAGATTGTTTAGTGTGTGCTGTGAATGAGGACATGATTCAGAAGAGATTATTGTTCGAAACAAATTTGGATTTTGAGAAGGCGCTGGAGATAGCATTGGCCATGGAAAGCACAGTAAGGGATTCAAAAACCAAACAGGGAGCACAAAATGGTGCTGTCCTCCACTATGGGTGGGAAGCCCCAGCTGAAAAGGACACGAAAATGCAAGACTCTGCTGAGAAGCAGTAAACAGCCACCAGTAGCCAGAAATTGAGAAAAAACTGACTTAGCAGCGAAAACAAGGAATAATTGCAGCAGAGGTGGAAGTAAGCAGTCTTATAACGATTGGCAGTTTAAAAAAATCGAATGTTTTTATTGTCATCGAAATGGACACATATGAGACAGCGCAAGGAAATAGTCAGGCATACTTCCAAACAAAAGAAAAAACCCAGTGAGATTTACAGTGTGGAGGAGCTTGGAGCAACAAATTCAGATATTTATTCATTATTTAATTTGAAGGTTGGACAGATAGAACCAATATATGTAACGATGAAAGTAAATGGCTGACCTATTAGGAAGGAAGTGGACACAGGAGCTTCCACTACAGTAAGTGGTGAACACACCTTCAGATACCTGAATCATGGTAAACATAAATTAAATTTGGAGGAAACAGACGCCAAATTAAAAATTACACAGGTGAAGACATCCAAGTCAAAGGCATAAGCAGAGTTACTGTCCACTATGGAAGCCAATCAGCAAAGTTACCAGAGTTGCTATTGAGATGCAGAGGACCAAGCCTTCTAGGGGGAAACTGGCTGAGGGAAATCAACCTCGATTGGCCACTGAGATTCCAAAAGGAAGCTGAAAATATTCCTGTTTTGGAAAATGAGTGTGCAAGGTCTCAACAGCTTGAAGAAACACAGGCTGTCTTAAGTTAAAACATGGTAGACCAGAAAAAGGAACTCAGAAAGACCATGTTTGATGACAGAGTTCGAGACAAGAAAAGGAACAAGAAAACCTGCTGAATGACCTTCACACACTACAAGATTCCCCAGGTCTAAGTTTGTACCACTGGAAAAGTACAAAACTTCTCTGAATAAACTGAAGGGTGAGTTGACAGAGAAGACACAACAATGGTCAATTTTCCAGAAGGCAGCAGACAAATACAAAAAAGAGATGGAAGATTTGAAGAATCAGTTAAATGAAGCCAAAGAGGCTTCGGAGGTAAAAGTCGCAGAATTTTCCAAGAAGCAGGCAGATGATGAAATTCTGGGAGACTCAACTGCTGAGCTCACTCAAGTCGAGCTTACATCTGAGAGTAGTCTGGCCAATACTGAAGCCAATAAGAAGGCTGAGATTAAAGTCAGTGTTAAAAAGAAGGCCCATCGAAAGAAGACACAGAAACACAAATAAGGCCCTGATCCTGACAGCATTCGAACATACTTTTGTACAAATGACTGGAAATCAAACTGCAAACACTGATGCACTGAGTTGTTTGCCTTTACAAGAAAATAATGAAGATGTCCCAGTTCCACAAGAACTTGTGTTATTGTTAAATTTCTTAGTTTCATTTCCGATATGTGCTGGACAGATCAGAGACTGGACAAGTAGGGACCCAGTCCTATCTCAAGTATGAGAACAAGTTCTTCACGGTTGGTCACAAGAACCTGTATATGATGAAATGAAACTGCACTTCAACAGAATTCATGAAATAACCATCCAGGATGGTAACTTATTGTGGGGTGCACAAGTAATAGTTGCTCCATAGGGAAGAATTTCCCAAAGTAAGACCATAGCTATCTATGGTAGCCTGGGATGGATGGAGAAGTAGAGAGCTTAGTGAAGAATTGTGTGCAGTGTCAGCAATTGCAAAAGTTACCTTCATCAGCTCTGTTACACCCTTGGGGATGATTACACAATGACTATGTGGGACCATTGTTGATGCCCACTCAAAATGGATGGACATATATGAGGTGAAGTTACCAACATCTTCTACTACAACTGAGAAGCTATGTCAAAGTTTTGCAGTTAATGGACTACCAATGTGGTCATTTCTGACAATGGCACAGCATTTACGAATGCTGAGCTTCAAAGTTTATCAGCCTCAATGATATCACTCGTGTAAAAACTTCACTGTACCACCCTTCCTCAAACAGACTAGCCAAAAGGGTGGTTCAAACATTGAAGTCAGGCATGAAAAAGTTAACTGGAGATTCCTTAGTAACCAAGCTAGCACGCTTTCTTTTCATTATAGGACCACACCTCACACAACAATAGGCGTCACACCTGCGGAATTATTGTTGAAACGCCGTCTCAGGGTGAGATTGAGCTTTAATAATGCCAGATTTATAGGGGAGGGTGGAAAGGAGACAAGGAAGTCAGAAAACTAGACATGACTGGCATTGTCGTGAGAGGAAATTTACTGTGGGAGAGATGGTTTTTGTGACGAACTTTGGAGAGGGACCAAAGTAGTTACTGGGTGAAATAAGTGCAGTGACTGGACCTCTATCTTATCACGTGAAGGTGGAAGGCTGAGTCATATGGAGACATGAGGATCATCTAAGGAAGAGAGAAACAAATCACCAAGAAATGATTCCACCAGTGTTCATGACCTGGTCAACGTTTCCTGTTGAGAGAACTCAACCTAGTACAGACATGTCTGATGTGTCTGATGAACCTGCAAGAGTTGAGGAAACAGAATTGCAGGTACCCGTGAAGAGCCTGATGTTCAGACAACTCCAGAAAATGAGGTTCCTGACAAAGCATCTGAATTTGTAGAGCTGAGAGGTTCTACATACCAAAGGAAACCCCCAGAAAGACTGAAGTTGCAAATTACTTATCTGTGTAAAGAATTTGCTATTTTGAGAAAATTGTAATTGCAAATGCAAAATGTGATCCCGAGTAAAGGGGGAGGGATATGGTAATTATGGTTTTATCTAATGTGTAGTACACCTTTAAGAAGGATGTTATAAAGGAAGATCACACGATCTTGTGTAATCAATAGCGGAATAGCGCAGGCTACCTCTGTAGTGAGTAGTCTGTAGTTAGAGTCAGGAGTATGGGGAGAGGGTTTGATGTAGGAGCACACATGTGTAGCTGCTGAGTCCTTTGTAAATAAACAGAATGTGTTCCACCTAAGAAGTCTCTGCTGATCAACTCCATCTATAGTACCAATTCAGACATCCCACAACAAATCTGCAACTAGGATTCACAAGTCCCAACAACTCTATTGCGGAGAAGAACAGGGGAGTTATCCCTTGTGTCTCGGACAATATTTATCCCTCAATTAACATCCCTAAGGCAGTTGAACTGGTTGTACATTGCTCTTTTTGGAAGCTTGTATTTCCTACATCACCACAGTGACTGCACGTCAAAAAGTGACTTCCTTGACTGTAAAGTGGAGGAAGAATGCAAATCTTTCTTTTTTTGACTTCCTTTAAATAAAGAAATGGTAATGATGGCAAGTGATGCCACAGGCTTTTGGGGTTCCTGCTTTACACTCAGAATAAGTTAGACAGAAAATTATGGGTTGGAGTTGTTCCTGGGATGAGCTGAGACTGCCAGAAGTGAGGAATTTCTGAGCCTGAAGAGTGTGGAGAGCTTTGGGCACAATTTCTACTTCTGGGGCATGATTATCACAGTGGTTTCTTTGCCATTTTGTCCTGGGTTCATTTCTCACTGCTTCAGACAATGTCAGAGCGCTGGGAGATGTTGTGAGGGCTTGTCAGGAGCTGGTATGTCATTCCCAATGGGAATACACTATATGTTGTTATCATGGAGGAGCAGCTAAGAGAGCAGCAGCAAAGGAGAGTCAGTCAATATGTTAAGGAGAATGGATACCAACAGATATTATCCCCCTGTATAACATACAGGCAACATAGGGAGCTAAAGGGAGAGATTACTGAAGATTGCACTTCACTGTAGAGGCTACAGTGTTACCCGCTGTGTGAGAACCTGAAGCCATGGTCATCTGCCTACATGGCTTTCTGTGTGGCTATGAAAATAACGGCCACATTCACCATTTATTGGGCTGTCTTTTCAGGTGGAGGGAGGGCATTGTGCAGTTCTCTGCAATATGAAGTGGGTTGAAGTACAGGCATTTGTCATAGGACTCACACACTTTACAGGAGAATTCATCTCCTGTTGTATCACAGGGAGGCAACAGTGAGTTAGTAAAAACAAATCCCTATCCTGTTCCCAAGCTAACTGCTAAATTCACATGCTCAACTTCCACAGTATCTACATTCTCAGAATTGTTCCAGTACTTGCAGCCATTGTTGTAATTAGATTGTTAATGTAAATAATGAGCCTTCTGTTCTAATGAGGTTTCCAGATTATGCATCATGTATTAGAAATTGAATTTATAATGTCTCAGTCTCTGCCTATGTTGTATTTTGCAGTGATCTCCTCATTGTCAAACATGTTGCTTTTTGCAAGAGAGCAAGAACTCTTTCGATTATAAACCAGAATCTTATTAGACCTTGATCTGCTTCATTGTTTACTTGGATGCCTTTGGAGGATACATGTGACTCTGTGACAGGCTGTTTGCTTAATCTTTTGATCTGCATCATAAGGCAGAATACCCTGTGATTTGGTGCCAGGCAGATCTAATGTCACAATCCACATGTTATGGAAAGTGGCCCAATCTGAAAAGATGATGGAAATCAAACAGAAAAAGCTACAAGTTCACGACAGGTCAGGTTATGTTTATTGCCTGACTTATTCAGGAAAAATCTCTGCAGAAATTGTTCTTCTTTTTGGACGACTGCCAATGGGCATTATTTATCTAGAATGCTTTTTCCAGGTTGGTCCTGCTGAGCATCGCCTAGTGAAAGTGGCTGCATGTGTTGCTAGGCTGAATACCGCGGACACTATTTCATATCCTTAAATTCCTTGATCCTAAAAGATGATGACTTTAGAATTGAGCCTGCAGCCTATGCACAGTTCTTGCTGTCTTTGCCAAAGAATAAGAACCCTATTGTGGCATCCCAAAAAGGAGAATTGTGTTTCATTTTAAGAACTGTCCTCTTAAGTGTCACCCCATTTATTCCTAGTCATTCCTGGAAAGGGCTCATAAGCTTCAGATGTAATTGTTACATTGCTAGGTAGGCACTGATGGTGTCAATCTACTTCTTATGGCTTCACCCAGTGTTGCATCAAGAATAATACTGAGTCCAATTTGTACATTCCCAGGTTCTATCCTTCCTGTAATTTATAAAGTTGTAGTATATCTGGAGTTCAGAGTTAACCAGCTTGTCATGTATCAAGGTTTACAGTTTGCATTATTCACCTGCATTATTGCAAGGAGACAATTCAATTGGAACAGGTTCTTCAACAGTCTTGTTAAGGTTGGTTTTCCTCATCAGAAAAATGCTGGGATTTGGCTTTTAGCTGAAGTGAAGAAGTAAAAAATTAAGAAATTGAGAAAGTGCAAGCACTGGAAAAGGCAGGGTGAGAGTCTAGTGTTGGTGACAACTGAAGATGAGAAATCAAGAAAGAACAGACCCAGGTCGGAGAAGGACTGGATGGATGGACAACATCAGACACTAGACAGAGGGGGAATGACAGCAGCATGCAGAGTTGCAGTGAACAAAGAAAAATGGCTATAGCCCCTCATGGACCACAGTTAATTATGTATGGATAGATCAGGAAAGATCCAACTGGATGTCATCACTGGTATGTCGCTGTTGAACTGTCTTCCATTGAGCTTAGCAGATGCCCATCCCATTGCTTGAAAATTTGATCACCTTGGAAACCAATCTCAACTTAATGATTAGGGCCAAGGCACGTCCAACGTTGCTACTCGGCTTTCATTTAACTGAGCTGTGGACGCCTGTTGGGCCAAATTGAATGCAGCTCATCAGTGAAGACGTTTCGAATTTCGGGCTGCTGCTTTATGGGCAGAAGTCCTTCTAAGTGCTTAAATAGAAAGGGATTAGGAGGAGGATATCTGGGAAAGATGGGCTGATTGGGAAGAGGTTATCTGAAAGCAGGGGATAAGCGAGAAGGTGAGGAGTATAACTGAGAGAGATGGGCTGATTGACTGGGACATCAGGACAGAAGTTTAACATGGCAGTTGAGAGGACGTATGAGACAGCAGTTAGGAGAGGGGAGGAGTGTGAGTGGTGGCTGGAGAGGGGTTGGATTGAGGTGGTGATTAGGAGGGATTGTAGCGGTGGCTGGGTGTGATGGGAGGGGTCTGGTGCGAGATGGTGTTTGGGAGGGGGTGTGAGTGATGGCTGGGGAGGGGTTGGTGGAAGACAGAGTTTGGGTTGGGGTTGCTGGAGGTGGGTGTATCTCCTGCCCACCATACTGGAAGTTTTGTGAATCCCAGGAAGTTTAGGTGCCAGTTTAGTGCCTGAAGAATAGGCATTGTGCCATCAAATGTCTAGGCCAAAACCTATTGTATTAATCCCAAATATTGTTGAGCTCTTGACTTTGTGTGCAATAACTCAAGACTAGGGTAAACGCTGCTCTCCACTCACTTCAATAATAGATGTGTAGAGAGCGGTCCGGTGGTTCCATCACAGAAAAGGGTTTTTTTTTTGATTAGGAGACTGGTCTATGTAAAATTACTTTCAGACCCACCTGACATGAAACATTTGTAAAGTCAGAGATGTAAAAAATAATTCTGTCTTTCTTTTTAAGTCTGAACATAGTCCATGTGGATTTAATACATTCACAAGAGTCTCTGCTCATGTACAGAGGCTTTCATCAAGCTTGAAACTGTAATACTTCAAAAGCCGGAGAACTGGAAACTGACTTGCACTGAATGCAACCTTAAAGAAAACAATTGAGGTTGTTGACAGTTGTGCATTTACTTTAACGCTGACATTCCAGAGTGCCAACCCCTATCCACATCATCTTCCATGCACTGCATGAGCGTGCTTGGGAAGCGGCTAGTATTTGGCCAGAAGCCATTAACAAACTGGCTACTTGGCTGATACAACTCAAGTTTAACATGATTCAAAGCAACCAAAGCTGATATTTGATCTGTCGTTCTCATTGTCACTATCCTTACAGCTACTGTTGTTTAGATACATCTAAAATCCTGATTTCCATTTGCTACATTTTATTCAGTACATCAAAGCATTAACTAGCTGAACAAACTGAAAAAAATAAGGATTTTGAACAAGTTGAAAAATACAAATTTTGATCCCTAAAAATTCGAAGTAACCTGAAGTTTGTGATGCTGAAATCAGAACCTGTCCAGATTGAATCAAAGTTGAGGTATTCTAAAAAAATGTAAATTTTCGAGCAATTTGAGATAACACAGTCTCCATTAAAAGAAAGCAGAGCCTGCGTGTAGTTGGGAAATATCGAACTTTGATCCTTTGTAAATGAATCAACCCAGCATTATTTTGGAAGTTCCCTATTTTGTAATCTGGTTATTGGCTGGCTGGAAGGGGTTCATGAACAGTTGCATTTCCAATGACATCAGGATCTCTCCATCCTCTTTCCCCTACCCAACTTGGTATCCTCCTCCAATCCTACAACCCTCGGAGACCTCTGTACTCCTTCAATTCTGTCCTCCTGCGCATCCCCGATTTGCATCATGTCACCATTGCCTTCAGCTGTATGGATCCTAAGCTCTGGAATTCCCTCCCTAAACCTTTCTGATACATTGGGCAGGATTTTTACCTCATCGAGCGGATGCGGTGGGTGGACCTGGGAGTGGCGGTGAAGCTGCCAGCACCCCGTGATTGGGCCCTGACTGCGATTTCACGCTGGCTGGCCAGTTAGCGTGAATCATGTGCTGAAACACACCCCGCTGCCTGGGTGGTGGGGGTGACGGGTGGTGGGGGTGGGGGGGTGGGGGGGGTGGGGGGAAGGCCGAGAACGGAAGTCAGCGGGAGCGCTCAGTGAAAGCTCCCTGAAGGTACAGAGCGGCTTCAGGAATTGAAGATTTTTAACATGAGAAATAAAGAATGGAAAAATAAAGAAAACATATGACTCTATCACATGAGCAGGGGAAAACTCAATTAAACTAATTAATCAATGGGCTTAACAGGCCTTATAATTGTCGGCAGGCATACTGCAGACTCCCGTGTGCACCTGCCAACGAAAATATCACACGAGTGCGCAATGACGTCGGGCACTCGCCCAACGTTATCACGCACTATTCTTCTCTCTTTCAGGTCGGGAGTGTGCCCGCCCGACAAGAGAAAAATTCTGCCCATTATCTCTTTCCCTCCCTCAAAACACTCCTTAAAACATTCCTCTTTGACCAAGCTTTTACCCACCTATCCTAACATCTGCTTATGTGACTTGGTGCCAATTTTGTTTGGTAATGCAACTGTGTTGCTGCTTGTTGTCTACACAATTCTGAATAATTTAACTGTATCTAGCCCATTCTTGCTTACAGTCTGGTGGCCACAAATGCATAAATATCCCAAGTAAAGGAATATGCATTGAGGATATGAGCAAGTTATTATTCTTGTAACCTGGTATAGTAGGAATTAACTCCAGGGCCCGGGTTTTACAGCCCTGCCATGGCGTGTCTCCCCCTGGTGGATGCAGTGAGCCAATTAAATCTCCATGCAGTTCGACGGGACTGTAAAATCCCACCGGGGTTTGAACTTCATCTGCCACCTATCTGCCCACTCCACCAATTTGTCGACATCCTCTTGAAGTTCCACACCTTCCTCCTCGCAGTTCGCAACACTCCCGAGCTTCGTATCATCCGCAAACTTTGAAATTGTCCCCTGCACACCAAGATCTAGGTCATTAATATATATCAGGAACAGCAAGGGTCCCAATACCGACTCCTGGGGAACTCCACTACAAACCTTCCGCCAGCCCGAAAAATATCTGTTACTCTCTGCTTCCTATTTTTCAGCCAATTTTGTATCCACATTGCTACTGTCCTTTTATTCCATGAGCAATAACGTTTCTCACAAGTCAAATGTGTGGCACTGTGTCAAATGCCTTTTGAAAGTCCATGTACACCACATCAACAGCATTACCCTCATCGGCCTTTTCTGTTACCCCTTCAAATAACTCCAGCAAGTTAGTTAAACATGATTTCTCATTTAGAAATCCATGCTGGCTCTTCCTTAACAACCCATACTTTTCCATGTGACTACTAATTCTATCCCGAATAATTGTTTCTAGAATCTTGCCCACCACTGAAGTTAAACTGACTGGACTGTAATTGCTGGGCTTATCCTTACAACCTTTTCTGAACAAGGGCATAATGTTTGCAATTCTCCAGCCCTCTGACAACACCCCTGTGTCTAGGGAAGACTGAAAGATTATGGCCAGTGCTCCTGCAATTTCTACTCTCACTTCATTCAATATCCTTGGATGCATCTCACCTGGTCCCAGTGCCTTGTCAACTTTAAGTTCTAACAGTCTACTTAACACTTCCTCCTTATCAATTTTGAACCTTTCTAGTGACAGAGTTTGTTCATCTGTCACCATGACCTGGGTATCATCTACCTCCTTGGTAAAGAAGGATACAAAGTATTCATTTAATACTTCAGCCATGGCCCCTTTGTCCATGTGTAAATTCCCTTTTAGGTCGCTAATCGGCCCTATTCCCCCTTTTACCACCCTTTTACTATTTATGCGCCTATCGACTTTGGGATTCCCCTTTATGTTGGCTGCTAGTCTTTTCTCATAATCCCTCTTCACTTCTCTAATATGCTTTTTCACCTTCCCGCTGAACCTTCTATATTCCTCTTGGTTCTCAATTGTATTTTCTACCTGACATCCGTCATAAGCACACCTTTTCTTCTTTATCTTAATTTCTATCACCTTTTTCATCCAGGGAGCTCTGGATTTATTTGTCCTACCTTCCCCTTTCGATGGAATATACCCTGTCTGTGCCTGAACCAATTCTTTTTTGAAGGTAGCCCATTGTTCAGCTATAGCTTTGCCTGCCAATCTTTCATTCCAGTCTATTTGGCCCATCTCTATTCTTGCCCCATTGAAGTTGGCTGTTGTCCAGTTAATTAATTTTACTCTGGATTGCCTATAGTCCTTTTCTATCATCATCCTAAAATGTACAATACAATGATCGTTGTCTCCTAAATGCTCCCCCATCGACACTTGGCCTGCCTCATTTCCAAGGACCAGGTCCAACAGTGTGTTTTTTCTTGTTAAGTTGGACGCATAGTGCTGTAGAAAATTCTCCTGAACACAATCTAAAAACTTTAGCTTCTTTCTGTCCTTTACAGTACCACTGTCCCAGTCAACATTCGGGTAATTAAAATCATCCATTATAACTGCATCTCTCTGTAATTTCCCTGCAGATTTGTTCTTCTATGTCCTTCTCACTATTTGGCAGTTTATAGATTACACTGAGCAATGTAATTTCCCCTTTTTGTTCCTTAGTTCTGGCCAAATTGATTCTGTCCTTGAACCCTCTGGGACATCCTCTTTCTCTAGCATTGCCATGTTCTTCTTAACCAATACCGCCACCCCTCCTCCTTTCCTTCCTTTCCTATCTCTTCTGAACACCTTGTACCCAGGAATATTTAACACCCAGTTCTGCCCTTCTTGAGCCAGGTCTCTTATCACCACAACATTGTATTTCCACATGGCAATCTGCACCTGTAACTTCCCAATCTTATTTACTATACTACATGCATTCACATACATGCGTAGTAACCCTGATTTAGATTTTGTTACTTTCTCCCTTACCCCAACTTTACCTATTAACTTACTATTCTCTATATTAGTGCTTTCTGTCTCTCCCAGTATTTTGTGCACCCTGGTATTCCTCTCTAATATTTTTGAAACACCGTGACTTACAGTATTTGTAGAAGAGTGAATGATTTCTTAATGTTAAAACATTTATAAGCAATCCACAAATTCATCTGTATATTCAATATCACAAATGCTATTATTTTTTTGTTTGAAAAGCACTGTGTTATTGTGGTAATCTGAGGTGTAATATACCTTTTAGAGAATGTGACCAGATTGACCACGTGACTGTAAGACCCAATAGCTGTGTAGCATGGACTACCATGTTAATGTCAATCTAGAGTAGGGTCTGGTTAGGGAAGCACACACCATGTTAATGCTCTGTTGTCTGTGTAAATAAATAGCATGTGCTTGATTTCATATTGGGTCTCTGCATCTGCTGTATATTGTAATCAGCTCACCCGCCAACAGGTAAGTGTGCAACTGGTTCGTGAGCAAAGTGACCCTGTAGAACATAACAACTGGTGATGAGGCAAAACGCGACCAGCCGACGACACCAAGGAAAGTCGTGAAAACTCAGCTGTAGTGAATCAGCCCTGCCCCGCAGGACGATTTTAAGTACTTTACAATTGTAAAAACAAAAAAACTGTGGATGCTGGAAATCCAAAACAAAACAGAATTACCTGGAAAAACTCAGCAGGTCTGGCAGCATCGGCAGAGAAGAAAAGAGTTGACGTTTCGAGTCCTCATGACCCTTCCACAGAACTAGGTGTATCCAAGAAAGGGGTGAAATATAAGCTGGTTTAAGGTGTGTGTGTGGGGAGGTGGGTTTGGGTGGGGGGAGAGAAGAGGAGGGGGGTGGTGTGGTTGTAGGGACAAACAAGCATTGATAGAAGCAGATCAACAAAAGATGTCACAGACAACAGAACAAAAGAACACAGAGGTGTTGAAGTTGGTGATATTATCTGAACGAATGTGCTAATTAAGAATGGATGGTAGGGCACTCAAGGTATAGCTCTAGTGGGGTTGGGGGGGGGAAGCATAAAAGATTTAAAAATATTTAAAAATAATGGAAATAGGTGGAAAAAGAAAAATCTATATAATTTATTGGAAAAAGCATGATGCCACCACCAAACACATCTTCCCTTCACCCCCCCTGTCGGCATTCCATAGGGATCGTTCCCTCCGGGACACCCTGGTCCACTCCTCCATCATCCCCTACTCCTCAACCCCCTCCTATGGCACCACCCCATGTCCATGCAAAAGATGTAACACCTGCCCCTTCACTTCCTCTCTCCTCACCGTCCAAGGGCCCAAGCACTCCTTTCAAGTGAAGCAGCATTTCACTTGCATTCCCCCAACTTAGTCTACTGCATTCATTGCTCCCAATGCGGTCTCCTCTACATTGGAGAGACCAAACGTAAACTGGGCAACCACTTTGCAGAACACCTGCGGTCTGTCCGCAAGAATGACCCAAACCTCCCTGTTGCTTGCCATTTTAACACTCCACCCTGCTCGCTTGCCCACAGGTCTGTCCTTGGCTTGCTGCATTGTTCCAGTGAAGCCCAACGCAAACTGGAGGAACAACACCTCATCTTCCGACTAGGCACTTTACAGCCTTCCGGACTGAATATTGAATTCAGCAACTTTAGGTCTTGACCTCCCTCCTCCATCCCCACCCCCTTTCTGTTTCTTCCCCCATCCTTTTGTTTTTTCCAATAAATTATATAGATTTTTCTTTTTCCACCTATTTCCATTATTTTTAAATATTTTTAAATCTTTTATGCTCCCCCCACCCCCACTAGAGCCATACCTTGAGTGCCCTACCATCCATTCTTAATTAGCACATTCGTTCAGATAATATCACCAACTTCGACACCTATGTGTTCTTTTGTTCTGTTGTCTGTGACATCTTTTGATGATCTCCTTCTATCACTGCTTGTTTGTCCCTACAACCACACCACCCCCCTCCTCTTCTCTCCCCCCACCCAAACCCAACCCCCCTCCCCACACACCTTAAACCAGCTTATATTTCACCCCTTGCTTGGATTCACCTAGTTCTGTTGAAGGGTCATGAGGACTTGAAACGTCAAGTCTTTTTTTCTCCACCGATGCTGCCAGACCTGCTGAGTTTTTCCAGGTAATTCTGTTTTGTTTTACAATTGTAAACCATCACCATAGTCGTCGAAGTTATCTCCCTCCAGTATGCTACAATTTGGCCGCATCGAACTGTTTGATCGGACCACCGATGACTGGTCACATTATATTGAATGCCTCGCATTCTCCTTTTTGGCCAATGACATGTCGGGGGAGGAGAAGAGGCGGGAGACCCTCTTATCGACATGTGGCAGTAAAGCATACGGCCTAATTCACAATCTAATGGCCCTCAACACCCCAGATTCCAAGAGCCTTTGATGAGTTGGTGAATCTAGTGAAAAACCACTTTCAGCTGAAACCCTTGATAACAACATGGCATTTTAAATTCAATTTGAGGTATTGCGCCCCTGGAGTGACAGTCACTTGCTATGTAGCAGCCTTAAAACAACTGACAGAGCACTGTTTGTTTGTGATGTCGATTAATGACATGTTAAAAGACCAATTAGTGTATGGGATTAATGAAGATGCCATTCAAAGAAGGTTGTTGTCAGAAACAATTTGAGATTTCAGCAAGGCGCTGGAGTTGGTGCTCACAATGGAGACACAGTCAGGGACTCAGAAGAAATCAAGGGAGCACAAAATGGTGCCATTCTTCCCGTTGGGGGGAGGTACCGGCTAGAAATGGCGCGGAACACAGGGCTCCACAGAAAGACGGGAAACAGCCACTATTTACAGACCAGCAAAAGCAATGGTTTAACAGATAAAAACCACATTAATAATGGCAGAAATGGAACCAGACAGCCTACAAACGAGCGACAATTTAAAAGAACTGAGTGTCCCTACTGCCTTCGCAATGGGCACATTGTGCGATATTGTAAAGAAAGGATTGAGGCAAAACTTCAAACAAAAAGACAGAAGTCTCGAAATTTATATAATGGAGGAACCAGAAGAAACAGAGTCAGATATTTACTCTCTACACAATTTAAAAATGGGTAAAACAGAGCCAATCTGCATGACAGTGGAAATCAACAGAAAACCCATTGGAATGGAGGTGGATACAAGGGTCTCCACGATAGTTATAGGGGAAACACACGTTTAAGTACCTGAATGGAGGAAGCCACTTAGTAAAGCTGCAAAACTCAGATGCCAGACTAAAGACGTATAATGGCGAAAACATACCAGTAAAAGGTATATGCAAGGTTCCAGTATAACATGGAAGCCAGTCTGCTAACCTACCCCTGATAGTGGAGCAGGGGAGGGTCTAATCTACTTGATTGGAACTGGCTTAAAGAAATAAAGCTGAATTGGACTGGGATTTTTCAACTCAGAATGAAAGATTTACAAGGATTATTACAGAAATATGCCTCTGTGTTCAGGGAATCACTCAGGAAGATTCAGGGGCTACAATCTAAAATCCAAGTAGATCCTGGAGCAATTCGCAGATAGTTGAAGGTGAGGCCAGTCCCCTATGCATTATGAGAAAAAGTGGATATTGAATTGAACAGGCTGGGAAGGTTGCGAGTCGAGCTAAAAAAGGCCTCTCGGGATTTTGTGATTATCAGCACACATAGGGGGTTATACCAGTATACCAGATTACCCTTCGGAGTCTCATTGGCTTGTGCCATTTTCCAAAGAACTATAGAAAATTTGCTTCAAGGTCTACCCCAGGTGGTGGTTTATCTCGATGATGTCCAAGAAGTGTTTCTCACAAGCCAGAGTACGCTTGAAAAGGGAAAAATGTATCTTCCAAGCAAAAGAAGTGATTTACCTGGGTCATAGGGTTGACTGGCAGGGCCCCCTCACCTAGTAGAAGACCAGGTAAGAGCTACTCGTGAGGTGCCAGCACCGAAAAATGCCACAGGACTCTAGTCCTTCTTGGGAATGGTTAACCACTATGGTCGTTTTCTCCCGAATTTGTCAACAGCACTGGCTCCATTAAATGGGTTACTCCAGAAAAATCACAGGTGGACCTCGTAAGCTCCACAACAGCAGGCTTTCATGGCAGTAAAGCGGTTACTACATTCATCAGCCCTGTTGGTACATTTTGACCCAAAAAAAGAATGGATTTTTACCTGCGATGCATCTCCTCACAGAGTAGGGGCAGTACTCTCCTACCAGATGGTGGAAGGCTCCGAATGGCCCATTGGCTATGTCTCAAGAACACTCAGTGTGGCAGAACGAAGGTCTTCACAAATAGAGAAAGAAGGCTTATTCATTGTATTTGGCATTAAGAAATTCCACCAATACATCCATGGTCACCACGTCGCCATTGTATCTGATCACAAACCACTTCTATTCTTGTTGGGGAAGATAAGGCAATACCGCAATTGCCTCGGCATGCATCCAAAGGTGGGCACTGATTCTAGCTGCTTACGAATATACTTTGGTCTGTGGGGTTTCTGGCATCATACTGGGCTGCAGGTGGCACACTCAGTCAGGGGAGGCATCTGCAGCCTACAGATGGGGAAAAGACATTGTGGGGGTATCCCAGGGTGTGTGGGGGAGTATATGTTTAGCTGTACAAGTGGCCTCAAGATGGGGAGGGGTGAGATCCACATGGGGCATAGGCACATCCACCTCAAAATGTTTAGGGGCTAACAAACAGATATCCATCACAATCATGATGGGATCAAGGAATACAGAGGAAGGATTAAGAAGTCTTGGAGTGAGGGAAAGCTGAACATTAAGCTCCTCTGGGACAGTGGGAGGGATTTCAATACTTACACAGGGAGGATCCAAGCTGGTCTGGCTGTGAGAGCTCAGCACCACCATCTTCCAACACTGCCAGTGGATCTGAAAGTAATGGCCGCACTGAACTTCTACGCCAGTGGCTCCTTCCAGGGTTGCACTTGGGACCTCTGCAGGATCACTCAAACATAAGACCATAAGACCATAAGGCCATAAGACATAGGAGCAGAAATTAGGCCATTCAGCCCATCGAGTCTGCTCCGCCATTCAATCATGGCTGATAAGTTTCTTAACCCCATTCTCCCACCTTTTCCCCATAACCTTTGATCCCCTTACCAATCAAGAACCTATTCATCTCGGTCTTAAATACACTCAATGACCTGGCCTCCACAGCCTTCTGTCGCAATGAATTTCATAGATTCACCTCATCTCTGTTCTAAAAGGTCTTCCCTTTACTCTGAGACTGTGCCCTCGGGTCCTAGTCTCCCCTGCTAGTGGAAACATCTTCTCCACGCCCACTCTATCCAGGTCTTTCAGTATTCTGTAAGTTTCAATCAGATCCCCCCTCATCCTTCTAAACTCCATCGAGCATAGACCCAGAGTCCTCAAACGCTCCTCATATGTTAAGCCTTTCATTCCTGGGATCATTCTCATAAACCTCCTCTGGACCCTCTCCAGGGCCAGCACATCCTTCCTGAGATACAGGGCCCAAAATTGCTCACAATATTCTAAATGTGGTCTGAACAGAGCCTTATAAAGCCTCAGGAGCACATCCCTGCTTTTATATTCTAGTCCTCTTGAAATAAATGCCAACATTGCATTTGCCTTCCTAACCACCGACTCAACCTGCAAGTTAAACTTAAGAGAATCCTGGACTAGGACTCCCAAGTCCCTTTGCACTCCAGAAATTATTAATTCCCTCCCCATTTAGAAAATAGTCTATGCCTGTATTATGCCTACCAAAGTGCATGATCTCACACTTCCCCACGTTGTATTCCATCTGCCACTTCTTTGCCCATTCTCCTAACCTGTCCAAATCCTTCTGCAGCCTCCCCACCTCCTCAGTACTACCTGTCCCTCCACCTATCTTTGTATCATCTGCAAACTTAGCCAGAATGCCCTCAGTTCCTTCATCTAGATCATTAATGTATAAAGTGAAAAGTTGTGGTCCCAACACTGACCCCTGCGGAATTCCACTAGTCACCGGCCGCCATCCTGAGAAGGACCCCCTTATCCCCACTCTCTGCCTCCTGCCTGACAGCCAATCTTCTATCCATGCTAGTACCTTGCCTCTAACACCATGGGCTCTTATCTTACTGAGCAGCCTCCTGTGCAGCACCTTGTCAAAAGAGTTCTGGAAGTCTAAGTAGATAACATCCATTGGCTCTCCTTTGTCTAACCTACTCGTTAACTCCTCAAAGAATTCTAACAGATTTGTCAGGCATGACCTCCCTTTGATGAAACCATGCTGACTTTGCCCTATTTTACCATGCACTTCCAAGTATTCTGAAATCTCATCCTTAATAATGGACTCTAAAATCTTACCAACGAGCGAGGTCAGGCTAATCGGCCTGTAATTTCCCGTCTTTTGCCTCACTCCCTTCTTAAACAGGGGTGTTATATTAGCGATTTTCCAGTCCTCTGGGACCCGCCCTGACTCGGGTGATTCCTGAAATATCACCACTAACGCCTCCACTATCTCTTCAGCTATCTCCTTCAGAACTCTGGGGTGTAATCCATCCAGTCCAGGTGGTCTATGCACCTTCAGATCTTTCAGTTTTCCTAGCACCTTCTCCTTGGTAATCATCTGTGCACAAATACATTCATGAGGTCACAGACCTCCTTTTTGCCAAGGCCCACCATTATGTCAACTTTAAGAGATGAAGCAAACCTGGATGCTGAACACTGGGCTTCGCTGAGATTTCCAGCTGCCCACAGGTGCAGGGGGCCTTCAGCTATGCTCATGTGACTAGAAAAGCTCCCTGGCAAGAGGCACTCAAAAACATAAACAGGAAAGGCTTCCACTCGCTCAATGTACAGCTGATCTGCGACTGTGAGAAACTTATCATGCAGGTTTGCATCAGATACCCAGGAACATCCACGACTCATACATAGATCGCAGATCCCGGACATTTTTGAGGGCCCACACAGGATCCAAGGCTGGGTCCTCGGTGACAAGGGGTACCCACAAAGGATGTGGCTGATGATGCCCGAGCAGCAGCTTCAGACTCTTGAATAGAGAAGGTACAACAAGGCTCATGCTGCTAGCTGAACATTGATGGAGCAGACCATAGGCATCTTAAGGATGTGATTCCGTGCTGGGACAGATCTGGCGCAGCACTCCAGTACCCTCCCCAGAGGGTCTCATGGATCATCGTGGCTTGCTTTGCGCTGCACAACCTGGTGCTGCAAAGTGGGGAAGGCTTGCCAGATGCTGACGTGGAGGAGCTGCATGTCTCCTCCAATCCTCCAATGAGGAGGACATTGAAGGGGATGAGGGCATGGAGTTGGAAGTAGTCAAGGCTGCAGGGAAGGAAGCCATAGTATGGGCCAGATGAGGCATTCTATGGCCATCATTGCCACCAGATTCCATGAGGGCAACAGGTCCTTTATAGATTTTTAACCATAAATATCCAGTACTATTACCCAAGGCAAAACTGCTGTGGAAATCCAAAAAAAGTCCTAATAACAAAGGCCGGGACTTTCTGGCCCTTCATAGTGGGACCTGCCACAGGAGATTTGGCAGCACAGCCAAAAACCAATTGGCTTTCGGCGAGACTGAACAATCCCGGCAGTTGGTGGGTCTGGAAAATCCCAGTCTCAGGATATCTCCCCACACAGCCAACTCAATTCAACCAAACATCTGTCCTTAAATATTTTTTTCTTTCATTTTAGGCTCCATTGTCCTAAGCACCTCTTTGAACTCAACTTTTCCAAAATATAAAATCTTTAATGTTTTCCTATTGCCTCAGGTCACATAAAATTTAATAACAGTCCCTTGTTTACTTATGAAACCTTTATGAGTTGTAAAAGTGCTTTGTCACTTCTAAACTACCCTTTGAAATTTAACAACTGAAAAATCAACTCCCTACCTATCACCTAACTAGCCTACTTACTCCTTCATTTAACTTTACCATAGCCTTTCATTACAAATGCATGCATCTAGCACCTTTACCTTTCATCTGTCAGTTCCCACAGACAATCTGTCTTTGCTAACCTTCTGCCAGTTTAATTAATCATGGACATGCACACACAAACACCTTTCTTTACAGAATACCACCATATTCCTGAAAATATTTTAAAAAATAACATCCCTCTTCACACTGTATGCCCTCAGGCGGACAAAGTTCCTCAAGGAAATCCATGTCCTGCAACGGGACAACGCATTCTGTGTACCGTCAATGGTGAACCTGAAAGGCAACACTTGAGCCAAGGCAGCCAAGGATATTCCTCAGGCATAATTTAATCAGAAGTGACTTGATCCTCTGTGTCACCTTCTTCTCTATCACGTTAACATCCGGCACTCTCAGTTAGGGATGCTGGCCTGCTTTTATCCTCACCTTACTATGCATGGGGACCACCTGAGGATGATGACATTCAACCACTTGCTGCCAGACAATAAAATGCCTCCTCTTTAAGACACACATTGTTCCCTCTTGGCCAGCCCTGTCCTGACCCTTGTGAACTCCAAAATTCTCAGATGCCATGAAGCCCTTAAGGTGACGAGTTGTTGCTAGAGCAGACTTCAGCTTCAGTGCATCCTCACTCCTATCCCATTGTTCTCCTCAACATTGTCCAAAATTGCGATGTGTGCTTCCAGAACATGTTCAATGGCTTTATTGATGCCAAATATAACCATTTTCAATTAGCATCACTTGTCTCGGCGAGTGGTTAGGTGAAGGGATGCACAGCGCTGCACCCCAGCATTGTGACGAGAGCCTTGTGGCCACAATCCAGACAATTACAGATTGAGAAATGATCAAGGTTGTCAGGGCAATAATGTGGCTGAGAGGGGCAGAGCTTCGGCACCTTGACGTGGCAAGGTGCTCCCAACTATTGGTCAGCTTAGCAGATATACTCGGAAAGTCGGAAACATGGCAGACAGGAGCGTGCACGAGCTCCAAGTATAGGCTCATAGCATGTAAACCCTGCCAGATGACAGAGAGCACATGGAGTTGAATGATATATGACCGTTCTCCATGCATTAACATATCTATCCTTGTACACTACACCTTCACCTTTCAAGAATGCAGACAAGATAGGAGAACGCCTCTGCCTCAATCTTAGAATAAACATGACATGACCCTGCAAAGTATGTGAACAAGGTTCGTTCCACAAGCACACTTAACATTAAGAATGATCTGGAAAAGGGCCACACACTGTGGTGATATGGAAGCACACTATACAGACAAGAGGCCCGTTGATAGCAACATCTGTGATTAGTGGGGGTATCACACCTGATTGACAGCAACCACAGCTCAATAAAAAAAGGCAGCATACACAAGAGGAGATGTGAAATGGGTGTGATTCTATTTACACTTATGAACATTATATACATGTTGTGAACACCCGTGTCACTGTTGTGCTCCTAAATGTTTCGAACCTATTTAATCTACTACTATGTCTGTGTGCATCCCTGACATCCACAGTGAAGGGGGAGGCAGCCGGCTGACCGCTAAGCCCTGTTGTCTGTGATGGCTTTGACAGGTGTCCTCTGAAAGGCCAAGGCCTGAAGGACCCCAGCCTGCTTTGGGTGTCTATTGTGGGGCAGGTGCACCCTCCTCGGCCTGTTGACCTGGAGGTGATGGGGCACAGGAAGAGGGGATTGGGATTGGCCAGACAGTCCTGTCGAAGGGTCATGAGGACTCGAAACGTCAACTCTTTTCTTCTCCGCCGATGCTGCCAGACCTGCTGAGTTTTTCCAGGTAATTCTGTTTTTGTTTCAGTCCTGGAGTCACCTAGGTGGATGGCCCTGGGGTGTCCAGCTGCTGGTACTCCTCCCTATGGGTGCCCGAGGGCCCCTGGCTGACTTCTTGAGGAGGAGGGGCAGTTGGAGTGAGATCAAGATGCCCGCCCACCCCTCCCTTGTAGCCACTGATAGATGCCACCAGTGGCAACAGCGATAGAATGTTCTCCTTCAACAGTGCAGGACCAATGTCCTGGACCATGGCGGCCAGCATCCCACCAGTGTTGGCCTTTATGTGTTGGCATACCGGTGCTATCACCTCAGATTGAAGGCGGATGGACTCCATCATCTGTTGAAATCTCAGGAATACAGCCGACATTGCTTCCTGATATTTCATGATTGTTGCTGCAGCTCCATCAACTGATTTAGGAGTGAGTCCAGAGGATGCTTGCCTCCAGCAATCCTCTGAGTTCAAGTGATTTCGGATTTCCCTGCCTCCACCTGCTGTGGACCAGATTATGTGCTGTGTACCAGGTTGTGACCCTGAGGCTGGTCTAGAACTAGGTCCCACCAAGGTGTGTGTCTCTGTGCTGATGCATAGCGTGAGTGAGCGCTGTGATGGGTCTTCTGTGGTGCTCTCCTCTGTTTCCTCCTCTGTGTTTTTGTTGGGGCTGGAGCTGAGGACCTGGCTTGTGGGTGCCTCTGGGCGCTTTCCAGAGGTGCCTATGAAAGAAAGGAGAGATAATTAGTGCATGGCACGCAACTCTAAAACAGGACAATGCACTCACAGTATGGCTGTCTGAGGAATGAGTTAGTGCAGGATTCTCACTCGGGTGTGCGCCGCCCACTTCACCACAGGCGCAGGCATGGCCCATCTCCTCTCCAGCCAGCTCGATGGCTTGATTCTCGTAGGGAGTGAGGACCTTGATTTCGGCTACTCCACCTCCGGTCTGAGACCTCTGCCTTTGATTGTGTGCAAGCTTATCCTGCATGAAAACAGGTGGAGAGTGTGAGCAGAATGCATGCCAGGGCAGATGATAAGGGTGCCTGCAATGTGCGGGTGGTGAGTACACCATGGATGGGATGAGGATGAGAACTGCAGATGATAAGAGGCCGAATGGATGTGTGAAGGTGTGTGTGGGACAGTGAGTGGTGATGTCCCTTGAGCTGGCAGTGTGTGAGATGACAGTGAATGTGTGATGGGCTGGTGAGCGTGTGAGTTGAGAGATGGTTGACTTACCCTGGCATCACAGATGAGACCATTCATCCTCCTTCTGCACTGGGTGGCTGATCTCTTTGTGCAGTGTTGGCATTCACCTCCACTGCCACTGCCGGCCAAGCTGGAGTGGTGAGGTTGGTGGACCTCCTCCAGCTATCACTGGGGTAGAGGACAATGCGGTGGGTCTCGACTGTTTCCAGCAACCGTTCCAGTGAGGCGTCATTGAATTTGGGTGCAGCATGCTTCTTCCCTTTGGGTACCATGTCTTCTATGGAGCAGTCCTGGGCTATAGGCATTGACAAAGCTGTGAATGATACTGTTTAAATATTGTGCCTGGAGTGAGGAAGCAGGGTGAATGAATCAGAAGCTGCCCACCTGCAATCCAGCATTTTCCCACGCATGCATAATTAATGTGGCGGGAATTGGATGATATGGTGTGAAAATCTGCCATTGCAGCTGGCGGGTAGAAAACCCATCCATAAATTGTGGTTGTTGTTGATTTGAGCCTTCATCACAATTTTTATCTTTGTTCCCTCAACTTTAATTTGCATTTTTCCTTTTTGCAATAAAGGCTATATACATTGTCACAGAAATCGCATGATATTTAATTTCTTTGAAGGTGCTCTTGCATGGTAGATTATTGCTCTTAATTATTCAGGAGTCATTTCATTATTTAATATTTGGGCCACTAGAGACCTAATGTCAGTAATAAAACCTACTCAAGTGGTTTGGAGCAATGTGAAATAGGTGATGACTTTTTAGAAGTTTGCATTTGGTTTGGCTCAAGGTGTAGCTTGGCAAGACAAGCAGACCTTGGCTCAAGTCAATCTTAAACATATCTCTACCATGATATAATTTTAGCCTTCACATCCAATGGTTGGATAATTACTTTCTTCTTCCCAGTTCGTGATGTTTTTGAACCAGTAGTAAATCTAAGGTTGAGAAAGGTCATTGATAATATTGCTTTCCATCTTAAAGCAGGTGAGCTTGTCACAAACTTTTCTGCCACTCAAGTTTTCTTTCTGGTCTTTGTTTAACATACTCCTCCATTCTGAGCTACATCAGAGATGGATGGAAATTACTGTAAGTTTGTGTGTTCCACTGTTAAAATTTTACATAAATTACTCATAATCTGACTGGCAGTCAGAATTTCCCGAAATGTTTCCAGGTGCAAGTATATTTTGTTGGCTTATTTTGTTGAGGATGTGATCAGTTAGGCACATTTTCTGTTGGACAGTTCCCATTTGATTGGTTTAAAGTGCTAAATCTGGAGTCCACAGCAATTCTTTGACTTATTTCTGTTTTTACTTTAGAATATAATTATCAAATGCTAGATCTACTAAGGTATCTGAACTGACTATATGCCGAGCAATAGGGTTTAATAAGGTTATACAGTATTTTATATCCAGAAAATTCTTATAAGTAATAGGTAAGGGTTGAGGACAATATTTTGTAACTTGATTTTTATCCATTTTCCACTCTTGCAGTTAGTCGTATCTATATCTTCCACTAACTAAATATTAAGTTATGGTTATGGAACTCAACATATGGAGCAAATGAGGTAAATACTAAGCACTGCTAAAGTTTATTGTGTGATGTAGGTTAGGTATTGCAATAGTGGGAAATCATTCACAGCTTGAGGTAATTAGCTGCTCAACTCTCTCACTATTTCTTCAGTCATCCAGAACAAACTTACAATTTTGCTTTGGGGATATAACACATATTGTAAGTGCTGTTAAAATCTGATTTATTATTAAGCATGTGAACTCCATCTCCAATTCTAATGTTGTAGCTTTATTTGAATTAAGAGATGTCAGCAGGGCAGCCCTGTTGGTGAGCAGTCACAAAACAGCAAAGGCACATTTTTTTCATGTGCATGAACATGAGTTGCATCCAATAGGAGCAGAAACTGTGGGGATGGAATGGGAATGTGGTGGGGTGGGAGAGGGAGGTGAGGTGGGGAGAAGGGAGAGACCTTGCCCCAGCAAATATGAAAGCCAAATTGAGGAGGACTCAAAGCTGTATTTGATCAGATTATAGGATAAGGGAGATAATGCATCTCATTGAATGGAGATTATATCAGTTATCTTCATTTTTCCAGCATTGAGGCTCAGGGTTAACCATTGGTGTTATCAAATATCCAATTTTTAAAAAATAATGTTTTCACCTCCCTTTGGATTGGCTTCTGGAGCTGCTGCACATCCACACCTGGCATCCCTGCATGATGTACCAATCCTCTGTTAGGTCGCTAAATGGGTACAGCACTTGGAAACAAAGAATCCCATATCAAAGAAAAAGTGCCACTTAGTGTGAAATCCTGGATATGATTTGGGGAAAGAATGGGAAATTACCACCCCTCTGATATTTGGCTCAATAACTGGGCGTTAAGTTGCGAATGCAAAAGGTTACACTTACGCTTGCTGACCTACATTGGCTCCTGGTCCAGCAATTGCAATATGTTAATACATGGGCCATTAATTGCTAAATGTTTGCCAGTCTTCTTCAATCAATCTGTAACCTGTTTGCTCGTAATGCTTAGTTTGAAACAAAATGCTGAATGAAAAGTGAAACAATCCTCAGGTTGAGAACAAGGCTAAAAGTTGTCAGGTGTTTAGGGAGAAACCTGACAGAACATTGGGAGAATTTTCTGCCTGTCGGGCGGGACCCACCCTGTCGGGTGGGTGCGGAGCCGATCCCCACCAGTGAAGCGGGCCGCACTGCCATTTTACGACTGCGGGCCAATTAAGGGCCCAGTGTGACGTCCGGTGGGAAGCGTTATGCACTCCTTGTGCTGGCGGGGGGGATTCCCTAAAAGTGAGAGTGAGCTCTTTCCCGCATGTACACGAAAGAGCGCACATCACCCTGAGGCTAAGTGCAGCCTCAGGGAGATTGCCTGGACTTTGAAAAATATTAAAAATAGAAAACAAAAAAATCCCTCACATGTCCCCCTCATGTGACAGTGTCACGTGAGTTGGGACATGTTCATAATTTACAGAATAACTTTATTAAAATTTTTAAAACCCTGCATGAAGCCTCATCCCGCCGCTGGATGAGGTTTCATGTTTTTTCTATTTGTCGCTGGGGCTCCTGGCTGACTTGCCAACCTTAAGGTTGGACGGGCAGGTCCATTAATTGGTTAAATGACCCTGTCAATGGCCTCAATTGGCTAATTTTTCTGTGCCCCCACCTTCCTGAAAATTTAAATGGAGTGGGATGACGGTTCCCCCCATCGTCATCCCATGTCATTTACATGTCGGTGAGCAGGCCCCGCCCCCGCTCGCTGACGGCAAAATTCTGCCCATTGTTTCAGAGGTTTTCCAGCGGTTTTCACTTCCTTGGGTAATGAAGTAAAGTTTTTTCACTATTCATTTACGAGGTGTGGCCATCACTGGCTGGGCCAGCATTTATTGCCCATCCCTAGTTGTCCCAGGTGATGGTGAGCTGCCTTCTTGAACTGCTGCAGTCCCTGTGGTGTAGGTATACTCATAGTGTTGTTGGGGAGGGAGATAATGGGAAGAGTCCCTTACACCACAAAAAGGAAAATGTGGGTTCAACAGGGGTCAATAGAATCTGTTCTAGTTTTATATTGCCTTATGCTCTAAAGATCATAATATAATATTCACAATTTGCACTGTGGATTGCACTGCTACAGACAGAACATAGTTGCACAGGTACATCCATTGGGACTGGCCGGAGTTAGACTGTGAAACTGCCTTGGCACTTTGTACAGCCAATTCTTCTTACTAATTTGAGCTTGCAGAAGTCAGGATATATGAAAACAAAGAGAACTTTAATTAGAAAAGGGAGAAGAAATTTTCCAAAGCCATGTTGCAACAGCCTAGAATCTGGCAGGGACATCAATAGCTCCTGTATGTTACTGAAGGTGAAGAGAAGATTGACCACAGAATTATTAAAGATAATTTGAACTTGAAACTTATCTTGAAAAGTTGGTGTTACATTATTGCAGCAATACTCAGTTTACTTTTACTGTGTACAGTAAATTGTCATTCATGTCTGAACTAGCAAAACAGAGTAAGTGTAAGGTTCTGCTTCAAGACGAGCACATAACGGAGACTGAAGTTTGCTCAAAGTTTGGTTTCAAGGAGCATCTTAAAGGAGAAGAGAGCAAGGTGGAGAAGATTAGGGTGGGAATTCCAAAGTTAAGGGCCTAGGTAGCTGAAGGCACAGCCACCAATGATGGATCAATGAAAACCAGGGGATGTGTAAGAGGCCAGAATTGGAGGAGCATAGAATTTCTGGACGGTTGTAAAGGTTACAGAGTTAAGGAGGGTGATGCCATGGAGGGTTTTGAAAACAAGGATGAGAATTTTAAATCAAGGCATTGCCGGGCCAGGAGCCAATGTAGGTCAACAAACATAAGTGTGACCCTTTGCATTCACAACTTAATGCCCAGTTATTGAGCCAAATATCAGAGGGATGGTAATTGGCCAATAGTCAAGAACTGGTGTGGGAATCTAGCAGAGGGCAGTAAACATGAAGACATTTTAGCCACTCTGCTGAGTTTTCAAAATGGTCATCACTTCATTTGGCATTTCAGACTCTTAGAGTCATGAACTGTACTTCATAATCTGCAATGAGTATGCCTGTCATTCACTCACAGGTGAATTTAAATGTCCCCAAAGCTGCTTTTTTAAAATTCATTCATGGGATGTGGGCATCGCTGACTAGGCCAGCATTTAGTGCGCATCCCTAATTTCCCTTGAAAAGGTGGTGGTGAGCTGCCTTCTTGAACCGCTGCAGTCCATGTGGTGTGGGCACATCCACAATGTTGTTAGGGAGGGAGTTCCAGGATTTTGACCCAGTGACAGTGAAGGAACAGCGATATATTTACAGGTCAGGATAGTGAATGGCTTGGAGTGTGTTGGATCTCCAGTTTGTTGTGAATGGTGGCCGAGTTGGTACTATAGATAGAGTTGATCAACAGACACTTCTTAGGTGGAAACTTTAAGTTTAAAGAGTCTAGGACCAGAGGGCATAACCTCAGAGTAAGGGGTCGCCCATTTAAGGCCGAGATGAGGAGGAATTTCTTTACTCAGAGGGTAGTGAATCTGTGGAATTCTTTACCGCAGAGGGCTGTACAGGCTGGGTTGTTAAGTATATTCAAGGATGAGATAGACAGATTTTTAATCAGTAAGGGAATCAAGGGTTATGGGGAAAAGGCAGGAATGTGGAGTTGAGGATTATCAGATCAGCCATGATCTCATTGAATGGCAGAGCAGACTTGATGGGCTGAATGGTCTTATAGAGCCCAAACTGAGCATGTGTGAGCAGGTTATTTCCAAGCAAATGCCACTTAATAATGTTGTTGATAACCCCTTCCATCACTTTACTGATGATTGTGAGTAGACTGATGAGGCGGTAATTGGCCAGGCCAGATTTGTACTGCTTTTTGTGGACAGGACATACCTAGGCAATTTTTCACATAGCCGGGTAGATGCCAGTGTTGTAGCTGTACTGGAACAACTTGGCTATAGGCACGGCAAGTTCTGGAGCACAAGTCTTCAGTACTATTTCTGGAATATTGTCAGGGCCCATAGCCTTTGCAGTGTCCAGTGCTTTCAGCCGTTTCTTGATATCATGTGAAGCGGTTCGAATTGGCTGAAGACTGGCATCTGTGATGCTGGGGTCCTCTGGTGGAAGCCAAGATGGATCATCCCCTTGGCACTCCTGGCTGAAGACTGTTGAAAATGCTTCAACCTTATCTTTTTCATTGATGTGCTGGGCTCCCCTGTCACTGAGGTTAGAGATCTTTGTGGAGCCTCCTCCTCCAGGGAGTTGTTTAATTGTCCATCACCATTCATGACTGGATGTGGCAGGACTGCAGATCTGTTTGTTGTGGGATCGCTTAGCTCTGTCTATTGCATGCTTCTTATGATGTTTGGCACGCAAGTAGTCCTGTGTTGTAGATTCACCAGGGTGACACCTCATTTTTAGGTATGCCTGGTGCTGCTCCTGGCATGGTCCACCTGCACTCTTCATTGAACCAGGGTTGATTCTCTGGCTTGATGGTAATGGTAGAGTGGGGGATATGCCGGGCCATGAGGTTACACATTGTGGTCGAGTACAATTCTGCTGCTGCTGATGACCCACAGCACCTCTTGGATGCCCAATCTTGAGTTGCTAGATTTGTTCAAAATCTATCCCACTTAGCACAGTGGTAGTACCACACATCATGATGGAGGGTATCCTCAATGTGGAGACAGTGGTGTCTGGGGCATTGTCTGTAGGTATGATTATGTCAGGTTGTTGCTTAACTAGACTGTGGGATAGTTCTCCCAATTTAGGCACAAGCCCCCAGATGTTAGTAAGGAGGACTTTGCTGGTTGTTGAGTTTGCTGTTTTTGTTTCTGGTGCCAAGTTGATGTCAAGTGGCCTATAGTTTCATTCCTTACAGACTTTGTAACAGTTTGATACCACTGAATGGTTTGCTAGGCCATTTCAGAGGCCATTTCAGAGTCAACCGCATTGCTGTGGGTCTGGAGTCACGTGTAACTTAGACCAGGCAGATTTCCTTCCCTAAAGGGCATTAGTGAACCAGATGGGGTTTTACAATTCAAAATGGCTTCATGGTCATCATTAGACTTTTAATTCCAGATTTTTAAAATTCAATTCAAATTCCACCATCTGCCACGGTGGGATTCAAACCAGAGCATTACCCTGGGTCTCTGGATTACTAGTCCAGTGACAATACCACTACGCCATTGCCTCCAATGTGAAGGTTGTATATCTTGCAATCACCAGTTATTAAATATCTATGCCAGGTATTTTGTTGTCTGCCATCAGCTTTAGTTTCAAAACTGAGATGTTCTACTATGAAATTTGCAAATCTTTTTCAGTACATTTCATTGCAGATTGCATAACTTCCTGGCTTGAATCTTAAGCAAGTACACCCACCTACATTCTTGAACTGTGAGGAATGGTCACACGGACAAAAAAGACAAACTCAACTCAATATGATTTGTGTCAGATTTGATGATGTAAGCAAAATTATTCCCTCCGTGTGACACTCCTCCCCTTCCCCCTTTCATGTACTGTCTTGCATTATTTCCATCATTTCCATATGTTGCTGTTTTATAATTATCTCTTTCAATCATGTACCCTCCCAGGACTTTGACTATCCACAGCAATGTCATTCTTCCAAATTCCAGATATGCAACAACCATTCTCCTTAGAGATTAGACCTTTCATTTCACTGAGAACATTCAAAACTTATGCCAGAGAGGGAGGTAAATAAACACATTACCAGTGTAATGAAAATAAGATCAGGTTACGCTTGATTTCTACTTTCAATAGTTGTCATAATTGAAAAATAGATCAGGAGATTGTTTATTTTGATGAAACATTGTAAAACATGTTTATTCTCTTAGCACCACTAACTCTACAGTGCAGCTATTCCCTTTTCCTCATAGACTGATAGAACTTACAGTTGGATGAAATAAGGTGATCTTCATTAACACAACCCTAAACCCACATTCCCCACAATATGCCTAAACAATTCTTCTATTTGTTTCTATGTCATATTAATCAAGAACCAGACAGATAGATGCTTCCGCACAGAACTCACATTTAGCATTTTCCTCTGAAATGCCAGTCATTACTGATCTTCTGGAGTAGACTTCAGACCCTAAAGCTATCACCCACCATACTGCACACATCATCTGAGAGTCTATCTTGGTGCAAGGTGTTCACATATATACATGACATGAGAGGGTGGAAATTATGATTAGCATTTGTTCTTGTATGGGCTTGTACAAAATTATACTGCTTTAAAGTGGGTGCTTGCTTTAAACTGGTTAACTCCTGCTTTGAAATAGTAGACAGGAGTTTGGTACTGGATTGTTATGTTTCTTATGAGAACAGCACCAATCGAGCTTGCTATTGTTCTATTCCTTTTACCTCATTGACCTTTAAAATTTCCCCAAGATAAACTGGTGTAGTTCTGCCCAAGATAAGTTCTTTCACTCAATAGTGCAGATCGTCTCAGAGAGTAACAATGTGTGCCCTCTCTTCATACCACAGAGAATAACACAGTGCTCCCTATCCTCATACTCCAGAGCATAATACAATGCTCCCTCTCCTCATACCCCAGAGAGTAACACAGTGCCCACTCTCATATCCCAGAGAGTAACACAGTGCTCCTGCTGCTCATACTTCAGACAGTAACAGGTTGCCCTCTCACCTGAAACCCCAGAGAGTAATGGTTAATGGATTTTTCTCAGACATGGAGGAAGGTTTGAAGAGGTGTTCCCCAGTGTTAGGACCCTTGCTCTTCCTGACACATGTTAATGACACAGACCTTGGTGTACAGTGCACAATTTCAAATAGTGGATGATACGAAATGTGGAAGCATTGTGAACAATGAGGAGGATAGTGTAGAACTTCAAAAGGACATAGACAGGTTAGTGGAATGGGTGGACATGTGGCAGATGAAATTTAATGCAGAGAAGTGTGAAATGATTCATTTTGGTAGGAAGAATGTGGAGAGACAATATAAAGTAAAGGGTACAATTCTAAAAGGGGTACAGAAGCAGATAGACCTGCGTGTATATGTGCATAGATCATGAAAGGTGGTAGGAGGGATTGAGACAGCAATTAATAAAGCATACAGTATCCTAGGCTGTATTAATCAGGGTGTAAAATACAAAAACAAGGGGGTTATGTTAAACTGAATAAAACACTGGTTTGGCCTTAACTTACTGCATCCAGTTCTGGGCATCACACTTTAAGAAAGATGTGAAGGTATTAGAGAGAGAGTGCAGAAAAGATTCAGGAGAATCATTCCAGGGATGAGGAACTTTAGTTATGTTGGTATATAGAGACTTGGGACTGTTTTCTTTGGAATAAAGAAGGTTGATAGAAAATTTGTTAGAGGTATTCAAAATCATGATGGGTCTACACAGAGTAGATAGGGGAAAACTGTTCCCAATCTTGAAAGGATCAAAAACAAGAGGGCACAGATTTAAAGTAGTTGGCAAAAGAAGCAATGGAGACATGAGGAAAAACTTTATCACACATTGAGTGGTTGAGATCTGGAATGCACTGCCTCAGAGTGTGGTGGAGGCAGATTCAATTGAGGCTTTTAGAGGAAATTGTATTATTACCTGAAAAGGAAGAATGTGCAGGACTAGGGGGAGAAGGCCAGGGAGTGCCATTAGGTCAATTGCTCCTTTGGAGAGCAAGTGTAGACACAACAAGCTGAAAGGCCTTCTTCTGTGCTGTAACCATTCTGTGATTCTGAGTAACATCGTGCTCCCTCTCCTAATACTGCAGAGGGTGACACAGTTTGGAATTTTTCTTAAGATGAGTTCAAGTCAAACTCCAAACCATCAAAACTCATGTTTCAATGTCCTTAAAAATGCAGGGTTGATGAGGAAGCCAATGAGTGGATTTGAAACTGCAGAACCTGTGAGTAACTGAGTAAATGTGTAGAACTGAGCAGATGCCATGCTTTGAACAAGTGATAATTAGAGATGAAGTTCCAGTTGGGAAATATATGAATGTCATTTGAGGATCAGATATGTACCAGACTTAATATCACTTGATACTGCTTGTGTCTATTTCTTGATATACTTATAGTCAGAATGACTCATGTGAGAATTAACAAACACCAAGAATGCAAAGTTCACTGACAGCTCTCCTGAAGGATGGCAAATGTTTTAAAAAGAATAAAACTCACCCTTAAGATGAATCAGGTTTGCTGTAACTCCCGAGTATTCTAATTTTAGGGTTCAGCTGACAGTTATAAAGCATTTAGGCTTTTCTCAGGTGGTGCACCTGCTGCTAAGACCTCTTCGCCATCTTCATTATCTTTAAGCTTGACATGACGGATTGTTTCCCCATCATCCTGCACCACCCTGCAGAAACTTCTGCAGAGCTCTGCTACCCATAACTTATCCTGTGGTATGTCATCTATCACAATCTCTTGCCAAGCTTTACCAAGGCTCGGCCTATACCCTAGTGACTTGGTTTTAATTCAAATCCTTGGCCTCTCACGAACTGTTATCTGGTGGAATTAGCAATTAAAAAGAAAAAAAAATCTTGCATTTATATAGCGCCTTTCATAAACTCAGGATGTCCCAAAGCATTTTACAGCCAATTAAGTTTTAAAACGTAGTCACTGTTTTTGGAAGAGCTGCAGCCAATGGGTTCACACCAAGTTCCCACAAGCAGCAATATGGTAAATATTGCTCAGGACAGACAGAACTCACCTAGTCTTCCACAAAATAGTGCCAAAGGATCTTTTATGTTCACTTGAGAGGGCACTTGGGGCTTGGTTTAATGAGACAGCTGAAAGTTGGCACCTTCATCAATGCAGAACTCTCTCTCAGTACTATGTTGGACATGTCAGCCTGGATTTAATCCTCAGTTCCCTGGACCAGGCCTTGAACCCAGAACCTTCTGCCTTGAACCACTATCATTATTTCAGCTTGGCCCAAATGAATGAACCCTTCCATAAGTAGGATAAAAAAAAAACACATTCACACTGGAGTACCTAATGCCCAGTTCTGAAATGAACGCTTTACAAATTTCATAATCTTTTATTGTGACACTGCCACTTTATGCTTGTGCATCTGTAGCTTGGTGTCAACCCTGAATTGGTGCACATAACAGAGTTTTACTATAATTTCACAAATGTTAACAACATTGGACCTTCTGACTGCAGCAAATAGCTTATGAGCTGGTCAGCAATGATAACCTACGTCTTTTATCTTTCATAGTACAGGCCTTGACTTTGGGAAACTTCCTTTATTCCCAGTATGTTCTGTGCAGGACTATTAAATGATGGGTGTGGAATTCCTGTAACAATGGAAACTCCCTAGCCTTGTTTCCTGAAGGCAGAGTGCAGTGATTATAACTTGGCACAACATTTTCAGTGCTCATTAGAGGGAAATACTGTCCAACAAGCACATATGGTTTCATATCAGCCAATCCAAAGTTAACACAGCATCCATCTCTTGAAAATTTTGATTCAAAATCAAACTGGTCTGATAAAATAGCCTGTGCACTAATGCTGCTATCAAACTGCAATTTTTGATTTGATGTCATGTGGCTTCGGATACACACCAACATGATGTGGGATATGTAATCTGTAATCTGCCCAATGATCCAAATGCCAAGAATACAAAAGTGGGGAGGTATGGGATCATGTGCTGGAGGTGTTTTCTTACTGATTGAGTTTTGCAGTACATATAGTAGGATGCAAAGCCAAGTTTAAAAAGTTCCCAAACAGTCTTCCTTTATTTAAGATTTTAAAAACTTATTGTGGACTATTTTAACTGTTGCGAGGGACACAACGTTCTCTACTGGTATCTGCATGGCTAAGTGCAGCCAGTAGTATAGCTTAGTCTGTCAACTGCACATTGCTGCTATCTGTAGGATAATGTTAGGCTAATAGATTCTGGGGTAAATTCTCCAAATTAGATCAATGGTGCAAGAGAATTGTGCGACAGGAACAGGTATTGGGAAGTTCAGCTCATACAATTGAAGACGGACACAATTTTCCATCCATTAGGATTTGTTATAATTGCCAAAGCATTCCTATGACAAATACACCGTTACATATCAACAGATAACATCGATAAAACCCTTAGTTCAGCTTGAGTGAATTTAAAATTTGCTGATTACTAAAAACTACAAAACTGAAAGCTCGTGTAAGAGTCCAGTCAAAAACACACAAAAGCGGGGCTCAATAATGATATTTCAATACTTCTCACAAAATATAATTTTTTATTTTGCGAAGCAAAGTCTGACTGGGTTACTCATTAGTAACAAAATCGCAAATGATTCAGTCAAGTCCCCCGAGAGGAAATGAAAACCATATTTCAGGGGAGATGCTGAGTACTGTTTCTCACAATCACTAGGATTCTCAGGACCAACAAAATTTTTCAAAGATTTTTGCTTTTTCTCTCGGAAGAATGCCAAAGCAATAGGCCCTCAAATTGCACCCTTTTGATGTAGTTACCAACTCACATGAATGTAACAAAGCAAAGCCTGCTGAGTTAAGTTATCATTATGTCTTACATAGAATTAAACAGCACAAATAAAGCCGTTTGGCTCATCTTATTGAGGCCGGGTCTTTGAAAAAGCTATCCAACTAATCGCACTTCTCTGCTCATTTCCCATAGCCCTGCAAACTTTTCCCTTCAAATATTTATCAATTCCTTTTTGAATGTTACTATTGAATCTGGCTGGGTCACAGCTGGCGTGTTCCATCCAATTCTGATTACCATGCTTTAGGGCGGATGTCAGGGTCTGTGAGAGGGTGCAGAAGAGATTTGCCTGAATGATTCCAGGGATGGGGATTTTAGCTATAAGGTTGGGCTGGGGAGATTGGGGTTGTTCTCCTTGGAGGAAAGGAGGTTGAGATAAAATTTGATAGATATGTGCAACATGTTGTGAAACCATGCTTTATATCAAAAAATTATTTTTGAATTTACTTGCTGGAAATCCCTAACTTTTTTTTTAAATGACTAAAGCCACATTCTTGTGATTTGGGCTCATAGTCAAAGATGGCTGCACATTTGCATCACTGTACCTTCTACATCACAAAACTATTGAAATCGAAACAACCTGTCAGCAAAGCTGCACTAGGAGCAATTGACTTGAAAGAGATGATTGAGGGACATTTCCTATCCCATTTGCAAAGCATCCAGACAATCACCTGGTACTCAACTTGGTGGAGACAAATCATTGGACACATTCACTTAGACTATGGGACTCTGGCTGAGAGAGGAATTCCCAGCCAATTAAGTTACAATTGAAATACATTAGCTATGATTATGTTTTGGTCACTGGGAAGTTGGTGAGGGAAGGTTATGTGACAAACCAACTCTTTGTGTGTTTAAGCACCTGCTTTCTCATGAGTCATAGAGTTATACCACATGGAAACAGGCCCTTTGGCCCATCATGTCTGTGCTGGCTATCAAGCACCTATACATTCTAATCCTATTTTCCAGCACTTGGCCTATAGCCTTGTATGCTTTGGAGTTTCAAGTGCTCATCTAAATGATTCTTCAATGTTGTGAGGGTTCTTGCCTCTACCACCCCCTCAGGCAGTGTATTCCAGATTCCAACCACCCTCTGGGTGAAAAGATTTTTCCTCAAATCCCCTCTGAACCTCCTGCCCCTTAACTTAAATCTATGCCCTTAAATCTATGCCTGTGGAAAAAGACAAAGTAGCTGAGACGCTAGAAACAAGACCCTGAATGGGTTTCTTCTCTGTTTCTCTCTCTCCATCCAACTTGCAAGTTTTGAAACAAAAAGAAAAATACCTGGAAAAATTCAGCAGGTCTGGCAGCATCTGCAGAGAGGAGCACGAATGACCATAGAATCATAGAACCATAGAACACTACAGCACAGAAAACAGGCCATTCGGCCCTTCTCGTCTGTGCCAAAATATTATTCCGCTAGAATGACCCTTCAACAGAACTAAGGAAAAATAGAAGAGAGGTGAAATATAAGCTGGTTTAAGGTGGGGGGGGGGGGGGGGGGGGTGGGGCGGGGGGGGGGGTGGAGAGAGAGGTGGGGGGGTGGGGTGGGACAGGTAGACCTGGATAGAGGGCCAGTGAAAGGTGGAGATAACCAAAGGATGTCATAGACAAAAGGACAAAGAGGTGTTGAAGGTGGTGAAATTATCTAAGGAATGTGCTAATTAGGGTAGAAAGCAGGACGATCAAGGTACAGATAGCCCTAGTGGGGGTGGGTGGGGGGAAGGAATTGAAATAGGCTAAAAGGTAGAGATAAAACAATGGATGGAAATACATTTAAAAATAATGGAACTAGGTGGGAAAAGAAAAATCCATATAAATTATTGGAAAAAAAAGGGGGGTGGGAATCGGAAAGGGGATGGGGATGGAGGAGAGAGTTCATGATCTAAAGTTGTTGAACTCAATATTCAGTCCGGAAGGCTGTAAAGTGCCTAGTCGGAAGATGAGGTGCTGTTCCTCCAGTTTGCGTTGAGCTTCACTGGAACATTGCAGCAGGCCAAGGACGGACATGAGGGCATGAGAGCAGGGTGGAGTGTTGAAACGGCAAGCGACAGGGAGGTCTGGGTAATGCTTGCGGACAGACCGAAGGTGTTCTGCAAAGCCGTCACTCAGTCTGCGTTTGGTCTCTCCAATGTAGAGGAAACCGCATTGGGAGCAGTGATTGCAGTAGACTAAATTGAGGGAAATGCAAGTGAAATGCTGCTTCACTTGAAACGAGTGTTTGGGCCCTTGGACAGTGAGGAGAGGTAAAGGGGCAGGTGTTGCATCTTCTGCAGTTGCATGGGGAGGTGCTGTGGGAGGGGGTTGAGGTGTAGGGGGTGATGGAGGAGTGGACCAGGGTGTCCTGGACAGAACGATCCCTGTGGAATGCCGCCGGGGGGTGAAGGGAAGATGTGTTTGGTGGTGGCATCATGCTGGAGTTGGCGGAAATGGCGGAGGATGATCCTTTGAATGCGGAGGCTGGTGGGGTGATAAGTGAGGACAAGGGGGAGCCTATCATGTTTCTGGGAGGGAGGAGAAGGTGTGAGGACGGATGCAATCCACTCCTCCATCACTGCCTACACCTCAACACCCTCCCATGGCACCTTCCCATGCAACTGCGGAAGGTGCAGCACCTGCCCCTTTACTTCCCCTCTCCTCACCGTCTAAGGGCTCAAACACTCCTTTCAAGTGAAGCAGCATTTCACTTGCACTTCTCTCAATTTAGTCTACTGTATTCACTGCTCCCAATGCGGTTTCCTCTACATTGGAAAGACCAAATGCAGACTGGGTTATTTTCCCACCTATTTCCATTATTTTTAAAAGTATTTCCATCCATTGTTTTATCTCTACCTTTGAGCCTTTTGCGATCCCTTCCCCCGACACCACCCCCACTAGGGCTCTCTGTACCTTGCTCGTCCTGCTTTCTACCCTTAATTAGCACATTCCTCAGATAATATCACCACCTTCAACACCTCTTTGTCCTTTTGTCTGTGACATCTTTTGGTTATCTCCACCTTTCACTGGCCCTCTATCCAGCTCTACTTGTCCCACCCCCCCTTAAACCAGCTTATATTTCAACACTCTTCTATTTTTACTTAGTTCTGTTGAAGGGTCATTCGGACTCGAAACGTTAACTGTGTTCCTCTCTGCAGATGCTGCCAGACCTGCTGAATTTTTCCAGGTATTTTTCTTTTTGTTTTGGATTTCTAGCATCCGCAGTTTTTTGCTTTTATCTCGCAAGTTTTGAACGCTGTCTGCTGATTTTGACTATCCACGTGCGGCAGACAGAGATTTTTAAAAGAACTCAACCCGGCACCATTGTCTCCAGAAGAACAGTTAAATCATCCACCAACAACTTTAAATCGCCTTGCGCTGAAAGCAGCAGGACCACCTGGTTCAGCCTGAAGCCAGCCAAGTCACCAACCTTCAAGAGCTGTATACCCCTTTAATTTTACTGGATTCCAACTTGCTTAATCCATCCTCCCCACCCTGTAATCCATGTGTGTGTGTGTGTGTGTGTGTGTGTGTGGGTGTGGGTGTGGGTGTATGTGAGAAAGTTGGAGTGTTTTTTATTATTTTGCTTAGACTGGGTTAAATAAAAAAAAAACTATCCTTTCTTGTTAAAAACTCAAGAAAACATGTCTGATTGTGTATTTTATGGTCACAGCATGTAAACGGTTAAATACTCAGAAAACTGGCAAGTATATCTGTTTTTAAAAATACCTGCTGTAGTCAAACGAGGGGAGGGAAAAAAGGGAAACTGTTTGACATGTCCTCAGCTGATTGTAACAAAGAATATGACAGGTTTGGATAAGGCAGACAAGGAAGAAGTGTTCCCAGTAACTGATGGTACAATAAAAGCTAGTGGACACAGATGTAAGATTTGGAGCGTGAGTGGCAAATGTCAATGAGGCAGGAGCTGGCCAAGGGGCTGAGCCCTGGCTGTTTGGATTGAGTGCTTTGTGGCTCCAGGATCATGAATTGGCTGAGCCCTGCGAGGTGTCCCTCAGGTGGGATTGGCCAGGTTGCAATGATGCTGCAGGTAGAGAGGGGGCTGATCAATGCTCCTCTGTTATTTCAGGAGAAAACCTCCCACAACAATGTTTGAGGTTGTGAACAGTGGGGGACCCCCACACCTCCTCATCCTCATGATATGAGCAGGAGGCCCTGCAGCTGGAGAGGTGCCATGCAACTCTGCCAAGCTGCTGCAGTGAGGTTGAGGTGTCAGAGGATGGTAAGAGTGCATTGCAATGAGGTGAGAATGTCGGTTATCGCAAACATTCCAGTGTAGTCTCTAAATTGATGTGAGCCTTGAACCTGGAATCCCCATTGATAATCAAAAGAAGCAGGCACCATGATGCACATCTCTGTCTCATCAAGGTGCCAGGCACGCACAGTGACAGTGTCATGACTTAAACTAATGACATGTCCTTCTTCTCCCTTTTAGGCTCACCAGCAGGCGGTCATCATGAGGAGTCTGAAGGCCCAACTCTGACCCCTGAAGACCACTATGCTCACCACGCACCTGTGTCATACACCCTGTCAAGAAGGCATCAGCGCAGATACCAGCACCTCGGTGGGCATAACATCGCTGTGTGGTCTATCAGTGCACATTGATGAGGGCACTTCACACTCACTTGAGGTGCACGCGGAGGTAGAGAGTGCCCAGGGTGCTGGCAGTCGGAGGACTGCTGGGGACTAGAGCAATGTTCAGTCGATGGCTGATGATGGGCCTCTGGAGTCGTCCATGAGGCAGCAGATGCGGGATGTCCAGCAGGGTGTGCGGGAGGATCTGGCGGAGATACATGAGGGAATGTGTGCCATAGTGTCTGTTGTGGAGGAGTCCCTGAGGAGCATAAGCACTGCGTTGACCCTCAAAGCTGAGCGCAATGCCTTCTCCATGGAGAGAATGGCAACTCCCATGGAGATGCTCCTCCAGGGACTCAATCAGGGATTCCTGGGAATGCACTCAGACCTGCAGCCCTCACACAGGCACTGACCTCAGTGTCAGTGTGGGAAACGGATTGGGCACCAAGTATCACAGTTAGGTGCCTGTCCATCAATGGTGAGCAGGGAGGTCCAATGCGACCTCACGTTGGCCCACGAGATGCTTGTCATCTATGTGGGCTCCTCTCAGGGCGCTCTGGATGATGGCAGCAGCTCCTCCACCCCAGTGCCAGTGACTGTCGCATCTGATGATGCTGTGGCAACTGAGGAGATGCCAGGCGTGTCACTGGCCACTCCCTCCCAGGCAGGGCCAGCACAGGCTCCACAGGCTAAAGGATGACCATCAAGGTCATCAGGGTCAACAAGACAGCGGAGTGAGCTGTCTGTCTCCACTGCTGGTGCCAGCAAGAGGGGAGCACCTAGATGTAGCACTCACAAGTGAAAACATAAAGCGCCTTAAGCACAACACGGCCTTATCACGGGTCATATTTGGTTCCCCCGTTTTTCTTTACATTTATTAATGGTGTGATGGAAAAACTGGTTAATGTTAATTTTTGAAATGTTTCACATTCACAAGTAAATGAGATGTTATTTTGTGCAATTGGCCTCTGTATGCTTCGTTTGCTCTGTAGATGCAGGGTAGGCCATGATGTTATGATGGATGTGTGTCTCCTGAAACTTTATTGCAATGGCACACAGTGTATGTTGTTGATCAAGGAACTGGTCCTGTCAGGGATCGAGCATAGAGCCTGCAGCCCTGGCATGTTGTGGTGGTTCTTATTTGATAGTGAAGCTGAAGGAGGGTCCCAGGTGTCCCTGCCTCCCTGGAAGCTACCCAGGTCAGCGTCTACGCCCTCAGCGTTCTCCTCACCGTGCTCATCCTCGGACTCACTACTGGAATCATCATCTGTTGCTTGTGCAGCTGTGTCAAGATCTTGTTCCTCCACTGCGCTCCCACTTGCCCGTGCCAGAGTGTGGAGAGCGCAGCATGCAACCACTATCAGTGACATATGATTTGGGGGGTATTGGCGTGCGCCACCTGAACAGTCCAGGCATTGGAAGCACATCTTGAGGAGACCTATGGTTCTCTCTGCCTCCGCTTGGCTCCTATTGTACCACTGCTCGGCCTCTGGTCTTGGATGGTGGAGAGGCGTCATGAGCCACCTTTTGAGGGGATAGCCCTTGTCACCCAGCAGCCATCCATCCAGCCAGGCTGGAGCACTGAACAGTCTCAACACCTGGGAGTGCCTCAGGATGCAAGCATCATGAGAGTTGCCAGGGTACCTTGCATAGATTTACAGAAACTGCATCTGGTGGTCACACACTATCTGCACTTTCATGGAGTGGGAGCCCTTCCTGTTGATGAAGATTCCCAGCTCACCTGCTGGTGCCTTGATGGCCACGTGTGTACAGTCAATTGCAACCTGGACGTGGGGGAGCCCAGCAACTGCTGCAAAGCCTCTGGTTCGCTCAGCCTGGCTGGCTTGGTCTGCATAGTAATGAATGAAAGTCAATACCCACCTGAACAGAGTGTCTGTCACCAGCTTGATGAAACTGTGGACAGCTGATTGGAACACTCCACACAGATCCCTCACTGACCCCTAGAAAGAGCTGGAGACATTGAAGTTGAGAGCCACAACAACCTTCAGCGCCATTGGCAACCCACACAGTTGGAGCTGATCTCAGGGCCGAGCCTCTGACAGATGGAGGTCACAGCCTCCTTTGAGAGACGGAACCTCCTTCAGCATTGGACCTCAGACATATTGAGGTAGCTGCATCACTGTCTGTAAATCCTGGCAGCGGGATAGTGGTGTCTTCTGCGGCCCCTTCCGCCTTGCACTTCCTGTTGGTTCTGCACCCCTTATGCCTGAGCATCTCCTCCCACAGGTCCCTCCCCTGGAAGCTGATAGGGACACCTGGCCCCATCCCCTTTCTGGCCCTCTCTTTCTCCACAGAGGAGGTGTCTCCAGCGGAGACCATAATCCCCATTTCCAGGATAAGGGAAGGCTGTCGGATACCTGGAAGGCCCCATGCAGTGTGAATCCTCTGGGGGTCTGGAAAACAACAGAGTCCTGAACTGAAGCCTCTAAATTCTCTGAATGCAGCTCTGAAGTGAAATGAAGCTGTCTGGTCCACAGAACCAACCAGCAGCAAATGATGTCCTGAACTCCTCACTAATCATGTTGACAAGGCCACTGACACCTCTTATCCTGCCCGTGGATGAGGTTTGGATAATTGTGGCCTGCCCGTTTTGCCCGTGCGACGCCCTAAAAATTGCACAGGCTTCGTAAACTCAGAGACAACCGGTTTCTCAAGGGCCTTAACTGGCCACTTAATTAATGGTGGGTGCACCTGCCTAGTGAAACATCACGAGAGTCCGCATTGACATTGGCACACTCGGCTGACATCAACGCACTTTATTTAACGCTTGAGTGGGTCAGGCCCGCACCCACCCACCAAGCTAAAAATTCTGCCCTTTGCTTTCACCGCCCTTTCAGGCTGTACATTCCAACTCCAAACAACTCACTGTGTGAAAAGATTGTCCTCACCTCACCTTTGGTTCCTTTGACAATTACCTTGCACTTTGAAATTACGCCATAGGATGAGGATAACGAATGCTTAGCACATGCTTGGTTGAAATTCCTTTCTACTATTTTAGCAGAGGTGCTAAACAGATTAAATTAAATGAATTAATGCCTTCACTGAAATAGCAGGCAAAGAGATTTCTGACCAATGTGTTACCTGTTTCGATGCTACAATCTCCGTGTAACTTCATGACTTTAGTATTGTTTGCTTTGCTGTTCTGTAACTTAATTGTACAACGCATTAGTCTGGAATTACAATTGCACTGAACTAATGCAAGCCTACTTGCTTGAGGTGGCTTCACTTCAATTGCCATGGTGAGGTGGGAAATGAAATTACCAACATAATTGAGTTAAGCAGCTACTTCCAAAAACAATTCTGTATCGAAACAAACATAGTAGCCTCACTGACAGAATGGACTGCTCTCTTACTTCTCCTCCAAAGCTGGTCACCGTATAACAGGTGGCAAAAGCTGTCCCCTCAGGATGGTAAGGCTATACAGCATGCAGTTGACCACCACAACTCTTGCCATGCAACCTGCCAAATAAATGCAGGGTCCCTTCAGAGCAGTCCAGGGAGTGGGAGTATTGTTTAAGCACTCAATAGTCTTACTCTATCACATTTCATGTGGTGGCATGACTTTTGTTATATGCAAGCTATCCAAGTATGCATAGGTTAGGTCATGAACCATTTTATCCAAGAGTAGCCCTTGCCACCCAGTTTGGTTTGTCATGGCGTTTCAGAGAGCTGCCATAGAATGAAGGCATCATGATGGCTGTGAGGGTATTGAGCATTGGCCTGCGTCATATGCTGTATATGATTGCACAGCAGCTGGATGTTCAGGGAGTGAAATGTAAGACCATGCCGATTGGATGATTAATTCTGACTCTGGATAATGTGACATTGTATTATGATTGCGTCTGATAACATAAAAGTCTGCTTTTTTTCTGTTTGTCTTTTGTCGCTTAGTGAAAGAATAACTGACTTTGTAACTCACTCATGACACCCCATCTTGAATCCAGAAATTGTAAGGTGGGATGCGGCCCTCTTTCACTGGCCCATAAAACACTTGGGCCGATATTTTTAATGATGAAGTGTTAAATGGAGGATCAATGCCACACTGAAGATCCAGATACACATCACTGAGTGAGCCTCGGGCCTGAGAGTTTCCAATTGGCAGCTTGTGCTCTGATTGTGGTTTGAAAGGTCAGAAGCGTGAGGTCATTCAGTGTAATTTTTATAAACCTGGGCAAAGGACTAACTTGAAATTGTAGTAACTCAACACACAGTTTTAATTCTGTACTTTTAGGGTGACAATGCAGAGCTACATCAATAACTGACATTCAGTACCACAGATTTCACTGTGTAAAAATACCTTTCTTAAAATAAGATTAAAATTATGCTTTAAATCTAATTGATTTTGACAGTAGATAGGCAGTGTTTAAAGTGATTCTCTTCACTTTACGTTGCTCATTCAGATTGCACAGCATCTTGGATCTCCTTCAAACCTTGCATCTTTTTATATTTGTTTTATTGTCCTAATTTTCAAAACTTTGGTAATGCTGCTTTCTAATTAGGAGATTTCCTCCTGTTGTCATGTGTTAATAACAGCAACAAAATTGCAGAGATTTATTGTGATTACAATCTCTAGTGTATTCATAAGCCTTTTCTTTCAGAGTGTGTTTTTGATCATTAGAAAGAAAAGAAATGTGCTTTTCAAATCTGAGCCAAATCTTTCTCTTTCATTATCACAAAACTTCAGTTACCCCAAGCATCAGCTATGTGATCCAAGTCAGCCATTTGGGATCATTTTGGATGAGGTGTTAAACCAGTCAAACATCTCAGGTAGGTGTGAAGTATCACATTCAAAAAGAGCGAGCAGTTCTTTTGGTGTCCTGATCACTAATTGTCCCTCAACCATTGCCACAAAAAATAGACTTTTCTCACTGTTGTTAGTGGCACCTTGCAGTGAGCAAACTGGCTGCTGCGTTCCTCCTTGTTTTTCAATGATGTTGAATCTCTCTCTTGGTGCAGTGTTTCTCCACCCATCACTTTTTCTGGGCCTTAAAGCAACTAACACGGTCACACCATCCTTCATCTTCACACTGTTGGCCTGTGCTGGCCTGTAGAAAGTAGTACACAAGGGTGATCAACATAGCCTTTCCCTCTGAATCCCCTTCTCCAGTCTTCTTGCTGCTTTTTCACAATGGCAGATGTATTGATGCCTTACTGTGTGAAGATTCCTGGGCATGTACATCTGCCCAATCACTCTATAGTACAGTGCCCTGGACTTCACAGTTAATGCATTCCCATAACTTTCATTGCAATCAGGTCCATATTGAGCCTGTAATCTGCCAACAAATAGTATCCGATGTCTAATAGGTTTTTATTTCACTGCAATTCATTTTCTTGGCCTATGTCTCACGGTATTTGTCAAAAGAACTATTGGGGACAATAATGAATGAAGTGGACACTGGCTTTGCCCAATCTTTGATTCCAATGTACACACTGATGCAAATGTACATATTTCATAGAATCATAGAAATCAAACAAATCTACAACATGGAAGGAGGCCATTCAGCCCATTGTGGCAGTTCCAGTCAATGAGTAGCCATCCAACCTAATCTCACTTTCCAGATCTTGATCCATAGCCTTGCAGGTTATGGCAAGTCCATAACCAAATACTTTTTAAATATTGCTGAAAAAAGAGACATGCTATCAAATATTTTTGTCTTGCACTCATCAGGATAACTTGCAAGAATTTTCCAACTGCAAAGGGGAAACAACAATTTATACTGCATGAGAAGAGAGTGTTGATTGGTTGGCAAGTGGACTCTGATCAGTGGAAGCATTGCCATGGAGAACGCAGCATAGAACAGTTAACTGCCCAGCTTTGTTCAAATTCAAACTGAGCAGGTCAATTCTGATTGGTCAAGGCATTGCCCTGGGGACCTTGACCAATCAGAGTCAACCTGCCAGGTTTGAATTTTTACAAAGCTGGGCAGTTAACTGTTCCATGCTGCATTCTCCATGGCAACACTTCCATCGATCAGAGTCCACTTGCTACCAATCAGCACTCTTTTCTCATGCAGTACAAATTGTTGTTCCCCCGTTGCTATTGCTGAATGAAGAATGCTCTTTGGCTCATTTTGACTGAATTCTTCAAGAAAACCAATCCTACTGAGTTTTCGTTACATCAGTAGGTTGTTTCTACCTGGCAGCTTCTGCAGCAGTGTAGAGGGGGGGATGACCACATGCTGTTTCCCTCAGTAGCAATGTGTCACACTCAATCATATTTTCTTTTGATAACTTTTCCTTCAGATCCGAAATTGACTTGATGGTATAATGTGGGATTTATGCAGCCACAGAAAAACAAACAAATTGGATTCAATAGTCACAAAAACAACTCTGGCAACAGCTGAAGAAATATGACCCAAGTTCTTGAAGTATTAAGCATGTCAAAAATACTCAGAATCCCAAAGCCCCATCTAAACCTCTGTGAAAACACATCAGTAATTGATCTATCTTTAACAACTATTGTCATCCTAAGTGCATTGTAATGGATGGAAAATAGACTTTGGACTGATGGCATTTTAAATAAAAGCAGGCCCACAGTTTATGAAAATGAAATCAATTGTCAAATACCTCCAGAAAAGGATGATATAAATGTCTGGCGTTGACAATCTTGAATATTAAAATACTCCACCCATTTCCCATAATTCACTTTTTCACTCTGGTGGCTTTCGGTGGAGCATTTCACATCGAACATCTGCTTTTTGACAAGTGGACAGAATTATTCAACTTTGTTAAACTTATTGCTTCCATTTGTAATTCCTGCTTTTTATATACTAAATTGGATACACATTCAAACAGCAAGAACTGCTCATTTCTTCAGATCCTCTTTCCAAAACGATTCACACTGAGATAAAGGGAACTTCAGCCCATAATAAAGATTATTGTTTATATGAGGATAGAATTTTAATCTTTGCTTTGAATGGGTATGACATTACGATGCATTAGATTTTGTTTTGCCGTAAAGAAACTAATGCTCTTTCAAGTCAAAAATTACAAGTTGGGCTGAAGATGCTGGATCACTTTATTAAGTTTTTGTGACATTGGAGAGAGAAGAGCTGCTGATGTGAAGCCCTGGCAGAAATGTACAAACCCAATACAAGTTGCTGTTCTGTACAGGTCACTTGAATCAGATTTAATTCGTAAAATCCAGATGGGGAACCTTTCATGAAAAATGCCTGAAAGTTATTAGATGGATTGTCAAAATGATAGTGGCCAAAAACACTGTGGAAGTTTCACAACAGAAGGACAAAGACACTGCGCCAAATAAAGGCCATTCAGTTATTCTCACACACTCCATTGTCCAGGTTTTCGTTTAGAATGTGAACGGGTTTTGTTCTGATACCCTAGATAGAATTTGTAGCACAGAGAAAGACCATTCGGTCCAACCAGCCTATTTCGACTCCACACAAGCCCCCTCCCACCTTATTTCATCTAACCCTTGCTGCTTATCCTACATATATCATTCTCCTATCTCCAAAACCCAATGACCCTTCATTCTTACCATCGTACGTTTTTTTTATGTCAGTTAAAAAGTATCCTCGATGAAATAATGAGTGGTGACCATTTCATAGGAAGACCTCGCCTACAGAATTATTATTTTTATCATTTTGTTGTTTCCTATGAATTTCCTTTAAGTTTTCATTTTTTTGTTAAAACAATGAGAATGATACATTTGGACTTGGAGGATTCTGTCAGACTGACAGTGTGAAGGAAGTTCAAGTAACATCAGTACAAACAGAGGAGTGTTAAAATTAATTATATCCGTCCGTTCAATTCTAAAAAGAGGTACTAATGGCAAGGTTTGCTTTTTTAAAAAATGTGCTTGCAAATTGATAGGTCCAATCCACACCATCTTTGAAATCAGCTGAATGCAGAACCGCAGAATTTGTACTTTCAAATTAACATTTTAAACACTTAATAAATGTAGCCATTTAAAAAAAAATGTTGTCAGTCCATATAAAATCACTGTACTTTGTCCTTATGTTACGTATGGGATGCCAGCTGAATTCTAGGATTCATGTAAATACCAGCACATGTGACATTGTTTTATGATTGCACCTAATGACGTAAAAATCTGCTTTTTTTTGTGTTTGTCTTTCGTTGCTTAGTGAAAGAATAACTGAGTTTGTAATTCACTCATGACCCCGCTTCTTGAATCCAGAAATTGTAAGGTGGGTAGGGTTAATGTTTTAGGTCTGTGACCTTCATCAGGGTTTTGGTGGAATTTGCACAAATAGTCCAAAGAAATTACAGAGTAACATGAAAACAGTCCTAAATCTGGCACCATATTTACCTCAGATCTTTGTGTTGGACAACAGCTTTAAATACACCATTTTTATGGCACATGTTTCCTCAAGGGAATTCCTGGCAAATCTTCTTAGATTCATTATTCTTCTCACTTCTCACTGAGGAAATGAGAAACTGACCAGGATTTTCCAACCCCCCCACCCCCCCGGCCGTTCATGGTGGGCATGTTCGGTAGCGGGATCGGAGAATCACGCGAGATGGTTCTAATCGCCTTTCCCGATGATGTAAATCCATGAAAAGGTTGTCCACGCCCCCTGGCAATGACAGGTCATGTTTCCCACCGCTGAGCATTGGGAACTTAATTCTAATAAATTTGCGTCTAACTATTGTGGCCACATGCCAGAATTGTCCCACATCAAATTTAAATCCCACGTCAGCGTAATTTCACGACAGCACGATTTACAACTGCCTTTAAAAGGCTTGAACCTGGCGACCTCAGTTTCAAGGGGAACCCAGAGGTGAGTGCACACAACTTTGCACAACACTCGCGATGATCCCAGCAGCTTCGCAGGTTCGGGTGGGCACAGGCAAGTCTCCGCAGCGCAGCTGGCTTGTGGTGCCAGGGAAACCCGAATGTGTGCTATGGTGCTGCAGAACCATTGCATGACTGGGCACACCTGAGGATCCTGTTGGGAAATGTGGCCATTAAACAGTGATGGAGGGGTGCACGCCTAGTTCTTTGCATTCTGTTTCAGCTGACATTGAAAAGTCACCTTCGGGGTTCAAACAAACTGCGGAGCCTTGGAGTCCAAGTTAAGAAAATGCCTACACCTGAGATGAGAGTTCAGGATGCAGTCGAGTGGCTGAAGCTGCTGCCACTCAGTCACATGGTATGGGGCGGTGCCGGATGTGGGCAGGGAGCCACCATGGGCACTAAACACTGGGCATCCATGTGGTGACCTGGACTCTCCAGCATGTGTTAAGGGGCCTTGAGAGGCAGCTGCAGGCAATGACTTGACCAAGAGTGGTCCTTAGGAGACAACTGCTGACCCTTGCATCTCTCTCTTTGATGCTGCAGTGAGGAAACCATCAGGAACATGGAGCCTGGTCATCTCACTGTCTGCCTGATTGCTTATAGACAGGAGAGAAGAAGGAGTAGAATGCGACTGAGGTGCCTGGCTCACCATGGGGAAGAGCAGAACCCGGAAGAACAAGGGGCAGCATTGCCTCCTCTGCCCGCAGAAGATGAACACCACAGAGCCATTGTTCGTATGTGCATTGCCCTATCCAGGGTCTACAGATGGCACATGTACTACCTGCAGACGAGTGAGAACCAATGTCACTGATGCCTGCGCACGTCAAGGGAACTGGTCAAGCACATATGCCACCTTCTGCAGGATTTGGCACCACAGGGACTCGGAGGGCATCCACTGCCAATGGCAGTTAAAGTTATCGCCGTGTTGAGTTTCTACACTAGTTGCTCCTTCCAGGGCTCCACTGGAGACCTTTGCGGGATCTCACAACCCCCCACCTACAAATGTATCCAGGAGGTCACAGGCTCTCTTTTTGCCAAGACACACAACTTTGTCAATTTCAACAGGGATCAAGCAAGACAGGAAGCAAGAATGCTGGGATTTGCTCAGATTTCCGGATCCCCACAGATGCAGGAGGCCATCGTCTGCGGCCCATGTGGTTCTTAAATATCCCTGGCAACAAGCAATCCAGAATGTGAACTGCAAAGGCTTCCACTCTCTCAATGTTCATCTGGTCTGCAACCATAACAAATGGATCATGCAGGTGTGTGCAAGATACTCTGGAAGCATCCACGACTCATAAATCCTCCACAGGTCTCAGTTCCCTAACATGTTCCAGGGACCATACAGGATGCAGGGTTGGCTCCTTGGGGACAAGGGCTACCCACAAAGGGCATAGCTGATGATGCCCTTGCATCAGCCTTACACTCCCGGTGAGACAAGTTACAACGAGGCTCATGCCACAACCAGGATTTTGGTTGAGCACATCATTGGCTTCCTGAAACTGAGGTTCTGGTGCTGGTGCAGTACATTCCCCAGAGGGTGTCACTCATCATAGTCGCTTGCTGTGTGCTACACAACCTGGTGATGCAAAGGCAGGAGCACCTAGATGATGAGGAGATGCAAGAGTTACATGTCTCCTCTGCTGAGGAGGAAGTCAAAGGGGTGAGGTTGAAGTGATTCTGGAAAGTGAGCATGCAGGTGGTGAGGCCATTGCACTGGCCAGATGAGGCAGGTGTACTCGTGAAGCCCTCATTGCCACAAGATTCCAGGATAATGATGACAAGATGCAGTGAGAACACTCCTAAGATCTTCACATTGCATCTGGGAACATCTGACACCTGCCTGGCTGAGGGCATCTAACATACACTCTGTGAAGAGACTCATATCATCGAGACGCTGCTGAGAAACAGCGGCCACATGGACTTTGAGACAACGTGATCCTTTGGCAGGCCTCACCAACTGTTCCCTTCAGCACCAAGCCTTCAACTGTCAGGAATGGTGTCGAGATGAGGGGGGGTTGGTGGGGGGTGGGGGGGTGGGGGGGGGTGGGGGGGTTGGTGGGGGGGGTGGCAGCCCCGCCTCAAAGGTGCTGGGAGCACATATGGGACATCATGGAACCCAGTGATGTTTGGGTACGAGATTCTTGCAGCAAACACACACCACATGGAGGTGCAGGCATCATTAATCTGGGCAGTGACTTTGAAGCTGAACAATCAATGTGCTCAGAGGGTTTCACTCTGCACAGGGGAGAAGCACTGGACTGCGACAGTAACCTTCATTTTGTGCAGGAAGCAAGGTTTCACACTTGATTGACACGAACACTGCTCAACATAACAAGGAGCCATAGACAAGGGAAGATTCTTGGGGTATATTTACATTGGTGAACATTAAGTACAAGTGATTAACACCTGTGCCCACGTTGTGCAAATAAATCTTCTTGACCTTTCTAACCCTGCTGCTGCATCTTGGTGCTCCCTTGACATCCACAGCAGAGGTGGAGGTGGAGGTGGTCTGCTGGCTGCTACACCCTGTTGTCTGTGATGACCTTGGCTCTCCTCTGGAGGGCTAACACTTTTCTGGGTCCTACTGTGTGGCAGTGGCACTCTTCTCGACCTGTGGATTTGGAGCTGTTGAGGTCACAGGAAAAGGGGATTCAGATGGGCCAGACACTCCCGGAGTCACCTTGGGAAGATGGCTCCAGGGTATGCACCTGCTGATCCTCCTACTTATGGGTGCATGAAGACTCTGGCTGACTCCTTGAGGACAAGGGGCAGCTGGTATGACCTTGAGATGTCCTGCCCCTGCTTGCGTTGACACTGATGGATGTCAGCAAGTGCCTCAGCGATGGAGTGCAGCTCCTACAGCAGTGCAGGACCAATGTCCTGGACCAAGGTCTCCATGGCGGCCGCCATCCTACCAGTATTGACCTCTATGCATTGGCTTGCCAGCACTATCAGCCCAGACTGAATGTGGGTGGACTCCTCCCTCATGCCTTGCAATTTGAGGAGTGCAGTGGACATCCCTTTCAATACTCTTGAGCTTGCCTTTGCAGCTCCAGCAACTGAGATATGACTGAGTCCAGAGGCTCGTCATCTGACTAGGACTCAGCAGATTTCTGGCCTCCAGCAGTCCTCTCAGTGCCGGACATCTGGGAAGTCCCTGCCTCCGCTTGCTGTGAATCAGACAGTGCAGTATGCTCACCAGGTTGTGATCGTGAGGCTACTCTAGAACTAGGTCCCACTGAAGTGTGTATCTCTGCGCTAGTGGGGGTCAATGCTGTGATGAGTCTTCAAAGTTGGTGTCTGCAATTCCTCTTCCATGGTGTTCTTGGGGTTGGAGTCAAGGACCTGGCTTGTGGACACCCTTGGCTGCTTCCCAGATGTGCCTGCGAAAGCAAGGAGAGATAATTAGGGCATGGCAGGGGACTGCGGAACAGGGATCTCACTCACAGCATGGTTGTGTAATGGATGTCGTACTGCTGGATCCTCACTTGGTTGAGCACTTCCGACTTCATCATCAGCACAGGAACAGCCCAGATGATCAACAACCAACTGGATGGCTCTATTTTCAATGTCTGTGAGGACCTTGATGTTGGGCATTCCTCCACTATTCCACAGCCTCTCCCTTTCGTTGTGTGCCAGCTTGTCTTGGACAGGGTGTAAGCAGGATGCTTGCCAGGCCAGATGAGAAGGATGCCTGGCATGTGTGGGCACTGAGTTGTGCCATGAATGAGACACAATCTGCAGGGCAGAGGAAGGTGTATGTAAGAGAGTGAATGGTGATGTCTCTTGATCTGGCAGTGAGTGAAATCCCTGTGGATGTGTGATGAGTTTGTGAATGTTTAAATTAAGAGTGATGAGAAGAGTGACTTACCCTGATGGAATGGAGGAGATCATTCATCCTCTTTCGGCACTGGATGGCTGTCGTCTTTTGGTGACATTGCTTGCTGGTCTTCGCCTAGAACGGGGGGTAGAGGATTTCACAGCGGACCTCCACTGCGTCCAGTAGGCACTCAAGGGAGGTGTTGCTAAATTTGGGGGTAGCATGTTTCCTCCCTTTGGCAGTCATGACTTTGCAGCAGCTTCCGGTACCTTAGAGAGCGCTTGGCCTGTGCAAGGGCGCCCTTAGGTGATGGTGGGACGGGTGAATCAGAGACCACCCATCAGTGATCTGACACGAAACCTGTGCCTCTGCATTTTTTCAACAAAGTGCTGCACGATATGGCGGAAATATCCGTCATTGCCGTCGGCAGGTCAAACACCGTTTTCCCTGCCCGATATCGAACTTTGCTGATTTCTGGAATGATCCCGCCTGTTATTTTATTTGTTAATGATTAGTTTTGTAACTGGCTGCCAGGAGGTGTCCAGGTTAAATAAAATTTTGATTTTACTCTCTTTCCACACAGGGTGATGTTCACCACTAGGCCTACTGAGCTGGGAAGAGAGATGCAGGCGTCTGAGATCTATCAGTACGCAGCACAGTGGTACCACAATATCGGCCAAAAACTTTTTTTTCAATAGGCAATTATGAAACTTCTGTTTTCCAAATTACTTTTGAAGCTTTCTCTAAATCTAGGATCTTGGGCTTCAGCTGTCAGTTGTGCAGCTGAGTGCAGTTAGTGTGTGACTGACAGCAATACAGTGGCAATTTGGCAGTAAGATGTTGCTTAGGGAAGGGGAGAAGGCCAAAACAGAAATCTAACCAGAAGGCTGGGTGGTTTCTGTCTCTTCTGGTCCTTCCCTTTCATTTCTTTCTGTCAGAATATTCCCTCAAGTCTCCTGCTGTTGTAGGTCTGAATATTTATACATCTGAGGTCAAGAAGCAGGTCAAGGGTAGCAGAATAAGTAAAAATAATGAATTCATAGCTCATTAGATGCTATTACTGCTCTCATTTGGTCTTTAGTTTAAGTGCGTGACTTATTTCCAAGAAAAACTTAAGTTGTTTAACAGGCATAATCACTTACCTTAATCGTCAGGAAACCCCGCTTTGTGTGTTGATGAGGCTTTTTGACTGAAATAAATAACTGCATAAAAGATGCAGTGAAACCACACTGACTGCAACGATTCAAGAAGGCAGCTCACCACCACGCTCTCAAGGGCAATTAGGAATGGGCAACAAGTCCTGCTGGCATTGTCAGTGATGCCCACATCCCATAAAAGAATAAATAAAAGAAAAGAAAACTGTGCCCAAGCCAGCGGTGCACCAGTTTACACCCTGTGAGCCAATGGTAAGCTCAGTTCCTAGTGCACGATGCCAATCAGGAGTCAGGAGAAACAATCGGCAGACAAATCATGGGGATACTTTTGTGCATTTGCTGCCCAACAGCCTCTCAGAATTGTCATCAGAGAGTAATTTTGACACTGTTTTCAGTTACTTAAATGTAGAGAGCAAGCAAAGAGTTGCCGTTGAGTCTCCAGGCCAGATGTTGCCTGGAAGCTAGTTCAACTTGGCTCCTGCAGTTTATAAAATGACCTGAACTTGTCATTTAATTTTTATACATTGATAAATCAATCCTAAACATGTAAAAGTGATATGATTTTTCAAACATCCAACTGCATCTTTATTACACATTATTACACATTCACAAGGAGTCACTCCTGTGTGAAATTGTAATGATGGGTCAAAAAATGACAGCTGGAAAGCAGAAAATAATTTAGAGTGCATCTTAATCATACTGTAATATTGCACTGTACTGGTAAAGGGTTCCATTTGTTTTTCTAATTATTTACCATTTTGCCTCCTCTCCGACTCACTTGTTGAGTTCCCTGAACCCAACAAGTAGGTAGGATTTAACTATCTGAGGATCACAACAGCATCTTTTGTACTAAGGTGACAACTTTTCTTTTCAGTTTTATTATAGTGCATCAAGAAACTCCCCACAGTTCCAACGTTCCTGCAATCCTACTTATTAATGTACATCCCTATAGTTTACTCTCCAAAATGACTTCTTATTAGTGTTTCCTACATTACCCCAGTGACTACACTTCAAAGAGTACTTAATTAACTAGCAGACGTTTTGGCATGTCCTCAGATCATGAAAGGTGCGATATAAATGCAAGTCATTCTTTATTCTGATACACATAATTCTTGAAGTCTTTACCCCATAAATACCTACCCGAAATATGTAACTGTGATTGCTCTTTTAGGGTAAAGAGAAACAGTGAACTGAATCAGCACAAAAGCAAAAGCCACACAAAACCTGCTATTTTTGTCCCTTATTTAAAGCAACAATCTTGGGAATTAAGAGACCACCCAGTCTCTTGCAACTAATAGAATTATCCACTCTGGGCTGCAAGTAGCCCCAGGGTGTATTTTGTGCACCCTTGTGAAATAGTACACTCCGGGACCTGGGATAGAAATGCTGTCTATTGACCTTGGAAAGAATGCAGCACAGGTTCACCAGAATGTTATCAGGGCTTGAAGGGTTAGATTATAAGAAAAGATTCCATATACTTGTCTTTTCCCTGGAAAGTCAAAAGTTAAAGGATGATTTGATTGAGCTTTTAGGATTTTGAAAGGAATTGATAAGGTAGATGGGGGGCGAAAAATTTTTCCGCTAGTTGGAAAGTCTAGGACAAGGGAAGGGCTGAATTTTCACCAACTCCAGATGACTCGGGAGTCCCTTAAAAACGTCGAGCAGGTCTCGATTCTGGGATTCCTGACTCCATTCCCGGAGTTTTGATTTTCAGGAATGCCTTTTAAGGGTGTGGACTGGTTCAGATCAAAAGCTTGTATCCCCACCTGGCTCATTCCATTGCCGGGATAGGGATGTCCTAGTCCTCTGCAATTTTCATGGCATCAGGCCAGCTGTTCAAAGAGTTGTGGTTCATGGCACCTCAGAGATGCTGCGAACCATAGTCTACATGAGGGGAACTTTTGAAAGCCAAGTTTAAAAGGTCCTCCTCATGCAGCCCCTCCCCCCTTCCCATGCCAAGCTATGACCCCAAACAACCCCTTTGGCTCCTCATGCCTCCATGTCAAGGTATGCCCCCATTCAAACAATCCCTATGGTCCCCTCATGCCCCCATGCCAAAACATGTCCCAAATAACCACCATGGCCCCTCATGCTCCCCCATGACAAGGTATGCCACCCAAGCAAACCCTGTTGCCCTTCATGCGCCCATGCTAAAGTATGCCCCCGAAACAACTCCCATGGCCCCTCATGCCCCCTTGCCAAGCTATGGCATTTCCATGCCCATTCACTCACTATACTGTGTATAGAAGCAACGAACCCTATATTGACAATAAGATATTTGAAAAAAGTTATTCATTGATAACTTTCCACCCTTTTAAAACAACTCTTTTTTTCCTACAGCTCAATAAAATGGTCAATCATCCAGGCCCTTTAAAGTATCAGTAGCAGAAACTTCAAGCACTTGAAACCTCTCTATCTTGTGTAACTAAACATTGTAAAAGCCTCATTACGTATTCCTGGCTGAGACCCCAGGAATCCATGAGCCTGATGAAACACCTGAGCCCCAGAGAAAATGTAACTTGATTGACAGCTCAGCTCTTTGATCTATGCTGTCAATTTTTCAATGTTTATTTATACAAGATAAAGAGGTTTCAAGTGATTACAGTTTCTATTTCAAAGGGTTGGATGACTGAAACTTTTATTGGGCTGTGGTAAAAATGATTTTTTTAAGAAGGTGGAAAGTTATCAACTAATTACTCTTTTTTAAAGCTTTTTTTTACTCATCCCATTGTAACAAAGGTCTATACAGTTTACAGTGGATGAATGGGCATGGAACTGCATGGGGAGCATGAAAGGTCAGTGGGGTTGTTTTGGGGATATACCTTTGCATCGGTGGCACAAGAGGCCATAGGGGTTCTTTGGGTGCATACCTTGGCACAGGAGAGCATGAGGGGCCACAGGGGTTGTTTGAGTGGGGGGGCATAGCTCGCAAGAGGCCCATGGGAATGGGTGGGGGACATGAGATGGCATGGAAGGGCATGAGGAGTGTGTGACGGGTGAGGAGGTGTGAGAAGTGAGGGCTGGAGGGCCCTTCTGTTTTTATTTTAACTGGGATGAAGTCCCACTGTGCCAAGGTGAGCCCTTTAAACAGCCTGCCTCTGCACCCAGCAACCCCCTTTTGCTGCCTCTGAATCTTTTCCTGGGTCAGCTGGCCCAACTGCAGTCTGTAGCCACTCCCTCCCCCTTAATGAAAATCGCGTTCTTGAGGGCACTTTCTCCCTAGACGGGCAGACCAAGCCACACATTTTCCTGACGCCTGCTACCTGCCTCAAGGATGAAAATCGAGCCCATAGTCGTAAAATCAGAGCCAGGACATTCAAGAGAGAATCAAATCTTCTTCACACAAAAGGTGGTAGAAGTGTGGAACTCACTTTCACAAAAAGCAGTAGGTGCTAACTCAATTATCAATTTTGAATCGGAGAGTAATAAATTTATGTTAAATAAGGATACAGAAGGATATGGATCCAAGCTGGGTAGATAGAATTTAGCCATTTAGGAGGGAAATAAAGAATCATCTTTTCTGAAAAAAGAGACATGAAGAAGCTTTTAACCTTGCACTCATCAGGACACTTTGCAAGAATACTAATATAAAGGGAAAACAACAATTTATACTGTATGAGAAGAGAAGTGCTGATTGGTTGGCAAGTGGACTCTGATTGGTAAAGCCTTTGGCAAACTCAAACACAGTGTCCAACATTAGATGTTGTTCCGCAATTGGATGACAGTTGCTAAATAATCCTCGGTGTGCTAAGAATTACACTGACAACCAATTTAAGATTGTCAGTCAGGCTCACAATGTGGTGCATTTGTGTGTACTGGAAGCTACATATATGAATACACAGGGCCCTGTTATTTGTAGACAGAAAGAACATGTACACACATTGCGCCTGTTTCAGCTAAACAAAATAAGTGACAGCTATTTGCTGACTCATTCCTCAGGGCAATGCCTTGACCAATCAGAGTCAAGCTGCCTAGTTTAAATTTCAAACAATGCTTGGCAGTTAATTGGCAGTCACCATCACTGGTGCATTCTCCATGGCAATGACTCTACCAATCAGAGTCCACTTGCCAACCAATCAGCACTCTATTCGCATGCAGTATAAATTGTTGTTTTCCCCTTCCATTAGTATTCTTGCGAGTGTCTAGATGAGTGCAAAACAAAAAGCTTCAACATGTCTCTTTTTTTCAGGAATACTCAAGTTCTGTACCACCAACCGACTAATCATCTTTTCACACAAAGTGGAAATCTGGAATTCTGTATCCCAAAAGGTTGTGGATGCTGGGATAATTTGAGCTTTCAAGAATAAAAATTAACAGATTTTTATTTGAAATAAAAACAGGACGCTGGAAAAACTCAGTAGCTCTGACAGCATCCGTGGAGGGGGAAACAAAGCTAATGCCCCGAGTTCGTATGACCCTTCTTCAGAGCTGGAATTCTGTTAGGTAAGGCTGTCAAAGGATATAGATGAAAAATGGGTCAGTGGAGTTGAGGTACAGATCACCCATGATCTCACTGAATGGCAGGTTAACAGGGTCAAGGGGTTAAATGGCCTTCTCCTTTTCCTAGCTATATTCCTAATTGTATTGATGTAATGAAGTAGGTTTGTGAGAAATTAAAGCATTTCTCATTAAATCAAGCTTGGATAAAATACACCATTTTTTTCTTACTGTGGGCTGCCTGTTTTTCAGTTGTTGGGGCCTGTCTTACTGTGTCAACATACCCATGATGTATGGTACAGAGAGAACAATTAAGGCCGAGGGCAACAGGAAGTACTCAGTCCTGTTACTGTGTTATTGTGTGGGTGACACGTTTAATTTAGAGCCAGAGAACCGTTGCTAAAAATATAATGCAGCACATTTCTGATAAAATAAATTCTCATGGGCAAGATTCCAAAAGGATTCATTTTGGAACAAGCCATGTAGGTTTCTCATTGGAGCAGTCCAAGTAATGTTCGAATTTTTTGAAGTGGGTTGAGGAGGGTGAGCGTATGTTGCTATATGGTAGTGGTAAGAGGAAAAAATAATTATAGGTGTATCTTAGGGTTGCCAACCATGATTAAATGTATTCCTGGAGGTTTCATCACATGACTTGCCCCCATGCTCTTGCCATTAGTCAACCACCACATCTATTGTGACACACTGCCTTCCTACACAAATCAGAAAGCAGAAAGACTCATTACCCAATTGGCTGATGATTGACTGCCAGCCAAACAGCCTATTTTCCCCCATTTTCAATATTTTTATACCTGGTAAAGAGAAATGTTCAAAGAAAATGACAAGTTTTTGTTAATATCCCTATGATTTTCTCCCAGGTTTGCACACAGCAGTGTCCTGGAGATTGATCTTCAATTCCTGAACATGCCAGGCCAATCCTGGAGGTCTGGCAACCCTGGGTATCTGGGCTTAATCTTCTGTTACTTTAATGCATGGTTTAAAAAAAAGTCAAGACTTAAAAACCTTTTAATGATCACAGCAATACTGCCCGAGATACTTGCACATGGCTTAGCCTCCAGCATAGTCAATATGTGCCTAAGTCTCAGTCTACCCACCACCTCAGGGGTTTGGCTCCATTGTGGTAGGCAAACAATGAACCTAATTAATTCACAATATTTAATGGATAAAGCCAAAGTCAATCGAATAAAATTAATAGGTGATTTGCACAAGAGGAAAAAAGTAACTCTGTTGTTGTGCCAGTAGCCAGCAGTATTTCTACTGAGGCTACTATCCACAGGAGTGCATTTGGTGTAGCTTAAATACAGAAGGTCTCAATACTTGAATGCCAGCCTTCGAACTGGTAAAAGAACTGGAAAATAATAGTGCTATGCAAGCCTAATATTATTTACTGGGGCCTAAGTAAATGACGCTCAATCAGTTACCAACATTGCCTTGATGCTGCAGTACGCTCAGCAGTGAGGCACGGGCAGTACTTCACTGATGGAGCAAACAGTAAGGTACGGCTTTGTGGACTGTCCAGAGAGATTTGAATGTGCTAACCTCCATTCCCTGTTCAACAATGTGTGCTCCCATTGAGTAAGGCTCCACACAGGGAGTGGTGTCTTGTAGTTTTGGGGCTATATCCAGCGCTGTCTCAAACACTAACTACTTAAAAGTTGAGGTTTCTGAACTCAGCATTGAGAGCTTTGGGACAGGTCTGCTCCTAGTCAACCTGATGTTTGCTTAAAAAAGCAGCCCTTGCAGAGTGATGAAACAGCATTGATATGTGCTGATAGATACAGAACCTACAGTGTATTCTACAACCCAGGAGTCCAAATGACAGGACCAGAAAACATATCCTGCACCTTGGCCACATGCTGTCACTGTCAGATATGATGGAGGTCAACACCACTTGTTTATATAAGGTTTCTGAGCAGTAAAGATGCATCAATGCAGGAAACAAATTAAACATGTACGTGCACTGGGTATCGTCTGTGCTACTTCAACAGGCAATATTAGTGAGTTTTTCTATGTTCCACACATCTGGAAATTTCTGTATGAGACAAGTTACGAACGCTTAATGGCTTGGGATCAAATTCCCCTTTCTGCTGTTTTGAAAGAGGCATTAACCCATTAGGATTAAGTAGGTTAGCAGCTCTGTCAAAATATTGGGGCGAGGAACGTAATGCAAAAGTATGAAATACTTGGAACCCAATGGCATTTTAACTGGGGCCTGAGAGGGGAAGCTAGAATATTTGCCTTTAAGACTGGGACTGTTAATGTTATCTTTATCTTCGAGTCTTGCCGATGCAATTCTCAACACCTCCCCCACCCCCCCCACCTCCCACCACCCCCCACCCACCGCAATCCCCCACCCTCTCACCCACCCATTAGGTGCTATTGCTGAGGAGCTTGTTACCCACATTATGTAAATGAAGCTGATGCTGCAAATTCCGATAGTATCACAGCCAGTGCAACACAGAAGACTGGACGAGAAATGCAAAGGTAAAGAGGAACTCTGAACATCTTTTCTTACCCTCTAATCCAAACTTCCATTTGATCTCTTTATTTCTTTTTCTGTGCCTCATTTTGACTCTGTTCCTTCCTCAATCCATAAATCTCACTAGTTAAGGAGTTAGACTGTTGGCTCAGTCCTTCACTGAGGTCTTAGGTGCCTCATTCCCCTTGTCGTATCGTTATCAACTCACACTTCAAGCAAGTTACAAGGCAAGAAATCTTTGAGCAAGAAATCTTTGAGCTGAAGGGTGAAGGGAATAGTCTAACAGAGCTTGCAGTGAAGTGCCCCACTCCAGCAAGTTCTGGGCCAAGGTCAGGAATTCCCAAATATCAATAAAATTTATTATAACTCAAGGCAGGAAGAAAGATTACTTTCATGTGATGACATTTCCAGTTGATTGTTTTTGCCTGCCGTGTTCCAACCCTGGCATCAGAAACATCAGCCAGAAGTCAGGAGTGGATGGGACCATTAAAATTGAGCTATAATGGCTCAGAACATGACCTCCATGCAACAGAGGATGTTTAAATGCCTGCTAATTCTTACTAACAAGTACAGACACAGAGCGCAAAACATCAAATTATCCATTTGACATGCAGATAGCTGACATGCAGGCTGACTATTTTACAAACATAACTTGGGGGTCCTGGTCTCACAAATCACTTTTCACTCCATATTTCTTGTACATGTGCAAACATTTGACACATTTAGCCTCTGATTGGCCCCAGTGTGTAGCTGGAGTGTAATTTATACACTGTGTGTGATTGGTTAGCTGCAAAAGGCATGAATCAAACAAATGCAAAACAGCCCCCACAATAAAAAAAAATGTTTTGTAATGCAGGTTTGCGTGAATGAGTTACAAAAATCCTTTAGCATTCAAAATGAACTCCAGTAAACCAAACATCTGACTAAAAGATAACAGTTCATTGGCAAGTTTAAAAACAGCTGCTTTCACAGTGCTATAACATTTGAATTGGTTCCATTTTCATTATACAAGTGAGGTTGCCTCGTTTTTGCAATCACATTCGTTTCTGAATTTCAATCTATTTTGACGAAGCTTATGTCAATTTCAAAAATTCCAGTTGCAGCACAGAAAGAGGCTATTCAGCCCACCGTGTCTGTGCCAGCCATAAAAAAAGGAAGAAGCTAGTTGCTCATTTTAAATCCCACTTTCCAGCACCTGGTCCACAGCCTTGCAGGTTACAGCACTTAAGGTACACATCCAGAAACCTTTTAAATAAGTTGGACGTTTCAGTCTTAACCACACATTTAGGCAGTGTATTCCAGACACCCACTACCCTCTAGGTGAAAAAGTTTTTTCCTCATGTCCCCTCTAATCCTTCTACTAATCACCTTAAATCTATGCCCCCTGGAATTGACCCCTGAGCCAAGAGAAACAGGTTTTTCCTGTCTACCTTATTAGGCTCCTCATAATTTTGTACATCTCAATTAGGTCAGCCCTCAGCCTCCTCTGCTCTAAGGGAAACAACCCTAGCCCATCCAATCTTTCTGCATAGCTGCAATTTTCAAGCCCTGGCAACATTCTTGTAAATCTCCTCTGTACTCTCTCCGGACCAATTATGTCCTTCCTGTAATGTGGTGACCAGAACTGTACACAAAGTTCCAGCTGCGGCCTAACCAGCATTTTATACAGTTCCAACATTACATCCCTGCTGTTGTAAACAGTTAAGCTGTTTACAGCTGAAAAACTAGGTCAGAGACAATACTGTTAGACTACATTAGCACCCAGGTGATTCCGAATTCAATAATCTTTGTGCGAATGGCCACCCTACCTGAAAATTTTAACATAATTTTTGCTTTCAAGTGTGCTCAATGCACTCAATTATAATTTGACATCAAATGTGATAGTGCACTCAAAGCTATCCAGCATGCTCAAAGTTATACATTGAGCCCAGCAAGCTGCATTGAAAAATACAAGGAAATTAATTACTTAATTAATATCTGAATTTAATGAGTTTTCATTTAGCCCCAAAAAATTGTTCTGCTATACAGAACACTTGAGAGCACCACCTGATACCTAGCAATTATTAATTCATTTTAAACTCAGGGTCTATTCTTTCCACCCACCCACCCCCAGGTTTCAGGGTCTAAATCTCCCCACCGACCCCACACCCTGCCTCCAGTCTCAGGGCCTAAACTCTCCCCTCTTTCTCCCCCTCCAGTCTCAACCTCTCCCCCTCCTTTCAGCCTCCAATCTGTCCATCCTCCCTCCAGCCTCCAAACTGCCCCTCTCCCTCCATCCTTCAATCTGTCCCCCTCCCTCCATCCTTCAATCTGTCCCCCTCCCTCCATCCTTCAATCTGTCCCCCTCCCTCCATCCTTCAATCTGTCCCCCTCCCTCCATCCTTCAATCTGTCCATCCTCCCTCCAGCCTCCAATCTGTCCATCCTCCCTCCAGCCTCCAAACTGCCCCTCTCCCTCCTTCCTTCAATCTGCCCACCTCCCTCCAGCCTCAAATCTGTCTCCCTCCCTCCAGCCTCCACTCTGCCCCCTCCCTCCAGCCACCAAATTCTCCCCTTCCCTCCAGCTTCCTAACTCTCCCCTCTCTCACTCCAGCCTCCAAACTCTCCCCCTTTGCCCTCCAGCCTCAAATCTGTCTCCCTCCCCCCAGTTTCCAATCTGCCCCCCTCCCTCCAGCCTCCAACTTGCCCCCCTCCCTCCAGCTGAAAACTCTCCTCCTTTTCTCTCCGGCCTCCAAGCTCTCCCCCCTTCTCCTTCTAGCCTCAGGCCTAGGATCCCGCTGAATTTCAGGGCCTCCCTGATGTTCCAGGACCTCACCAATGCCACTGATCTACAGGCCCTCCATAATTCTCTCGACCTCCACCTTCTGACCGCTCTCAATCTCCTCCCACTGCGGACTCTCCAATACTCACCTCGTTCCAATGGTTCTCGCTGCTCCCGCACTGATTTCAAATCTGCAATAGGGCTGGCGGGGTTGGGGGGGTTGGGGGGGGGGGGGGGGTTGCTGGTGGGGGGTGGAGAGAAGAGGCGGAAAGGGGGGAAAGTGGGTTGGGGGGGGAAGATGGGGGAGAGGGAAAATTGGGCGATGGGGGAAAGATGGGGGATGGGGGAATGAGAGGGAGGGGGATGGGGGAAAGGGACGGGAGTGGGAAAGAGAGAGTAGGGGAGGGGGGCAATGGGAAAGGAGAGGGAAAGAGGGGGAAGGGGGGAGGGGAGAAAGGGTGAAGAGAATAAGTGGGGAGGGGGGAAGGGGGAGGGGAATAAGGGGGAGGGGGGAAGAGAACTGCTGCAATCAGGGGGGTAGGGAATGGAGCGTTTTTTTCTGATTTTCATTTTTATACTTACCAAGGTAAATGCAAAGGACTGAAAGACTTACCTGCCGGGCTTTTCCAGGCCAGACAGGACTGGAAAATCCAGCCTCTATTTTAGACATCCAGGTGAGAATTTTTCCCACAGGCTTCAGGATCCCGACATCAGTATTAAATCGGGATCAGAAGCCTGCAGTGTGGGGAAAGCGGTCCATGATTTTCCATGTAGTTTTAAAACCCGTTTAACCTCTTTGACCAAGCTTTTGGCGATATGATCTAATACTGTCATATGTTGGTTCACCCTACCTGAGAAGGCTGGCTTTCGAAAGTTGGTGCAGGGGTTGGAAGGGGAAGAAAATTGCTCCGGGGATACCGGTGGGGAGAAAATTACTCCGGTGGTGGGGTGGGGGGGCGGTGGGGGGGATGGTGGGGTTGATGGGAAGGGAACTGCTGCAATACGGGGGTGGTGGGGGGGGGGAGAGCGGTGGGTGGGTGGGGTGGTGGGGGGGTGCGGCAGGGGGCAGGGTTGTACTTCATGAGTTTTGGGTTATAAAGGAAAACATAAAAGTACCTCATCAAAACAGGGTCTGTTTTTTCTAAAGTTAGCTCAGCTTTATGATGTTTGAAGCTATCAAAATTCAGAAATATGGGGCTGAATTTTAGGTTGATGGGGCAGGCGCGGCAATTGTCTGTCAGTTTACGTAGCTTGTCCACCCTCACGGGTGGCTAGATGGGCGAATCAGCCAGGCGGCCTTTACATTTTCCAACAAACCTCATCCAAGGGCGGGATGACCTTTCCATTATTAAATTAAATTAAATAAAAATAGAAATCTGTAGATAGCATTTTTATAATCTCTATGTTCAGGTGCCTGGTTGTGATGCTTGGATGTCTTTTTTGCCCCCTGATTTTAAAACCTTTATATTCTGGGTTTCGGGTCTTCAGCTCCCTGAGGCAGTTTCTGTGCTTTCAGGGAGTTTTCTGTCAGTGCTCGGGCTAACGTCATCACCCATCCTCCTACTCCCCCCCACCACCACCACCACCACCACCACCATCCCCACCCCCCCGGCAGCGCTGAGCTTTTCAGCACGTGCTTCGTGCTGGCTGGCTGCTGTTAATTGGCCAGCCAGTGTGAAATCACAGCTGGGGGCTGATCAGGATCAGCAGTCCGTTTCCTGGCTGTTCCCGAGCTTGCCAATCTTGCCCACCTGCCAAGCTGAAATTTCAGGCCATGGAAAATAAATCCTATGATCATCTTTGGTGTCCAAATGCTTAAGTGATGTTGCTAATTGCAAATATTTGAGCACAGTGCTTTAGGGCAATTGATGACATTGATACTCTTTTTGAGTAAACCTGTTTCCATCTGTTTCAGATGAAGTTACATTGTTTCATAGTTTGCCATTGTGAGATTTGAACTCTTGATACTCTTTTGAGTAAACCTGTTTCCATCTGTTTCAGATGAAGTTACATTGTTTCATAGTTTGCCATTGTGAGATTTGAACTCTTGATCTTGGGGTTGCAAGCCCAGTATCATAACCACTTGGCTATTCAGGCCAAGCTTGATGACATTAATGTCAGTTATGGTACTTGTAATGTTAAATGATAGCTAAATGATTGCTTTTGAGTGCAATTGATGTTAAATGATAGCTAATGATTGCTTTTGAGTGCAATTGATGTTAAATGATAGCTAAATGATTGCTTTTGCGTGCAATTGATGTTAAATGATAGCTAATGATTGCTTTTGAGTGCAATTGATGTTAAATGATACCTAATGATTGCTTTTGAGTGCAGTTGATGTTAAATGATAGCTAAATGATTGCTTTTGAGTGCAATTGATTTCAAATGAGTGCAAATGAATGCTGTTGAATGAAAATAATGTCAAACTTTTCAGGTAAAGTCATGGCTTCTGGGGGGAGATGGCCAGTGGCTACACTTCTGGCAATGCAGAGGCCTGGGCTAATGATCCAGTGACATGAGTTCAAGTACCACCAGGGGAGCTGGGGAATTTAAATTCAATTAATTAAATAAAAATCTGGAATGAAAAGCTAATATTATTAATGGTCATTATGAAACTACTGAATTGTTGTAAAAACCCATCTGGTCCCTTTAGAGAGTTATCTGCCATCCTTAATATGTGACCCCAGACCCACAGTAATGTGGTTGGCTCTTAATTACCCTCTGAAATGACCAAGCAAAATACTTAGCTGTATTCAAGAAGGTGGCACATCATCACCTTCTCAAGGGCAATTAGGGATGAGCAATAAACTTACTGGGGGCCTTACTGGTGATGCCCACATTCCCATGAATTAATCAAAAAAACTCATGGTGCTGTGAGCACAAAACATAATAAACTTTGGCTTAAACTGACCTTAACTATAACATTGATTTAATATCATGTCAAGACCAGATTCTGAGAAACATTTACTCAATTCTCAATCACTCTCTCAAAATGTAGCACATTGTCCCCAATAAGACAAGCTCACAGCTGGGAGAAATTACTCTCTAATCCTCAGAAACGGGCAGCTGATGATTGAGTCATGTTTCTGTCAAACATTATTTTCTCAGGGCAATCTTCACAATGACAAGTTTATAAACAAAATATTACCCCCACATGTTCCATCAGATAGCTCATTTTAATTTATTTCTCCTGGAACTGTAATTGCAAAGTGTAGATCAACTGAAGTCATTTATGTGTATTTATCAATTCCTGTCAGGCCTGAAAAAATGTTATTTAGTGGACCAATCTTTTTCGCCCATTTTAAAACAATGCTTTAGCTTTGTATAATGTGCATAAAAAGATCTTACTGGGCAGCTACACAGCATATCTTGTGCAAGTGTAAAGCATCTCATCACATTGAAGCTGAATGACTGATGAATTCTGCTCATTCAGCATTTTTCTTACAGCAGAGATGGTTTCTCTTTGGTTTCATACTGGTTGGCATATGGTCACAGACAGGAGCGATACAACATTTAAAACTTGCAAAGTATCATACATGAGAACACAAAGAAAATCCAAGCGATCATTCAGCCCATCAAACTCATTCTATTCTGAGATATTGGGGAGAATTTGCCCCCTGTACTGGAGCAGGCGTGGGTGGGCGCAGACCTGATCGCCGCTCATTTTACGCGGGTGGACCAATTATGGAAGGATGAGCGCATACTGATCTGGGGGAGCAGCATGCAACTTGACATTGCCTACGCTCTAACTAATCAAATGTCCTTTTTCTTCATTTCAGCATCACTGGAGCAGAGCTGGGAGGAGGAGGCAGAGGGCCCACCTCTCACTCCAAGCAAAATCCACTCACCAGCGTCACACCATCTCAGCCAGACAGGCACCAGTGCAGATTCTAGTACCTCGGTGGGAATTAGATATTTGGCTAGTGTCCTGGGGCACAGCGGTGAGGGCACTTCACACTCACTTGAGGTGCGGGCTGGGACAGAGAGTTTCCAGGGCGCTGCCAGTCGCAAGACTGCTAGGGACCAGGTACATGCTCGGTCAATGGCTGATGATGTGCCTCTGGAGTCGTCCGTGAGGCAGCGAACGCTGGAAGTGCAACAAGGTATGAGGGATGACCTGGAAGAGATACATGAGGCTATGCGTGGCAGGTGCCTATGCTTGAGGAGTCCATGCGGATCATCACCGATGCAATGAGCCTCATGGCTGAGCACTATACTTCCTCCATGGAGAGAGTGGCGACTCTCATGGAGAGGCTACTCCAGAGACCAATCAGGGCCTCCTGGGGTTGTACTTGGACCTGTAAGCCCTCATAGGGGCATTGGCCTCAGCTGGTCAGTGCCAGTGTGGGAGATGGTTTGGGCACCAAGTATCCCAACTCAGTGCCCATCGATCTATGGTGAGCAGGGAGGTTCGAAGCGACCTCACGTCGGTGCAGCAGCTGCCTGGTGTCTCTGTGGGCTCCTCTCAGGGCACTCTGGATGAGGGCAGCAGCTCCTCCTCCCCTCTGCCAGTGACCATGGCATCTGATGACACTGTGGTGACTGGGGAGAAGTCAGCTGTGGAACTGGCTGCTCCCTCCCAGGCAGGCCATCAAATGCTCCACAGGCCGTCTGCCAAGGTCAGCAATGTCAACAGGACAGCAGAGTGAGCAGGCTGCCTCAGATGCCAGTGCCAGCGAGGGGACAGCACCTAGACGTAGCACAAGTAAGCATAAATTTAAGGCACCTTAGGCACATCATGGATTCTCATTGGTGCTTTTATGTCGGCCCATAGTACTTTATGGAAGACTTGGTGTGATGTTCAACAACGTTTTTTTTTGCTTCATGAGGTTACATTTGTTCACTTAATAAACGTTGACATGTTGCCATGCCTCAGGGTGACTTCTTACTTCTGCAAGTGGACGGGAAGCAATGATGTTATGAGTGAGTTGTTTGACATTGAGCTTTATTGACAAGGCCCTTAGTTAATGTTAGTATCCAGGCTGATTTAGCATTCAGGTATCGAGTGTGGAGCCTGCAGCCCAGGTCCATCTGTGGTGGGCTAGCTGAAGGTTCTTTGGATTAAAGCCTCCCTGCAGTAAGCCTGGGTCAGCATCTGCCCCCTCAGTGTCCTCCTGTGTGTGCTCATCCTGAGGCTCACTGCTGAACTCATCGTGTGCATCGGGAGCAACTGCGTCTATGTCTTCCTCGTCCACTGTGTCACCCCTTTCCAGCGCCAAATTGTGGAGAGCACAGCATGCAACCACTATCAGCAACATACGATGTGGGGGGTAATGGAGTGCGTCCCCTGAGCGGTCCAGGCATTGGAAGTGCACCTTGAGAAGACTGATGGTTCTCTCCACCACAGCCCTTGTGCAGGCGTGGCTCCTATTGCACTGCTGCTCAGCCTCTGTTCTTGGATGGCAGAGAAGCGTCATGAGCCACCTTCTGAGGGGATAGCCCTTGTCACCCAGCAGCCATCCATCCAGCCGGGCTGGAGCACTGAAGAGCCCCGGCACCTGGGAGCGTCTGAGGATGTAGGCATTGTGGGAGCTGCCTGAGTACCTTGCACAGACTTGTAGAATCAGCATCCTGTGGTCACTCACTATCTGCACGTTCATGGAGTGGAAGCCCTTCCTGTTGATGAAGGCACTGGGCTCACCTGCTGGTGCCTTGATGGCCACAGGTGTCCAGTCTATAGCGCCCTGAACGTGAGGGAAGCCTCTGGCTCTCTCTGTCTGGCTGGCCTCATCCCTTTGGTAGTAGATGACAGTCACTAGAGCTTCTGTCACCTGCTTGACACAAGTGTGGACAGCTGATTGGGAGACTCCACAGAGATCACACACTGACCCCTGGAAAGAGCCAGAGGCATAGAAGTTGAGGGCAGCTTTAGAAGCACTGGCATGGGGTGTCCACCCACACAGTTTGCAGCCGATCATCTGACAGATGGAGGTGACTGCCTCCCTTGAGAGACAGAGCCTCCTTCAGCACTGGACCTCAGACATACTGAGGTAGCTGCTTCACTGCCTGTATACTCTGGCAGCAGGATATTGGCGTCTTCTGCAGCCCCTTCCGCCTTGCACTTCCTGTTGACCCTGCGCCCCTTGTGCCTGCGCCTCTCCTCCTAAAGGTGGCTCTCCTGGAGGATGAATGTGGACTCCTGGCCTCCTCTCCCTTCTGGCCCTCTCTCCTTCCTCAGAGGAGGTGCCTCCAGTGGCAAGCACAACTCCCATTTGCTGGCTAAGGGAAGGCTTCCTGAAAGCTGCAGGCCCCACTGTAGAGTCCTGACCTGAAGGTTGTGAGTCCTGTCCAAGCAGCTGGTATGGGTTTTGAAGTCTTCCTGCTCACACAGGCACAGGTATAAGTAACTTTCACACTTTAATACCTGAAAGATCACATTCACGACCACACTCACCCCTCTTAGCCCACCCGTAGATGAGGCTTACACAAATGTCTCCTACCCGCCTGCCCATTGCGCGTGTGCAATGTCCTGAAGATCGCACGGGCTGTGAAAAATCGAATTCAATTGCTGCCTCAACTAACTGGCCCATTAGTTGATGGTGGGCGTGCATCTGAACTTATAGGATGCCCATCTTTCCAAATATTGCAATGGCGCGTGGTGACATCGGGACACACGCCCGACATCACCGCGCGTCATTTTATGCGTCGGCGTACAGGGTCCACCCCCGCATGTCAGTGGGAAAATTCTGCCCAATGTATGAGTATTCAGTCCCAGACTTCCCTCCCACAGCCTCCTTTCTTTCTATAAGCTGTCAGCTGTGGTTCAGTCGGGAGCACTCTCCTCTGTGAGATAAAAGATGATGGGTCTCACTCCCAGACTTGAGTGCAAAGATCAAGGTTAGCAGTCCAATTCAGTACGAAGGAGTGCTGCACGGTCTGAAGTGCCGTCTTTTGGGTGAGATGTTAAACCAAAACCCTGTCTGCCCTCTCAGGTGAATGTAAAAGATCCCATGGTACTATGCCAAAGGAGAGCAGTGGGTGTCATCCCGAAATTTATCCCTCAATCAGCCATGAGAAACAGATTATTTGGTTATTATCATATTGTGTTAGGTTAGATTTTACTCAGTGGTGAGGGGTGGGGGAGGTTCCCCACCCCCTGGTATAATATCAGGGGTGATCCTGCTTCTACTTTGCCAGTTCACAGATAGGCACCAGGAAAGGTAATCATGGCATTGTGTCCAATTTTATGTCCCACTGTAGACCTTCCCCCTATCACCACCAGCTACCAACCCAGCCCCAGGGTCTGTAAAATCAAGCCCAACATTACAATGTTGACTGCACTTCATTGGCTATAAAGTGCTTTCAGACAGCTGTGAAAGCCTATACAAATGCAGGACTTTCTTTTTCTGTCATAAAGAGAGGAGAGTTGATGGTATACTCAGCTATTTACTGGCTCAAAAATGCCACTAGCAATTGAAGGCTAGCGAATAGACTTTTGCACGAGTTTAAACAGAGACACACAGAGCTCTGCTTTCAAGGTGTGAGGCGGTGATGGTCCTGAAATTGCGTGGCAGGATCATACTACACGCATACCTAATCTGTTTGCATGAAAGCCCCTCCTCTGCTTTTTTTTAAACGAGGTGCAAACCCATTGTATTTTAAAATATTAAATACGGGAATGTCATCTAGATATGTTCAGCATGGTTATGCGAGATATTAATATGCAATGTAGTGTCAAACTCCATATTAATAGCAGTATAACTCCACTACAGCCTACCCATGCTTTTTCAGAAATGATGCTGGTACTGCAAATGTAACGAAGCTATCAGACTTTCTTCATGGTTTAAATGTATAGTACATGGATTGTGTAAATGAGAATTTGGAGCCTGGAACATTGAAGTGACAGCATAGCTGTCATAAAAATGAATTAATAAGTAATCAACAAGGGAGGTTAGGAAAATAAATGTCACTAACAAAAAATTCAGCTTTCATGAACGAGAAAATGAATTTGTTGTCATGCCCTGCATAGATATGTCATATTATGAACTTTCAGCCATTACTTTTTAAACTGGACACAAACAAACTGTTACAATGGCTGCTGCAAATCATGTGACTTTTGGCATTTGGACAAATGACAGAATCAAGTCTCCACTGAATACCTAATTAAAATGGACATAGCTGAGGGTACTGTTTGTGCAATTCACACATCTCATTATTTAAGGATGGGCCAACACCTAAAACTATTGAATTTCCAGATTGCCCGTCTCCATATTTCATACTGGATAAAAGGGAAGATCAAAATTCAATGGCCACTATCAATTTCCCATTATCTCGTGATGGCCTCCCCCCAAGTCCAAACTAGACTGGGTGGGCCTCAGAAGTATTAACCCAGCAGTGATGTGATCGAAGTTGGTTTCAGGAACTGAACCTTTATTACCCCAGGACCCAGCAGATCCATCAGAACCATCAGTTGTCAGCCAGCCTGAGAACCAGACTCTGAAACAAGCTGGGGGTTACCATTGACCAGAAACTGAACTAGTCAACCCATATAAATACGGTGGCTACAACAGCAGGTCAGAGGCTAGGAATCCATTGGTGATGAACTCACCTCCTGACCAAAGCCCATCCACCATCTACAAGGTTCAAGTTAGGAGAATGATGGAATACTCTCCACTGGCCTGGATGAGTGCAGCTCCAACAACACTCAAGAAGCTCAACACCATCCAGGACAAAGCAGCTTGCTTGACTGGCACCCCATCCAACACCTTAAATATTCACTTCCTCCACCACTGATGCACAATGACAGCAGTGTTTGCCATCGACAGGATGCGTTGTAGCAACTCACCATAGCTCCTCTGACAGCACCTCCCAAACTAGCAACCTCTACCTCCTAAAAGAACAAGGGCAGCATATGCATGGGAACATCACCACCTGCAAGTTCTCCGCCAAGCCACACACTATCCTGACTTGGAACTAAATTGCTGTTCCTTCACTGCCGCTGGGTCAAAAGCCTGGAACTCCCTTCCTTATATCACTATGGGTGTACTGACAACACATAGCATGAAGCGCTTCAAGAAGGCAGCTCATCATCACCTTCTCAAGGGCAATTAGGGACGGGCAACAAAACTGCTGGACTAGCCAGCGACATCCATACTCTTTGAAAGAATTTGAAAAACTGTCATCAATCAGCCAAAATACTTAACCTGTTCCAGTTTCAAAGTTCGCCTAAGAATCAACCCCCTAGATATTCAACTACAAGAAACCTTGTAACCTGCTGTGAATCCTTCACTTTACACTTCACTTTAAATCATTGAATCAATTAAAGAAACTACAAGTCTGCCACGTGGGAGACAGGAAACCCTAAATCAGAGATTGAATTAACTGTAATCTGTAAAAGTGCACTACCTCTATCTGTATGCAATCTTGCTATATGTGTGTATGCATGTATGTGTGTGTGTATGTGTGTGTGTGTGTGTGCGCGCGCACGTGCAGGTGACGGAGTGTGTGACATTGTATCGTGAGAATAAATAACCTTCTTAATTTTAAACACACAAAAGCTTACTGTTGAATTATTTAATTGGAATACACACTACAAAGCTAAAAAACATCTGATTATACGTAGTAAGAGAGCAAATACATTCTGTAGAGTCACAACACCAAGCTGCAATGCTAATTGTACTGACTCTGAAATTAAACTACTGCCCATCCCATAGGCTTCATTCTAATATCTCCAGATCTCAGTCAACGCCAATTCTGCATTTTGTTCTCTGCCATTTCCTTATCTTTTTCCCTAACGCACAGATCAAACACTCAAAATTTAGGATCCCCGTCCCAGTCTCAGGCTATTTTGATGATGACATTGAATTCATTCCAGATCTGGGGGTCTAATTTTCAATGTACATTGTAATAGAGTTGCATGGTCTTATTTTTAATTCTAAAAATGTATTACTCTGGCAGGCTGTACAACAAAAATGTACGTAATTGTTACTCTTAGTCACCTAATGGAATTTTCTTTACATTGTTAGTGCATTTTTATTCCCCTATGTGATATTCAAACCATTTTGTTCTTGCAAATCACAGAAGCAAAAAGACATTAACCAGCTTCCCAGTGCCCTAAATGTAGCAAGAGCTATAAATAATGTCTAGAACATCACATAGCTATATCAACCCTAAAGCCGTTATCATCCCTCTGTCCATCTGCATATTTGCAATCAAAATTGAAATGGTCTTAAGGATGTCTGGCAATTTCTTCCACCGAGTTCTGTCAATGACAGCTATTTATGCGTGACAGGATCACAACTGGAAATACTGTTTTAGATGTTGTGACCTCTAAAAAACTCAAAGCTCTGAGAAACTCATAAAAATACTGTAAATACTGTGGAGACTCTCAAAGTGACATGGAGCCAACTAGCTATTAGTTGACAGTTCAGAAGAGTACTGATGTCTGAATCTTGAGGTTGTGTGTAAGAGAGAATGCTTGAATATTTCTGGCTTATGAAATCTGAGTTGTGTAAGAAGGTTAGTGCAAGTATAATGAAAACAGAAAATGCTGGAAAAACTCAGCAGGTCTGGCAGCGTATGGAGAGAGAAACAGACTTAACGATATGACCCATTTTCAGAGCCCTCTAAACATTAACCCCATTTTTCTCTCCACAGATGCTGCCACATCTGCTGAGTTTTTCCAGCATTTTCTGCTTGTATTTCAGATTTCCAGCATCCGCAGTATTTTGCTTTTATTTTATGCATGCGTACATGTGTGAATGAGAGAGACCCACACTTTTGCCTTGTTCACCTTCATTGCTTTCACTCCTTTCCTATTTCTACTTAGTTCTGTCGAAGGGTCATGAGGACTCGAAACGTCAACTCTTTTCTTCTCCACCGATGCTGCCAGACCTGCTGAGTTTTTCCAGGTAATTCTGTTTTTGTTTTGGATTTCCAGCATCCGCAGTTTCTTGTTTTTGTTTTTATCTCTAACAACACAGTCAATGTACATGGGTAAAATTGGCAGCATCAATGATGTGCATTTTTGCTCCTCTATTTGGCTGATAACAATCTCCTGCATTGTTCTGCATTTGGTAAAGCAATTGCACCTCAGCTGAAAATCTGGAGAATGAGATCAATCCCATTTTACATTTTTCTCCATATCCCATTGAAGATGCAAGGGGATTTCAATGGGGATCTAACTTTTTTCTTTAGGACTGAACCCTTTATCTCCCAAATTGGTCTTTTGGAGATAAGTTTCCCTTCGAGTAAAACTGTTTTATTCCTTGTAACTGATCCTGCTGTTAACTATCGAAATTCGGAGGTCTATATGATGCAGTTATTTTGCACAGTTGCAGGACACACAACACTTAATTTCATGAAGTACTTATTGATGTGCTGCTGTTGTTTTAATATTGCATGGTTCACAGAAACAAAAGGGGAATGGACCTACAGAACGAGGTTCAGGTAAAGGCGAGCTCATCCATGTCAGGGTGTGGCTTCTGAAAAACCATCACCTCCAACCCCCACCATCCCAACCACTAGCCACAGAATCTCCTTGGGACGGCAGAAAACAAGATAGAAAAACCATAGGTCAATTTCAGGGAAAATCAACTTATAAATATGAGGGGCCTTAAAGAATAAATTGGGAGAAACTGATTCCATGGGCAGGAGGACATAAATTCAAGACAAATGAACCAGAAGTGAGATGAAGAGATTTTCTTTTACATAGTTGTGTGAGCTAGAATGCACTGCTTGAAATAAAAGCAAAAAACTGCGGATGCTGGAATCCAAAACAAAAACAAAAATAAAAATACCTGGAAAAACTCAGCAGGTCTGACAGCATCTGCGGAGAGGAACACAGTTAACGTTTCGAGTCCGTAAGACTCTTCAACAGAACTAAGGAAAAATAGAAGAGAAGTGAAATATAAGCTGGTTTAAGTAGTGGGGGGGAGGGGGGTGTGTGTGTGTGTGTGGGGGGGGTGGTGGTGGTGGTGGTGGGGGGGTGGGGAGAGAGAGAGAGAGATGGGGGGGAGGGTGGGACAAGTAGAGCTGGATAGAGGGCCAGTGATAGGTGGAGATAACCAAAAGATGTCACAGACAAAAGGACAAAGAGGTGTTGACAGTGGTGATATTATCTAAGGAATGTGTTAATAGGAGACATTAAGGGTAGAAAGCAGGACGAGCAAGTTTCAGATAGTCCTAGTAGAGGCGGGGTGGGGGGAAGGCTAAAAGGTAGAGATAAAATAATGGATGGAAATACATTTAAAAATAATGGAAATAGGTGGGAAAAGAAAAATTTATATAAATTATTGGAAAAAAGGGGCATCGGAAAGGGGGTGGGTGTGGAGGAGAGAGTTCATGATCTAAAATTGTTGAACTCAATATTCAGTCCGGAAGGCTGTAAAGTGCCTAGTCGGAAGATGAGGTGCTGTTACTCCAATTTGCGTTGAGCTTCACTGAAACATTGCAGCAAGCCAAGAATGGACATGTGGGCAAGGGAGCAGGGTGTAGTGTTGAAATGGCCAATGACAGGGAGGTCTGGGTCATGCTTGCGGACAGACGGAAGGTGTTCCGCAAAGCGGCCACCCAGTCTACGTTTGGTCTCTCCAGTGTAGAGGAAAGCGCATTGGGAGCAGCGAATACAGTAGACTAAATTGAGGGAAGTGCAAGTGAAGTGCTGCTTCACTTGAAAAGGAGTGTTTGGGCCCTTGAACGGTGACTTCCCCTCTCCTCACCATCTGCTTGAAAGGGTGGTGGAAACAGAGTCAATAATAACTTTCAAAAGGGAATTGGAAAAGTACTTGAAAAGGGAAAAAAATTGCAAGGCTATGGGGGAAGAGCAGGGAAATGGGATTTTTTTTTCATTCAATTTATTAATTCGGAACAGCAATATATGCTAAGAACTACTGATGAAAATGATAATAGCTAGAAGTTTAGTGCATTCACATGACATTCCTCTGTCCACTTCTGTAATGGTGGTAATAATCTTTCCATTAAACTAGCAGAGAATTGTCATATAAATGAACTATATGAACTATATGTTCCTCTCCAACAATATTTTCTAGCCTCTTGTAATTTAAGGTTCTAAAAGCAGAAACTGTTTGAAGTGCACAGCAGGTTGAACAGCAATCTAAAAAAGGAAACAACAGATTAATGTTTGGATATGACCCTTCATCAGAAGTCAGTTTTGTTTTGATGATTTTGACTCATTCTTATCCCCGCTGTGGCTACTTAAAAAGAAAACTTTTTCATTTAAAATAGTTAAATCAGCATATCCTCAATTCACGTAACTCACCCGGCCTGTTTCCCTGCTGTTTTGGGGGTCCAGCACAGGGATTGATACGATGGTGAGCCAATTTTATCTTGTAAGTGAGGGAGACATTTTTGGTTGAGGCTGTAGGTTTAAATTGTAAAAATGTTCCAGTTCACAGAATAGCATGAAGCAATTGTAGTTAAATTTTCAATTACATTAATTAGATCCTGTATAGTTGAATTCTGTCTGAGTTTACTTTCATGCTTTAGTTATTTTGTACCCCTTTCAGGAGAAATTATATTTTGCGAGAAAAGCAACAAATTGTTAGAAAACACACCAGCCAAAATGCTCAAAATAATTTTATTTATGTTGGGGGAGAGAGGGGATGTCCCAGTTACAATAGATGTTAAACCACTCAGCCCCTCCAACCTGCCCCACTCTGAACACACCTTCAGCACTCATCTTCCTTTCGTAATTTCTAAATTCACAATTGATGTAAGACCAAGGGTCAAACTTGGAATCCTCCTTAACCAGTGTGGCTCGGTATCACATGGGACAGTGTACTTGCCCTCTGAGCCATCAGGAAGGTAAGATTCACCATCTTAGAATTAAATCGCCAAAGCCTTATTTCCATCCGTGCCAATAGAATAGATTTGCGTGGTCTTGGAAATTTATGCTGCTTGTATCTATTACCCTAATAACAATAACTGCTTCTTTTTTTCCTTTAGGAATGCAAGGCTTTACTAACCACAACATCTGTTATTAAATGGCAAGGCTTCTTTAGCAGAAATTGTGTTTACTTTTCTCCAAAGATCTGCAAGTTGACCGAGATTTTCTTAGTTATTAATTGCCCTAATCCCTTTTTGGGACTGCAGAATATCATTTATTTGGTGGATTAATAAGCACTTGCATCCGTTTAACTTTTCAATTGATTTTCATTCTATAGTGATTTTTCCATAAATTATTGCTAAAACAGCAACCAAGGCAGGAATATACAACTTTACAGCATATAAAACCCATGGCCAGAATGTTTCCCCCATCGGGTGGGCTTGGTGGGAGTGGGTGGGGGTGGTCGGGAAGTCGCTATTTCACACGGGTGGGCCAATTAAGGCCTGCCCTGCGTGGATCATGAGCGGCAGCGCTCAGCGCTACCCATGTGGGTGGGGGGAGGAGGGAGACTGGACCTGGTGCGCAGTTTGTGTATGTGTACGAAAGAGTGTTTCAATCTCCCTGAGGCACGGATCTACCTTAAAGGAGATTGAAGCGCTTTTTAAAAAAATTATTAAAGACAGTAAAAATTAAAAAAAAATGTCCCTTCATGTGACTCTGTCACATAAGCTGTGTCAGGTTTTTAATTCAAAAATAAAGTTTTCAGTTCATGTTTATTTACTTTAGGAAACCTCATCCCGCTCGTGGATGAGGCTTCCTAAAAAATGTAAAGGCCGCTTGGCCTTTTTACCTGCCCGCCAGCCGTAAGGTTGGACGGGCAGTATAAATTTGATTTTAATTAGCTTGTTAATGGCCTTAATAGGCCTTTCAATTATCTGCGGGTGCGCAGCCGACTCCAGGGTGTGCCCACCAAACGAAACATCGCACGAGTGCTAGATGACAGGAAGCACGCCTGACATCATCGCGCGTCATATTACGCTCAGGCGTGTCGGGTGTGTGCCCACAATTTTACACTGGCGAGATTTTATGTTCCTGCTGAAGTCAACAGGCTTTTGAATGGCTCACTGTATTTTACAGCGTGACAGAGTTGAAAAAATTCCGCGCATTGTCTTTTACCACTCAGATCAATGTTCCTGCAAAACAAATAGATTTAAGCTTCTTTTTAATAGTGGCATAGTCTTAATGTCACTGGATTAGTAATCCAGAAGTCCAGGCTAATGTTCTGGAGACAAGATTTCAAATTCCACTGGCAGCTGGTAGAATTTAAATTTAATTAATAATCTGGAATTGAAAAACTAGTCTCAATAATGGTGACCATGAAAGCATTGTTGATTGTTGTAAAAATCCACCTGGTCCACTGCTGTCCTTTGCAGATGGAAATCTGCCGGTCTGGCCTACATGTGACTCCAGTCCCACAGCAATGGGGTTGACTTTTAACTGCCCTCTGAAATGGCTGAGCAAGCCACTCAGTTCAAGGGCAATTAGGGATGGGCAGCAAATGCTGGCCTTGCCAACAATGTCCACATCCCATGAAAGAATAAAAAAAACTCGACTATAAATCAGAGAAAAATGTTCTGAACTCCGGTAACTCTTCCTACAGTGCAAACCTATTGGAGGAGTTTTGTATGAACATGAAAAGAAACTGAGAAGTTGGACAACACAATGACTTTCCAAAGGATGTGGGCCTTATTGTCATCCTGATAAGATGCTTACATCCCAATCATTAGGTTTGCGGGTGCAGGAGCAGACAGGCCTGGGTGTATATGTGCATAAAGTATTGAAGGTGGCAGGACAGGTAGAGAGAGCAATTAATAAAGCATACAGTATCCTGAGCTTTATTAATCGGGGCATAGAGTACAAGATCAGGGAGGTTTTGCTGAGCTTATACAAGAAACTAGTTAGATCTCAACTGGGGTATTGTGTACAGTTCTGGACGCCATGCTATAGGAAGAATGTGAAGGCATTGGACAGAGTGCAGAAGAGGTTTACAAGAATGGTTCCAGGGATGAGAAACTTCAGGTATGAAGATAGATTGGAGGGGTTGGGACTGTTCTCCTTGGAGAGGAGAAGGCTAAGAGGAGATTTGATAGAGATATTCAAAATCATGAGGGGGCTAGACAGAATAGATAGGGAGAAACTGTTCCCACTCATACAAGGATCAAGAAAAAGAGACCGCAGATTTAAAGTGATTTGCAAAAGAAGCAAATGCGATGTGAGAAAAAACTTTTTCACACAAGTGGTTTGGGTCTGGAATGCACTGTCTGGAAATGTGGTGGAGGCAGGTTCAATTCATTCAAGACGGCATTAGCTGATTATTTAAATAGAAACAATATGCAAGGTTATGGGGAAAAGGGAGGAGAATGGAACTAAGTAGTAATGCTCATTCGGAGGGCCGGTGCAGACCTCCTTCTGCACCGTGACAATTCTGTGATTCTGATTCTGTGACATTGATCTGTATAATTCCATGACAGTTATATCAGAGGATCCAATTGATTTAGATTTTGTGTCTCTGGAAGCAATAAAATGCAATTTTTTTTCTCTCTTCAGAAATCACTTCAAAAGAACATGTTAGGATATTGAGCCCATATGACTTTTGGTTTTATAAAAGAACTATTTCAAGTTTTGCCAATGAAAATGCATCTGAGCTAAAATGATGACCTGACTTTGGGCAGGTTTCGAACCCAACACCTGTGATCCTAAGGTGTAGCTAATGAAAGTATGTTACACATATAAAAGTTAACTGTTCTCTGTTATGCAACATATTGAAGTAAAATCCACCTGCCCCCATGTGTTTTAATCCCCAGTATGAGCAGCATCTTTACTTCCTGTGTACCGAATGTGCATTGGAAGTTGGCAGCTGCTGCACACCATACTTTGTCTGCACATATGGATTTTATCAGCCCCTGATGTTACACCTGCCCATTCCATCACATCATTGAGTCATGTTATTCTTTGTCCATTCTTGACATTTCATCTCTCTTGAATGTTGCAAAACAGCATGTTAAATGCAGGAAGATACTCATTTAATCTGATAAATTCAACAAATGGGAAAGCCAGGATCATGCAGCAATGTTTTCTGAGGAAACGCTTTATTGTCCCCAGAGTGCTGAATCTGGCAGATCAGGGTGTCCAATCCTTTGCAATGATGAGGTGGATGCTGGTGCTTTACATAGCGAATGGGTCCTATGTGGTTAAGTCACCCTTGAGTTAGGTAAATTTGTGATTTAACACCAGGTCCAGCTTCTTAAAAGTTTTGTAGTTTTGGCCTGTCACCAATTCCACAAAACAGCAAGATTGGCAAGAATGGGATATTCTGTGCTGTTATTCTGATGCAGAAACAAACTTAAGTTTGGCAATGCTGAGCGAATGCAGTAATCCTGTCACTGAAAGCCACAAATTAAACGATTCAGCTGATGTCAATGGCTCTGTGCAGCCAACTGTATTCCCAATACCTTCCACTCTCGAATGCAGAAATATCAGATGGAAATATTTTCAACTCCCTATTTTCTGAGCAAATTGTACTCCTGATGTGAAGTGGGAGTAAGCTCAGCAATTATTTCAAACCAAAAGTAGATATCTTCCTGATAACAAGATTGTGATCTATTTCTAATGTTTGTCTCTCCTCCTTGGAAGAAACCAAAATGCCAGTTTACTGCTGAAAGCTACCTGATCCAACTTTCAGGGTAGACCTCAATTTAGACTCCCACCTAAAACAGGCAGCATGTTTTCTTCCTGTCCAATAACTATCTGCAAATAGAAGCCAACTAACTCTATCAGAACTCCAGTGCCTTTTTCCTTTCAACCTGCACTATTTCTTTAGTCCACTAGAAACTACGAAGACTACAACTCTGGAGGACACCATTTCCAATGCACCCATATTTTCCATCAAGGAAAGCTGCACTTACATTGTCTGCAGTCTCTTGGATACTTGGAGCAGTAGGGGATTTCATTATTTCATCTCTCTACTGCTCTGGATCCTACAAAAATGTCTCTGCTGTTGAATGTTGCTGCTTCCTTTTACCCACACTTCCACTCCTCCCTCCTTAAAAGTGCTGCTGCAGACCATTATGATCAGCTGCTCTGACAAATTTCCTGTCCTCCCAAATGGTGAGCTGGCTGAAGGATCATGTTTTGCACTGGTATTTAAAGAAATCAGGCCATTATTATTAGCCAGGCTTCCTACCAATACCATTGGACAGGTGATGTGGTGAACACAGCCAGTGTGCAGGGGCAAAATTTGATCCAATTTATCTCCTCCATCACTTCACTTTTCTCTGCTGTTGCTCCTAACATTCATTCCTCTGAATCTTTCCATTTTTCCTTTAGCTCTGACCTTTTTGTCCCATTTATTGCTGCAACTGAAAATGGAGGAAAGGCAGCAACATCTGGACTGCATCTCGGTTCTTAGTTGGGAGTACTGGGAGGGGGGGTTTGCATGCCTGAAGGTTTGCTGGTGGTTTCTGAAGGGAAAGACAAGGGGGCTATTTCAAACAAGCTCAGAAGTCTCACATCCAGTGGACTGGGAGTCTTTACATGAACAGTTTTTTGGCAGCTTCAGCAGTGTTGTTAATATAACTGGAATGCCATCGTTCTTGAGACTAATGTATTAAGCAATGGGCTAGCCAATGGCGAGTGTGGCTTGACCAAAAGTTCAGGGACTGCTTTCCCAATGCTGTTACACGATCACTGTACTTATGCCCATTTGTTAGTGAAACAGCACTTCAGATTTACAGAATCACAGTCACAGAATTTTAACGGCACAGAAGGAGGCCATTAAAATTCTGTGATTCTATAAACCTGAAGTGCTGTTTACTATAGAACCCCTAACATCAGAATTTTCCTTTATTAAAAAATGGCAACAGATGAGGGAGAATTTGACCTGTATTCATTGCCTCACATCAATGAATATGCAATTTACTGAAGAACACTTCTATCACCTTCAAAAATCTTGCGTGCAAGAGAAGGTTAACAAGTGTGCAATATCAAAACTGGCACACAATTGGTTAGCAATTATATCATAATAGGCTTGCTAAAATGAGGATGAAATGCTTACCATAATATCAGTGTTTAAGATAACGCCGTTTTAAACTTTTTAAGGATCTTTGATGTGAAACTATGGAAATTGTGAGCAAAGATAATTAAAAATATATGCATTTTCAACCAATTTTAAAATTAGTCTGATAAAACCATTGCATTTTTCCCTTCCTGAAGACCTGTCTTCTGTTTCCCTCCACAACACTTCTGCAGAGTGAAGGATGAGTTAATGTCATTAAGAACATGTCTGGTCACTGTGGGTCCTGCTATATCCTGCAGACTCAACCCATAGATACCCAGAGGGGTTGAATTAACCCCATCCTATCACTGCCCACATCCTAAGCTCTAAGTGTAGCATCCTGTAAACATTATGTTGGAAATTATACACCAAGGTCATATCAATGTACCATATTCCTCATGCCATTAAAAAAAGCTTTCAAAACTTTAACATTTCTAAAATTGTTTGCATATGGAAACATTTTCAGGTTTTCTTTTTTCAATTTGTAATCTATTGTAATGTTTAATTCCTTGAAATAATATGTAGGAGAAATTTTGTTATTTTAGCAGTATTTCCTAATGATTAAAATGTCTCAGTATAAATGTTTTTAACATAATTTCTGAAATGACATCATGGAACATCTGAAATCCTTCTTTAATTTGCCAAGCTTTAACCCAAGTGAAGACATCCATTTATTTAGCAGACAGGAGAATTTTGGGCAAATACACTAAGCATTCATAAGCTAGCATTAGTCCTCAAGGGACTATTCTGGACCCTCAACTTTTGATCACTTGGATGATGGAATATGGGGCTGAAGCTTACCCATATTGGGTGGGCTGGGCAGGAGCAGGTGCAGAGCCGATCGCCACCTGCGATCAGCTGCACGCCACTGTTTAACGTGGGTGGGACAATTAAGGCCCGCACAGTGTAACGCACGGCTGGTAGCACTCAGCACTACCTGTGCAGGCGGGGGGAGGTGGGAGAGTCGGGGCCTATGCTCTTTCGCGTGCATCGCAACAATCTCCCTGAGACATCTCCATGCCTCAGGGAGCTTAGGTTGATAATGCAACTTTTGAATAAATGAACTAAAAAAATATTTAAACAGGTCCCCTCATGCGGCAGCGTCACATGAGCTGGGACATGTTTGTCCATTTAGCAAAATTTATTTAATTATTTTATCAAACCTTCAGGAAACTTCATCCCACCCGTGGATGAGGTTCCCTGAAAAACTCGAAGGCTGCTTGGGCTCTTTGCGCTGCTAATAACGTCAATTACTTTTTTAATGGCCTTAAAAGACCTTTGACAGTTCGGTGGGTGCACAGCCACCTCCAGCTCGTGCCTGCTGAATGCAATATCGAAATGAGGCGCAATGACATCACGATGCACGCCCAATGTCATCACATGTCATGTTATGTGTTGGCATGTCGGGCCTGACCCTGCAGGCTGTGGGCAATATTCTAGCCATGGAGTTGTATGTCCACGTTTACAGATGGACAGTGAGTCCTAAAGATGGGAGCAGGAAGTTGCAGTAGGACAGAGACAGGTTCAGTGGGCAAAATTTTGGCAAATAAGTTTGACGTAGGCAAATGTGAAGGCACCTAATTTGGACTTTAGAAAGAGAAACCAGATTATTTTCAAAATGGTGATTTGGGAGTCTAAGTACACAAATGATTTGAAGCCAGTAGACAAGTGTAGAAAGCAATCAAAAATACTATTGCAATATTAGTCTTTTTTCGAAGGGGACTGCAACTGCAACAAAGAGGTGGAAATTATGGGCAGTATCTTCCCCCTGTTGCAGGGGGAGGACTTATGTGGGAGCGGGTGTGAGGAGGCGAGTTCCCAAACTGCGCCCCTCGTCGAGGGTGTGCCACCATTTTACATGGGCGGGCCAATTAAGGCGTGACGTGCGCCTGGAAGCACTCTGCGCTCCCTGTGTGGGCGGTGGGGGGGGGGGGATTCCCTGAGCCAGGAGTGGGCTCTTCCGCACATGCGCGTGGAAGGACGCTCAGATCTCCCTGAGGCTAAGTGCTGCCTCAGGGAGACCGGCTCAAATGTAAAAAACAGATTAAAGAATAGAAAAATATTTACTGACATGTCTCCTTATGGGACACTGTCACATGAGCTGGGACATGTCCATAACTTTTATTTGAAGAGTATGTTAAGATTTTAAAGCCCTCATGAAACCTCATTCCCCCCCACCGCCCCCGTGGATGAGGTTTCATGTTTTTTCTGAAGGCCGCCTGGACTCTTCGCCTGCCCTCCCGCCAACCTTAAGGTCGGACGGGCAGGTCCATTAAGCGTTTTAAATACCTCACTAATGGTCATAAGCGGTTGTTGACAGGTCAGCGGGCGCGCAGCCAACTCGGCTACATGCCTGCCGAACTGAAAACCTAAATGACGCGTGGCGACGTCGGGACGCCTGCCTGACATCACTGAGCATCATTTGACGCATCAGCGAGTGGGCCCTGACCCCGCTCGCTGAAGGGAGAATTCTGCCCTATGCTTCAGTTGTATAGATCCTTGGTTAGATCCCATCTGGAGGATAGATTGCATAAATTTGAATTGTATTCCACCAAGTACATAAAGGTTGAGGAGACAATCTACTTAAGGTGTTTAAAATGATGAAATGATTCAACAGAGTAGATGCACAGGGCTGAATTTTCCTAACTTTGAAAACGTTCAGGAGGCAAGACAGTTGGACGGTCTCGCCTCCACTCGCTGCTGTGCAGCATGTCAAATGGCTTAACTTTATGGGAGGCAGCCAATTAGGGACAGTGGGTTCCGGAGGCAGGTGTATATAATGCAGCCAACTGCAAAGGAGGCAGGCAGCCCTCACTATGTCACCAGTGGGAAAGCTGCTGAGAGCCAAGTAACAGGAGAGGCAGGGAAGTAATGAAGGCACCATCAATATCATTAGTCTAACGATGATCAGAAATATCCATCTCAAGGAAGACTTCACTCAATGACAAGGGTGTGACATGGGAAGATAGTAGTTTTGCCATTTTCTGCCAGTAACCATTAAAGCTCCTCAGTTCTCATGCAGGTCCGACCTCCCGCGCTCTTAGTTTTCAGAGTGCTGACACAACAGGGGATCCACACAATGCCAGCAAAATTGCCATGTGATGTGAAATTTGCTGATAATTAACTGCTCACAACCTCAAGTGGCATAGCGCTGTGGACATACAGGTAACTAGCAAAGGATCCAGCCTTCCCTGGGAAAAGCAGCTGGAGGCAGGAACCTGTCAACAAACCAGCCTGTCAAGTTTTTTTTTTCAGTATTTGCTTGCTCCCCACCCCTTGGAGGATTCAGCCATGAGAAATTATTTCCTCTGGTGTGGGTATCTAGAATAATCTTAACATTATTGCTAGGTCACTTAGGAGGGAAATTAGGAAGCACTTTTGCATAGCAAGAGCAGTGAAAATTTGGAATTCTCTATCCCAAAAGGCTGTGGATGCTGGGATAATTGGAGCCTTCAGGATTAAGATTGACAGATTTATTTTTAGGTAAGGCTATCAAAGGGTTTAGATCAAGCGCTGAATTGAGACTGGAAATTCCTGGCCCAAAAGTGGGTAAAAGAGTTGAGGTACAGATCAGCCACAATCTCATTGAATGGTGGAATAGGCTTAAGGGGCAGAATGCCGTACCCCTGTTCATATATTCCTAATTTATTCTTTTAAGACATCAGCTTACTTCCTCATTTTCTTATCTTTCACTATTTTTGTAATCTTATCTTATTTTTCCCTTTACATCTAAGGCTTTGTTGCACACTTACTGATAAAATAAAGCCCATATATGGACAATCATTTAATGTCTATACCAAATCAAAATTGGATTAAATTTATTGGATGACCATATGAAAAAAATGAATTTCTTGCTGCAAAGGTAATTTGTGGTTTGCAAAGGTAGTTTTTGCTTGAAATATGTCATTTTGAAAGGTCTGTATCACTTTTATATTTGAATCCACTTCATGGGTACATGTTTTTAAAATCATCATAAATTCTCACTTTATGGAGTGTTTGTTTTATTTGAAATGTATGGAGTCACTATCAAAGGAGTTGATAAGATACAGTGGCAATAAATGCAGGCTAAGGTCATGAAGTGTAACAACATGCACTTAAATTAAGAGGGGCACTATTTTCACACCAGCTATTTCCTGAACTTGTAGTCAGTTAACTCCTCCCTTGGCGTGAGGAGCAGATTATATTGACACTTAAAATGCTATCCATTGCAGACAAGACTTCCTGCAGACACTTCCCTTGTTCTGGTCTGTGAGAAAGTGCTCACAAACAGTGACCACTTGGAACATGTGTTTATCCAATTACACCTGATGGTTCACAGATGATAGCAAGATAACGAAAATGAGGTATAGTGATGGCATCCTCATCTGTAATGCCATCCTTCTACAAGCGCAATTATTTAATAGAAAAATAATGGATCACTGTTCCTTTGTGTTGTTGGAAACAGAAACATGCTCAGGTTTGACAGGCTTGGGATGTTTCAGTAAAATCAAGGACAAGACCAATGGATTTCACATGCATATACTGGATGGCAAAAAGCTAACAGTCTGGAGTTATGAGCTCATGAAACGTGATTCCAGAAGAAGATTGTACAAACATAGGATTGTGAATTTACATTTTGTAAGCAAGAAATAATATCCACTAATAGTGACAACACATTCATTTCACTGGTGCTCATTAAGGTTGGATAGTGGAGCTTTTATCTACATTACATCCAACAACATGGGGGGCTCTTCTGAGTGAATGTGGCATTAGCAAGCAACGTTGCTGATCCCCATCCTCTGAGTAGTTTGATCTACAGCTTCAGGGATGATTTTTATATGGAAGAACATTATAATGTGATGCAGCTGGGTTTGGAAAGAAACCACTGAGAATAACGGGCCACTAATAGACAACCATCTGTCAAATTCAAGAGCAATGAAGTTGCGCTGCTGCCCTTTAGCGTTTCACTTGAGATCTCCAAAATTATGTAATACTTAACATTTTTATCCCTCAAATGCTGCTCAATTGACATTAAACTGGGCCGAACTATATGGATTAAATTCATAAAGACCCTCAAATGGTATTAGTAAAATAAGATAAAGATAAAATAACATATGTATAAGATACCAATAGGAAATTCAGAAGAAATTTCTTTACCCAACGGCCAGGATTTCCCGGTCAGAGAGCCGGTGGGGGTGGGGGGTGGGGCCTGCTTGCTGACGCGTAAAATGATGCAGGATGATGTCGGGCCGAACTCCCGATGTCACTGCATCCCATTTAAATTTTCAGGTTGGCGGGGGCTCAGCACAATCAGCTGTGTGCCCACTGACCTGTCAATGGCCAATTGAGGCCATTAACACAGTCATGAAAGTAATTAATGGACCTGCCCGTCCAACCTTAAGGTTAGCGAGCAGGCCAGGAGCCCTGGCGGGCTTCAGAAAAAGCATGAAAACCTCATCCACGGGTGGGATTAGGTTTCATGTAGGTTTTAAAAAATGTAATTGAAGTTTATTTAAAAGTGATGGACATGTCCCAACTCATGTGACAGTGTCACATGAGGGGACATGTCAGGGAAATTTGTTTTTCTACTTTTCAGGTTTTTTCCTGTACAGCTGATCTCCCTGAGGCAGCACTTAGCCTCAGGGAGATGAGTTCGCTCTTTTGTGTGCATTCGCGAAAGAGCACATTCTCGGTTCAGGGAATCTCCCCGCCCGCACAGGGAGCACACAGCGCTTCCGTGCGGACATCACACTGGGTGGGCCTTAATTGGCCCGCCACGTAAAATGGTGGCGCGCCTCCAGTTGGGGGTGCCGATTGGAGGCACACATCCACTCTTAAGCTCCCCCCACAATGGGGGAAGAATTCAACCCAAAGAGTGGTGAGAATGTGGAACTCAATGTCATAGGGAGTGGTTGAAGCAGATAGTATATGGTAGCTGCATTTAAGGGGAAACTAGGCAAACTATGAGGAAAAGATGGTTATGATGGTACATTTAGATGAGAAAAGTTGTGAGGAGACTTGAGTGGACCACAGACTGGTTGGGGGCATCGCCTGTTTCTGTGCCGTATATCCTATACAATCTTATGTAAGATCTTTATCCTGTCAGCTGAGTAGTTGTCACTTGACAGGGCATTATAATTCAGTAGCAAGCTGATACAGGTTAACACAACACCATGATAGCAATAAGTTTTTCTAATGCCTTTATGGAAATTGGAATACACTCCAAGCGCACAAACAAGCATTAAATCCACTGTATCTTTATGAAGGGTAGGATGTCAATTTCAGGCCTCTGGATCCTGACTGACTACAGAGCAAGGCCTGAATTTTTGCAATGAAGGAGAGGGTGTTCAGCTTAGCTAGAATGGCACCAGGGCCCTGAGTCCAGAAGTCCTGTCCCCATACCTGGCACCCGCCATTTTCAATTTTCACCATGGTGGGTTGGGGGCGGGGGGGTGGGTGGTGGGTGGTGGTGGGTGGGTGGTGGATAGGAGTGGGTTGCTGTTTGCACAAACATGATTCACAAAGGCAGCTGCATATGTAAAAATGCAGCTGCCTTCAAGCAGATTAAAATTTCATTAGCGGAATGTCAAAACACGACTTGTGGGATTTACTCTTTTCAAGCAATGGTCTAAACTTACCAGAGTTCTTTTGAGAGATAAGATATCCTTTTGGATAGGTCAAGGGGCATCTTTTTGAGAGGTCACGTGCCCTTTGGGAGAGGTCAAGTACCCTTTGGGATTGTTAAAATTAGGCATGAATGTGTGTAAAAAGTGCATAAACTCATTGGAACTGTCAAGACATTTAAATCTCCCTGCCTCTAAATTTAAAAAAAGTCTGTAGTTTTTGGAAAAATCAATGCTTGCCATTTCACTCTATCTGTTGACATAAGCCTGAGGGTTATCATTATATGATTTGTGCTGCATGACTGATTCCACAACCAATCATTATCACAGTGGAGTGCCTGTCAGTTCCATTTGATTGACAGTTCCAAGTGGGTAAAAAGTCTTCGATGTGGGACTATGACTACAAAATTCTTGTTTTCATGGGAAATGAAGTAGTTGAAGGAATTTAAATTAAGTGGCTGAGTTTTTATCAATGAGAGTGTTTTTTTTAAAATAGCGAAGTAATCAAAGATGCTTAGAACTTTATTTTATTTAATCTCATCATATGTACTGATGTCTACCCATGGTGGATGCTAGGTAAGTTGGCATGGACGGTGTAAGGGCAAAGGATGGTGGGTGGCGGAAGGCTGGCATGAGTTGACACCAAGGGGCAATAAAGAGCCATGGGTGGGTAGAGGGGCAAAGTTTAGCATAGGGGGTAAGAGGGACCAAGGTGGTGGGTAGACGGCATGAGAAGACATGGATTGGTTTGGATAGGGAGTGTGTATTGGTTGAGGGGTTATCAAGGCCGAGGGCTAGGGGGTTGTTTTTTATTTTCTTTACAGTTGGGATGAAGACTCAGACCACTGAGTGGCTGTGGCTGCCTCCACACTGTTTTTGGAGGCGATGGTCCTGGCTCACATTAACACCTGCACCCCCCCCCCCCCCCCCACCCCCTCCCCCACCCCAGAATGAAAATTAGGCCATCCGGAGCATTCTTTCCCCAGTTTCGCTCACAACAATTTTTCTGATCCATGCAGCTTAGGTTTGATTGACTTTACAGCATTTTCCAATTTGAATTTTACTGTCAGGAAATTTGCCTTCTGTCTGATCCATTTTGTCAACCAATTTCTTTGTGCTAACTATTAGCCTATGGGCTAAGGCTATAATGAGGGTAACAGGAAGAGATGGTTTTGCTGAGAAGTGTGATCTTATGACAATAACTATCCCTACATGGTGTACCTAACTTAAATGTTACTTCTTGGTTAGAAACGACTCAAGAGCAAAGCTTCAGGCCCAAGTCTTGCAGGTTGTCATCAGTTTCCTTCAGCGAGCAGTAGCCAACCCAGTGGCCATTAATGGAACCCATTGGATGCTGTCACTGAATATATTATACACTAGATATATTTCATTTTTTTATATTTACTTGTATGTGGAGCCAGAAGACCAAGAGTGCTCCCTTGGTTTCCACCTGGAACTGCAGGCTGCTGATAGCCACTGTTTGCTTCCCACTGCTCACAATTTTCTCCCTCACCCTCGCACCCAAACAAAGAGCAAGTGTGATACTGGAATCCCACTGACTGATCATCATCTTCTTCGTGACTGTTGCACTGCCTCTTGGGGTGTCCCTAGCATGTTGGACACAAACAGATGACATTAAGAGGACCAATTATGTGACGCTCTTACTCATCAGTTTTGATGCAGCAGTTCGTGACTGTTTCTAAGCCTAAAAACTCTTTTCTCTTTGGGCCATTGCTCGTTTCCTGACCTAAGCTTTCAAACACTGCCTTCTTTACATCACTCATTCTTAACGATTGGGCTTGGACAAGCTCACCAACCCAAACGCACGCATGATGTTACTGCTATTGGAATGTCACAACAGCTGCTCCTACATTTCTACTTTAGATTTGAAGATAAACAATGGCAAGAAGTGGATTATGAAGCTACAAACAGACTTGAGAGTGGTTTGGGTGATCTCATAAACCATAAGAGAAGTTTGAGCAGCATGTGTATCCTTAAGAAACTCAATAGTAACTTATAGCTTTGAATATATTCCCACACACTTTTTATGATCCATGCAGCTTAAGTTTGATTACCTTTACAGCATTTTCCAATTTGAATTTTACTGTCAGGAAACTTGCCTTCTGTCTGATCCATTTTGTCAACCAATTTCTTTGCGCTAACTATTAGCCTATGGGCTAAGGCTATAATGAGGTTAACAGAAAGAGATGGTTTTGCTGAGAAATGTGATCTTATGACAATAACTATCCCTAAATGGTGTACCTAACTTAAATGTTACTTCTTGGTTAGAAACACACAGTAGAACATCCAAAATTTACATTCGCTTTGGCTTAAAAATGTAACTCAGTGAAAGTAATGCAAAGCCCTTATTTAATATGTAATTATTTGAGATACAGCAGTAAATCCTTTCAGACATCAACAACATGAAAGGTGAAAAGGTTTTCTATAAAGCTTATACTGGACGTGCATTGAGCTCTATCCCTGTTTTTTCTGTTGTCTCTTTTCTCTCTCACCAGACGTGCATTGTTTTCCCCTGCCTGTAAAAAAAATGCTCTCTGACTGTACACAAAAAGTAAACATATTCTGCTGATAGTGGCAGACATAGCAGTATTGATGGTTGTGGCTGAAATATCCAGTGGGTCATCAACACAAATCTACTAGCTTCACCTGGGGAATGTGAAAAAAAGCTGGTTTGTGTTACACCCACTTCCTGCTCCCTCCTCACAGCCAATAACCTCTGTACATTTTGGCCCCTTGAGCATCCCTAATTTTAATCACTCCACCATTTGCAGCCAGGCCTTCAGCATCCTCCACCAAAGCTGTTGGAATTCCTTCCCTAAATCTCTCCGCCACTCTACCTCTCTAACACTCACTCCTTCTTTAAGTCACTCCTTTGGCAAAACCTGATTGGAGAGGATCAAACATGGAACGACAGGAAAGATGGACATAGATCTGGGAGGCAACAACACATTCAAGAATGTGGGCGGGGAGAGGGATGTTGGTGTTGGGGGGGTAATTTGCACTGGGATTGCAGATTTTGAGGACGGGTAATAATCGTAGTTTTGAAAAGGAAGGGAACAGTCCCCAAGAAAAGAGAACTGAGAAAATTTCAACTCAGCTTCCAATATTCATTATTTTTCTTTCCCATCATAACCAGACACCACTGATCCATCTGTGCTTCTCATTTCTGTTCAAGAAGTCCAGATTCTTTCCTGACTCTGCTGAGCTACTTGTGTAAAACTTACTGGTACAGATGTTTTCAATAATAAAGAACTCTTCCTATATTCCCTTGGAAATGAAGAACAAAGGGTTGGGTTTACTCCCTGTACTAGTAAATGCTTCTCCTTCCCACTGAAGCTTTACAGAAAATATTGAACCCAACATTTTGCAAACTTATGATACACAAGTTATTCTGAGTTCATGCTTTTCCAAAACTGCTGTTAAACACTGACCACAACTAAGTTCAAACCAGTTGCAAGCACAGAATTCCAATGTGCTAAATCACTTGATTCTCTTCCCCTAACTAAAATCCTTCACCCATTGACAATGCATATATCCTTTCAATATTTATTTATGCTAAAAACAACTTTCTCTGTCTCCAGAAATTTATTATAACTCTGTCCTCTTTTTCTGTCCTTTGAAATCTGGAAGAGACATCCACAGCGTCGCTGTATTACTAGGTCCTCAAAACCATCCAGCGGAGACAAGGCTGGTAAAATTTGCCCTCCATCAGATCTGTTTACTAATGTAAATCAGAACTCAATTCTAAGGCCAGAATTTTATATTCAGCATGCCTGACGTGCTGGAATGTAAAATGATGCACAGTGGCATCGGGGTGAGTCCCAATGTCATCACGCATCGTCGCGATATTTTGTTTGGTGGGTGGGCGCTGGAGTCGGCTGCGCGCCCGCCAATAATTGAAAGGACAATTAAGGCCATTAACAAGGTAATTAAGTTAAATTTTATGCTGTCCGTCCAACCTTACAGTTGGCGGGCAGGCGAAAAGGCTAAGCGGCCTTTACATTTTTTAGGAAGCCCCATCCACGGGCGGGTTGAGGTTTCCTAAAGCTAATACAAAGTAAATAAAAACTTTCTTTTGCCATTAAAAAATGTCCCATCTCATGTGTCACAGTCACATGGGGGAACATGATTCATTAAATTTCTAATGCCATTATTAATTTTTTTAAAAAGCACTTCAATCTCCTTGAGGCAGCTCAGGGAGATTGAAATGCTCTTTCACACGTATGGGCGAACTGTGTGCTAGATCCGGCTATCCCTTCTCTCCATGCCTGCACAGGCAGCGCTCTGCGCTACCACTCGCGATCCACGAAGGGCGGGCCTTAATTGGCCTGCCCACGTGAAATTGCAGTGAGGAGCCGATCGCGGGCGGTGGTTGGCTTCCAGACTGCCCCTGTCAGCGCCCGTCAAGCCTGCCTGACGAATGTGAAATCTGGCCCAACATAGGGTCAGCACTGAACCTAGCAGCTTTATCTTATAAAATGCTGACATGTTCTAAAGTCAGGACATAAAGTTAGGGTGTTTAGTTATGGCATTTTTAACAATAAAAAATACATATGTCTATCAACTGATTTCTCAAGTAGTTTCAGTTTGTACTTCAGTATATACTATAAAAGAGGTCACATATTCATCAATGTCAATTCTTCTGTGTTTCTCATAATAGTCTGTGACTGGGTAAAAACCAGACAGTCTGCTGCATTGCCCCCTCCAACTTTTCAAATCAAGCATACAAGAATCATTCCCGTCTATCCAAGGTTGCAGTGATCAGCAGATTTAATGTAATTGATTCCCCAGCAGCCACTTCTATTCTTTTCCACCGAAAAATTTAATGTGGAGTGTATTTTATCAACTACCTTGTTTGGGTTACTTCAGTACAGTTTGGTTGTTGGAGGGCTGGTTAAATAACTACGGTGCAAGTACTGCTACATGCAAGTTATTTAAAACCTGTACAATGAGTGTTGATCAAAAGTTGACGCATTACTTTCCTTGCCAACTCTGTACTAATTGCATCAGAATTCAATGAGTCTTCAGTGAGTTTAAGTACTCTTATAGATTGTTAGGGTTTGTCTAAAAATTACTTCACACTTTACCAGAGGTGTCAACCCATTCTAGCATGATTTCAAAACCATTATTTCTCATATTTGATAAATTTAGTTTATGTAGAAGAATGCCATAATTTTTAAACTAGTTCTAGTTTGGTGGTGGACTCTTTAATCAGACACAATAGCTAAAGTGTTTAAAAACCAGCTGCATTCAAAATGATATCCCAGACAATCTCAAGATAAATGATGCCAAGATTTGTTCAATGTTTCCAAGGCTACAGGGAGAAACCAAGCCACATTTAAACAAAAATAAAATATGTGAATTGCTCAGTTATGTGGGTGACTAGCAGTGACATTTGAATTTAGCAAGAGGATATGAAAATACATAATTGTTGGAAGGATATTTTGAAGCATGGACTGTTCAAATCATAGCTTTGATTTGAGACTTTGAATGAGATAAGTCTGGCCTGTTAATTCCTAGTCGGTAAAACCATAAGAATAGGAATATAGGGCTGGGTTTTACACGCCAACCCCCAGCCTCCCACCCAGCACCATCACCACCCTCCCCTAGAGGTATTTTTGGCGTGGGGAGGGGGTCATGTAAGATATGACAGGTGGCTTGCCCGCTGCCGATGTGCCCATCCCTGACTGCAGATGCCGAAATTGGCAGCCTGCCCGACACTTTTAAAAAGATAATTAACAGGAAATTGAGCTTGTTAACAAGCCAATTGACCTGAATGTTACAATGCCCACATCATAAAATGGGTGGCATGGGAAGGCGTGGAGGAGTGGTTAGGCCGTCTTTAACCAGACCGGCTAAAAGGCAGGACGGAAGGGGGTGTGTCCTTCGGAGGGTGCCCTGTGCACACTGGGGGTGTGCCTCACCCCGCAGCCTCCAGCCAAGATGTTATCCCCCTCCTTTATCACTTAACCCTTTGCCAACAAAACCTGATCCCCTGCCCCCTCACCCCGCAACACCCTCCTCCCCCACCCCACTCCACCCTGCCCCAGGTGCACCAATCCCTCCCTATCCAAAACCCAGGACTTAACTAGGTCTTAACCCCATCTTGCGGCCTGCCTGCAGTTCCAGCAGCGCTCACTACTGCTGCCCAAACTGATTGGCTGGCAGCTCTAGAGGGCAGAACTTCCTCCCACTGAGGGGCAAAAGCCCCACTCTCACCCAATTAAGGTCACTGGCAGCATGCTCTTGCTGTGGGGCACCCTTGTGTGGGCTGGCTGGAGTCCAACAGTAACCCCCCCCACCCCCATTAAAATTCAGCCCATAGTTTATTTGAATGTTGACAATTTTAAAGGTTGCACTGTGCCAGTTAGCGAGGTTGGTTAGAGCTTGATGCTAATAATGTCAAGGTTGCATGTCAATCCCATTATTGATCTATTATTCTAGCTGATGTTCCATAACTTGAAAGGCAATGATTCCTTTTGATATGGGGATAGGGCATGGAAGTTGACTTGAGGTAGAAGCCAAGCTATGATTTTATTGAATGGAAGAACAGGCTCAAGGGACACATGGATTAATGCTGCTCCTGCTTCTTATATTGATAATAGTTTATCATGTGTTGCAAACATTGAAGAGAACGTGCCAGCGTAAAATTTAAAAAATTTTTATCTATTGTTCAATAAATTTGATTTATATTTAATGTCTTACACCAAATCTGATGCAGCGATCCTCTGACTTTTCAGAGGCATAAAACAGATTCTATGAAGACACAGGATAGATCCAGTGGCTTAAGTAATATTTAAAGAAATGTTTTCTGTAATTAAGTGGATCTACCACTAAGGATTAGGGCAGGTGAAAATAGAAAAGTAAATCCCAAGACCTTGTGAGCAGGTGGCGACGTGATCTAAAGTTTGGTTGATGAGAAGCATTTTTGAAGGATTTTAAAAATTCTTTCATGGGACAACGTTGGCATCATTGGTGGTTTGGAAGGTGTTATTAAAGGAGCCTTGGTGAGTTGCTGCAGTGCATCTTGTAGACTGTTGCCACTGTGCTTCAATGTTAGAGGGAGTGGATTTTGAAGCTGGTGAATGGCTTGCCAATCAAGTGGGCTGCTTTGTTCTGGATGTTGTGGAATTTCTTGAGTGTTGTTGGAGCTGCACTCATCCAGGCAAGTGGAAAGTATTCCATCATGCTCCTGACTTGTATCTTGTAGGTGGTGGACAGGCTTTGGGGAGTCAGGAGGTGAGTTACTTTCTGCAGGATTCCCTGCCTCTGGCCTAGTCTTGTATCCACAATATTCATATGGCTGGTCCAGTTCAGTTTCTGGTCAATGGTAATCCCCAGGATGTTGATAGCGGGGGATTCAGTGATGGCAATGCCATTGAATGTCAAGGGGTGATGGTTAGATTCTCTCTTGTTGGAGATGATAATTGCCCAGCACCTGTGTTACTTTGAATGTTACTTTGAAAGATTTGGAGAGACAGACATATTTAAGGAGAAAGTTCCAGGGAGTGCAGTGGAGACAGGTGAGGGTGTCTCTACCAAAGATAGGGTGCAGGGGATAAGGGTGGATTGGTGGTCAGGGTCTCAGGACCTGATGACATAGGAGGGGACAGAAGGCTGGCAATCTATGGAGGAATTTGTAAATTGGAAAAAAATTTTAAGTTTGATCTATACACAAAAAGAATTGCAAGATAGCCTAAATATACTTAGTGTCAGGCTGAAATCTTACAGAAGATTGCAATGCCCCAAATTGTGCTATTTCCAAAGTTAGGAATAATGTCTCAAGTCTTTTCTGAGGAGTGACAATTGCCATCAGATTGCCGCTCCCTCCTACTTTTCTGCACCATGCCGCAGCTCTGCATTTCTGGTTGGGAATTCCAACGCTGCTTCTTCACAAATTTGAGTATTGCTGACAAAAAGAGACATGTTGTCAAAGCTCTTTGTCTTGCACTCATCAGGACAGATATGCAAATTTACCAATAGTAAAGGGAACAACAATTTACACTGCATGAGAAGACAGTGCTGATTGGTTAGCTAATGGACTCTGATTGGTAGAGGCATTGCCATGGAGAATGAAACAGCGAACAGTTAACTTCCAAGCTTTCTTTTAAATTCAAACCAGGCAGGTCAATTCTGATTAGTCAAGTCATTGCTCTGGGGAAGGAACCAGGGAATGGCTGTTCCCCAAGTTTTTGTTTAGTTGGAAAGGGTGCAATGCCTGGACATACCCTTCTGTCAAAGGACAGGGCCCTAAGTAGCTTCTAGCATGTGTAAGTGAGCCATGTTATGAGCCTGACTGATAATCTTAAATTGTTTGTTAGTGTAACTCTTGGCACAATCAGGATTATTTAGCAGGTGCTGTCCACTCATGGAATCACATCTGATGTTGGACACTATATTTTGAGTTTAGCAAGCACATGCTGGTTGGGTATGGTCATTACTATGCGAACAGCAGCAGGGAAATGCTGTTTGATACGATCCACCAGTCAGTGGGATGTATGGCCTATATACCTGGCATGACACCAGCACTGGAATTCATATGTCATATTACTCATTGGTGTGATAGGCAGAACGTTTTTTAGCTTGATGGTAGCATCCTGTTAATGGAAAATACCATTTGTGTTGCGACTATATAGTAACAGCGTGCAGCAGCTAATTTCACCTTTGCTCAAATTTTTGATACGCCTTGCCTTTCTAAACTAATCTGAGGTAGACTGTGAGCACTTTTTGGGGCCTTCGGTCCATTCATTAATTTGCATGATATACAGTGAGCAATGATCTGATTAGGGTAGCCATTATCCTGTTCCATTTCAAAGGTGAATTTGAGAGCAGGATGGAGCCCATTAAGATGTGTAGGGAAAATCTTACATGCAGCTGTGTATTCAAATATAGCAAACGTATCATCCCCGTGTTGGAAATATGCAAGGGGTGGGAGGTTAGATGTTGTTCCATCATGTTTCTCATGGAAACTGACAAAGATGTTTGCAAGAACTGGGCCTAGAGGGGATCCCATGGGAACACCATCTAGTTGGGCATACATGGTGTCATTAAAACTGAACTCAACTGCACGAGTTGTTGAGTTCGTAAGTTCAATGAATACAGATTTAGACAATGGTGGCATGTCTAGATCATGATGATATAATGACATGGTGCAAATGTCTATGGTTTCCTTGAACAGTACATTGGTGAGTCGGCTAGCAACATCGAACGAACTTGTGGGAATGGCTATCGTAATGCATGTCCTGTATGGTCCTTGCAAAGGTGAAGGAATCTTTCACCGTGTATATGAAAACTTGTTCAAAACTGGTTGCATCTTGGGGGTATATCTGGTCTTCAATGATTCAGTGACTGGAAGTCCTGGGCCACAGAATTCTATAGGAACATAAGAACAGGAGGAGGCCATTCAACTCCTCATTCCTTACCATCATTCAATTAGGTCATGTCTAATCTATATCTTAACTCCATCCACCTGCCGTGCCTCGATATCCCAAAAAACTATTGGTCTCAGATTTTACCTTATCTGAAGAAGGGTCGTACGGATTCAAAACATAAACTCTGTTTCTCTCTCCATTGATGCTGCCAGACCTGCTGAATTTTTCCAGCATTCTCTGTTTTTATTTTAAATTATTAGCATCTATTGCCTTTCGTGGGAGAGAGTTTCACGCTTCAGCATCTGCAAATTAATACTCTTTTATTAATATAAGTGGGTGGAGGGAGGGAGAGAAAGAAAATCAGTTTTGTGCCATTGGATGTGTTTTTACAGTTGGTTACAAAACCTGGAGCTTCCTGTATACGAGGTGGTCATCCTTGTTATTTCTTCAGAGAAGTAGACAATTCAGTGACCTGCTACATGACCATATTACGATGAAAAAACAAGCAAAAGACAAGGAACATAAAAGTGGTGAGGACCGCCTGCTGCCCTTATATTTTTTTTGGTATTGTTGTCAAAAGAAATATCTTTAAAAAGAATTTCAACTTGTGACCCTGTGCAGATCAACTCACAAAGGCAATTTCCCAGTCACCGGGACATCTTGTAAACTGTGACACAAGTTATTTTCTTTGTGTGTGTTGCTTGGTATCGTAGTCACCAAATTGAAAAACATATTGTTGCATGTTTAGAATATTAGTGCTATAGATCTTTCAAATGAGGAAACTTTCCTATTTTGATCTTTTTGATTTATATCAATGACCTGGACATGGGTACAAAGGGCTTTATTTCAAAGTTTGCAGATGATACTAAACTCGTAAATATGATACACAATGAGGAAGAAGGTAACCCTCTTCAGAAGAACAATGACAGACGGGTGAAAGGGGCAGACACATGGCATGTGAAATTTAATGCAGAGAAATATGAAGTGATACATTTTGGTAGGATGAGTGAGAAGAGGAAATATAAGCCAAATGATACACTTCTAAAATGATTGCAAGAACAGAGGTGGGTATGAACACAAATCTTTGAAGGTGAAGGACAAGTTAGAAAGGCTGTAAAAGAAGGATATGGGATGCTTGGAGAGAGTACAAAAACAAAGCTAAAACTTTATAAAATACTAATACACCTCAGCTGGACTATTGTGTTCAATCACCACACTTTAAGAAGGATGCCAAGGCGTTTGAGAGGGTGCAGAAGATACTTATCAGAATGGTTCCAGGAATGAGGGGATTCAGTTATGTGGAGACACAGGAGAAGATGGGATTTTTCTACTTTTTAGCGCAGACAAAGTTAAAAGGAGATTTGATAGATGTGTACAAAATCATGGATGGTTTTGATAGAGTAAATGAGGAGAAATTGTTACCCATGGCAGAAAGGTCAGTAACCAAAAGACACAGACTTAAGGTGATTGTCATAAGGACCAGAAATGACATGGGGAAACACATGGTTACACAATGAGTTATGAACTAGAATGCGCTGCCTGAAAGGGTTAGGAGATTCAGTAATTTTCAAAAAGGAATTGGATAACTATTTAAAGGGAAAAAATAGAAGATTATGGGAAAAAAAGAGAGAGTGGGACTGATTGGATAATCCCATCAAAAAGCTGGCACAGACACAATGGGCTGATTGGCCTCCTTCTGTGCTGTATCATTCTATGGTTCTATAATCTCCAGTGCCCAAATGCTGAACTGCGACTATTTCAGTTTCCCACATTCACAATAAAGTAACAGAGATACAACCACTGATAAAGACACGGGAGCCATCCAGGATTTGGAGAAGGGGTGATTTTTGTACAGGTTCAAGCATTGCAAGTTAATGGGAAAAAATAACTTTGGAAAATAGAAGTGCTCTTTATTGCTCGTACCTTTCCATTTGGATGCCGAGTCTGTTACACAGTAAATGGCCAAAGAGAATATTAAAAATCTGCAAACAAAAGCTGCAGTAAATATCTCATCTAAGCAGCATAGAGTTTGATTGCAGGCAGGACAAAGCTTGGTCACAGGCAGGACAGAATTTGGTCACAGGCAGGACAAAGCTTGGTCACAGGCAGGACAGAGTTTGGTCACAGGCAGGACAGAGTTTGGTCACAGGCAGCACAGAGTTTGGTCACAGGCAGCACAGAGTTTGGTCACAGGCAGCACAGAGTTTGGTCACAGGCAGCACAGAGTTTGGTCACAGGCAGCACTGAGTTTGGTCACAGGAAGTGCTGAGTTTGGTCACAGGAAGTGCTGAGTTTGGTCACAGGCAGGACAGAGATTGGTCACAGGCAGCACACAGTTTGGCCATAGACAGTACAGAGTTTGGTGACAAGTAACACACAGTTTGGTCACAGGCAGCACACCGTTTGGTCACAGGCAGCACACAGTTTGGTCACAGCCAGGACAGAGTTTGGTCACAGGCAGGACAGAGTTTGGTGACAAGTAACACGCAGTTTGGTGACAGGCAGGACAGGGTTTAGTCACAGGCAGGACAAGGTTTGGTCACAGGCAGCACAGAGTTTGGTCACAGGCAGCACAGAGTTTGGTCACAGGCAGCACAGAGTTTGGTCACAGGCAGCACAGGGTTTGGTCACAGGCAGCACAGGGTTTGGTCACAGGCAGGACAAGGTTTGGTCACAGGCAGGACAAGGTTTGGTCACAGGCAGGACAAGGTTTGGTCACAGGCAGTGTAGAATTTGGTCACAGGCAGCACAGTGTTTGGTGACAAGTAACACGCAGTTTGGTGACAGGCGGGACAGAGTTTACTCACAGGCAGCACACAGTTAGGTCACAGTCAGGACAGAGTTTGGTCACCGGCAGGACAGAGTTTGGGGTCACAAGCAGCACAGAGTTTGGTCACAGATAGGATAGCGTTTAGGGTCACAAGCAGCACACAGTTTGGTCACAGGCAGTGCAGAATTTGGTCACAGGCAGTAACGTTTGTTGACCAGCAGTAAATGACAGAACAAAAACAGAATTACCTGGAAAAACTCAGCAGGTCTGGCAGCATCGGCGGAGAAGAAAAGAGTTGACGTTTCGAGTCCTCATGACCCTTCAAGTAAATGACAGAGCCAAACTACATTTCCAGCCAGTAATATGTCAATGCTTTGAGAGTTTCGACAGGAGAATTCACATTCAGTTCACTTAAACAAGTTGTGGCCAGTTCAAATGAGCGATCTCCGGAACATTATTTAAACATCCTCTGACACTGTTAGATTCTTGGAGAAGGATTCTCATGTTCCTGCAGCTTAGACCATATGTATTGTTGGAGAACAGTGATTACAGGAAGATTGGGTGGGGAGAGTGCACAGCCTTGACAGATGACACAGCTACCCACTCGATTAAATCAATGGAAAAACATTAACATCCTTAAGGGCATATGCAAATCCTCATCTCATTTCTGATTTCTGTGCATTCACGACCTTCAGGATCCAATAATCCCAGTTGCAGAGAACAGAGAAATCTGTCCTATCGTCTTTGAAATGTCAAACCCAAGGTTAGTAGCTGGCTAGAGTTATACCATCATTGTAACATAGCTATAATTACAATAGAAGCACACCTGAACTCAAACAAGGTATTTAAAATTTGAGTGCTTTGCCTTCTGACATTTATTGGAAGAGCAGTGCACATTCATAAAATGCACAGGCTTACGTAGATTTATTTGACACCAAATTTTTCCACAGTAAATTATTTATCTGTCATGTTTCCTCCCACCTCCGCAAGATTACATTAAAGCTATGACTGCAGTATATCACTGCCTAAAAAAGCTAAGAAAGCTTCAGTCACCTTATAAATCATTCCAATTATTATACTATGAATGTTCTTTTTTTTTAAATTGCCAAAAATCCATGCATTTTTCATGGCAAAAATCGCTACATCAACAAAAGAAAATTGGCACAGTTCCTTCAAATGTGTTTAAAACAAAAGCAGAGCCAATATAAACATTACTGATATTCTCATGAATTAGGACAACGACATTTATTGAGGACAGTGGTATTTCATATGGAAGAAGGGAATGAGAAATTGCTCTGTAATGGTTTAGGTTGTATAACATTTCAATAGGAAATAGTTATGCATTAAGTCAAATAATTATTGCTTTTCTTTGCTTATTGAAGGAAGCAGCAAAGCAGCAAGGTTCTCCCCATAGCTTTGCTGTCATACTTGTGATATTTGTCCACTGTCTCTATTCTGTCTTCTGCCATTCCTTCACTTTTTTTCATTTCCAACTGTTCTGTAATGAAGTCTACATGTTTCAAGCTAAGGGCCACAGACAGATCTCCTGAACCCTAATCTGATAAGTACTGACATTTGCACACTTAGATTGACATGGGGAGTTCTGCACCATGTCAAGGAATCACTTTTCACATTGTTTATAAATTACAAAGTATGTAGTGTGTGTTCCTCTCATTTCCGTATTACTTCTAAATGGCTGGGAAAAATTGGGCAGATTGCAGTCTCTACACTCAACAATGCCTCAAGGCAACATGCAGTTGTAACCCAATTCCTCAATGCTACCTGTTCTGGTACAGCGATGACATAATCCAGTAATTCCCTGAATGCTAAATAGGATTGTGAGATGAAGTGTAAAAAATGAGAGCTGACTGATAAAGGATGTCCAGGAGAATTAATCATTTTCAGTTTTTATGCAAAGATAATGACACCATTATCTTGTCAATGATTAGTAGGAGTATTGAATAAACATGTCTTCTATCTTGGGTTCCATTCATTATGATAAAACATTACAATAAAACAAGAATATGCCATTTGACCCATTCAGTGTGATCTAACTGAAGGCTATTTTATGGAAATGTGCTAATTCAATTCCATCTAGTACCATCCTCAAACCATAAATCCCAACCCTACGTAATAAGATCTGGGCCATTTCTTTCTTACATTATTTTGCTCTTGTTGTTGGCCTTTTATTTTATACTACCGCAAGAAGTGAGAAGTAGCTGTGCCTTAAGTTATGTTTACCTCGTTGTTTCCTGAGCTGTTAATTATGGTCTCTGGATCACCAGAATTGCACAAAGAACATTTTATCATCCAACTGATCAATTCCTTTTTAATAAAACAAAACATTCCTACCATAGTTTATTGTTGTGAAACAACCATGGTCCTAAAACTGTCTCATTACTCAATGATCTCAGCCCGGAAACATCTCAGTTTTCACTTTTCAATTCCCTGCCTTTTTGTGGTCATGGTAACTAAAATTTGATGTAGTGTACTATGAATGAAGGTTTCCTTTGCGCCATATGTGTAGAAAAATATTGGCATGTTGTTTATAAACTAATTTACAATTATGCTGTATAGAGTGCACATAGGAAATCTTTCCACCATATCAGAATTACACCTTAGGACTTATGGTTTACACATCTGGCCACATGCCAGTTTTCTTTCATCCTACCAATTATTTCCTCAGATTATAGAAATATTTCCAGTGATAAGTTAACTATCACATTCTCCTGGTCTGTTGTCTCACTATTCATTGAGTACTCGGCATTTTCCATTTTTAACGTATTAATGCAAATGTAATTAGACACTTACCTGTTGAAACATCAAGTACCACCAACAAACTTAGATGTTCTGATGAGAAAATGCTCATCAAAGTTGTTACTAAATATTATGAACAGTCCCAGAGTTGATTCCTTATGGGACTCCAGTGCTGACCTTGGACTACATCTGATCAATTTGCATTTATTCCATGAGATACATTTCTGTTGTCAATGTTTTAAGAGCCAAACTGCCTTCCAGAAATCAAAATGGTGGGGTGGGTCAGTGCAGTAATTATGGTTTTATCTAAAATGTAATATACTTTTAAGAAGAATGCTGTTAAGGAAGATCACATGATCTTTAGTAACCAATAGAAGAGTAGCATGGGCTACCTCTGTAGTTAATACTCAGTAGTGTAGAAATAGGGTTTGAAGTAAAAACACAGATGTAGTTGCTGCTGAGTACCTCTGCAACTAAGCATAATGATTTCCACCTAAGAAGTGTCTGCTGATCAACTCTATCTATGGCACCAACTTGGCCACCACTTACAATAAGCATGTGACAAGGATCCACAAGATCCAACAAACTGGTGACAAGGATGAAGCGGGGATAAAACAAGTTAACAGAAGAAACCAAGAGAAACAAAATTGGGTTGTACGTTGCACAGTAATTGTAAGTGGAAGTTCCGTCCAAATTGACGAAATAACTCCCTTTCAGAATGCCGCAATTTGGAAGAGTTGATCCTTTCGATCCAGCCTCAGACGATTGCTCTCATTACATTGAATTTTCCCAAGCGAACAAGAAGAGGCAAGCGATCCTCTTACCTACATGTAGGAATAAAGCTTATGGCTTGATTTGAAGTTTGAGGGCACCCAGTACCCCAGATTCTAAAAATTGTGATGAATTGGTGGACCTCATGAAGGGTCATTACCAGCCAAAGCCCTCGGTAATGATGCAATGGTTCAAGTTTAATTCGAGAAATAGACATTTTGCTTGTTATGTGGCAACTTTGAAGCAGTTAACAGAACATTGTGAGTTTGGTACATCTTTAAGCAACATGCTCAGAGATTGTTTAGTGTGTGCTGTGAATGAGGACATGATTCAGAAGAGATTATTGTTCGAAACAACTTTGGATTTTGAGAAGGCGCTGGAGATAGCATTGGCCATGGAAAGCACAGTAAGGGATTCAAAAACCAAACAGGGAGCACAAAATGGCGCAGTCCTCCACTATGGGTGGGAAGCCCCAGCCGAAAAGGACACGAAAATGCAAGACTCTGCTGAGAAGCAGGAAACAGCCACCACTAGCCAGAAATTGAGAAAAAACTGACTTAGCAGCAAAAACAAGGAATAATTTCAATAGAGGTGGAAACAAGCAGTCTTATAACAATTGGGAGTTTAAAAAAATCTAACGTTTTGATTGCCATAAAAATAGACACATAACGAGACAGCACAAGGAAAGAATCAGGCAGACTTTCAAACAAAAGAAAAAACCCAGTGAGATCTACAATGTAAAAGAGCCTGAAGCAACAAATTCAGATATTTATTCGTTGTTTAATTTGAAGGTTGGAAAGACAGAACCAATATATGTAACAGTGAAAGTAAATAGCAGACCTGTTAGAATGAAAATGGAGACAGGAGCTTCCACTACTGTAGTTGGGGAACACACCTTCAGGTATCTGAATTATGGTGAACATCAATTACATTTGGAAGAAACTATTGCCCAATTAAAAACATACACAGGCAAACTCATTCAAGTCAAAGGCATAAGAATGACCCAAACCTCCCTGTCGCTTGCCATTTTAACACTCCACCCTGCTCTCTTGCCCACATGTCTGTCCTTGGCTTGCTGCATTGTTCCAGTGAAGCCCAACGCAAACTGGAGGAACAACACCTCATCTTCCGACTAGGGACTTTACAGCCTTCCGGACTGAATATTGAATTCAACAACTTTAGGTCATGAGCTCCCTCCCCCATCCCCACACCCTTTCTGTTTCCCCCTTCTTTTTTTTTTCCAATAAATTATAAAGATTTTCCTTTTCCCACCTATTTCCATTATTAAAAAAAAAAACGGAGCTATACCTTGAGTGCCCTACCATCCATTCTTAATTAGCACATTCGTTTAGATAATATCACCAACTTTAACTTTAACACCTATGTTTTCTATTGTACTATTGTCGTTGACATCTTTTGATGATCTGCTTCTATCACTGCTTGTTTGTCCCTACAACCACACCAACTCCCTCCACCTCTCTGTCTCTCTATCTCTCCGCCCCCCACACACACACACCTTAAACCAGCTTATATTTCAGCTCTTTCCTGGACTCGAACTCAAGTTCTGTCGAAAGGTCATGAGGACTCGAAACGTCAACTCTTTTCTTCTCCGCCAATGCTGCCAGACCTGCTGAGTTTTTCCAGGTAATTCTGTTTTTGTTTTGCATAAGTAGAGTAACTGTTCATTACAGAAGCCAATCAGTGTTGGTATTGAGAGGCAGGGCACCAACCCTTCTAGGGCGAAACTGGCTATGGGAAATCAACCTTGATTGGCCACTGAGATTCCGGGTGGAAGCTGGAAAAGAATCACAGGCTGTCTTCAGCCAAAATGTGGTAGAACAGCAAAAGGAACTCGAAGAGACCATTCTTAATGACAGGGTTCGAGACGAGGTGAGCCACCTTCAAAAGCAAAAAGAAAAGCACACTACAAGATTACCTCGGGTCAAAGTTTGTACCACTGGAAGAGTATGAAGAGAAACAGAAAGAATTCAGCACTTCCCTGAATAAACCGAAGGATGAGCTGGCAAAGAAGGCATAACAATGCTCAATTTTCTAGGAGGCAGCACACAAATACAAAAAAGGGATGGAACAACTGAAGGATCAGTTAAATGAAGCCAAAGAGGTTTTGGAGGCAAATGTCACCAAATTTTCTAAGAAGCAGGCAGATGATGAAATTCTGGGAGACTCAACCACTGAGTTCACTCAAGTTGAGCTTACATCTGAGAGCAGTCTGGCCAATATTGAAGTCAAAAAGAAGGCTGAGATTAAAATTAATGCTAGAAAGAAGACGACACGTGGAAAGAAGATACAGAAACACAAATAAGACTTTGATCCTGTCAGCATATGAGTATACTTTTGTACATAGTCCTGGAAATCAAATTGCAAATGCCAATGCACTTAGTCGTTTGCCTTTACAAGAAAATGATGAGGATGTCCCAGTTCCACAAGAACTTGTTTTATCATTAAAATTCTTAGATTCATTGCCAGTGTGTGCTAGACAGATCAGAGACTGAAGGGCAAGTAGGGACCCAGTCCTATCTCAAGTATGAGAACAAGTGCTTCATGGTTGATCACAAGAGCCCGTATCTGATGAAATGAAACCGTACTTCAACAGAAGACATGAAGTAACCAGCCAGGATGGCATCTTATTGTGGGGAGCACACGTGACTCTAAATGCCTAGGGAAACCTCCAGAAAGACTGAATTTGTAAATTATTTACCAGTGTAAAAAATTTGCTGTCTTCAGGAAATTGTACTTGTTCATATAAAATGTATTTCCAAGCAAAGGGATGTGGTAATTATGGTTTTATCTATTGTGTAGTATACCTTTAGGAAGAGTGTAATAAAGGAAGGTCACATGAACTTGAGTAACCAATAGAAGAGTAGCACGGGCTACCTATGTAGTCAATTGTCTGTAGTTATGAAGTGTCTGCTGATCAACCCTATCTATAGTACCAACTGGGCCACCACTTACAACAAGCGTGTGACGAGGTTCCACAAGATCCAACAATTGGGCGGTCAGAGAGGGAGGGGAGGGCAGTCAGAGGAAGGGTTGGGCAGTCGGGGGGGGAGGGTTGCGCAGTCAGGGTGGAAAGAGTTGGGCAGTCGTGGGGTTGGATTGGGAAGTTGGGGAAGAGTTGTGCAATCATGGGGAGACGGTTGGGCATTCAGGATGAGTCAGGCAGTGGGGGGAAGGTGGGGCAGTTAGAGGGGAGGGTTGGACAGTCAGGGAGGGTGTCAGGTAGTTGGTGGTGGGGATTGTCAGGCAGTCGGGGGGTAGGGTTGAGCAGTCAGAAGGGAGGGGAAGGTTGAGTCGGACAGGGTTGTGGGGAGTCCTGGGGGGTAGAGTCCTGTGGGGGAGGAGTCCCTTGGAAAGGGTAGTCAGGAGGAGACCTGTGGGGTCAGTCATGAGATGGGGAAAGTCCCGTTGGGGGGCATAGTAGGGGGTGGGGGGAGTTCCCTGGGTGTGTGGGGGAGTCCTGTGGGGGTTCAGTGTGGGTCTGTACAATAGTTATCCAGAAGTTAGTAGTAGTTTTAAATCTTCTAACTTTCTCTGGGTAACTATTGATGTAAGACGGTCAGAACCATCCGAAGTTTGTGATTTAAATTGCAATTTCAGATGGTTCCCAGTGCAGGGCAATTGCCCAGGGGATGTTTGAACTTCCCAGGCAATTGCTGTTCAATCCCTATTTGGGAACCTCTGGGGTTGTTGTTGGTGGTGGTGGTGGTGGTGTTGGGGGGGGGGGGGGGGGTGGTGGTGGGGGGGTGTGGGGGTGCGCAGTGAGCCTTTAGGGTACCCCTCAGTTACAGTTCCCTAGAGCTCAGAAGTTACGGGCTATTATCTTCAATGTATCTATATACTCCTGAACTGTTTCTTTTATAACTGACTCCAAAATCTTCCTCAATTTTAATGCTACCTTAATTGCTTTGTAATTCCCACATTGTACCTCACTCTTTCTTATTTATAATCGTTTGTTTGAAGTCTTCCCTCCCTATGCTACAACACTATATTCTGCTGTTCCATTTCGCAGGTGAAAGAATGGGCAAGCAGCTATGCCAGACTTACACTTCTCTTCTCTTCCATGTCTAACAGCACATGAGGCAATTCATTTCTTCTACTGCGTTACATCAAGCAGATTGTATTCTAGGTTATTAATGCAAAAGTATTCAATTTTAAATCCAATGGTCATTACTTCACTGGCCAACATGGTAGCAGAAATTTAACAGTTATGTATTTCTAACTATTCCACACCTCTATTGACAAATAAACATTCTGACTTTATTACAGATCTGTGTAATTGGTCACATATTTACAGCAACTGTTACCAACTTCTAATATTGGCAAGATATGGTTCAACCTAATTGAGACCAGGGCCTGAATTTTTTGGGAAGGGTTCGGAGCAAAGAGTCGTGAACCCACCTCCTGAAAAACAGCCTGGATGGTTCAGGGATTGTGGGCTGTAATGGGACTCATGTCCATTGACCTGGAAACAGTTTGGAGGCATTGCCGAGTGTGGAGGTAGGCTATCTGAAATGCTGGCCTCCGTGCTGTGGTACTTTATCACAGATGCAAAAAAAATACAGCTCTCTAGCCCTCAACCCCCTCACCCCCACACACTCCCTATGCCCTGTCCATGTCAACCCATGCCCAACCAACCCCCATGGCACCTCATACGCTCTATGCCAACCTATGCTCCCCACACACCCCCATGGCCCCTCATAACCTGAATGCAAACCTATTCCCCTGCCCACCCCATGGACCTTTATAGCCCCTATGCCAATTTAGTGTCAACTCATCACAATCCATGAAACCACCACTGCCCCCCCCAATCCCCATAGTTATTTTGAGCTTCTATGCCAACTTAGTGGAACTTATGTAAACCAATGCCCCCAACTCCCCATCTCATGCCCTTACACCCTCCATGCCAGCTCACCCAGTATCCGCCATGGGTAGATCTCAGGACCCATGCTGAGATGAAATAAAATAAAGTTCACTGATGAATTCACTATTTAAAAAAAACACTCTGATAAAAACCCATTCACTATATTTAAATTCCTTCAACTATGTAATCCCTTAATACAACAAGCATTTTCATTCACAGCCCCACATCCAAGACGTTATAAGCACTTGGAGCTGTAAATCAAACTGTGAACTGACAGGAACCCCCCAGTTATAATGATAGGTTGTAGCATTAATCCTATAATGATAACACTCAGGCTTATGTTAACAAACAAAATAAGATAGCAAGCACTGTTTCTATTTAAACTGCAGACTTTTTTCTAAATTTCAAGGCTGGGAGATTTAAACACCTTGACAGCATGACAGTTCCTTTGACAGCTTGACAGTTCCAATGAGCTTTACAGTTCCAATGAGTTTATCCACTTTTTATGTATCACAGAATCACACAGTGCAGAAGAGCCCCTTTGGACCATTGAGTCTGCACTGACACGTGAGAAACATCTGACCTACCTACCTAATCCCATTTACCAGCACTTAACCCATAGCCTTGAATATTACGAGGTGCCAGGTGCTCATCCAGGTACTTTTTAAAGGATGTGAGGCAACCTGCCTCCACCACCCTCCCAGGCAGCGCATTCCAGACCGTCACCACCCTCTGGGTAAAAAAGTTTTTCCTCACATCCCCGCTAAACCTCCTGCCCCTCACCTTGAACTTATATCCCCTTGTGACTGACCCTTCAACTAAGGGGAACAGCCGCTCCCCATCCACCCTGTCCATGCCCCTCATAATCTTGTACACCTCGATCAGGTCGCCCCTCAGTCTTCTCTGCTCCAACGAAAACAACACAAGTCTATCCAACTTCTCTTCATAACTTAAATGTTTCATCCCAGGCAACATCCTGGTGAATCTCCTCTGCACCCCCTCCAGTGCAATCACATCCTTCCTGTAATGTGGCGACCAGAACTGCACACAGTACTCCAGCTGTGGCCTCACCAAGGTTCTATACAAATCCAACATGACCTCCCTACTTTTGTAATCTATGCCTCGATTGATAAAGGCAAGTGTCCAATATGCCTTTTCCACCACTCCACTAATATACCCCTCCACCTTGGGAGATCTATGGACACACACGCCAAGTTCCCTTTGTTCCTCAGAACTTCCTAGTGTCATGCTGTTCATTGAATACTTCCTTGTCAAATTATTCCTTCCAAAGTATATCATCTCACACTTTTCAGGGTTAAATTCCATCTGCCACTTATCTGCCCATTTGACCATCCCGTCTATATCTTCCTGTAGCCCAAGGCACTCAACCTCACTGTTAACTACCCGGCCAATCTTTGTACAATCTTTTCTACTTTTAACTATCCCAAAAGGCACTTGATCTCTTCCAAAGAGCAATTTACCTCTCCCAAAGGGCACATTACCTCTCCCAAAGGTGACCCTCGACCTCTCCCAAAAATCTGATGTGCACAAGTTGTATTTCCTACTTCCTCCTTGCGAAAATCAAACCTGACTGAAGGCAGCTGCAGTTTTATATGTGCAGTTCTCTCCATAAAATGCGCATGTTCAAAGTGTGACTCATGCCCATTTCTCCCCCAGTCCCATGAAAATGGTTGGGGCTGAGTTTGGGAATGGGGCTTCTGGGTTCAGGCCTCTGGCCCCATTTTTGCCACAATGGAGAACTTCTGTGCGAAAATTCAGGCCTAGATTCTGTTCTTATCTTCTAAGCTGTGCTGAATCAATTTCATTTTATTAAGACTTATTAAAACCCAGAGTGATAAAACTGGGTACAGCATGTACTTATAAAGAGAATGCTAAACTTGTACTTGTTTCAGATTAAGAAGTTGCAAACCAAGGGTTTCATTAGGTTTTTAAGGAAGATGGAGTCTAAGTGGGAAAATAGGTTAGAAACCCCCCTTGGGTGATGGGATGAAAACTTTCTGCTGGCTGGTAGGATTCTAAGTAAATTGGATTTGGCCTGACTCAGCTGAGTTATGAGTGTAAATTTGTAGCATAATACAATGAAGAATTTGACACAAAACTGAAAATCTTACAACAAGAGACCACAAGAGTACCTTATGTATAATTTAGGAATGGAGCTTGGGTCCAGAAGGCACATTGTTGAGACACTGTAAAGGGACCTTTACTCTGCACCAAACCCAGACTTGTATATGACCTGAGAGTGCTTGGTCCTGACTGGATGCCAAATATTCAAAATGATTCATTCTGCAGCACCAACATCCGTGAAGAAAGCAAGAATTCAGAGAAGAATCTTAGAACAAATAAGTCTGCATCTGGAATTGATACTTCAATGTTTTGAAACTCCCATTAAAAAAAAACTAATTTGCTGGACCAGCTTCAGTATGGAGCAGTAACGTGTTAGGACTATAAAGTATGGTTGTTGGGAAGTTAACTGAAACAATAACATTCTCTCAAGACTACATATGGTACGCAGAGAAAATGCCTCTCTATGATTACATTTCTCCAGAGACAATAATTGTTGCCTGTAATTTATATCCAAGTCGGATTTAATATTTGTCACTTTGCTGTTACTAACTTTTATTTCCTTTCAAAATTTAAATTATGTGCTTTCAATAGCGCAACTTTACAGCGGAAACCAGCTTTATTTTCCTGTGTGACTTCTGTCATCTTGAATGCCAAAAGTGTCAGAAATTGGGAGCATTTCATAACAGACACTGTGTGGAAGTTCCTTATAAACTGGAGACAAAAGGAAACCATTGCTATAGCTCCTAAGATATAATGAAAAGTGAAATGTGCAAATTCACCTACTTTAAACACCTACTTTAAATAAAATCAAATTTTAAATAAAATTATTTTTACCAAAACAATTGGGGGGGGTGGGGGTTGGTAGTGTGGCATCACACTGCAATAAAAAAAAACTATCTAAAGATTTCTCCCCTGGACAAGGGTTCATATCTGAGCTCACATCTAACTATGAAGTAAAGATCACATTCTTGCGAATTGTCAGTAAGGTTCATCAGTAGTTATTATGCTCACAAGCATATTCTGTACAATATGGGAAAGGGATATAGATTAAAAGAACATGAGTAATAATATCCATCTTACAGTTCACGTATTTAGAATCATTTGGCTCCTGTGTAAATAAAGAATTTAGCTCCTTTTGACTGAGAAACTCACTTTAATTGGTCCAATTGGGATTCAAAACATTTAAAATTCACCTTTCAATTCTTAATGAAATTACTGCATTTCTTTGAATATTGTTTAAAACTGGTTTCATCCAAGGAGTTTTCATCTATCCTATGGTTTGAAGTGTGCTTAATCCTAGAAAATAGAGCAGAAAGAGAATCACCCCTAGGAAGCATACTGGCACACAATCTAGGCTATTAATGCAGTGCAGTTATTGAAGGAGTGTTGAAATGTCAAAGGTGCCATCCTTTATATGGACTATTATCACAAAGCCTGTTCCATTGGCTCATATGGATAACATCAATATTCTACAACACTGAGGAGCAGCTGGGAATTCTGATGAATCTAGACATTGACGTTTGTTGGCTCCTACTGAATGCTAGATTACTCCCAGGTTCGCCTGCATGACAACTATCAATGGAACTTGTTATATGTACCTGAATAGCATTTTGAGACATTTCTAAGATGACAAGATGCTATATAAATGCTTCCTAGCTGTAATAAATTTCTATTGCCATGTTGTACTGGATATTTTTGAGTGGTCAATAGTTCAAAGCAGTTAATTAGTTTCCGATCACATTAATGATTTTAATTACTTTGGATTAGTTAAGACTGCTGCCACAGAGATCCCATATAAACTAATGCGGTTTGTTAGATAAGCAAGAGACAACTTTATCTTCTCCAGCTGTGTTAGACTGAATGATGGCTTATCTCTGCGATAGCCAGGGATACTGAACCCCCTCAACAATTGCAGCTGGCAGAGCTATGCCTTCTGCTTTGAGGGGAAAGTGAATCACTCATAGACAAATTTATCAGCTCAATTTAGGGTCCCTTTAATTAGCAAATGAGGCACTCACTTAAATAAAAACAAAAAACTGCGGATGCTGGAAATCCAAAACAAAAACAGAATTACCTGGAAAAACTCAGCAGGTCTGGCAGCATCGGCGGAGAAGAAAAGAGTTGATGTTTCGAGCACTCACTTCCTCAGTGAGACTAAATTTGTGGATTAGATCCTGTTCCCAGGTGAGGATAAGAGAGTATTCCTTTCTCATTGAGTTTCTATTTAAACTGTTGGTTGAGAGTGAAAAATCCTGTTGTAATGGCTAATTTGTTTCAGTAAATCAGCCACAACCAACTGATTGGTAGAAGGTAATCATCTGTGATATGTACTGATGATCTCTTGACACAAAAGGAGTGTTTTTTCTTTGCTTTGCATCTGGAGATAGTTTATTCTTTGGACACAGAGCAGCAGAAAAAGGGCAGAGACTTTTGGTGCCTGATTTCTTTCTCTCTTCAATGTCCATAAACTTCTGGGGCTTTGCCCAAGGGGCCTTGGAAGATTCGCACTGAGTGTAGGTGGAAGCAAACCAGTAGAATGTTAACAAGATGCATTCTGACTAATTTTTGAGTCTCTGTTTGGCAGAGTTTCAGATAAACTGGTATCAATAATTAATGAGATTTACTAATTACAGAGTCCCTCAAGACTGATTGGTAGGGGCAAAAAAAAGAAGGGCCCAGAATGGTTTTTCGACAGCAGCGAGAAGAGCCCACAGTCAACAACCTTAACCACTGCTGCAGGAAATACAGGTGGGTTGGGTTAGGTAGATGTTCTGTCGAAGGGTCATGAGGACTCGAAACATCAACTCTTTTCTTCTCCGCCGATGCTGCCAGACCTGCTGAGTTTTTCCAGGTAATTCTGTTTTTGTTTTGGGTTAGGTAGATGTCTACCTGACTTCAACACAGATAGTGGAGGTGCAAAGTATACTGTATTGCTGAGCAGAATGCTACAAGTCCACCACAGCATTTTATAAAGCTGATGTATTGCTCAATGTTAATATAAACAGAATATTAGTACATTACTTGTTGCATTCATTGCTCTCAATCCAGCATTCTAATTGAAGCATTATGTAACTATTTAAATTGCTTGTGATAGTTTGTGCAGCAGTTATGATTCATTAGTAGAATCATCCACAGTTGTAACCAGATAAAAACCCAGTATCAAAACAATTGATAGTCCATTACTAATCATATTGTCCATTCATATGCAATATGCAGATCAATAATATCATAATTTGGGATGACTGTCCTTTGACAATGACAAGTGCCACCGAAATGATCATGACACATAAATTGCAATAACATACTGTCAGATAGATTTTGTTTTTAGAATTTTTTTTTGACTGCTGACTGGAGCCAGGGTTCATTTAATCAGGGAACCAGTAATTACATCATCAGCTATGCTATTGCTGTTTAAATAAACTCTGCATGTGAGGACTGGAAAAACACATCAGGCAGAATTTTCTGCCTGTCGGGCGGGTGGTCCCAAACCAATCTCCAATGGGTGGGGATCCGATCCCCGCCAGAGAAGCGGGCCCCACTGCCATTTTACGTGGGCGGCCAATTAAGGCCTGCCCAGTGTGACGTCCAGCAGGAAGTGCTATGCACCCTCTGTGCGGGTGTGGGGGGGGGTGGGTGGTGGTATTCCACAAAAGCGAGAGTGCGCTCTTTTGCACATGCGCACAAAAGAGCACACATCTCCCTGAGGCTAAGTGCAGCCTCAGAGAGATCGCTGACACTTTGAAAAAGATGAAAAATAGAAAAAAAAAATTCCCTAACCTGGCCCCCTCATGTGACAATGTCACATGAGATGGGACATGTTCATAATTTACATAATAAGTTTATTAAACTTTTTTAAACCCTACGTGAAACCTCATCCCGCCGGTGGATGAGGTTTCATGTTTTCTCTATTTGCCGCCAGGGATTCTGGCTGACCCACCAACTTTAAGGCTGGACGGGCAGGTCCTTTAATTGTATAATTGTTCCAGGTCGGCGGGCCCGCAGCTGATTTTTCTGCACCCCTGCCATCTTGAAAATTTAAATGGGCCGAGATGACATCGCAGAACACCGATGTCAGCCTGTGTCATTTTATGTGTTGTCAAGCGGGCCCTGCCCATTGTGTTCAAATGGAACTGTTTTTTTGTAATTTTTCAGCTATTTTTGTTATATAATGTAAATTGGCATCAATAGTATGGAACCAAGGAGTGAATGAAAATGAGGAATTTAAGGAAATTAGTATTATTGAAGAAATAATATTTGGAGAAAATAATGGGACTAAAAGCTAACAAATCCCTTACAGCCTAGGGTTTTAAAATAGGTGGCTACAGAGTCAGTGGATGCATTGGTTTTGGTTTTGATCTTCCTGAACAGTCCCATTGTGGATTGAAGAGTAGCAAAACCCCACTAGTCAAGAAAAGGGGGACAGAGAAAAAGGGGAACTGTAGGCCAGTTATCCTGACATCCATCGTAGGGAAAATGCTAGAACCTATTATTAAGGAAATGATAAAAAGGCACATGTAAAATCATAATATGATTATGACTGGACAGAGTCAACAAAGATCTATGAAAGGGAAATCATGTTTAACAAAACTGTTAGTGATTTTTAAGGTTGTAGCTAGCAGGGTGGATAAGGGGGAAACACATGATGTAGTGTATTTGGATTTTCAAAAAGCATTCCTTGAGGTACTGGACAAGATGTTACTACACAGGATTGGGGTAATATATTAGCATAGATTGAGGATCCAATAACAGACAGAAAATGGAGAGGAGGAATAAACAGGTCATTTATGGGTTCGTAGGTTGTAACTAGTGTTGCAAGGATCAGTGCTTGGGCCTCAACTACTTACAGTCTATATCAATGACTTAGATGAGGGGATTAAGCGTAATCAATACAACTTTATTGACAATACAAAGTTAGGTTGGATACAAGCTGAGGAGGATGCAGACACTACAAAAGGGCATAAACAGCCTAAGTGATTGGGCAGGAATGTGACAGATGGAATATGCTGCTTCTTCTTGAGTTCTCAGCGCGAAGGCAGCTCCAGCTCTCAGTGCCACAACCTCCACCATGAATAGGGCAGGGAGGAAGGTCCCAAATCCACCCCAGCTGGAACAGGGACCAAACCCCATGCTATTGGCACCAAAGTGATCTATACTGACCGTCCAGTCAACTGAGACAACCGGCCTCCCTGAGGTGTCTGAGCTCACATTCACTTGTATATGATGTTGTAGCCTGGAGCTATGGATAGCGATGGTAGAGGCTCCAATTCTTCCATCATGTGGCTGACCAGGAATCTCTCTTGCTATTACCACCTGCCATTGGTGTGTGTTGGAAGGACTTGGAAGTTGATTTTTAACCTGTTTGGCCATGTTATGAACTCACCTTCCTTGGCCATCAAGTCATGGAGTGGAACTTGAATCCAGAGCTTCCAGTTCAGAGGCAGGGAATCTACCACTACACCACAAGACCTCCCAAATGGAATATACTGTGCAGAAATGTGAAGTTATCCAATTTGGCAGGGAAAATAGAAAAGCAGAATATTTTTTAAATGGTGAGGGATATGCTGAGGCCTCAGCATCTTTGTACGTTAATCACGGAAAGTTAACATGCAGGTTAAACAAACAATTAGGAAAGCAAATATTGTGTTAGCCTTTATTACAAAAGAATTGGCGTATAAGGGTAGATAAGTTTACTGCAATTGTATAGGGTCTTGGTAAGACCATACCTGCAGTACTGTGTACAGTTTTGGTATCCTTGCTTAAAGAAGGATATACTCGCTTTACAGGGAATGTAACAAGCCTTCAATATACTGATTCCTGGAATCAAGGGATTGTCCTATGTGTGGAATAGGCTGATTCCACATTCTCTTGCGTGAATGAGAGGTGACCTCATTGAATCATAAAATTCCTAAGGGGCTTGACAGGGAAGATGCTGGAAAGACTTATTCAATGAGTTATGAATCTTTGGAATTCTCCACCCCAGAGAGCTGTGGATGCTCACTTGTTGAATATATTCAAGTTAGAGATCGATATGGGGATAGTGCAAGGAAGATATAGCTGAGGTGGAAGATAAGCCATGATCTTCTTGAATTAAGGAGCAGGCTTGGAAAGGCCAAATGGCCTACTCCTCTTTTTTATGTTTTAATGTTCTTATCATGAAGCAGTCCTCTGCCAATTATCATCCTAACTTTTTTTTTGAAATTTTGACACAGCCATGCATTTCTTTATAATTTTCCTGACTGGAATCATACTGATCATCATTGATGATCTGCTTCTATCACTGCTTGTTTGTCCCTACAACCACACCCCCCCCCTCCACCTCTCTCTCTCTCTCCGCCCCCCACACACACACCTTAAACCAGCTTATATTTCAACTCTTTCTCGGACTCGAACTCAGGTTCTGTCGAAGGGTCATGAGGACTCGAAACATCAACTCTTTTCTTCTCTGCCGATGCTGCCAGACCTGCTGAGTTTTTCCAGGTAATTCTGTTTTTGTTTTTGTTTTGGATTTCCAGCATCCGCAGTTTTTTTGTTTTTATCTCTGCTCATCATTGTATTTATTGAATTAAGCTAATCACACAGCACTGTACATTAGGCCAGTTAAATACTGGAGTAGATTTTGAACATTGCTGCCAATGTGTTAAGTATCATCTAGGCAGAGTACCGAAGGCAAAATCTGGCAGAAAGAATTGCATGCTGGTCACAGATTCCTCCAGATTATATTTCCATTCAAATGAATTAAAGGAATATCTCTGGGTTCTGTTGTTGACATGCTTCCTTTTCTGTCACATGTACTTCTCTGAGCACTGCCCAGGTAAGGACAAAAATCTACCCAATTATCTCTAGTCTTGGTTTTTCTTATATATAAACAAATGAACCCTCCTTGATCCAAATCTTTGAGAGATAACTCCTTTCAATTGAATTCCTGGATTACCACACTGATTTTTCAGTTACCTAAAATTAAAATCTTTAAAAGTTTGTGCTTTAATTAAATCATTAATCTGAAGGATCTATAAAATGAATGGCCACTGGCATTATTAATGGACTATTAAGTGGATAATATTAAATTTCTGCCTTATAATCTACACCAAACAAAGAGGAAGTCCAGTGATACAAGACATTCATGCAAACATGGCTCAATTTACAACTATAACCTTCTGACTCTCATTGTTGTGCGTTAACTTGGGGTATATGACACTCCACTGAGTGAATGCTGCATTGTTAAAGGGGATAGCTTACAAATAAACTAAGGATGGGCAACAAATGCTGGCCCAGCCAGTGAAGCCTACATCCTGTTAATGAATAAAATAAACAAACATTACAGCTAACCTCTCTGGAATAGTTTGCAGTTCCAAAGATTCAGGTGAATACTAAAGATCCCATGACACACTTCGTGGTCAACATTCCTTCCTCAACCAACACCACTGAAAACAGGTTATTGCTGTTCGTTGGCTCTTACTTGTGCAAAAGCATCTGTCACATTTGTCTATATAATGGCAGTCACTGCCTTACTGTATATAAGTGCTTTGAAATGTTTGTGTGAGATAATGAACTATACTGTAAACTACACTCTGCAGCATTGAAGCAGGGCAGGGCAGTGTTGGCCACCTTGTCAGGGTTCTGTTGCTTTTCTGTGGGAAAGAAGACAAAAATGCTGGCCAGCACATTAGATATGGAGCATACCTGGATTGGAATGATCTGAGGCATAAACACTAAGAGCAATGGTGACTTTGCCTCTAGTGCCATGCCTAAGGCTTAGATAGGCTGTAGATATTAAACGTCTACGTGGCTCCCTGCTACCCCAGAGGTAGTTGACCTTGATCTTTGGAAGGTAGGTGTGGCTAGGCCTGCAGGCCTAGTTGGTGATATAAAAGCAGTTGTGGTTAATATGGCTTCGGTACCAACTTATCTCCAGGCATGTATTCTTTCAGCCTGTACCACGTCAATCATGAAGTACTGTACTTGGATGCATCGAAATCAACCAAGGCTGTTTGCAACTTGCAGTTACGTGCTTTGTGCTTCTCTATCCTACTGGAAGAACTTTCCACACAGCTTCTTTTTTCATCTGTTCTTGTTACTCGTTGAAATCCTAAAAGTGTTTCTCTGACAGTTTGAGTTTTGATTTTTTGCTGGACAGCAATGGATTTTTAGGATAATAAAAAATATCCCCCTAATTTAATACAGAGCATAGGAATTGGAAATCCTGATTTCTGCACTGGGTTCTTTGATCAGTATACTGCCAACAGGAATGGAATCGCTGAAAATTTACCCTCAAGTGTGAACAGTAAAATTATACTTTTAAAATTTACAATTAATCAACTTATGATATCAATTAACAAAAGTGACATTCTCACATTGATTAGAACCATTCGTGCACATTTTTGTAAGTATTGTACACTTCAAATGCTACAGCTAGGGAAGAGTTCCTCTAGTTGTTATTTGTTTCACCATTGTAAGTGCATTCAAAAAGAATGTGTTAACGAAGTGGCTACCCAAAATGACCAGTGCAGTTTTTTCCTCCATGGGTTACCCAAGCAATTCTTTGGTAAGCTGGAATATCTAAATTTAATAACTTTATTTTCTCATTTTAATCACTTTTTGGATCTACTGGTAGAATATTAGTCAGTTTTCATATTGAAGTTTTCTGTTGGACTCTACTTTCTGTTAATGCTGGCAATTCTTCCAAAGCAAAACAAACTTATGCCCACCATGTAGCTTCACACCATGGAAAGGGGTTATGAAATTAAACTGCACCAGGACTTGCACTAAAACATACGAAACATGCAGAAGGAGAGTGTTTACGGAAATGTCATATTATTCAGGTCAGAGGCTAGGAATCCTGTGACGAGTAACTCACCTTCTGACTCCCCAAAGCCTGTCCACCATCTACAAGGCACAAGTCAGGAGTGTGATGGAATACTCCCCACTTGCCTGGATGTGTGCATCTCCCACAACACTCAAGAAGCTTGACACAGTCCAGGACAAAGCAGCGCACTTGATTGGCACCACATCCACAAACATTCACTCCCTCTACCACTGGTGCACAGTAGCAGCACTGTGCAGACCATTTACAAGATTCACCAAGGTTCCTTTGACAGCACCTTCCAAACCCTGACCACTACCATCTAGAAGGACAAGGGCAGCAGATAGATGGGAACACCACCACCTGGAAGTTCCCCTCCAAGTCACTCACCATCCTGAATTGGAAATATTTCGCTGTTCCTTCACTGTTGCTGGGTCAAAATCCTAGAACTCCCTTCCTAATGGCACTGTGTATGTATCTACATCACATGGACTGCAGCGGTTCAAGAAGGCAGCTCACCACCTCCATCTCAATGGCAATTAGGGATGGGCAATGAATGCTGGCCCAGCCAGTGAAGCCCACATCCCGGAAATGAATTAAAAAAAAAAATTTGACCTGGTCGCATCAGCTACCAGCCATATAATTACTTGGTAATAAAATACAAATAATTTACTGATCTATTTCCATGAACTACTTAGCAACCAGAAGCTCTTCAATGGAAACGATCAAAAATCAAAGGGGATGAAATTGGAGATGGATGAGATGAAGGACAGATGATATCACAATGGTACCACATTATAAACCCGCTAGATAGTCTGTCCCATTTACTTCGAGAGAACCAAACATAGGAGGTGTCTATAATGGGTGGTAAATATTCTGCCTGTTGTGCGTCTCTGCCCATGTCCAATTTCACCCCCAAAGATTTTCAACAATAATTCCAGAAAAGCAAAGCTTGCAAAGGGGAGAAATTCAGTAGTAATTTCAAACCTTATGGTTTGAACATTATAAATTGTTTGAGCTTCACTATTGCAATAGATTGCATCATCTAAAATCCTTAATTATATAATAACTTTTTAATTGATCAGAAATTAATTAATTGTTCTTCACACTCCTAACCAACTGCAATTGGAAAAAAAACAAAGGCATTAACTCAAACCTTCATCCTGAATGATATGGAAGTCCAGGAGCCACGTTTCAATCCAAATCATGGTGAATGAGCATTTTTTTTAAAAAAAGAATAGTTTTGGCTCTTGAAGTAGATGCACTATGAGGTTTGGTTTCTAAATTATTAAAATCAGAAAGGTGCCAAATTCATAGCCCTGGTCTTTGCAGAGTCAGAGTGAGCTGGGCAGTACAATTGACCACACTCAGGCTCATTGGGGTGAAAATTCATCCGGAATTCCTGTTCCCTATTATTATTTTAGGCAATCCTCTAGAAATATATGTGGACACCTCAGGTGACAGCCTGAGTTGTGAGGTCCTATTGTCCATTGATTAAGTAGCTAGTCAGCAATCACTGTCTGAGCTTACATAGGAATTGCCACTTGGGCAAGGAACTAAAGGGTGCATTTAGAAAGTTGGCTTTGGGTGGTTGGGGTGGGGGGGGTGGGTGGGGGTGTGTGTGGGGTGTAGGGGGGTGGTGGGGGTTGGGGTGCAAAGCTGTGAGGATAAAGGGTTGGTTGTAGTATAAAATTAGTAATAAGTAAGTTGGTTAAAGAGCTTTTATTTGTAAAGTACATACTCATCCTTTTGTAGTTTTACTGAATCCCATATTACTCTTGAAAAACATGCAATCTGACCTGTCACAGAGGTTACCTTTTGATCATCTGCCCATATCTGTCACCTCATCTAATTCTCAGCAGACTCTCAATTATTCATGAAGCACTAAAACCTGCTGATAGAGGCCAGCTGTTCACAGCTGTTGTAGTTGATGTCCATGTGTCAGTCAGGGAATAAAAGTGGATGCAGAATAGATTACATTGATATTCTATTCTTGAAACGTTCTGGTGTTTCAAACCTTATCCTCTGCAATGGTTGGATGTTTCTCCTATAACGATCATCACCACACACCAACAATCAGTACTATCCTGCTGTGAGCAGTGATCTACTTAGTAAACCAGTTGCTTTTTTGTTTATTTTTAATTTTCTTCCCTTCCTTTTATGTCTGCCTAGGCCACATTCCCACGCCGGGACTTGCTGCTGGTCCCCTATTTGTGTTGTCCTTCAGAAGATGGCAAAAAGGGTGGCTTGTCTTGTCTTGATTTTTCAGCTCTTCCTGTTGGAAAGAACTTAATCTCCCCCAGAACTAACCTTCCAAGACTACTTTTGAATATTATACTGTGTAAGTGTATTCCGAGCTTCAGGTGTGTTGAACTCAATTTTCCTTTTTGCCAAGTAAGTGCTTCTTCCCCATTTGTATGAGTGACCCCATTAGGCTAAGTGCCTGAGGAAATTCAGGCTGAACTTGCAGGAAGGATCCAACATGAATGTGGTTCAAGATAATAAAACAAAATTTGTTGTTCTCGAACAATAGGTAATTGGTTCCTAGTCTTTAACATTCAGCTATCAGAGCAATGTTGTCAGGCTAGGGAGTTTTGCAGGCTCAGGTTGGAATTTTCTGCTCCTGTTGGTGATGGACATGTTTGACGGTGAGTGGACAATATGGCGAAAAGGCCAAAAATAATTTCTTTTGCTGGAGTGAAATCAGTTTGTCACCGTCCACTCCACCCGTAAATGGCGAGCTGCAGTGCCAGCTATCCAAAGTCAGGAACTTAATTTTAATACATTTGCATCGCCTCATTGTGGCTGCTGCACGCTGGAATCACACCCCCATGTCAAATCTACTGCCCATGTTGGCGTGAATTAATACTGCTTTAAAAGCTATGCACCCAGTGAGCTGAACTTTGAGGGGAATTCGGAGGTGAGTGCACACAACCTTGCATAGCGCTCGCGAGCATCGCCCACGGGACATCAAAGAAGAGGCGCCGCATATTCGATGGGGGGTACAGGCAAGTCACTTTTTCCCAGCTGGCTTTCAGTGTAGTGCCAAGGCAAGGGCCCCAGTGTGGGTGGGGCTGGGGGGTGGGGTGGGGTTTGGGTGGGAGGGGGCAAGGCAGCATAGACCGATGGAAGTACACAAGCACATGCTAGGGGGAGGGGATTGGGGGGGAGGGAGGGTGAGGGAAGCGGCCATGCACTAACAAAAGCTTGTCAGGAGTGAACATTCTTTGGCAGCTGAGACCATTCAGCAGCAGCTCCATTGACATGCCTGGAGTCAGGCCTCTGAAGCATTTCTGCCCACTCAAGCAATGCCAAAACAAGAATGTGTCACCAAATATTCCAGAACCTTTCACCCCTCGGGCACAGACTGCAAATTAATGTGCGTTTTGGGGTCTTCAGAACAACTGACTGACTGGGAAAGTTGTAGAATCCCCTTGCAAAAGCTGGCCATGGAACAGTCACTGGTAGGGATGCCCAAAGCCTCTTGCACTGTCTTTATGAAGGTTTGGACAAGTATCCCTCATGGATCAAACTAACAGCATAGTCTTGTAGCGCAGGTTAGGAGAGTGCTACACAACCTGGTGCTGCAAAGGGGGGAGAACCTGCCTGAGGAGGAATTGGAAGAGCTGCACATCTCCTCCAATGAGGAGGATGCTGATGAGGATTATGAGGTCCTCAAAGGTGAGGATGCTGGCAATGAGGCCATCACACTAGCCAGATGAGGCAGCTGCACTTGTGAGGCCCTAACAGCCTCAAGATTCGTGGAGGATGATGACGAGATGCAGTGAGGACAGTCCTGACATCCTCACCTTACACCTGTGGATGTTTGACTTCTGTGTGGCTAATGGCAGCGCACATACCCTCAGTGCTCAGGTTTATGTCATGGAGGCGCAGCAGAGGCCCTTCTAGTCACTAGATCCCAGGAGGATGATGGTGACACGCAGTGAGGACACTCCATAGATCTTCAGATTGCTTCTGTGAATGTCTTAGTCCTGTCTGGCTGAGAGCAGCTCACTTGCACTCTGTGATCAGGGTCATGTCATGCATACGCAGCCCTAAAACTTTAAATGCACCTGATCCTTTGACAGCCTTCAGCACCTGTCCCTTTCAGGAGCACAACGTCACTGGACACAGAAGCTGAAGAGATGGGGGGGCCAGCTCCACCTCAAAGGTGCTGAGAGCACACAGAGAGAATAATGTCACTTGTGAAGCCTGCCCGTGGCATTCTGGCAGCAATGACAAGCCCCATCAATGTGCAGGCTTCACTGATGTGTCCACTGAGTATGAACTGGACCACCACTTTGCTCTGAAGGTTACACAATGCACGGGGAAGAGGCCCTGGGCTGAGTCACCTGCCTTTCTCTTGTGCAGGACTCAAGGTTTCACATCTGAGTGACACGAACACTGCTCATCATAACAACCTTCCTAATCCTGCCGCTGTGTCTTGGTGCTCCCCCACCCTCCAAGTGGAGGTGGAGGCAGCCTTCTGACTGCTACAAGGTCTGTGATGACCTTGGCGGGAGTCCTCCGGAGGGCCGAGACCTCGAGGGCTCCAACCTGCTTTGGGTATCCTGCTGTGGGCCAGGTTCACCATCCTTTGTCTGTGGAGCTGGAGATGATGGGGTCACAGGAAGAGGGGATTTGGATCAGCCAGACATTCCCTGAGTCACCTGGGCACTGAGCTGCTGGTCCTCCTCTCTATAGATGCCCAATAGTCCATGGCTGACTCCTTGAGGAGAAAGGGAATCTGGAGTGAGATCAAGCTGCCCTGTACCTCTCTTGCGTTGACACTGTTGGAGGCCAGCTATGGCGTCAGTGATGGAGTTCAGCCCACGCAGCAGTGCAGGACCAATGTCCTCGACCAAGGTCTCTATGGCGGCCGCCATTCTGTCAGCGTTGACCTCAGTGCATCAGCATGACGGTGCAAACACCTTGGATTGAAGGCAGACAGACTCCTCCATTGTCCCTTGCAATCTGAGGAGTGCACCAGACATTCCTTCCTGAAGTTCCTGTGATTATCTTTGAGCTCCAACAACTGATTGAGGACCAAGTTCAGAGGCTCATCATCTGACTCTGGCTCAGCATATTCCTTGCCTCTAGCAGTCCTCCGAGTGCCGGCGATCGTGGGTGTCCCTATCTCTGCCTGCTGTGGAACAGATTGTGTTGCTGTGCTTATGAGATTGTGATCCCAAGGCTGGTCTACATCTGGGTCCCAGCGTGGTGTGTGTCGCTGCGCTGGTGGAGGCTCTTGGTAAGCGCTGTGACAGGTTTTCAAAGGTGCTGCCCTCAGGGTCCTCATCCAAGGTGCTCACTGCGCTAGAGTTGGGGTCAATGTTGCTGGATGGGGGACGTGGCAGAAGTGCCTTGGAGAGTAAATGGATATTTTTAATGTTTGTTACACACACGACAATGGACTCAGAGTAGCGCTGACACAGGGATGTTCTGGTGCAGGATCTGCATATGGATGCTTGCTGCTGATCTCACTATTGCCGCAGGAACGGTCCACGTCCTCTCTGGCCAGCTCCAACACGTGACTCTCAAACGGAATGGGGCGGGGGGTCGGGTACGAAGGGTCTGCACTCCACTTGGCTTTTGGAGCCTTGTCTTCACTGCAGCAGTCCTGGCCTGCAAGCATTGAGAATTGTGTGCATGGCTGCAGTTTAAATATAACGCCCTGAATGAGGAAGCAGTGAGGTAATGGAATGGCAGGCAAATTGGAGGCTGCATAACATAAGTGGGTGATACGACATGAAAGCCCATCACTGAGGCCAGCAGGTAAAATGTTGTTTTCCACACCCGCTACCGCACTTAGTACAATTCTGGAATGATTCTGACCTCAGACTCGAAGTGATTGTCCCTGATAACTCTTTTGATTGCCACCATATAATAACTCACTGGTGTAGAACTTGTCAGTTTTATCTATATCAACTGAATTTGGATTAAGTGTAAAATGAAATAGTGGCCTCACCACACATTTGTTGGCTTCATCACTGTTAAAATGATAAATGTTCTTGAAGTATCCACACAAACTAATCTACAGAATAGTATCTCCACAGCACAATACCAAGATGCAAAGCCAAAGGAAGGCAATGCCTCTTTTGATAATACTTCCAATGGCACTTCTGATTTCCTTACAGCAACTTGTTGCCAATTCTATTTGAAGCTATTGCTCCAGAATTTGTCTGCTGGCAATCTACTGACTTCACCTTGTTCCCTGGTAACTTTCTGAGATTAAGCCAGTCTGATGGCAACATGGTGTCACATTCAACCCCGAAATGAGCTTCCTTGTATTCATGCCATCACTAAGACCTCCATAACATTGCCCAACTCCGCCTCTGTCTTAGCTCATCTGCTACTGAAACCCTCATTTTATGCCTTTGTTACCTCTAGATTCATTTATTCCATGCACTCATTCTCCCTCTGTAAACTTGAGGTCATCCAAAGCCTTGTCTTAACTTGCAACAAGTCCTGTTCACCTATTATCCCTGCATTTGCTGACCTACACTGGCACCCAGTCAAGCAACATCTTGACTGTAAACTTCTCATCTTTGTTTTCAAATCCCTCCATGATCTTGCCACTCCCTATCTCTGTAATCTCCTACAGCCCCATAGCCCTCAGAAATATTTGCACTCTCCTAATTCTGGCCTCTTGTGCATCCCTGATTTTAATCACTCTACCTTTGGCGGCTGCGTCTTCAGTTGGCTTGGCCCCAAACTCTGCAATACCCTCCCCACACCTCATGGCCCCCCTGATCTCAATTTTCCCCTTTAAGATACTACTTAAAACTCTTTGACCAAGCTTTGGGTCATGCTTTGTTTTATAACTGTTCTGTGAAATGACTTGGGACACAATTTTTTTTATTCATTCGCAGAATGTGGACATCACTGGCCAGGCCAGCATTTATTGCCCATCCCTAATTGCCCTTGAGAAGGTGGTAGTGAGCTGCCTTCTTGAACTGCTGCAGTTCACGTGGTGTTATAAGTTATTGTTGATATGAAGGAATAGTGGTTCAGGGGTATTTGCTTTAAGCTTGATTCAGAGATAGAATTGGTAAAATGGAGAACTTGATCAAGAAGTAATGGTTATGGAAACATAATTAAGTATAATGTTTATACGCTTAAAAAAGCCATAAGAAATAGAGAATTTACTTTTACTGAAATTAACCAGTTTCATTTTATGTAGTGTATTTGAAGCACAATTTGTGAGGACATACAAACATACAAAATAGGAGCAGAAGCAGGCCATTCAGCCCCTCAAGCCCTCTCTGCCATTCAATAAGATCATGGATGCTCTGTCTGTGCTTGGAGTTCCACTTTCCTATCTACCCCTGATAACTTAGATTCTTGTTAGGCAAGGGAATCAATCTACCTCTGCCTTAAAAACATTCAGTGACCCTGCTTTCACCACCTTCTGGGGCAGAGTTCTAAAATTGCACAACCTCTGGGAGAAAAAATTCTCCTCATCTTTGTCCTATAAGGGCAACCCCTAATTTTAAAACAGTGCCCCCTAGTTTTGGACTCACCCACAAGAGGAAACATCCTTTCCACGTCCATCTTGTCAAGACTATTCAGGACCTTGTATGCTTCAATCAAGTCAGCCCTCATTCTTCTAAACTCCAGTGGAAACAAGCCCAGTCTGTCTAACCTATCCTCATAAGAGAATCTGCTCATTCCAGGTATCAATCTAGTAAACCTCCTCTGAACTGCCTCCAACACATTCACATCTTCCCTTAAATAAGGAGACCAAAACTGCACACAGTATTCAAGATGTGGTCTCACCAATTCCTCATATAACTGAACCATAACATCCTTGCTTTTATGTTCAATTCCTCTCATAATAAAGGATAGCATTTCATTATCCTTCTTGATTACATGCTGTACCTGCATACTAACCTTTTGTGACTCATGCACGAGAATACCTAGATCCCTCTGCACTTCTGAATTCTGCAGTCACTCTCCGTTAAAATAATACTGCATTTTTATTCTTCCTGCCAAATTGAAAAATTTCATAGTTTCCCACATTATTTTCCATCTGCCAAATTTTTGTCCACTCACTCAACCTTTTTATATCCGTCAGCAAACTCCTTATATCTTCTTCACAACATATTTTTCTACCTACCTTTGTGTCATTTACAAATTTAGCTACCATGCCTTCGCTCCCTTCATCTAAGTCATTGGTGTAAATTGTAAAATATTGAGGCCTCAGCACAGACCCCTGCAGGACTCCATTCATTACATTCTACCAATGAGACAAAGACCCATTTATACATACTCTCTGTTTTCTGCCAGCCAGTCAATTTTCTATCCATGCTAATATGTTACCCCCCCCACCACCCCATGCCATGAGCTTTTATTTTCCGTAATAATCTTTGATGTGGCATCTTGTCAAATGCCTTCTGGAAATCCAAGTACAGGATGTTTACAGACTCACCTTTATCTACAGCACATGTTCCTCCTTCAAAGAGCTCTAATAAATTGGTTAAACATGATTTCCCTTTCACAAAACCATGCTGACTCTTCCCTTTTGCCTCGAGTTTTTCTAAGCTATAACTTCTTTAATGATCGATTCTAAAACCTTCCCCACAACAGATATCAAGCTAACTAGCCTATAGTTTCCTGTTTTCTGTCTCCCTCCCTTCTTGAATAGAGGTGTTATATTTTCTAAAAGGAAAAAACAAACCCATGCATTTATATAGCGTGTTTCACAACCACTGGCAAAGCACATTACAGTTAATTAAGTACTTGAGGTGTAGTCACAGTTGCATGTAGGGACAGGACAAGAGAAGGGGCTGCTGCATTAATCTGACATTTTGTTTCCCATAGTTACAAAATGTTGTACAATTTAGACTGGCTTATTTCATTTAAGCCAGATGGTAATATAGAGGCGATTTATTGAAATATTGGCCTTGCTCAGTTTTTTGCTTAGAGTTAACACAAGTATACTGTGGTAGTTTTTTGTTCAGTCTTCCTTTCTGCCACAAAACAGGAATTTTGGCCACTTTAACGGTTAAGCAAAAAAAAAGACCTATATAAATATAATGTTCTTTGAAAACCTGTATTTATTGACGTGTGGCAAGAGAAGTACACCATTGTAGCTGCTGTTTCCTGGCATTCTATGTGATTTATAAACCTCATGGATTTTAACTATTCTTTCCAGCTTTCCACATAAAGTTCCAAAGTTCTTTGCAATAAAATCTATCAAAAACCTTCCTCCATATATAGAAATCAATCCATGAAACTGAGCCTATGATCAGCCAGAGCAGAGAGGAAAGCAAAGAGGGAGTGTTCCTATGCGGATTTAATATTAAGCACCATTCTGTATTCAGAAAAGTCTGTTGTATCCAATGGTCTACAAACTTTAAATAGTTTTCATATTTTTGTCTTCAATTTTTGGAATCAAGATAAACTTATGTAATTATAATAACTGATGCAATCAGATCATGTTATTGTTGCTTTTCGCTGTATAAACATGGAAAACTGTTTTCCACCATGATCATAATGTCACTTCAAACCACAGACATTTGAGAAAACACACTTCATTCATTCAGTCATATGATGCCAGGAATGAGAGGACAATGTTCTAATGACAGCCTTAAAAATATTAGGGCTCTATTTATTGGAGCACTGAAGTTTATGGAGAGCTACGTGTTCAAAATTATGAAATAATTTGAGAGGGTAAATAATAAAAACAGACTTGCATTCTTATATTGCTTTTCTTTTCCTCAGGATATCCCAAAATACTTTACAGCTAATTAAGTACTTTTTGAAGTATAGTCATCCAGTCGGAGCAGAAGCGGGTGCGGAGTGGAGCAAACCTGGAGGTGAACGGTGCCAGTGGAGCTTCTCAATAAAAGCCTGAGGGTTGAGCCCAGTACCAGCCAGTCGGAGCAGCTGCTAACCCCAACAGGAACCTTGCCAGAATTCGAAAAGGCTGACCAGAGTGATGTCAAAGCAGACAGCTGATTGGTCGGTAGTTGGTAAGTTGTTTTTCTCCACTTTAAAGCTACATTAAGGAAAGGTAAGAGTTCTAGCTTTTTTTTTTTAAAAAAAAGGAAATTTAAATAATTTTCTACTTGGCTTAAATTTAGGGTCAGAGTATCTCAACTAAAGGTATGGCAGGGGAGCTGGGTCCCATATGTTGCACGGCCTGCAGTATGTGGGAAGTCTTCGATGCTCCTGGCAGTCTAGATGACCGCACCTGCAGGTAGTGCTGCCGCGTTTTGCAGCTTGAGCATTGGCTGGAGGCATGGCAATTCATCCGCGAGGCTGAGAGTCATGTGGACAGCAAACCTTTAGACGTGGTTGCCCCGCAGCTTAAGGAAGTGCAGTCAGAGAAGGAATGGGTGACCACCATTCAGAAGAAAGGAGGCATGTAGGTAGTCAGGAAAGCCTCAGAGTGCATCTCACTCAAGAACAGTTCTTCTGTGTTGGAAAATGGTGAGAGTGATGGTTCCTCTGGGGAATGTAGCCAGACCCAGCTGCACAAAGTGGGAGGGGAAAGAGAGGAAGAGCAAAAGTAGTAGGAGATTCAATAGTGATTGGTACAGACAGGAGTTTCTGCGGCCGCAGATGTGACTCCCAGATGGTGTGCTCCCTCCCTGGAGTCAGGGTCGAGGGTGTCACTGAACGGCTGCAGGGCATTCTGAAGGTGGTGGACGAACAGTCAGAGATCGTGGTTCACATTGGTACCAACGACATGGGTAGAAAGAGGGATGAGGTCCTGCAACAAGAATTTAGGGAGCTAGGTAACATATTGAAAAGAAGGACTTCAAATGTTTAATCTCTGGATCCTCCTGGTGCCACATGCTAGTGAGTATAGGAATAGGTGGATAGAACAGATGAATGTGCAGCTGAAGAGTTGGTGCAGGAGAGAAGGCTTTAGATTCCTGGATCATGGGGTCCATCTCTGTACAAGTCCAACGGGTTGCACCTGAACAGAATGGGACCAACTGTTGATGCTGTTGGTGGGGTTTAAACTAATTTGGCAGCGGAATGGGATACAGAGTGGAGGTGTAGTAGGGGATGCTATAGAAAATCAAGTCAGTCTGGAAGGCAGAGTGTATATCGTCAAGTTAAGGCACAAGGGAGCATGGCAAGGTTGGATGGCAGTTATTTTAATGCAAGGAGTCCTGCGAGTAAGGCAGATGAGTTGAGGGTGTTGATTAACACATGGAGATATGACACCATTGTTGTCACGGAGATATGGTTGAAGGAGGGACAGGACTAGCAGTTCCATATTCTGGGGTATAGAATCTTCAGGCGAGACATGGGGGGGTGTAAAAGAGGAGGTGGTCTTGCAATATTGATCAAAGACTCAATTACTGCAATAAGGAGGGATGATATCTTAGAAGGTTCCTTAAATGAGGCTATATGAGGAAAGCTTAAAAACAAAAAATGGACAATCACATTGCTGGGAGTGTACTATAGACCCCCAAACAGTCAAGGAGAGATAGAAGGGCAGAAATGTAGGCAAATATCAGAGTTATGTAAAAATAATAGAGTAATAATAGTAGAGGATTTCAACTTCCCCAATATTAACTGGGATAGACAAAGTGCAAAAGGCTTAGAGGGGGTGAAATTCTTAAAATGTATCCAGGAGAGCTTTTTAAGCCAGCACGTAGAAAGCCCTACAAGAGAGGGGGCACTGCTGGACCTAATTTTAGGGAACAGAGCCAGGCAGGTGGTAGAAATGTCAGTAGGGGAGCAGTTTGGTGATAGTGATTATAACTCATTAAGGTTTAAGTTAATTATGGAAGAGGACAAAGATGGACCAGAAATACAGGTTCTGAATTGGGGGATGGCTGATTTTAATACGATAGGACAGGATCTGGCCAGAGTGGAATGGGAGCAGCTACTTGTAGGAAAATCTACATCAGAGCAGTTGGAGTCATTCAAAAAGCAAAAAGTGAGAGTGCAGGGCCAACATGTTTCTGTAAAGGTGAAGGGTGGGACCAACAAGTCCAGAGAACATTGGGTGTCGAGGAATGTACAGGATTGGGTAAGGATAAAAAGGGAAGCCTATGTTAAATACCGAGGGCTCAAAACAGTGGAAGCTGAGAGGAGTATAGAAAGTTTAGGGAGCTACTTAAAAAAGAAATTAGGAGAATGAAGTGGGGGCATGAAAAGACACCGGTGGGTAAAATAAAGGAAAATCCAAAGGTGTTTTATAAGTATATTAGGGGCAAGAGGATAACCAGGGAAAGTGTAGGACCCATTAAAGGCCAAAGTGGCAATTTGTGTGAGGAATCAGAAGACATAGGTGAGGTTTTAAATGAGTGCTTTGCATCTGTATTCACTATAAAGGACAATGTAGATATAGAAATCAGGGAGGCGGACTGTGATATATTTGAACAAATTAGCATTGAGAGGGAGGAGCTATTAACAGTTTTAGCAGGCTTAAAACTGAATAAATTCCCAGGCCCAGATGAAATGTGACCCAGACTGCTGTGAGAGGCAAGGGAGGAGATTGTAGGGGCCCTGACATTAATTTTAAAATCCTCCATGGTAACAGGAGAGGTGCTGGAGGGCAGTTAATGTGGTACCATTATTCAAGAAGGGTGGTAGGGATAAACCAGGGATAAACTATAGGCCAGTGAGTCTAACATCAATGGTAGGGAAACTTTTGGGAAAAACAAGGGACAGAATTAATCTCCACTTGGAGAGGCAAGGGTTAATCAAGGATAGTCAGAATGGCTTTGTCATGGGGAGATCATGTCTAAAAAATTTGATTGAATTTTTCAAGGAGGTGACTAGCTGAGTAGATGAGCATAGTGCAGTTGATGTAGTCTACATGGACTGCAGTAAGGCTTTTGACAGGGTCACACATAGGAGACTGGTCGAGAAGGTAAGAGCCCATGGGATCCAAGGCAATTTGGCAAATTGGATCCAAAATTGGCTTAGTGGCAGGAGGCGGAAGGGTGATGGTCGAAGGCTGTTTTTGTGACTGGAAGCTTGTGTTCAGTGGCATACCACAGGGTTTGGTGTTGGGTCCCTTGCTGTTTGTAGTGTACATTAATGATCTAGACATGAATATAGGAGGTATGATCGGTAATTTTGGAGATGACATGAAAATTAGTGGCGTGGTAAATAGCAAGGAGGATAGTCTTAGGCCACAGGATGATATAGATGGGCTGGTCAGATGGGCAGAACAGTGGCAAATGAAATTTAATCCTGAAAAGTGTGAGGTGATGCATTTTGGGAGGGCTAACAAGGCAAAGGAGTACACGATGAATGGTAGGACCCTAGGAAGTACAGAGGATCAGAGGGACCTTGGTGTGCATGTCCATAGATCCTTGAAGGCAGCAGGACAGGTAGATAAGGTAATTAAGAAGGCATATGGGATGCTTGCCTTTATTAGTCGAGGCATTATGATGGAGCTGTATAAAACATTAGTTAGGCCACATCTGGTTGCTACACTATAGGAAGGATCTGATTGCACTAGAGAGGGTACAGAGGAGATTTACCAGGATGTTGCCTGGGCTGGAGCTTTTCAGCTATGAAGTGAGACTGGATAGGTATTTTTCTTCAAGCAGAGAAGGCTGAGTGGGGACCTGATTAAGGTGCACAAAATTATGAGGGGCATATAGGGTAGATAAGAAACTTTTGCCCTTAGTGCAAGGGTCAATAAGCAGGTGGCATAGATTTAAGGTAAGGGGCAGGAGGTTTAGAGGGGATTTGAGGAAAACATTTTTCACCCAGAGTGTATCTGGAACTCACTGTCTGAAAGGGTGGTAGAGGGGGGAACCCTCATTACATTTAAGAAGTATTTAGATGAACACTTGAAACGCCATAGCATACAAGGCTATGGGCCAAGTGCTGGAAAATAGGATTAGAGAGGATAGGGACTTGATGACTGGCGCGGACACACTGGGCCGAAAGGCCTCTTTCCATACTGTAAAACTCTATGACACTGTTGTAATGTAGGAAACAACAATAGCCATTTTGTGCACAGCAAGCTCTAACAAAGAAAAATGGGAGCATGACCAGATCATCTCTTTTGGAGGTCTTGGTTGAGATATATATATGAGACAGCATTTCGTTGTATGGCTGGGGTTTAGACGGGGGTTTACGGGATTTCCTATTCTTCTAAAGTATGCTGCTCGAGTCTGTTGTTTCTCAAAGCCATTAATCTTTATTTATTGCAAATATTCACACATTTCGACCTCTACACAATGTTGGAGTTTCTCTTCCTTTCAAATCTCTTTTTTTCTCAGTCATGTAATGTGACATCATTATTACATCAACATCATGTGTGCTTCTGATATTAACCCTTTACTCTACATCTCCCCCAAGTCTTCATCCCCATTATATTTTTATCCTCCTACATCTCCTCCCAAAGTGTCAGGACTATTCTGAGGTGTCCTGACCATCTCCCTTATCTTGTTTTGATCTCCTTTTGAGGTTGAAGATGTTCTATACTCTCCCTTCAGTCAGCGTGTGTTCTTCTTCTAGGTGTCTGTAAAACTTGTATTAAATCTTTCATCATTAGGATCTGAGCAGCAAGCCCAAGTATCTATTGGCTTTCTCTCCAAGGATATTAAGGTGCTGCAGTTTCTCCTTATTATACCTTGTCTGACTCAGTCCTGTACAATCTTGGTTGTGGAGTTTTTTTTAATGATTGCACCTTTCTTCTGTTGGTCTCAAACCCATACTTTGTCCCTGGGCTTCAGCACTGGTAATTCACATGCTCTATGCCTGTGATTAAAGTTCCAAGCCTGGCTGCTTCTCTGTTTTTCCTCACGCTGTTTTACCCTGTCATGGTCATTCGTGGTGATATTGGGTTTGAGTTTTTGTTGTAGAGATGGACGATGTGTTCTTAATCTCATACCTATCAGTGACTCTGATAGTGAGAAACCATTCAGTAGCGTTGAGGATCGATGATCAGAAAAGCTAGATTAAAGTCTTCATTTTTCTTCAATAAATCTTCGGTTCGTACCCCTCTCTCAGCTCCTTCATTCATTTGTGCATAACAAGGTGAACTGGTTACAGGAATGAAGCCATATTCATTTGTGAAATTGTGAAATAGCTCATTAACAAATTGTGGCCCACTGACACTATGATGTCTAGGATGTCATGTGTTGCCTAAGTTTTCTTGAGGGATTCGATGGCTTCTCCTGCTGTGGTGCTATTCAATCTGTTTACTTCAATGGATTGAGTACTGCGAGTAGTACTCAGTGATAATAAGGAAATTTTTCTCACCAAGTTCAAGTATGTCCAATCCCAAGTGCTCCCATGCCCTTGTGGAGCAGCAGAAGGAAATACTGATTCTTTTTGCGCTGTTTACGGCACAAGTAAGACAGTTAGAAATCATTTCTTCTATAGAATGAATAATGCCTGGCCACCAAACAGATTGCAATGCTCTCGCACAACATTTTGCTGTTCCTAGGTGACCTTGGTGAAGTCTTTGAAGAATATCAAGCTGAAGTGTTCTCGGTTTGGCTATCTTCTCGTTAAAAATTAGGAAGCCATCAATGGCTGTGAGATGCTTGCACTTTCAAAATACTGTCGTCGTATTGGATTAGTGGGGATATAGGCTGGCCATCTTTTCAATCAATAGTCTCAGAATTAGAGACATTCTTCTTCCTGCTGCTGGGCTTGTTTTATTTCCTGCAATTGTTTTGCAGTGGCTGTTAAGTGCTGAGTGACTAAGGATATTTGTGCTTTAACCTTCTCAATGAAGTACAGATCCTCTTGTTTTGTCCCTCTGTTGGTATTTGTGACAGTGGTCTGAGGGGACATGTTTAAATCATTTTGTACTTTAAATCCCAAGGCCTTTTATACATATGTAAAAAGCAAGAGGGTAGCCAGGGAAAAGATAGGCCCACTCAGGGACAGAGGTGGGAATCTGTGTGCGGAGCCTGAAGAAATGAGAGAGATACTAAATGAGTACTTCTCATCAGTATTCACCAAAGAGAAGGACTTAGCGGTCGATTTGTCTAGGGAAGAGTGTGTAGATAGCCTGGATCATGTTGAGATCAAAAAAGAGGAGGTGTTAGGCGTCTTGAAGAATATTAAGATGGATAAGTCCCCAGGGCCAAATGGGATCTACCTCAGAGTACTGAGGGATGCAAGGGAGGAGATTGCTGGGGCCTTGACAGAAATCATCGTATCCTCACTAGCTACAGGTGAGGTCCCAGAGGACTGGAGAATGGCCAATGTTATTCCATTGTTTAAGAAGGGTAGCAGGGATAATCCAGGAAATTAAAAGCTGGTGAGCCTTAGGCCAGTGGTAGGGAAATTATTGGAGAAGATTCTTTGTGACAGGATTTACTACCATTTGGAAGCAAATGGGCATATTAGTGAGAGGCAGCATGGTTTTGTGAAGGGGAGGTCGTGTCTCACTAACTTGATCGAGTTTTTCGAAGAAGTGACAAAGATGATTGACGTTGGAAGGGCAGTGGATGTTATATACATGGATTTCAGTAAGGCCTTTGACAAGGTCCCTCATGGCAGACTGGTACAGAAGGTAAAGTCGCACAGGATCAGAGGTGAGCTGGCAAGATGGATACAGAATTGGCTTGGTCATAGAAGACAGAGGGTAGCAGTGGAAGGGTGCTTTTCTGAATGGAGAGCTGTGACTAGTGGAGTTCCGCAGGGATCAGTGCTGGGACCTTTGCTGTTTGTAGTATACATAAGTGATTTGGAGGAAAGTGTAACGGCTAATTTGTAAGTTTGCAGACGACACTAAGGTTGGAGGAGTTGCAGATAGTGAAGAGAATTGTCAAAGGATACAACGGGATATAGATCGGTTGGAGACTTGGGCGGAGAAATGGCAGATGGAGTTTAATCCGGACAAATGCAAGGTAATGCATTTTGGAAGGTCTAATACAGGCAGGAATTATACAGTAAATGGCAGGGGTATTGAGTATAAAAGCTGGGAAGTCATGCTGCAGCTGTATAGAACCTTGGTTAGGCCACACTTGGAATATTGCGTGCAATTCTGGTTGCCACATTACCAGAAGGATATGGAGGTGTTGGAGAGTGTGCAGAGGAGGTTTACCAGGATGCTGCCTGGACTGGAGGTTATTAGCTATGAGGAGAGGTTGGAGAAACTCGGATTGTTCTCACTAGAGTGACGGAAATTGAGGGTGACTTGATAGACGTTTACAAAATTATGAGTGGCATGGACAGAGTAGATAGTCAGAACCTTTTTCCCAGGGTGGAAGAGTCAATTACTAAGGGACATAGATTTAAGGTGAAAGGAGAAAACTATAGAGGAGATTTGTGGGGCAAAGTTTTTTATGCAGAGGGTAGTGAGTGTCTGGAATTCGCTGCCAGAGGAGGTGGTGGAAGCAGGTACAATAGTGGTGTTTAAGAGGCAGCTTGACAAATACATGAATAGGATGGGAATAGAGGGATACGGACCCCAGAAGTGCAAAATGTTTTAGTTGACGGGCAATATGATCGGTGCAGGCTTGGCGGGCCAAAGGGTCTGTTTCTGTGCTGTACTTTTCTTTGTTCTTTGTTATTTGAGAAGAGGCACCTGGAGGAAGGTCGAGGTGCCCCATCCCTATCTCACATAACCACAGCAAGCTATCACCCATGGTCAAAGCAATGGAGTATAGGGCTGCGCACGTTTCCGACAAAAACTTGGTGTTCTGTTGGACGAAGTTCTCCATGTCATTCGCCATCCTCCTCTTGGAGACCTCCAAGCATACACAGGTTGGAACCACTTCATCAAAGAGCAGGTGGGCTGACTCTTCCTTCTCATGTGCCATTCTGAGGGCCTCTGTCACGTCTGCTTGATGTTCCCCTGCCTCTCACCGTATCTCCAGCATCTCATGCAGGGCTGATCCCAGAGGCTCGTTATCCAACTGAGACGTCACAGATGTCTGTCCCCAACAGTCCTCTGAGTGTCGGTGAGCTTGGCTGACCCTGCCTCCTCCTGCTGCAGATATATCTCCTTGCGGTAACCACCAGAATGCGAGACCCTGCATGAACTAGATCTAGTATCCTCCGAGTTGTGTGTCTCTGGGCTAGTAGAAGGTGCAGGTGACTGTTGTTATGGCTTTACAGGTGCACTTGCTTCCTCCTCCCCAATATCCTTGGTCCTCTGTGGGCTGGAGGTATTGCTGGACAGTGCTGCTTCTTCTGGCTTGCCCCTCTTCCTGTTGGCACCTGTTAGTAGGAGAGGAGAGAGCGAATGACTGCATGAGTTGCCTCCAGCATGGAGGAACACATGATCCTTAGGTTTCTATGTCGCTATACCATGCATGGGTCCTTACTGGATGGAGGCCACTGCCGACATCTCCATCTGCACAGGCTCAATTGGTTCCTCAGCTGCCAGCTTGGCTGCCCACTCCTCGAACTCTGTAAGGTTCCTCAGTTTGGATGGGCCCCCTCCTGTCTTCTCTCCCTCTCTCTCTCCTGTTGTGCCGTAACTTTTCCTGAGCAAAGAGAGAAGATGGGGCTGAGACCAGTTGGGTTTCAGGTATCTTTCTCATGCTTCCAGTCTTGTAGATCATCCACTGGATTGTGTGTCATGTGATTGAGGCACTGCAGGTTGTCCACAAGGGTTCTGGGACAGCACCCTCCAGAGTGGTGAGCCCATGCAGATAGAAGGACAAGATTCACAGAGGCATGTCATTAGTGGTGCTTGTTGGTGCCCTCAGCTCTGCAGTGGCCACTCCACCTGTAGTCAAGCTCGACAGCAGTGGGGCTATGAGACATCACCTTATCATGCTAGTAGCTCTTTTGTGCATGGGCCGCACAGATAGTGCCCTTGCCACTGAGGCTCATGTCCCCTCCACCATTCAGTGAGGTGAGTGTGAGCAGTTGGGGGTTCACTTACCCTGGCAGCACAGATGAGGTCATTCATCCATTTTTGGCACTGCAAGGGCAGTCCTCCAGTAGAGACTGTGGGAGCGGACCACCCTGGTGGCTTTCACCTGTGTAGGGCTGGTCACACAGCTCAGCCTCCTCCTTCCATCCCTGGGGTACAGGCTGCCCCTCCTGGCCTCTACTGCATTAAGCAGCACATCGAGGGTAGCGTCGCTGAATCTAGGGCTGGAGCTCCCTGGGATCGCCGGTCCATCTCCTGCTTTCACGGTGGGTTTGTGACAAAGAAGTTGATGTCCGGGTGCCTTTTAAATATGGCGCCTGGATATGATGGTGATGCGCACATCATCCAACCCTCCCTGTCGTGCAATACATTAGGAAGCCCCCGACTGCATGATTAATAGATCCCAACATCATGCGATTTCGTGCGAATTCCCACAGTGGCGGGAAATACTCCTGGTTCCCGTCCCCACCATGGGACAAAGGCCCAGATTGGAAAATTACGGCTTTACTCTTCATTTACAGCATGTGGACCTCTTCCCAACGTTCCTTCTTCTCCTTCAAGATCTCTCTGACTTCTCAGTCATGTGATCTGACATCATTATTACATCAGCTTCTGATGTTAACCATCGATAGCAAGAAAAGATGTAGGGTCAGATGATGTAGAATCTGTGTGGGTAGAGTTGAGGAACCGCAAAGGTAAAAAAACCATAATAGGAGTTATGTACAGGAGTCCGAACAGTTGTCAGGATGTGGGGCACAAGATACACCAGGAGATAGAAAAGGCGTGTAAGAAAGGCAAGGTTACAGTGATCATGGGGGATTTCAATATGCAGGTGGACTGGGAAAATCAGGTTGGTAGTGGATCCCAAGAAAAGGAATTTGTGGAATGTCTACGAGATGGCTTTTTGGAGCAGCTTGTGGTGGAGCCCACTAGGGAACAGGCAATTCTAGATTTAGTGATGCGTAATGAGGCAGATTTGATAAGGGAGGTTAAGGTGAAGGAACCCTTAGGAGGAAGTGACCATAATATGATAGAATTTACCCTGCAATTTGAGAGGAAAAAGCTGGAATCAGATGTAACGGTATTACAGTTGAATAAAGGCAACTACAGAGGCATGAGGGAGAAGCTGGCCAGAATTGACTGGGAGATGAGCCTAGCAGGAAGGACAGTGGAACAGCAATGGCAGGAGTTTCTGGGAGTAATTTGGGAGACACAGCAAAAATTCATCCCTAGGAAGAAGAAGCATACTAAAGGGAGGACGAGGCAACCATGGCTGACAAGGGAAGTCAGGGACAGCATAAAAGCTAAAGAGAAAGTATACAATGCGAAGAGCAGTGGGAAAGCAGGGGATTGGGAAGCCTACAAAAACCAACAGAGGACAACTAAAAAAGAAA